>NC_059103.1:184358108-185023941 GCF_020740685.1 Jaculus jaculus | reverse complement strand
GCCTGACTTTAAAAGTCCCCATAGTTTTTTAATCAATCCCAATGATGTTCATACATCCCCATAGTTCAAGATCTTTTAACTGAGCCATAATACCAAAAAATAACCTCAAAAAACCCATAATGGCACAGAATAAATATTCACACTGCAAAAGATGACATCGGGCATAGCAAAGAAACATTCAACCAATACAAGATTTAAAACAACCAGGGCAAATATCAAACTCTGTAGCTTCAAGTCCAGTAACTCTAACCAGTGACAAATCTTCAAATCCTATAATTCTAACCAGCAACAAGTCTCTGGCATTCCAATTCTGTCCCTCCAACTAGGCTACTCACTGTCCAGGGGAACTTCATCGGGGCCGACAGCACCTCAGCAGCCATCTCATGGTCCCAGCATCTCCACTGGGTCTCCACTGCAAGCCACGGTTCATCCTCATGGCCCCATGGGGTCTCTATGCAGCCAACCAGCAAACCCGCTTCACACTGCCCATGGCCATTTCCAAAACACAAGACCGTGTTGCAAACTCAATGACCTTCTTTCCAGCATTTCTTATGCTCCACAATACCAGGTAGGGTGCCAATTTGTTAATCCAGGGGGGATTAAAGCAGACTTTGAAGAACAGGACACTCCTTGAGCACTCAGGCCCCTTCTAAAGAGTCTACGTTCTTCTTGTTGCCCCAGCACAGATCAGCTAGCCCAATCTCAAAAGTTGTAATCTTTCAGTTGCAGCTGAATGGGCAACAGTTCACCCAAAGATTTTTTTTTTTTGTGCCACATCCCTCTACACACCAGTTCATTTCTACGCAAAGCAACCCTGCCTGCACAACTTCTCAGGACATGGGCACAAGAGCAAGCTTCTCACACAAACTGCTAGCCCAGTCCAAGCCAAACCTTACAGTCCATAGTTCTGACCAGAATAGTCCATCGAACTGTACTTACAGCACTGCAAGGCATCTCTTAGGCCAAGGTTTCAACTCCTTCCACTTTCTTCTTGAAAATCAGCTCCAAAAGGCCGAAGCCACATAGTCAGGTGTCTAGCAGCAACCCCACTCTTCGGTACCACTTTACTGTTGCAGTCTGGTTTGCATTGCTGTTAGAAATCACCCAACCAAGAGCAGCTTCTGGGAAAAAGAGATTTATTTTGGCTTACAGACTCGAGGGGAAGCTCCACGATGGCAGGGGAAAACGATGGCATGAGCAGAGGGTGGATATCACCCCCTGGCCAACAGAAGGTGGACCACAGCAACAGGAGGGTGTGCCAAACACTGGCATGGGGAAACTGGCTATAAAGCCCTTAAGCCCGCCCCCAACAATACAGTCCCTCTAGGAGGCATTAATTCCCAAATATCCATCAGCTGAGGAGCTAGCAGTCTGAACACCTAAGTTTATGGGGGACACCTGAATCAAACCACCACAGTTTCCATATGATTTATTCATATCCTCTTAGATTTTGATTAGCCCTCCCTCCACCTTTCCTTTACTCAATCTCTTCCCCTGACCTCACTTGGGCCTTTTCACCCCTATTAATCTATTCTTCTACTTACATATATACAATACCATCCTATTTAATACCCACTTCCCTTCCTTTATCTTCCCTTTATATCTCTTTCCTAGCTTACTGGCCATTGCTACTGAGTTTTTATGTATGGATATCATTTTCTAGGGCCCAGGGGCGAAATGTGGTGTTTTGATTCTGGTGTTCCCCATAAACTTAGGTGTTCTGAATGCTAGGTTCTCAGCTGATGGAGATTTGGGAATTAACAAACACCTCCAGGAGGCAGTGTATTTTGGGGGGTGGGCTTATGGGCGTTATACCCAGCAACCCCCGGCCCCCGGCCAGTGTTGGGCACACTCTCCTGTTTTTGTGGTCCACCTGATGTTGGCCAGGAAGTGATGTCCACCCTCTGCTTGTGCTATCATTTTCCCTGTCACCATGGAGCTTTCCCTCACGTCTGTAAGAAAAATAAACCCTTTTTCCCAAATGCTGCTCTTGGTCGGGGGATTTCTGCCAGCAATGAGAACCTCACTGCAACTCTGGATTAGGCATTGATTTGGTATTTTTTTTTTTTGTCTGGGGGGGGGTTGCTTTTTGATGAAGTTAACATTTAGATTGGTGGATTACTAGATTGTCCTCAGGCTTAACTGATCAGTTGAAAACCTGGCAAGAAGGGGTAATCAGAATACTTCCCCTAAGCAGAGGCTGATTTATTCCAATGTACAACCTGAAGTGGGGGAATTCATTCTGGCATCCAGAACTTGACAATTCACCCTCAGTGTCTTGGGGATTGTCTACCCCAAGATTCTGTGGCACAACTCCTTATTTGGCATTGCTTCTGATTTTGTGGAGAATCCTAATACACTTGACTTTATTCCCCTTCCCTAGATATTTCATGCCACTTCTATCAAGACACATGTAATTATAATATTTGGGAAATTTTAATGTATTTTCAGGTTATCCAAAGTATCAGAGACCTTTATAAAATCAATGTTCTCAGACTTAAGTTGGTATATTTGTCTTGTGATTTCATTGTAGATGTAAAAACTACTCACCTAAATTAATTTCAACTAATACGTTCTCAAAAAAATGTTCACTGTTGTTATTCATTTTACTGATATTAATGGCAGTTTAAGATTTTCACGTTTTAATATTAATGCAATTTCCTTTCATGTAATGTAACCGGAAGAGTTTATCTATAGACACTTCATATTCAAATATCCTCAATGAAATATCTAGAACTATGATTGGAATTATGATTTAATGTGCACCAAGTTTTAGAAACCTTCCTTATAAATGAAATATAGAAGAAAAACTGTGCTTAATTTGACATGGTAGCACTTTTTGGCTACTTGTTATTGTTTTAAGAGCTTCAAAATCCACTTGAAAAGTTAATTACATATGAAAATGTACCTTTAACTCTAACTTACTAATACCAGAGTAGGGAAATTTCTGACTAGATTCATTGTATATTAGTTTTCAGGCAAAATCTATCTCTAGGTTGAGTTAAATAGTAGAGCATTCTGGTCTTGACCTTAGTGGTTATGCAGATAAGAAATTTATAAAAATGCTATTACTTTTTAAAAATAAAAATGTCAAAAAAATAAAATAAAATAAAAATATCTAATTTGAGGGTATAAGTAAGAATCAGTGTTATATCATTCCTGAAGGATCCTAAATTCACTGGCATGTCATTTTAAAAGAGTACATACTGATGGAAGAAATAGCCACACAGAAACAGAGATCAGATTTAAACAATCACAATCCATGAAACACTTGCAACTACCAAATTGGAATTACAAATAATGACTATCCCTCAGAGCTTTGGGAGGGAATGTGACTCAGATAGCACCTAGTACCATAACAATAAATTACTGTTGTTTGAAACATGGTTTTGTGGCATTGTATAAGCCTAGAAAACTTACACGCTAACCAAAATAGTAAATTATCTTCATCCTTCTACCCTGTGCCAGGGAAGAGGTCCTTACCCCCAGGGAACATTCTGGTGTCTTCCCATATCTTCACACATATCGCATCTTTTACTTCTATATAAGTATTCAGGAAGTTTCTTTTTTACCTGCTAGACTGTGTATGATTTGAGGAACAAGTTTCTGGTTTACACATGTCCATATCTCAACAGTGTCTTATATATAGTCAGAAAATGAAAATAAACACTACTCAAAACATTTCATGTATAAATTCAAAATTATGACTTATTATTTGTTTTTCTTTCTTTCTTTTTTATTTTTATTTTTTTTAAGGTAGGGTTTCACTTTAGCCCAGAATGACCTGGAATTCACTATATAGTTCCAGGGTGGCCTTGAACTCACTGTGGTTCTTCTACTTTTGCCTCCCAAGTGCTGAGATTAGAGGCATGTGACACCAAGACCAGCTCTTAAATTTGTTTTTCACACACACACACACACACATATATATGTATGAAATTATATATATATATATATTAATATTAATTTATATATATATAATTTCATATATATGTGTGTGTGTGAAAAACAAATGTGTATATATATATATGTATATATATGTATATATATATATATATATACACATACATACATACATACATACATACATATATATAATTTGCAAGGAGAGAAGAGACAGACAGAGAATGGCCACACCAGGGCCCCTAGCTACTGCAAATGAACTCCAGATGAATGTGCCACTTTGTGCATCAGGCTTATGTAGCTACTAGGGAATAGAACCTGGGTCCTCTGGCTTCACAGGCAAGCGGCTTAAAGTACTAAGCCCATCTCTTCTGCCCAATTTGCTTTTCTTAATCCTCACTGATTCAAAGCAAAGTTGTCTAATTTATGTTTTAGCTAGATCTTTTATTTATTTTGGTACTCAGTGAATACAGTCAAGTTGGTACCATTGTTAGCCTCCTCCCTGTTCTCCCCCCTCCACAGGGAAGCTCCTTGTTTGGGGCATATGGTTTGTGCATTGTGGGGTTAACCTTCAGTTTTGGGTAGGAGGAAATGTCTCTGTGTGTCATGGCCCAATATGTGGCTTCGACATTCTTTCCGCCCCCTTTCCACAACTTCTCTGAGCCATGTTGGGCTCATTTTAGGTCTGCGTCAGTGTTTTAATGTAACTGTGAAGTGTATATAAGATCCTTAGGCTGCAGTACTTTCATTTGATTATTGTTTGTTTATAACTGGCAATAAATAAAAAATGAATCTTGGAATTAAAGCACTGTATCTTAAAATATAGCCATAATAGTGCAGACACTCTTTTTTGAAATATAAGTATATATAAAATAAATATAAACAATCTTGTAAGAAGATACACCAGATAGTTTAGGTGAAGTATTTTTGTAAGACTGCTTAAAAGAAATGTTCATCGCTTTTTTTGGATAATATGTTGAAAATGAATATATAGAAATGATGATATATACACGAATTAGGAATTATTACTAAAAGGATACTGATGTCAATATAATCATATACTTTATAGATAATTTATAAGTTATTTATGAAATAAGAAATTAATTAAAAATTGTGTAGATATTCACTTTATTTAAAAAATGGACCTACAGTTGAATGTAATTTCTATACTTTTGTCTATGTAAGCTAACATAATATTATAGAGAAAAAAATATGATATTCTTCTAATATAGGTTTATATTTTTTAAGTGACTTTATACCATCCTCAAAGTAAATGTATTTTTCCCATAGGTTCTTGTACAATTCAACCACAACTTACTTTTAGTAATAAAAATATTACTGAGATCATCTATGTGCTGATTTGATTCAGATATCCCCCATAAATTTTGGTGTCCTGAATGCTAGGTCCCCAGCTGATGGTAATTTCAGAACTGGAGTCTTCTGGAGGTGATGTATTGTTGGGTTGGGCTTATGGGTGGTACAGCCATCTTCCCCTTACCAGTGAAAATGACCCACAGCTGTCAATATAGGAAAAAAAGACATTGTATGAAATAATTGAGAAAGACAAGAATATATTCATATGAAAGGATTATGTAAATGACAATGAACAGGGATCATCATGAAATGAGGGATAAAGGAATAGAACAGTATGAAAATATTAAGATGTCATATATTAAGATAATGTAGTTACATGGTCATGTGCATATGACCTTATTATATAAAATAATGGATTGGAAAGGCTTGTCTTTCTTATAATTAATGCCTGTAAAGTGTGTCTGCATATTAATGCAGCATAAAAATGTACTACTAGAAATGACAAAACTCATTATTTTGTGATTGTGATAAAATATGCTGAGTGGCAAATTTAAAAATGAAACAACTTGACAAATTGATCCAAATAAATAATGTTTAAAATATTTGAATTGAATTATTTGCCTAACAGAAATGTACAAACAAATCCATTCTTAGAAAACATTTATTGAACTAATATCTTCTGGATCATGACAGCTCTACTATCTCCTTTTTCAAAAAAGTTCTCTATTGAAAATTTTTGTACATGATTATCATGTAATTGATAATTCCCTTCTCTCCTATTCTTTTCTTTCTTCTGCTCCTTCAACAAAACTCCTCTTTCAAATTAAATTTCGAGTTTTGAATTTTCATCTTATTTTGGCTTTCCTCCATCACAAATGTCAAAATGTTTATGGGATCAATTTGTGTAGGTCTTGTAGAGGTAGCAACAACTATTGTCATACCAAAAATGCAAAAGACTTTTCATATAGTGTTCCAAGGCAATATTCCTCATACTCTATTTCTTTTTTTTTTATTTTAGAGAGAGAGAGAAACAGAAAGAGAGAAAGGGAAGGAGAGAGAGAGAGAATTGGTGTACAAGGGCCTCAGCCACTGCAATAGAACTCCAGATGCTTGCACCATTTATTGAGAATGTGTTGCAGTCATATTTGCATTGCTGGTAGAAATCACCAACCAAGAGCAGCTTCTGGGAGAAAGAGCTTCATTTTGGCTTTCAAGCTCAAGGGGAAGCTCCACAATGGCAGGGGAAAATGACAGCATGAGCAGAGGCTGAACATCACCTCTTGTCTAACATAAGGCAGACAACAGCAACAGGAGTATGTGCCAAACACTAGCAAGGGGAAACTGGCTATAACAACCATAAGCCTACCCCCAACAATAAGCTCCCTCCAAGGGGAGTTAATTCCCAAATCTCCATCAGCTGGGAGACTAGCATTCAGAACACCTAAGTTTATGGGGGACACCAGAATCAAACCACCACAGCATATACGACCTTGCATTTACCTTGCTGTTTTGAATCTGACTTATGTAAGAACTGGAGAGTCAAACATGGGTCCTTAGGCTTTGCAAGCAAGTACCTTAACCACTAAGCCATCTTTCTGACCCATCCTCTGTTTCTTCCATTCTTTCTGACTCCTCTTCCACAATGTTCCCTAAGCCATGAAAAGCTTAAATTTTAAATAAAATACAAACTTTGTGCAGGTAAGCACCTTGCTCCTGGTAAACACCAGAGTATACTCTTTTTCAAAAAAAAAAAAAATACTGAACTTTCTTCAAATTTCATTAGAATAACAATGATTATTTGGAACTTACATGGAAATCTTATAAGAATAATTCCTAGAAACTAAAAGAAAAAACTTATGGGCTCAGTTGTTAAAATGCTTGCATCTGAACCATAAGGACATATGTTTTAACTAATTTTTTATGAAAAAATTCCATGATTGTAAACAATATCCCATATTAATGCCCTTTCTTCCCCAACTTTCCCCTTTGAAACTCCACTATCCATTATATCCCTTCCCCATCTCAATCAGTCTTTCTTTTATTTTGTTGTCATCATCTTTTTTACCTCCTAATATGATGGTCTTGTGTAGGTAGTGTCTGGCACTGTGGGGTCATGGATATCCAGGCCATTTTGTGTCTGGAAGAGCACGTTGTAAGGAGTCCTAACCTTCCTTTGGCTCTTATATTCTTTCTGCCTCCTCTTCCAAAATAGACCCTGAGATAAGGACATATTTTTGATCCCCATGACTGATGTGGAAATGTCAGATGTGGAAGAACATGTCTGTAATCCCAACACTGGAGTTGCAGAGACTGAAAAGGCCTATGGTTTGCTGACCAGCTAGTCTAGACTAGTTATGGATTTAAAGTCTAGTGAGATAATCTGTCTCACATGAGATAGACAGCATTCCTGAAGACCACCACCTGAGGTTATTCTCTGCTCTCTATATGCATGCACATACACATGCATCTGCACACACAAACATATACACACATTCACACAGACATATACACATAAAGTAAGTGAAAATAAGATAGGACTCAGAAAATCAGATTATTCTCTCTTATCATCCATGGAGATGGTTTTGAAGTGCAAAGTTCCTCATAGACTCGTGTGTTCACAAACTTCATCTGCAATTGGTAGTACTCTTTGGGAACATTGTGGAAACTTTAATAGGAGGAGCCTTATAAAGGAATTGTGTTACTGGAGTGGGCCTTGAGATGCTATAGTTCAGGTCAGCTTGTTGCTCTTGTGCTTTCTCCTTCCTTCCTACTGACGTGAATGTGTGATACCAGCTGTCTGCTACTGATGTGCTTTCTCTGTACAATGACATGTCCCCTTAAAACTGTAATTCAAAATAAATCTTTTTATTTCATACTGCTTCTGGCTGTGCATTTTGTGCTAGAAATGAGAAGCAAACTGATACAGAATGTTGTTACCAAGAACTGGAGTTGATACTGTAATAAACTTGACTATATGGTTCTTATTCTTTAAAAAGTGGCTTGCAATAGCATTATGGAAGAATTTGGAGCTTTGAAATAGAGAAGCCTTACAAGGCTATGGTTACAACTTGATGGGCCATTCTGATGAGAGTTTGGGAGATCAGAATACAGAGAGAGGTATGGACAATGGTGACTTGAGTTATGAGGTTTCAGAGGAGAAAATGGTATTTATTGGGAATTGGGCTCGAGGCAGTTCATGTGATACTATGATAAAGACACTGACAACTTTCTTTCTGTGTCCAAGTTCAAAGTTCCCCACAGTTTTTACCAAATTAAGATAGTTCTAAAGTTCCAAGTCCCATCTGAGATTTGAGATCACCTCTTAGCTAAGAGCCATGTAGAATAAAACACATAATATTCTTTTAACACATAAAGGCACAAAGTAAACCTTTTAAACTGCCCTGAGATATAGCAAGGAGAAACTGGAACAATGCAAACTCAAAAACCAAGAAAACATCAAATATCTGCAGTTCAAGCCCAATATCATAAGTAGTGACTGAAGGACTCTGGAATTACCCATGCTGCCCCTCCACCTGGGCTGAATAGCCAGAGGAAATTTCCATCCCAAGCCAACAGTGTTCCATGGTAGTCCTTACACAGTCCTGGTATATCCAAAATATCTTCTAGTTTCCATGCAAACAATGGTCCAATTTCAAATGGCTTCACCTGCCTCTCAGGGTCTTCACGGCCTGCATGTGCCACATCTCAGCAATGGCTCCTGGAAATGTGTGCACTTCATGATTCACTCCATGAATTTTTCATGCCCACCAAAACAATACCAGGTGTGCAGGACATAGCCATATTTTTACTTCATAGAAAAAGTAAACTGTAATCTTGAAGAGCAGGTGTCTTCTTTTCTGATCGCCTTTCAAAAGGATGCATTCCTACCATTCAAGCTTTCTGGGGTGGAGTTACTTCAGGCATTCTCTCTACTGTTTCAAAGTTAAGTAATTGTGTCATCTTCCTTTAGATTGTTAATGTGTTTGACAATAGCAGTTTCAGTAACCTAAAACCCATATCTCTGTGTCAGTAAATTTTAAACTTGTATGAGATTTTCCAATGTTAAAACTTATATGTCTCAGTCCCATATCTTAGCCAAGCAAATGTGTGCATGATACCTGAAGTGTGGGATTGCTGCTAGTATGGCTTTGGCCTTTTAGTGTTTATATTCAAGAGGAATGTGGAAGGATTTGAAACCTTGGCCTAAGAGATGCCTTGAAGTGCTATAAGTACAGCATGATGGACTATTCTGGTCAGAGTTGAAAGACCTGAATGCAATAAGAACTATGGGCTGTGAGGTTTGGCTTGTGAGGGTGAGAAAGAGCTTTGACTGGACTGGGCTAAAAGCAGTTTGTGTAAGAGGCTTGCTGTTATGCCTGTGTTCTGAGTAGTTATGCAGGTTGCATTGTGTGGAAATGGACTGGTGTGCGTAGAAGGATATGGCACAGAAATGAAAACTTTGGGCTGAAACTTCTGCCTATTCAGCTGTAGTTATAATAGGAAAGATTGCAACCTTTGAGACTGGGCCAGCTCACCCGCACTGGGAGCCTCAGGAAGACTGTAGACTCCTTTGAAGGGGGCTGAGTGCTCAAGGAGTGTCCTGTTCTTCAAAGTCTGCTTTATTCCCCCCCACCCCTGGATTAACAAATTGGCACCCTGGTGTTATGAAGAATAAGAAAAGCAGGAAAGAGAGGTTCCTTGAATTTGCAACATTGCCTTGTGTTTTGAAAATGACCACAGGCAGTGTGAAGCAGGTTTGCTGGATGCTTGTATGGAGACACGATGGATCTGTGAGGATAATCTGTGGAGATGCCAGTACAACAAGATGTCTGCTGAGGAGAGCTGCTGGCTTCCGATGATGTTTTCCAGGACTGTGAGCAGCCTAGTTGGAGGGGCAGAATTGTAATTCCAGAGGCTGTTGCTGGTTAGAATTATCAGACTTGGGGATTTGTCACTGATTAGAGTTGTTTGGACTTGGAGCTACAGAGTTTGATGTTTTCCCTGTTTAAATTTTGTATTGATTGAATATTTCTTTGTTATGTACAATGCCATCTTTTGTAGTATGAATGTTTATTTTGTACATTGTAGGGGCTTGGGGGGAATTGTTTTAATTTTTTTTTTTTTTTTGTATTATGGCTCAGTTAAAAGACCTTGGATTATGGGGATGTTTGAATATCACTGGGGTTGATTACAAACTATGGGGACTTTTAAAGTTGGTTAATGCATTGCATTTTATAACATGTATGGTTATCAGTTAATGGGGGCCAAGGTTGGAATGTGGTGATTTGATTCGGGTATCCCCATAAACTTAGGTGTTCTGAATGCTAGATTCCCACATGATGGAGATTTGGGAACGCATGCCCTCTGGAGGCAGTATATTGTTGGGGGTGGGCTTATGGGTATTACAACTAGTTTTCCCTTGCCAGTGTTTGGCACACTCTCCTGTTGACATTGTCTACCTTATGTTGGCCAGAGGCTGTTGTCCATTTTCTGCTCATGCCATCATTTCCCCCTTACATTATGGACCTTCCCCTTGAGCCTGTAAGCCAAAATAAACCCTCTTTATCCCCTAAAAGCTACCATTGGTTTGGTGCTTACTGCCAGCAATGTGAACCTGATTGCAGCAATTGTTATATCAGAAATAAAGCATGGCTGGGCTCATGTCTCTAATCCCAGTTTGTGGAAGGATGAGACAATAGGATTGCCATGGGTTTAAATTGAGTCCAGCATGGGACGTATAGTTCCAGGACAGCCTTGTTTACTGTATTCTCATTCGGTGTCAAAAAATCAAAGTATAAAAGTAGTACAAATCCTATTTCATGCCAATAATCAGGAGGCAGTAACTGAACAAAAATAAAGAAACAAATATGGAAATAGCCATAAACATTGATGTGGCCATAGAGGAAAGAGCTGCCACAGAGTCTAAAAGTTTCGATGACAATGTTTCCTTAAAGTTATTAAAAAAAAAAAAAAAAAAAAAAAACTTGTGCCTGGAGAGATGGCACAGTGGCTTAGGCACTTGATTGTAAAACCTGAAGACCTGGTTTTGTTTTGTTTTGTCTTTTGAGGTACGGTCTCACTCTAGCTCAGGCTGACCTGGAATTCACTATGTAGTCTCAGGGTGGCCTCAAAATTATGGTAATCCTCCTACCTCTTCCTCCCAAGGGATGATAATATTTTAAGTCATAAAGCTAAAAACATCTTAGATATCTAAGTAATATTTGTTATAATATGTTATTGGAAAAATACTAGACATGACATAGAAAAAATATTTAATATTTTATTTTTATTTATTGATTTGACAGAGAGAAAGAGAAAAACACAGGGGGAGAGACAGAGAGGGAGATAGAGACAGAGAGAGAGAGAGAGAGAGAGTGGGTGTGCCAGGGTCTCCAGCCACTGTAGACGAACTCCTGATGCATGTGCCACCTTGTGCATCTGGCTTATGTGGGTCCTGGGGACTCGGACTGAGGTCTTTGGCTTTGTAGTCAAGCACCGTAACTGCTAAGCCATCTCTCCAGCCCTAGAAAAAAATTTAAATCCTAATGTATATGTGAAGGTGCAAGATATCTTGACTTCTAATATCTGTATCCAAATAAACCATCCTTGCTCTTTTTTCTATCTTTATGTCTACCATTTAATCTTACTTAAGTTGTTTCCAGCATTTTCATTTTTTCAAAACAATAAGAAGAAAATTTATTCTTATTTTTAATTATTTATTTATTTGGTAGAGAAAGATGGAGAGAGAGTAAGAGAATGGGTGCACTAGGACCTTCAGCCACTGCAAACAAACTCCAGATTCATGTGCCCCCTCTGCATCTCTCTAACATGGGTCCTGGGGAATCGAACCAGGGTCCTTTGGCTTTGCAGGCAAACACCTTAACCACTAAGCCACCCCTCCAGCCCAAGAAGAAAATTTTAATAATCATAAGCAACATAGAATTATCTTTTACCAACATAGTAGGGACTTAGCTTTCTATGATTTTCATTTGAATTGTGCACAATAAGTGTACATGTCTAATATTCGGTCTCAAACAGCTGGTTCTATTTTGAGAGGTTCTGGAAACTTTAGTGGGAAGTCCCGACTGGGGGAAGTAGGTCACAGCAGTGAGAGCCTCTCCCATATGGCTCTGTTTTCTGTTAGCAATAAAATATAAGAGCTACTTGACCACGCACTCTTGCTGGCATGATGTTCTCTGTGACCAAGCTAAGTTGTACTGAACGCCTTGCAACAATGAACCAGTCATTTTTTATTTTCTAATTGTTATGCCAAGTATTCCTTTACAGAAATGAGAAAATAACTAACACACAACTTTGATTGCTGGATGCATTTCATTTTTAAATCTTAAAACTTGGTGAGATTTTAAACATAAAAATATTTTGTTATCTCTGAAATTTTCTTTTATACATATTTTTAGGTGTACATACTATCATTTCAGTTGTGCTTGTACAATATGTCAAATTAAATTCCTTCTAGAATATTAAAAATATTCATTTGACCTTTGTAATACTGGATGTCATCTTAACAAAAACTTTAAAACATTAGCAATTTAGCAGTTACAGTATCAATTAAATTTGAGAGTGTATTTATGTGTCTCTAAGCATTAAGTATGTCTGTTGGCCATTCTATTAAAATTACCTTCTGCAGTATGTATTTGGCTATTTCTGAGATTTTCCTTAGCATATTCAAATATCATTTATATTCATGTTTTATAATTTACCTCCTCCCTCTGCCACCACCAGATAGCTCTAGTGTAACCAATAGATCCAATTAGAGCCACAAATTACCTTCCTCAGCAAGTTTGAAATGTCATCCATTGAATTTACTGTCTCTCAGTATCTTGGAGTAGGAACTCCTCTGAAACTGGCCATAAGCAGTCACTTCAGGATTATCCCATATTTAATCTGTTGCACACCTGCACTATTCTATAGGCCCACCTGTGGCTTGTGAGTGCGAGTAATAAGGCTGTGTGAATGAGAAATTCAATGCTTTGTGTTGTTAATTTTAATTGTTTTAAATGTAATAGTCACATATTGCTAGTAGCAACATTACTGAACAGTACAATTTTCATATCAGTTTGCATAGCAGAAAGGCAAGTGAGGACTCAGAAGGATGAGAGAAATGATAGAATAGTCAGTCTGAGAACTTTTGTGTTCTCTGGTTCTTTGATTCAGTTTCTGGTGAGGTTGAGCAGCACCATCCCTCCTCTATTTCCTATGGCACTCAAACAGCGTAATAAATAAGATTCATGACTTTTTCCATTTGTTTTTTCATACTGTCTACTACAATTAATGTTTTTTTTGGTTTTTTTTTTTGGTTTTTTGAGGTAGGGTCTCATTCTATTCCAGGCTGACCTTCAATTCACTATGTAGTCTCAGGATGGCCTAGAACTCATGGCAATCCTCCTACCTCTGCCTCCTGAATGCTGGGATTAAAGGTGTATACCACCATGCCCAGCTTACAATTAAGAGAAATAGTTGTTTTGTTGTGAATTTAACAATAAAATAGTTAACTGGAGTTAATTAATTAATTAATTAACAATAATACAATAATTGATTTCATCAATGTTGATAGATTTCCTTTCTCATAAGTAACTGTTACCATATGTCTCACAGCATGGTTGGGTTTTTAATTGTTATATTTGCTGTTTGTTTGGGTGGGTCTCTCAGGCTAGCCTCAGCCTTGGGATTCTCTTTCCATCAGTATCCTGAATGCTGAGATTATAAGCATATACTAACACACCATGTCTACTCTTTAAATGAAAGTAGTCTAAATTTCCTGACTACTTTTTCTGTCTTCTCATTAAAACATTTCTGCATTTAAGCTTTCATACATACTTACTACCTACTAGTTATTTCTTGTAAATTGAACACACTTCTAATGCCTAGGAAAGATGTATTATCTACCTAGCTGTTGCAAAACAATTATTCTTGCAACATTCCTCCAATAGTTTCTGGGAGTAAAGTATATTTAAACTATATCTCATATTTTATGCTGCGATACTTGTCCTTTATAACAAAACAAGGAAAAAGGCAGGAGAAAAAAATAAGTTATAGACTTATAGGCTACCCTTACTACTAAGTTCATAAAACCTTAAATAAAATGTTAGCAGACCTCAGTAAACTATAATACATACATCATGATCAATTTATCTTGGGCAAAGAACTCTATACTTAGTTTAATTTTCTTTCTTTCTTTTCTTTTCTTTTTTTTTTGAGATATGGGCTCACTCTAACCCAGGCTGACCTTGATTTCATTATATAGTCACAGGTTGGCCTTGAACTCATGGAGACCCTCCTACCACTATTCCATACTCTATTGAAAAATATTTTCAAAGGTTGTTAAATAATCACATGTGTGTGCATGTATGTATGTATGACCTCTCAATATAAAACTTTATAATCCCTTACCATCGCACATGAAATTCTTCACAGTACAACACTGTCAATTCCTAAGTGATAAAACTGTACCACATAATTATGACAGGAACACTTCCACGTTGCTCTCTGGTTAGATATGAAGCACACACAGTGGGAAGGAATTTATACATGATACTGACATTCAACTCAGAAGTCTACAGTTTGAAAGGTCATCGACCATATAAGATATAATGAAGCTTTCCCTTTGTGATTTGGCTAAAATGAGTGGTTATGCCTATTAAAAGTTCTTCTAAATGTCTACATTTATTATTATTATTTTATACATGCTATTCTCACTCCTGGTAGGTGAATTTGATTTTAATAGATAGTAGTGACTATCAGAAACCATAGATACCATAAGGAAAGAAAACCAACTACCTAACACCAGATGACTGATCTCTATCACTTCTGCCAGGAGCAAGGAAACATCACAGAGGAAGTGGTCGATTAAATATGATTGTTGCTCTCACTCCTAGCCTGAGAGCTTCCTCAAGAGAGATGGTGGTAGACACTGAGAAGATTCAAAACTCATCAAAATGGAAAATAGAGTCTGATGAGAGCACAACACTAAAGGAGATTTACAACATGCTCTCCAAGGCTGAGGGGAACATTGTGGAAGAGGGGGCAGAAGTTATTTTTTGGCAGAATATATTTTGAAAGTTTATCAAATCTGTAGGTAATGAAATCTATCAAAGAGAAGTACAACTTGGATAAGAATAACATGGTTTTAGTCCATACTCTATGATCAATATAGATAGCTCTTAAACAAGAACATTGTTTTTAGGTAAATAATTACAATGTCCATAGGAAAGATCACTGAGCCCAAACATAAGCACATAGATGTATAAAAATGATGAGTGTGAGATCCCTTATGTGGTAGTTTGAATAGATGGCCCCAATATATTCAGTGTTTTATTAGTTTGTAGTTTGGATCTGCAGCCACTTGGCTGGAGAAGGTGTCACTGGGTAGATCTTAAGGTGTGGTGGTGGTGGGTTCAAAATTTCAATATAAAGATATGAAAAATGCATAGTTCCACCTTTAGTTCCTGAAGTGTGCTGTGTGGCTTGTGTCTATTTCTCCCTCTGCTTGGACCTGTGAAAGCAGGGCCAGCTTCTTCTGCCAATATGGAACCTCCCCTGGATCTGCAAGCTTCAATAAATACCCATTCCTCCATAACTAACTGCCTGGTTTGCAAGTTCCTCTCAGTGCATCTGAAGCTGTCTGCTAGACATGACATAGCAGATTTCAGAGGAAGATGGGAAGCTAGTCAGTGATAATTGAGGGAAAACTCAACATTCTTGTGGGGATTATGGTCACCACTCACAACTGAGAGGGAGCTAGGTAGTAGCTTTGTTAGGCAGTTAGGGTGAGTGGAATCCTGAAAGTAAAAAGGCAGGAAGTTCTGCACTTGCTGGAGATCAAAGGATGATCTGTCTACTTATCTCTTGCCTAGTTCGCTAGACCTGTTTTGCCATATCTGAGCCCTTCCCTTGGAAAGAGGTTATTTTAGAATTTTGAAATTGTTTTTGGCTTAGACTCAGAACTTGGTGTCATAGCTAACCTCCTCCTGAGACAGCCCTTAGCCCAGACCAATTGCTGCTCTCAGACTTACCTGAGCTGGAAGGTAAGGTCTACCACCATAAGTTTATGTATGAGAGGAGAAGACAGTCTCTCTAACCACTTGTGAGCCTCCATCTTCTGGTGAGTTTCTCCTTGGCTTGGTCAAGCTGGACTGAGCCGAGGGGAGAGCCCCCCCCAAAAAAAAAACTTTCTACGTGGACACTTCTCCACATGGCAGGAGTTCTTTGTATTTTTTATTCTGTCCTCTTCATAGGTTTTCCAGGCTCACCATTTGTACTATCAAATCCATTTTCCTTTCTTTGGAGCTGTATTTCTCTCAATAAAATAAGATTTAATAATTATGCTTCTCAGTATTATTTAATTCTTTTTAAAAATTATACACAAGGGCTGGAGAGATGGCTTAGTGGTTAAGTGCTTGCCTGTGAAGCCTAAGGATCCCGGTTCGAGGCTCGGTTCCCCAGGTCCCACGTTAGCCAGATGCACAAGGGGGCGCACACATCTGGAGTTCGTTTGCAGAGGCTGGAAGCCCTGGCATGCCCATTCTCTCTCTCCCTCTATCTGTCTTTCTCTCTGTGTCTGTCGCTGTCAAATAAATAAATTAAAAAAAAATTATACACAAATGTAGGGTTTGTGTCCTGAGGGCTTTCCTGAACCCCTAGAATCCTGTTTCATACCCACGCTGAGAAAGTAATGAAAGCAACGTAACAGGTAGAAAGTTTAAAAGCATGTAGAAAATTATACATAACTATATGTATGGTCTTAGGCCAAGAAATTAGATTAAGAACAAGATAAACTTGACTACATTTAAATGTAGAACCTCAATGTATTGGAATCTATAATGGATTTATTAAAGAAAAGAGGCAAGAAGTGAGCTAGAGAAAATAATTATAAAATACATGCTTCACAAAAATACATAGTTGTTAATTTAGAGAGATTTTGAGGAATGTAACCTCTCTTTTGGCGCAAAATAGATGAGCAAGAGTTCTGCTTCCGTGAGGAGCTTGACAAACCTACAGCAGGGTGATGGAGATCGACACTGAGGATACTCAAAATGCTGCACCAAAACAAGAAATCCAGAAGTTGCTGAGAACACAAAGCTAAAAAGGCTTAAAACGCGCCCACGGTGGCTCAGGGAATTTGGAGAAGAGGGGACAGAGAGAGTGTGTGAGCCCCTGGCTGGGATGGCATACCAGAAGCGCTTACCCCCTTCACAATGGCTGACTGTTGCTTTCACAGCTCAGAGCTCACCACCCCAGGGGAATACCAGTAACCCTAGTGAGAAGTGTCCTTAGTGGAATGGTAGCAGGGATGAGGAAATAATAATACGAACACAGTATGTATCCATCCAAAGTTTCTACTTAATCACAAAAAATTGTTTGTGTGATGAGACTATTATCTACCTCTCCAAGCTATTGAGACAATACCAAATTGAAATGAAGATACAATGGTGATTCTTCTTTATCCATTCACAAGATATCTATTTAGTCGCAAAGTAGACTAAACCATTTTTGGATGTAACAATAGTTTCTTATGAACAAAACTCTTTTATCCGAATGAAACATAGTCTCTTCATGGGCGACAAAATATTTATGGTATTTATGGGGTTAGAAATTGGAAGTTCTCTGGAAAGTGTAAATCAGGACATGACTAAAATGAAAGCCAAGTGATGAAGCTACCAGCGAAGCAAATAAACAAAAGATTTTTGGGCAGAAGGAAGACTGAGCAGTGTCTGATTCCCACTGGATCCTTGAGGTGCAGCAAGAAAGTTAACTGCATTGGGATTTTATTACCTTTATGTATGTCTATATATACATATACATATACATATATATAATATGTATATACATTATATATATATATATTATATTATAATATATATATATTATATATATAATATAATATATATAATATATATATATATTAAGGTTTACTAAAAGGAAATATGTAATACATTTAGTATTTAGTGTTAATCCTTCTTCCTGAAACAGAACTCTTAAATGTTAAGAACTTCCTAAAATGATACAAAGATAAAAGGAATATCTTTTTTTTTCTTCATCCATAACAAACCCTTTTTTACAACACTGAATTTATGTTGGCCAGATGACTTTTGCGAAGACCCTGAATAACCATGGAATGGGGTGGGTCACTCAGAGAACCAAACACTTGATAAACAAAGAGTATCCTCAGCATCCTCCTCTGACCTTCTAGTAAGAAAGATGGCCTGGGGATTGGGTTACCCACCAATTGCCAAGGGTTTAATCATAAGGAAGTACCAACAGAAATGCTAAAGCTGAGCTTCAGAGAGATTTCATTATACTAATCCCATCGATTTGCTGGTAGGGAACCTACATGGGAGATTCATGCCCCCTTCATTATTAATTTGACTTAAGTATATCTTCATTGTTCCTGAGTCATATCTTTTTTATAATGAGCTGGTGATTTAATAAGTGATATGTCTTTCTGAGTTCTGTGAGCCATTATAGCAAATGGTCAAACACAACAGGATTCAGAGGACCCATCAACCAACAAAAATGACAACATGAGCTTGTAATTGACATCACAAGTTTGGAAAAATTTGTAGGGCTTCAAATTAAGAGAGTATAATATATCTCTGCATGGGCAAAGTCAGAATTGTGTTAAACTCTTAGGTACTCAGATTTTTGCTAAAGAGGATTAGAGAAATACTTAGAAAGGGGATTTTTTTTTAATTTTAATATACAATTGGCAGGAATGTTTTTATTGAGTGTGGTAATATGGAAAATAAACTTTATTTTTACATTTATATCAGAAGTAAACTCCTAGTAGTAGTGGAAGAGAAACGAAGAAAATATTATTCCTATACAAGTGTGAAAAAATAGAAAGAGACAAGTACTTGGGGACCACATCAAGTCCAGTCTGATAATCTATTGTGAAACAATGATTTACATCATGTTGGTCCAAAATAAAATAAATATGCTAACGGAGGAGAAAAATTATTCCAATTGAAAACAGTAGTGAAGATTTAAATACACAAAGCCATAAAATATCCTATAGGTTCAATTCTAAATTGCGAATCAACCTTGGATAGCTATTTACTCATTCATGATTCTGTGGTTCTATTCATAAATTTGTAGTGAAAACATCTTTCATGTCTTACAGGAGACATATACAAATTATGCCCATGATAGTTCTGAGGCACACAATACTGTATGACAAAGAACAGTACTTGGGAATGCTAAGTCCTCTGAACTTCGGCAGACTGAAACTTTCACAGGCGAGAGTTTTCTCAGAATTCTGTCCTCTTTCCTCCATATGCATTTATAGAGAAGAGAATGTAAGAAAAATCACAATTCTGTCCCACAGAAAAACCATACAATTTAGGAATGTCTATCTCATACCTTCTTTCTCCCCTGGAGGCTTTTATATGCAGGTACTCCACTTTATATCTTAATAAAGGAACACTGCCTAAAGATAAGACTTTCTCAGTTACTCTCTTGGTAACACACCATTTGATAACACCCTTTTTTCCAATCACATTTTACACAATGTTCCATTTTTCATCAATTCTAAGTATAAAAATACCACCTACTTCTTTGTATCTTCATTTCAGAAGTCTTAACATGAAAGTTTGTTAAGTGAAGGTATCATGCTTTATGTTGTCAGCAGTCTCTCAGTTAGCATAAGAGAGATTGTTTTGGACCTTGAAGCAGAGGAGAAAATATCAGTGTACCTTTTGCTAAAAAGGAGTCTTCACTTTTCAGAAGCTTGACACGACCCCCAAAGTCTATACCTGGTCAATGAAATATTGAACAGTAGAACAAATGCTGAAGTACTGGTTTGTTTTCAGACTTGGCTATTTAGTTCATAAGTGTTGCAAAGTTTATGTACCATACATATGTTTTATAAACATATGTGTATATAAAATCAAAATGTTTGTAATTAGTTTATCTCTATTCCATAAGTGTACCATGTAAGACAAATTTTACAAACCGAGAAGGCTCGTATCACATGGTTTTTCTAAACGTTACAGAAACATACTGTACACCCATCTCATAATTCAGAGAGCTTGAAAGAATCTCTGGAGGTCTGTTACTGTCTCCCCTGGCTGCTATGCACAGCTGCATTTAAACAAACTTGGGAGGACAGATGTCTATTTTATTCTTAAATATCTCCAACAAAAGAAATTATATAACCTCTCTCCACAACACATTTTGACATCTTACGCAACGAATATTTAAAGCCCAAATCTTATAGTTCAGAGACATGAGAAATGGTAAAATCTTTGCAACTCACAAACTTGTTAAGAAGTTCCAGAAATCTGTGTTTTGGACTACAAATCAGAGACAAATGTGAGCTAGCAGTTTATGGATTTCATGTTTATATTACCACTAATAATAAAAATCTCAAATATATATGCCATAGGAATGATTTTTTTAGAAAAAAATTAAAATTCCTTTAAACATAATTAAATGTGAAATGATTGAAAAATATGTGAAATGAATAATGTTTTATTTTCTCTTCAGTCCTGGAAGGTTGTTTCCTCTCTAATACCAAATCACATTGAATCAGGAAAGACAGAAAAATTGTCGGGTAAGGAGAAAACAGAAACCAAAATGAAATGCAAGCACAGAATCACCTGGTCAATCCACTGTTTAAATAATTCATGAAAATTGACAATTTAACTCTAAGATATATCTAATCAGAAAATAGAATGGTTTAAAAATGGTTATATTTAAAATATACTTGTTCTGATGGAAATAGAAAAGCATGCTCTACTGACAAAAATCTGTCTGTCACTTCCTTTACACATCACTTCATGTATCTGGCATCATTTCCCCTGATGCACAGGTAAGTGTGCAGCTATATTTTACCAAGTCAACAATATCATTTGATTTGCTGTACCTTCCCAAATAGTAATTTGCAAGTGACCATCATATTTCAGAGATACAGCAGACAGTAGTGTAGGCACTGTACCCTCAAAATGAAACAGAAAGGGGACAGACCCACGTCATCTAAGGCTCCACCCCATTGTGGGAGGCAGTGAACAGCGTCCCTGCATTTTCATTCTGTGTATGTCTCTACCCAGTGTAACTGAGACACTGTGAGGATGTGCTGCTAAGCCTAAAAGATCCTCACATTTTGAAAAATGAACAATTTAATGCCAAATTGAAATGGGGTGTTTTGGGTTCAGGAATACAGTCCTTGAACCCCAAACCTTTAGCTCGTACCTCCATTTACCCGATAATTGGGTAAACTAAGACTAAGAAGGATAATTATTAAGTTATTCTGTTTATTTAGGGAAGTAGAAAATAAAGAAAAGGAAAATAGATATGTCCACCCATGTGGTCTGAAAGCCCATACAGCCCTAGAAGAAACATGAACAGAGATTTAGAGAGAAAGGAACAGAAAGTACAGAGAGGTTCTTGCCATGGGGAGAGCAGGAGGGGGTAGAGGGCCCATGGGGGAGTAAGGTAAGGGTGAGTCTTGCCTGTCTCAGCCCATCCATACCGAGAATAGGGGATCTTACCAGAACCTTGAAGGTCAGGAGTCAGCCAAGAGAGGTTGCCCTCCCCTGTGAAATATATTGATAACCTTACTGTAGTGGGATTTATCTTCTGACCCAGGTGAATCAGAGAGATACCTGACTGATTTGGCTAGAGACTGTCTCAAGAAGAGTCTATCCATGACACCAAGTCCTGGGGGTTGAAATTGACCAACCACAATGCCAAGATTAGGTTTAAATTCTGAGAAAGGGGACCTTCTCCGATACTTCCCAGAAGGGGCTCAGATTGTTTGTGGAACAGATCTAGGGAAGAGATTCGAAATCAGATCACACTTTGATCTCTTGCAAAATGGAGATTGCAAAGATAGGCCCAAAGACATTCCTGCATTATTTTTTTTATTATTTATTTATTTATTTGAGAGCGACAGACACAGAGAGAAAGACAGATAGAGGGAGAGAGAGAGAATGGGCGCACCAGGGCTTCCAGCCTCTGCAAATGAACTCCAGACGCGTGCGCCCCCTTGTGCATCTGGCTAACGTGGGACCTGGGGAACCGAGCCTCGAACCGGGGTCCTTAGGCTTCACAGGCAAGCGCTTAACCGCTAAGCCATCTCTCCAGCCCATTCCTGCATTATTTTTAATTTCAGGGGCCAGTCACTCTAAAATACTAACAAAGCTACCTCACTCTCTATATATATGCTGCTTGCTTATGACTACAAATTGTCCCAGTGTCTTGTGCGCTTCATTTTGATAAACACCAGATCTCACAGAACGCTGTTCAACTCTTTGAAGTTATTTTTAAAAATAATAGTAGCTTGACAATATGTCCATTTGAGGGGATACTGCTTAATTACTGCACTTTCTGGAATGGTTTAAAGATATCAGGCTTAAAATCTCTCCAGAATTATTCAGGATCTGATACACTTAGGATTTTATCAAATTAAATAGAAGGATTTAGTGATGTTAAATTATCATCTGGGATTTGGTGTCAAGCCAAGGCATAGCTGCAGTTTCCCAGCTGCAATTATATACCAGTCCACAGGAAGGGAGTCAGGAGAGGGAGGTGGTCCTAAAAGGTTTACATTCTGTATAGGTCACACTGTGATTTGAACTCTGAGTCTGTTCCAAGATGCAGATTGGTATCTCTAGAGGGTTGGATGGAATCAGCTTTTCAATAAACAATCTTTCCTGAACACCTAATTGCCAGATGATTGTAAACATTTCCTCGTTCATCTTTGAATCTGTAACAACTGATAATTCAACCTTTGTGAGATTGCACTAGTCTCTGGGGATTTCATGATATTAAGTTTGCCAGAGAAGAACACTTTTCTTCAATCAGACAATGACTGGTAAGGAATGTCTTATAGATTAGTATTGAAGGAAATGGATAGATAGTATATGGGAGGATAAGAAAGTGTGAACAAGATTACTTTATTTCATGGAAATAATCATAAGAAAATTGTGTATTTCTACCCTCATAATAGATAAACATTAAAATGTTTGATTTGTAAAAATGAATAAAAATACAGCCAATTTTTTAACTGTGGAGTCTTTAATTTGAAATCCCTTTGTAAATGGTTCACTTGGGATAAAACAACATTTAAAATTATGTAAAAAATTTAAGCAACTTGTGAAACTTAATATTAAATGGGAACAATTACTTGTTAAATTCTGATAGTTGAACATCATCCAGTACAAATACCCATACTTTGTCACTTCCTAAATATCTATAAGTTTCAATCCTTAATCTTGCAAAACTGAAGAGTTGTCCACGTTACTTTTCTTTCACTGTTCTCTTTTTATTTGAGATGATTTGTTTTATTTAAAGGTGGAAATAGAAAGCTGTGGAGGTTGCTTAGTGGTAAAAGAGTCTTGCTTACAAATGTGGTGACTCCAGTTCAATTCCCCACTACTCATGTCAAGTCAAATGTGCAGTGGCTCCTACATCTGTGATTCCAGTGCAGCTACTGCAATTTGAGGCAGAGCTAAGTGAATCCAGAAGCTCATAGATTGACCTGTCCAGCAGCAAATCAGGAGAGGCCTCCTTTCAAAAAGAAGAAGGACATCTCAAGCTTGTCCTGTGACCCCCCACCACATGTGTACACGCATGCAAACACACACACACACACACACACATATACACATAGTCGCAAAAATGAATAAACATTTAAAAAGTGACAAAAAAAGACAAGTGAGCAATAAACGCAGTAAGAGGTACACAGCATTTGACATCATAACCACGAGCAGAGACTAGGAGGATTTTCTTGTGCTTATCTCCTTTCTTGCCTTTTCAGCACGCCCCACACCCCTAAGTCAAATGATATAATTTTGGGCCATTGTTTTCAAGTTGTTTCAGTGATGGTTATATTCATATTGAGAGATGGCTTAGCAGTTAAGGCACTTGCCTGCAAAGCCAAAGGACCCAGGTTCGAATCCCCAAGACACACATAAGACAGATGCACAAGGTGGCACATGTATCTGGAGGCCCTGTCATGCCCATTCTCAATCTCAATCTCTCTCTCTCTCTCTCAAATAAATATGTAAAGATAACAAAATGACAGAAAATGATAATAAATCCCAAATGGATTGTGTAGAAAGCCAGCAAAATGATGGCGAGTTAATCGTAAGGGTCAAAGATTATGAAGCAGAATAAAGTGATAGGGAAAATTAAACAGGTATGTGAAGGAACATCCAGATTGTGTTTAAAATTCCCACTGACTATAATTCAAGAACTTCAACCTAACTGATAAAATTAAAATAGTTCAAAGGGTGGCTGTATAAAGAATTTTAAATTTTTCTCTGATATATGTCATACAAGATTGTTGAAACTACTAACAAGCAATACCAAAGAGCAAAATACCTACAACTTTTGTATTAACTACTGTTAGCACTTCTCTTTCACATGTGAACAATATTCTGTGAGAATCATGTATAATTTCATAGCTAAGATAAGAGAAATTACTAAGCTAGCTAATTTTTAGCAGTTTTTACAAAGAGCCAAATCGTTGAACCTGGTTTTACACTGTATCATTTGAGCAATATGACTTCAAATGACCCAAATTGCATATGTTTACATTGCTAGAGCAGTTCTAGCCACACCTCAGTAGAGATTTCTAAAAGACAGGGAAGTAGGTCTGGTGGGCAGGGCAGTGCGTCGTCTCCAGGCTACTGCTTGATACTGTGTCTTCTTTTTCCACTAACGGCTGGGACTAACCTCAACTAATATTTAGTAGTTCAGGAGCTTACGTGCCGTCCTTGGTCCAAAATAAACTGCTTTATAGATAAAATGTTAAGCGTGACATTGTCATGTGACTGTGTGTATTTTCAATGTGCCTGATGGTTTGGATTGACTGTCAACTTGACAGGACCTAGCATCAGCTGTGAGAGATTGTGTAGATGAGGTTGGCTCCTGAGCCTTTCTGGGAAGGACTATCCTGATTAGGTTCATTCAGGTGAGATGATACACCTTGTTTTAGTTGATTGCTTTTGATGAGGAAGAATACTTGATCTGAAGCAATTAAAAGATGGAAAGGGCTTATCGTCACTGTATGATCTTGAGGAGAAGTTCCATCATGGAGGGGATAGCCTGGCAGTAGCAGACAGTCAATGTCACATCTTCACATGAGCAAAGGGGAAGTAGGGATGCATTGGGGCTAGCTGTCATATCTCAAGTCCTGTTCTCACTTACATACTACTCTAGCAAAGCTCGACCTCCTAATGTTTTCACAACCTTTTTGAATAACACCACCCACTGTGGATTGAATATTCACAGTTATGATCCTATGGAGGATATTAAGTTACAACCACCATGCACCCAAACTGTGGGCAGGACCATTTCATGTGCCAGTGTCCTGGGCTGTATTTAAAGAGGGCTGGAGAGATGGCTTAGTGGTTAAGGCACTTTCCTGTGACAACTAGTGGCCCAAGTTCGACTCCCCAGAGCTTACATCTGGCTTTTGTTTGCAGTAACTAGAGGTCCTGGCATGCCCATTTTGTCTCTCTGTCTCTCTCATAAATAAATAAAAATATAATATTAAAAAGAAGAGAATATTAAAGAGAAGAGAACTATATGAGTGCCATTATTTATCAGTGCTTCCTGACTATGGACTTAATGTGAATAGCTCCTTCAAGCTCCTACTACCGAGCCTTCCCCGACATGAAGAACATGGGACTATAAACTGAAATAAACCCTTCCTCCCTTAAAATTATTTTAAAGATATTTTTCCCCAGCAATGAGAAGGTAACTAATATAATGTATATTATGATTTCTTAAGCCAATGAAGAAAGCCTGTGTTGCGTCATTTCTGGGAAAAGGCTGCGTGTTTCTCTACCTCCGCCTTAATGGGGCTCCAAAACATTTGTGTACTGTCTGTCTGTAACTGCACACTTTTCCTGGAACATGGCCTATTTCCTAAGTGCTCAACTTGTAACCAGGTTGCCCTCTTACAGTAAGCTATTCATACTGAAGGTATGTTTGTGGTTCATGGTTCCTGTACTACCTCTGTGCAATTTGCTTCTACTAATTTAGCTGCCTACTTCTGTGGGAGTCCTGTGATGGAAGTAAGAATTTGCTGTTTAAAGAAATGGAATCAATACAGAAAGCAGGGCATGACAAGATATATGGCCATCAACCTAAAGCTTTGAATCCTAAGTTAGAAATTAGGACAGTTAGTTGCCTTTTTCTATGACCGATAGAATAAGTGGTCCAAAATTTGAATAAACTGTCTTTATCAAAAGGTTACTCTTTTGTTATCATTTTCCTATTACTAGGCTACTTTCTGAAGAACTGATGAATTCTGCATCAAGTGAGAGCTATAATGTTGGGTAAGTAAGAAGTGTCCCAGACTCCGTGAAATTCAATTTACTAATGTAGAAAATATTTTAAGTATATGCAGCACTTTCACATGAGTACATCATAAGGAAAATGTAATATTGACATGGGCTTTTGCAAGAAACTGTTTGAATACATCTTTTCTTTACAGCTTTTGATTACCAAGTGCAATGTGTGGGCTTGAAGATAATGGAGAAGCAGCCAACTTTTATGTAGTTATGCTAAATGAGCAGCTGATATGAGGAATACACAAGTAAAATTGACCTAGGATCCTACATTAGATATGGAAATGGAGCTATGCATATATTTTATCCTAATAAACACCATCTCTATGCATTTTTTTCTTCATTAAAATGTTTTATTTTTGTTTATTTGACAGAAAGAAAGGGGGAAAGGTGATATATATATATAATCATATATCATAAATTTATGAGAGAGACAGACAGTGAGAAGGGGAAAACAAACAAATATATATATATATACGCACACACATATAGAGATATAGCTGGATAGATAGATAGATAGATAGATAGATAGATAGATAGATAGATAGATAGATAGACAGATAGATAGACAGATAGGTGAGATAGAAATGATGGGTGGTCTAGGGCCTCCAGCCACTGCAAATGAACTCAAGACACATACGCCATCTTGTAAATTGGCTTATGTGGGTCCTGGGGATTCAATCCTGGGTCCTTTGGCATGGCAGGAAAGTACCTTAACAACTAAGAAATTTCTACAACCAACCTCTATGTATTCTCTTAGTAAGCAACAGGGTTGTTAAATTAGCAAATGCCTAGGAAAAACTGTTCAAAGTCCTCACAACTAAAAGATAGGCCAATGAAGAAAATAAGGAAAAAATTCATACTAAGAATTGAATATAATGGGAATATCTCCAATAAAGCTGAAATACTGTTAAGTCACAAAACTCTGAATAATTTTTTTTTCCTCCTTATTTATCCCAATGATATAAATATTAGCAAAACATTTACTTGGCAGACAAAAGAACCAACAAGGTGAGATATTAGACTGAGCACGGCCAATTGCATTCATTTGAGTTAGTACCAAACTGAAATGTGAAGAGCAAGTGTACTGAAAGTGTTCTGAAACACAGCATCTTCTATCCCCAGAGGGTGAAGAAATAGAAGTCACCTTGAAAGTGAAGGCTGGTCTTACCAGAAAACAGATCCAACTACACCTTGATCTTTGACTCTCCAGCCTGCAGACATGTGTGCATTAAATTTATAAACTTAATAATGAATTACCAAGTCTTGGATTTTTCTTTGTAGCATAACAAATGTACTAAGCTAAAGTTAAAATCAAAATATAAGATCCTCTTATGACAGGTAATGGTCATATAGAGAATATATGCCAAGAATATGTAAGTGAAAAAAATGAATAAGATGATTATTGCATTGTTCTTAACCAAATAAAGATTTCCAGGATTGAAATGATAACCAATAATCTTATAGTGACTATCAGAATGATTTACTTTTGTATAAATTAATTAAAATTTAGGAATATGACCATTTTAATATAAAATTATTATATAACTTTATTTTGTGTGAAATGTTATTAAGGATAGTATTTTCCAATTTGGGTTTACATGTGGATTATCTAGTACATATATCAGGTATTCTATTCTATTGCTTTTCCACCTTATATCACTGAGTAGTCTCTCACTCAACCTAGAATTACCATACTTCAGCTTAATTGGCTGACCAGTGAGCCCCAGTGATCAACCTGTGACTACCCTCTCACGATGTAGTTATTGCGCACATGACCAAATAGTCCTCCATTTATGATCTACTGTTTTTAGACTTCATTTTCTCTGGAGCTTTTCATTTTTCTGTGCTCTCTCTCTATATATATATTTCACATCTGAATCAAGTCAATTATCATTTCATCCTGACACATTCTGTTCAAAGCACTATAAACTTTCCTATGTTGTCTGCTTCTATCTAAGGGAAAAAACAGAAAACAAAACTATTTAATAACAAACTATATACAATTTGGTGTTCCACACTCTTTGAGTTTCAATGTGTTTATTATTTAGTAGAAAAGAAGACAAAGTGTACATTTGCCAGAAATATGCTTTATGAATATTTCATATTTAACAATGATTTGTGTTCGCTGTTTTGTTAATTCCCTATTTTATGCCATGTAATGAAGGCCTGGAACACAGCACATGGCCTGCTCTGTTTAGATGTGAGATAACTGACCGAACCTTATTGTACTGATTTTGTGTTACAGCTCAGTAGAGGCAAACTATGAGTAGAGATTTGTCTAGGTTTCTTTATATATTTGAGAATGTTATTGGGGATATTTTTGTGTTTGTTTTCAAATATATTCTGAGCATTTTCTTTAAAGTTACTATAGTAAATATCCTTGAATTCATGCATTGTAGATTACCTATAATATCTGTGAATTAGCTGACAAGAAAAGCAGATCATATCCGCATTTTCAGGTTCATCTCCCAGCCAGGAATGCACTCTTCTTCCAAAGAAAGAAGATCATTATTAACCAGACCTGTCAAAAGATATTTAGTAGTAGCTAGAAGATTATATTAAGTGTCAAAGCATGCATACACACACAATACATACATATATACCTATATATGCATTATATAAACATAGTCCACATATATATTTTCTAGAAATACACATATAGGCCCATATATGCATATATTCTATTCTGAACCTTATTTTGACTTTACCTTGGTGTTGTTTTTGACTCTTGTTTCAGAGGAACAATAGTATTAAAAAAATCTAGAATATCTGTCTAAAGTGGTGATGATTGGACATAAGTGATCTGCCTTTCATTTTAGAAAGATTTCAGCAGAAATATGACAGGTGGATTAGAAGACAGGGAATTGGACTCAGAAAGACCATTATTATCTATTGATTTTCTAGGAGAGAAATAATGTAAAGCCACAGGGTTTGAGAGATGGGTATTCAAGATGTTTTTATGAGATTAAAATTAATAATATTAAAGTAAAATTTTCAAATGAATGGAGCTTAACAGATAAGGATTCATTAATATAAAATAGAATTGATATTTATTTACTTCTGAACTTGTAGAGTATTCTATTCACTGGAAAATATATGTGTGGAAAAAAGGATGATTTGTCTTGGGGAGAAAAGTGACACATCCAATTTTGTTTTAAATTTTATGTTTTATATTATAGCAATTGGATATGCTTAATAGATTAAATAAATAGCAATGTCAGAAGACAGTTGAGAGTTAGAAATTGAGTTTTTAGAGGTAATAGTACACAGATAGAAATTAAAGTTACAAGGACTTAATAGTTAAGGCTCTCACCTGTGAAACCTAAGGACCCAATTTCAATTTCGCAGTACCTATGTAAGACACGAGGTGACGAGGTGATGCATGTGTCTGGAGTTCGTTTGCAGTGGCTACAGGCCCTGGTACACTCATTATCTTTCTCTCCCTCTTTCTCTCTCTCTTTCTCTCTCTCCCTCTGTCTTGCGCACACACACACACACACACACACACACACACACACACACACACACAGAGAGAGAGAGAGAGAGAGAGAGAGAGAGAGAGAAATAAAGTAGTTCTAAAATTAAATTTACAGGTGAAGCTGAAGTCAATAGATAAAATTGTATATGTTACTAATAATGACATCTAAAATGAGACCCTGTGGAAGAAAAACATAAACTGAGGGACATTTGTGCAACACATATTTTGAAGCCAGATGAAGAAAACCAGAAAAGTACAACAGAGAAACTTGAGGTACTATCAAACATATATCTCAATAAATCATATCTTATGCATGTTTTTGTTGCTGCATTCCTAAGCTGTGTACAGGATTTGAAGGAATCCCCAAGTTGAAGATAACAAACAATAGCTGGGTGAGTTATATATCATGGTTGAGGATCTCCCCCTGTTATTACGGTTAGGTGCTCTTATACTAGGATCCCACAGATAGAATTGTTTCTTAATGTCCCTTCCCCCACATGGAACTATAGTATCTCCTCCAGCCTTATAGAAAGAGCTGCCACGTTGGAAGTGGTGGCTGATACCAGATTTAGCTGAATCTTTGTCTTTAAGTTGAAAAGTCTGATTTCAAATGGATATATATTAACCCCAAATTATTTTTGATGCAGTCAACTTCTTAAAAGTCCATTTAAGAATAAGATTAGGAGCAGGGCATGGTAGTGCATGTCTTTAATCCCAGCACTGGGGGGAGAGTGGGCAGAGAAGGGTGGATTGCCATGAGTTCGAGGCCACCCTGAGACTTCATAGTGGATTCCAGGTCAGCCTGGACTAGAGTGAGACTCTACCCTGAAAAACTACACACACACACACACACACACACACACACACACACAAGATTAGGATAACTTTTCCTTGTTTTGTCACCTGTACTTTTCTTTTTTAAGATATTTTATTTATTTATATACTTACAAAAGAGAGAAATATAGAAAAAAAAGAGACAGATAGGGAGAATGTGCATGTTAGGGCTTCCAACCACTGCTAATGAACTCCAGATGCACCACTTTATCCATCTTTTCATGGGCATGGGGGAATTGGACACAGTTCAAGAGGCTTTGCAGGCAAGTACCTTACTTCCTGAGCCATCTCTCCAGCCCTTGTTTTTCTTATTCTATGCATGCACAGTCCTTTCTTCCCATTCTCACTTGCTTGGCAATGGTGCCCAGAGTGATAACCCACATCAGGCTGCTGCACAGTTAACAGCTTCTTGTTTTCAAGAAACTCGGGCAACTTGAGGAATGTTCATCAAACTCACAGCTCTATTTCTTGTGACAGAGTAATCTATCTTGGAATATTGTCAAATATGGTAGCCTCAAAACTTTATTACTGAGAGAAAAAGACTGCTTATGGGCTTCCCAAACATTTTATTATAGTAGACCAAAGATGAGCTTGGCATGGATTTTTCCATTTCACCAACAGCCTTTAAAAGATTTGCACAAATGAATGGAGTTTTAATAAAATTAAATTTTTATTGCTTCAATTACCTTTTTATTATCTATTGATATGGGCCATACTAGAATTTGAAGCAGAATATGTAAGAGCTATTCCTTATACTGAATGCATGTAAAAGCAATGAAATATCATTGACAGATTAACATTAATAAGATTTTATAACACAAATATATTTTAAAACCATATTCATAGTGGAAACTCTGGAATTGTTCAGAAATTTATATTTTCAGTTTATGACCTACTTCTTAGAATACAGCTGATTCTGACGTCTGTTTCTGCATTCATGAATACTGGTATGTAGTGGTGGGAGAAATGAGAAAAATGTATTGCTGAGATGACTCTTTTGGTAAAATATTTTCTCCACATTTATAAGGACCCAAATTCAGATTTCTAGCACTCATGTAGATGCCAAATATAGCATTATGCACCTGTAAACTCAGCACTTGGGGCACAGAGACAAGAGGAACCCTGTGGCAAGTTTACTAACTAGACTGATAGAAATGGTGAGTTCTGGATTTAGTGAGCAACCTCATCTCTGTAAAGCATTTGAAGAGCAATACAAAGAGATAGACAATACCAACATCTGACCTGCACACCACACACACACACACACACACACACACACACACACACCTTCATTCAGAAACTGTTAAAAGGAGATTTCAATAGTTGAAAAAAAAAAAAAACTCTATCCATTTTTAGATAATTGTGAATATTCTTATTTAGGACCATACTAATAAACTATCATGGTATCTCAAATGTAAAATAATTGTTAAATTAAAATACACTGAAGTAACACAGGATAAAAGACAGTAAATAAATCACATCATCTACATGAATGTAAGAGTCATAATGAAATCCATTATTTTGTACAAATAAAACATTAGTGTATAATAACATAAGCCAGTAGTGGTGCTTTATATCAGTAATTCCAGAATGCTGGAAATAGCATATGTCTGAGAATCACCATATGTCTGATGCCAGGTTGGTTGACTTGGTGAATTAAAGACCATTCGTAGGTAATAACGTGGGAACTATGTAATGAGTTCCCATCTCAAGAAATAAACAAAAATAGAGCTGGGGGTGGTGACGCATGCCTTTAATCCCAGCACTCAGGAGGGAGGCAGAGGTAGGAGGATTGTTGTGAGTTCAAGGCCACCCTGAGGCTACATAGTGAATTCCAGGTCAGCCTGAGCTAGAGTGAAACTGTACTTCAAAAAAGAAAATAATTATCATAATATACTAAAATAAATTAAAATAAAATATGTTGCAATGGTCCATCTTCACTGCACACAGGACTTACTCTTGCTTGACTGCAACACCCTTGCTGTTGCCCTGATGATTGGGGAAAGAATAATTCACAGCTTCAGAGAGCTTCAAATGTCATCCCATTTTAATATTCAATGGAAAACAATTATTTTTGCTCATATCTGTACCAACTTCTTTAGAAAATTCTTTAAATGTTAACAAGCTGTCAATTTTGACATGGGACATACAAAATTATCAAACTGACATTCACTTAAATGATTTAATTTGTCATGGACTCTATTCTCTCAATTGTATGCCTAAAGTGACAGGGCTTACTTTGTTCCTTTGTTATAAAATGTCTTCCTAATATTCAGAATTGTTACTTAGTCTCTCCTTCATAGAAAAGTGGTTTCTAGGACAAAAGAAACAGGTGGTTCAACCGACAAGTCAATTACACACGTGCTTTTCTAGGGACAGCTCTCGCAGCTCTCCTGATAGAAGTACTTTAAAGTGTGCTTGCCACTCCATTGCCCAAACATTTAAAAGACAAATCTAGTAATAAGCATGCGCTATAATTAGTACATATTTTTGCTTCATCAGGACATTCTTAGTGAGACATTTTTCCACGCATTAATGCAAAACTGAAAAATAAAATGTAGACTACCTTGGTTGGTGAACACACATTAATTTATGCCTTCCTTCCCTCCTCAACTTTTTTTTAATATTGTTAGTAAACTTAATGAAAACAAAAGCAAACATTGGGACAAAATTGCTTTGATTTTGTAAAAGTCCAAAAGTATTTCAGAGACATCCAGTGATCCTTTGAGCCCACAGTGAAAACCAGTGCTATATACATTTAGACAAGCTTATAGTATTCAGCCAGGATAGAATAATTGAAAGAAAAGTTGTCTTGGATACTTTTTGTGGTGTCTTTAAAAATTAATTCTTAGCCAGGCATGGTGGTGCATGCTTTTAATCCCAGTGTTCAGGAGGCAGAGGCAGGAAGATTACCTTGAGTTTAAGGCCACCCTGAGACTACATAGTAAGTTCCAGGTCAGCCTGGGCTACAGTGACATCTTTTATTGATGCTGAGAACACAGTAGGCACTTCTCATCACATTTGTCAGATACGCATATCTGTATCATTCTGTGCCCACTGGAATATGAAACTTCTGTGAGACAGACATCAAACACTACTAATCTATGGGGGCAAACATAGATATTTAGATCAGGTTTTATTATTGTTGTCAATTATTATTATTTAGAAACTTTGTATGGATAATCTTATGTTGGTGCCATCATTTCCCTCCTCCCTGTCCCAGTTCCATTAAGTGCCTTCCTTAGTGAGATTGCTGGTATTCACCATGGACTTATGGGTTATGAATTGTGAGAGCAACAGTCAGTCACTGTGGAGAGGGGCAATGCCTCTGGATATTGTCTCCATCCTGTGACTCTTACAGTCTTTCCACCCTCTCTTCCACAAATTTTCTGACCTACAGTGGATGTGTTCTAAGTCCACTTTAGTGTTGAGCTCTCAGTAGTTTCAGGATTTCGGACTTGGCACATCTTGAGTGTCCTCAGTGTCTGTCTCTATCACCCTGGCTCAGCTTGTCAGACTCACAGTGGAAGCAGCACACTTGCTCATCTCACCAATCCATCTGTGGTTTCATCCAGGCCCTGGCTGCTATGCAAGGGGTGGTTCATCACTTGCCAGGGTATAAAATATCTATTCTTGTCTTGTGGGTAGGTTTTAGTTGTCCTCAGTTCTCCTGCTTTCTGAAAACAAACAAACAAACAAACAAGCAAACAAACAAACAAACAAACAAACAAACAGAAAACAGATTCTGATTCCGTGACATCAGGATAAGTAAAAGGGGAAAAGCATTGGTAATTTAGAGATTTTTGATAGGCATATACTCATTTTTAGACAAAGACCAGTGGGAGCCTCTCACTGGAGTTGATAATCTTGGTCTCCATAGGATTCTGACGTGGTTCCCAGTTCAACTTATAAGTTCCTTTTCACTGAGTGGATATCATAGCCAACCAGGGAGCCATTGGTTACCATGTAGCTGGCATGCCACTATTGCACAGGTGTGTACAACTTGGCAGGATGGTTGCTTTCATCTAGCAATGTTCACTGCTTGCTCACAACATTGTTGGCTATTTCCTCCCAGAAGTACATGTAGTGCTTTTTAGCACTATATGAGCTAACCATGTGGAAACCGGCTTCCTTCCAGATTCAGCCTGATTAATGGTCTTTGTAAGGCAGTATGTGGTGTCTTCAGCAAAATTGTCTTTCTTATATGTTGGTTTTTATATACAGAATAAAGCCAAATAAATTAAGATGAAAGTGTATGGTACAATAATAGAAAGGTTGATTTTATTAAGAAAATTTCAAGCCTAAGATTGTTGATAGAAGCATTTAAAAGGGGCTGTGGAGATGGCTCAGCCATTAAAGTGCTTGCCTACAATTCCTAACAACTTGGGTTTGATTCCCCAGTACCCATCCATGTAAAGCCAGATGCACAAAGTTGTGCATGCATCTGGAGGCCCTGGTATGCCCCTTCTCTCAGTCTCACTTATCTCTATCACTTTCTGTGCTTGCAAATAAATAAATGAAAATATAAATAATACTCTTTTTCTGGTCAACTTTGCTCTCAGGTTAAGTAAAATATTTCTATTACTCTTTGCTCTTTTAATGTGCTGAGAATCCCTTTTTCTGAAACTGGGATTGTGTATGATTTATTATGGTCAAGGTCATATTGGGCATTTCTTTCTCTTTCTTTGAAATTCACTATGTAGTCTCAGGTTGGACTCAAACTCATGCAAATATTCCTACCTCTGCCTCCCAAGTTCTGGGATTAATGGTGTGCACAACCACACCAGGCCATTAGGCATTTCTTGGTCACCTTTTTGTTCATCACACCTTATATACTATTGTCTAAAATTACGTTAGAAATATCAGCTTTTTATCCATTCTTACTTCTATTTATGCTATAGATTTCGATACTATGAAGCATTGGAAAGTTGATAGAATTCAAAATATCCAATGGTTGCTCATAGAGTCTAAATATAAAACTAAACATGGGTGTATGTATTACATGCCTCTCATATACACATGTGGCCTTGTGTGATGACATCAGCATGAAAAGTTTGTTACATTTTCTGGTGTGCTTTAAACTGTACCTTAAGGGATTAGATGATTTGTGTTGAGAAAAAAGAAGGTGTCAGTGGGATTTTTCATGTATCTTTCCTTTATTTCAAACGTGATTAATAATTTATTAGTCTAACAAATAATCTCTACTAGTTAGTGTTTTAAAGATAAAGAAACCAATAGAAGGTATACATAATTGGGTGTGCTTGAACACACACACAAAATCTTTGGGAGTGGAAAAGAGGTGAGAGATTTTAAAAGATTAGCTTTCACAATATCTGGAATACATTCTCAGAGTAAGCCAGCAGAATGGACACTAGATAATGCCTTGGACTACAGTACTTGGACAGAATTTTTTTTTTTCTCTAGGAAACCTGTTTTTGTTTTCTAAGCTCTTGATTTATTGGGAGAGTTCTTTTCATATTATTAATAGTGATTTGTTCCAGTAAACTGATAACAGTCTTAAGCACATATACAAATACTACCAAGGAGATACGAAGATTAATGTTTGAATCACTGGTACTAAAGGTTAGTCAAGGTGATGAATAAGGTGAAATTTCACCCATGGGATTCATGTTAGAAAGGGGATACCTTAAACACATAGAGAACCTTTTTCACCCCTTTCTATTCTCCCAGAAGGAATATGTTCTAGAAGCATAGTTTGTAAATATCTGTGTAACACTGTATGCATCTTGAAGGCTTGTATTTATTTACAGAGTAATTGTTATGTGGCCATACTTCTCACTTCTAAAGTTTATTGGACGAATGTTGGCTGTATTGAAAAGGTAGAGTTAAATTTTTTTCTGATATTTGCTTAAATTACTATAAATCAACAGTATAAGCATATTTTAATTCTAGAACTACCTTAAAAAGACTTTAACATATCATGAACAGTTATATATAACTGGTTTGAAGTTATTTCATGAGGATATTGAACCTGTCTTGGAACATATGAATTGTGGCCCTACAAAAGGCTTGTGGAGGTGCCTAAGGCAATATAAAGAAAGTAATTCAATATTGCTTTTGAAACTCACTCATGACTGGAGTTCTGCTTAGCTCAGAATAAAGGCAGGGATTCTCTGTAGCTGATATATAAAATGATAGAGTGCCTTAGGACCACTTTGAAAGAGCATCTTGAGACCAAACAGAGATGTCTCCACTGAATGTTCTATGGTAAGAGGATTAAAAGAATTGTGTAACTAGTCATGGGCCCCTCAGACAGTGATACACTCTGGGAAACAGGGAAATTATAACAGGATATTATCAGTTAGAATATTATGAGGAATAACTAACTGCTGGAGGACAGAGCACCTTGCACACACGAGATTATAGTCAATTGAATATAGAACATTTTGTTTCCTTTTATCATTATTCTTGCATATATTAATGAGTTTAATTGTAGTATTTCAACACATATCTAAAACAGGCTTTATTTTCATACTCTCTACTTTACTCTTCATTCCTAGTCAAATAATCTGAGAATTATTTACCAAAGTCTGTAAAGGTGAATATTTGTGGGAGGTTGGAATCTCATTACAGCAAAATAAAGATAAAATCGACGAAAAACCTGGCTACATATACATAATGAAACATAGCATCATGAATTTTGCTAGGGAAATTTTTCTCTTTTTTTTTAAGATTTTTTTTTTATTAGTTATGTGCACAGTGTGTGAGTCATGTTGGTACCATTGTTAGCCTCTTCCCTGTCCTCTCGCCTCCTTAGGGATCCTCCTCATTGGGGAATATGGGTCATGCATTGTGGGATTAGCCATCAGTTATGGAAAAGAGGCAATATCTTTGTCCATAATGAGCTAATGTGTGGCTTCAATGTTTCTCTGCCTGCTCTTACACAAATTTCTCTGAGCCATGTTGAGTTCATTTTATGCCTGCTTCACTGATAAGATTATAGGAGCCTCTGTGTCTCTGGACATCTGGTTTCGTAGGAGTTGAGTATTCTCTGTGTCTATCTCCTTCACTCTTGGACTGGTACCAGGTTCACCAAGGAAGCAGCACTCTTGCTCATTTCCCCAAATACTCTTAGTTTCAGCTAGAGCCCTTTGAGGTGTGATGGGCTTGTTCTCTCCTTAGAATACATGTCCGTCTGAAAAAAAAAAAAAAAAAAAAAGAAGCAAATTCTCCAATAGAGAGTGAAGAGACAAACGGGACAGCCTTTGTTTTTTTTTTTTTTTTTTTAATTTTATTTATTAGTTTTCTTTTCAGCAAATACAGGCAGTTGGTACCATTGTTTAGGCTCATCCATGATCTACCCCCTCTCATTGGACCCTCCTTGTTGATGTAAATGGGTCGTGGATTGTGGAGTTAGCCCACAGTTATTGGTACAATAAACGTCTCTGCATATCATGACTCAACATGTGACTCTGACATTCTTTCCGCCCCCTCTTCCACAAAATTTCCCTGAGCCATGTTGGGTTCATTTTTGGTCTGCTTCAGTGCTGACGTGTTGGGGGGGGGGGGGCTCTGAGGCTCTGATTCTCTGATTTGGCAGGAGTTGATTTTTCTCTGTGTTGGTCTCCTTCCCCTTTATGCTGGTATCTGGTTCACAGGAAAACATCACCCTTGCTTGTTTCACCAATTGTCCTTAGTTTCAGTCAGGCCCCTTTTGAGGTATGTTGGGGCAGCTCTCTCCTTAGCATCTGCATCTATCTGAAAAAGAGAAGCAGATTCTCCAATGGAGAGTAACTTAGCACCTGGAAAATTGAGATAACACTTACTTTTTTGATAGAGAGTTTGATAGGTGTAGGCCCTTTGTACCCCATGATTGATGGTAGCTTGATATTGGAGAGTGGGCTTATGTTTGGGTATGGTTCTGACTTGTTTCTCAGCTCCAGCTATGGGTCTCGTACCACTGAGGGGATCAGTTAGCCAAATCAAGAGCAGTTGGTTCCCCACCATGGCTGTGTGCCACCATTGAACTTGTGTGGGCATCACATCAGGTTATTTGTTGTTAATTAGGTTAGACAATGAGTTGCTTGGACAGATATTGGTCATTTACCCCAGTCGCCCATGTAGCACCTTCTAGCACTAGACACGCTGACTGTCTGGGGACTGACTCTCTCCTGGCTTCTAGCCATGCCATTCCATTTTACGTGTCAGCTGCGTATGGAGTCTTCAGCAATAGGGTCTTACCACTGGCCTTTGGTGTGTCATCAAGTACTCTGACAGAAGTCTGTCATAGTTTTGGGAAACCTTGTAGGTTTCTCTGATCAAAAGCTCATTGTGGATGGTAGGCCCAAGCTGGAAGTGGGGGTTACAGGTCAGTGCCCATTAAGAAATTGAGGAAAAACATAACTAATATACAAGAGTTAGAGAGGAGAGAGAGAGAGGGGAGAGGGGGAGAGGGAGGGATGGAAGATGTAGAAGATTTAGGTTAGTCTTGATCCTACCCTCCAGTATCTTGTGGTTCAGGTGTTTCCTGTAAGGGTCTACTGAAGGTTCAGCCATTTGGTCTGTCTTTTAGGAAGTAGAATTTTATGGTACCATTGCCGTTTGGGTCCAGATTACTGTTTTCCACCCTTCGATGCCCTCCCTGCCCTCCCCATCCATCCTATTGTCTAGTCCATGAGGTGCTTGCTGGGTATGTAAGGTATCTTGGGTAGATTCAGGTTAGGTGTTGTAGATGAGTGAGACTATGTGTCGATTTTTTTTCTGTGATTGGGTAAGTTCACTGAGAATGATCTGTTCCAGGTTCAACCATTTTTCCTCAAATTTCTTTGTGTCATTTTTTCTTACTGCTGTATAGAACTCCATTGTGTAGATATACCACATCTTTGTTATCCGTTCTTCTAATGATGGACATCTGGGTTGATTCCAGCTTTTAGCTATTATGAATTGAGCCGCTACAAACATGGTTCAGCAAATCTCGTGGCCTGTGGTTTGAAGGTTTTAGGGTAGATGCAAAGTAAGGGTATATCTGGGTCTGTTGGTATCTCTATAGTCATCTTTTTCAGGAGTCTCCATATTGCTTTCAAAGTGGTTGTACCATCCTGCATTCCCACCAACAGTGAATGAGTGTTCCTGCTTCTTCACATCCTTGCCAGCATTTATTTTCATTTGATTTTTTGATGTTGGCTATCCTTATTTGGGTAAGGTGGAATCTCATAGTTGTTTTAATTTCCATTACACTGATGATTAGGGATGATGAATATTTTCTTAAGTGTGTGTTTCCCATTTGTATATCTTCCTCTGTGAATTGCCTGTTCATCTCTTTGCCCATTTTGTGAGTGGGGTATTTGTCTTCTTATTGTTTAGACTTTTGAGTTCTCTATAGATTCTAGAGATTAGGCCTCTATCAGTTGGATAATCTGCAAATATTTTCTCCCATTCTGTGGGTATTCTATTGGCTTTGCTTATTATATGCTTGTCTGTAAAGAAACTCTTCAGCGTCATATGATCCCATTAGTTGAGTGACTGTTTAAGAACTTGAGCCACTGGGGTTTTGTTCAGGAAGTCTTTTTCCATTCCTATATCATGGAAAGTACTTCCTAAATTTTCTTCCAGTAGTATTTGAGTTTTGGTCTTATGTTGAGGTCTTTGATCCATTTGGATTTTAGTGTAGTGCATGTTGAAATGTGTAGATCAAGTTTCAGTTTCCTGTATGTGGTTATCCAGTTTGTCCAGCACCATTTGTTGAAGATGCTATCTTTTTTTCCAGCCTATATTGTTCGGGCCTTTGTCGAATATCAAGTAGCTATAGTTGCTTGACCCAAAATCCGGGTCCTCAAGTCTATTCCATTGGTCTATACTCCTGTTTTTATGCCAGTACCATTCTGTTTTTATTACTATGGCTTTGTATACAGCTTTAGATCAGGTATGGTGATGCCACCAGAGGTATTATTTTGCTGACGATATGCTTTGATATGCGAGGCCTTCTGGTTTTCCATATGAAATTTGAGATCATTTTTTCTATCTCTGTGAAGAACACTGTAGGGATTTTAGTTGGAATTGTGTTAAATCTATATATTGCCATTGGTAGGATTGTCATCTTCACAATGTTAATTCTGCCTATCCAGGAGCATGGGAGGTCTTTCCATCTTCTCAAGTCCTCCCCAATTTCTTTTTTGAGATTTTATAATTTTGTTGTATAGATCTTTTACTTCCTTGGTTAATGTTATTCCAAGGTATTTTATTTTTTTGGTTGCTATTGAAAATGGGACTATGTCCTTTATTTCTTTTTCTGTGTCTTTGTCATTTGCATACAGAAATGCTTCCGATTTTTGTGCATTGATTTTTGTATCCTGCTACTTTGCTATAGGAGTTAATCACCTTCAGGAGTTTGGGATGGAGTCTCTCGGGTCTCTTACATATGCAACCATGTCATCAGCGAATAGAGCTAACTTAACTTCCTCCTTTCCAAATTGTATCCCTTTTATTTCCTTCTCCTGTCTTATTGCTTGAGCTAGGACTTCCAGAACTATGTTGAAAAGCAGAGATGAGAGGGGACATCCCTGTCTTGTTCCTGATCTCAATGGGATTTCCTCCAGTCTCTCTCCATTAAGTATTATTTGGGCCTTTGGAGTTTTGTATATTTCCTTTATTATGTTAAGATGTGAACTGGCCATGCCGATTCTCTCCAATGTTTTGATCATGAAGTGATGTTGTATCTTGTCAAAAGCCTTTGCTGCATCTATTGAAATGATCATGTGGTTTTTATGTTTAAGCTTGTTTATGTGGTGTATTACATTGACAGATTTTCATATGTTGAACCACCCTTGTGTTCCTGGGATAAATCCCACTTGGTCACTGTGGACAATGCTTTTTATGTGTTGTTGGATTTGGTTTGCGAGTATTTTGTTCAGGATCTTTGTATCTATGTTCATTAGGGAAATAGGCAGGTAGTTTTCTTTTCTTGTGGCATCTGTGCCTGGTTTTGGGATTAGGGTAATACTAGCTTCATAGAAGGAGTTGGGTAGCTTTCCCTGTTCTTCAATTGTGTGGCACAATTTTAGAAAGATTGGTTGAATTCTTCCATGAAGGTTTGATAAAATTCAGCTGGGAATCCATCTGGTCCTGGACTCTTCTTTTTTGGGAGGTTTTTTATTACTTTTTCAATCTCCATGAGTGTGATGGGTTCATTGAGGTGATTAATCTGCTCTGAGTTTAGCTTTGGTAGATGATATGCATCCAGGAATTTTTCCATCTCCTCCACATTTTCCAGTTTTGTGGAGTAGAGATTTTTGAAATAAGTCCTAATGATTCTCCCAATTTCACTTATGTCTGTTGTGATCTCTCTCCTTTTTCATTTTGAATTTTGTTAATTTGGAGTCTCTCCTTTTTTTGCTTGATCAAATTGGCCAGAGGTTTGTCAATCTTGTTTATTTTTTCAAAGAACCAGCTCTTTGTTTTGTCAATTGCCTTAATTGTTTCCTTGGTTTCCAATTCATTAATTTCTTCTCTGATTTTAATTATTTCTTTCCTTCTGGAGCTCTTTGGGTTGGATTTTTCTTGTTTTTCCAGTGCCTTTAGGTGGATGGTTAGGCTATTGATTTGGGATCTTTCTGTCTTTTTTATGAAGGCATTGAGTGCTATGAATTTTCCCCTGAGGACTGCCTTCATTGTGTCCCATAAGTTTTGGTATGATGTGTTCTCATTGTCATTCAATTCCAGGAATTTTGCAATTTCATTTTTTATTTCATCCACTATCCAATTATTTTTTAAGAGTATGATATTCAGTTTCCAGTTGCCATTGGGATTCTTGGTGGTTTTTGTGTTGTTGATTTCTAGGAATATAGCATTATGATCTGATATCATTCAGGGAATTATGTTGATTTTCCTAAATATGTGGAGGCTGTCTTTGTGACCCAGTATATGGTCTATTTTAGAGAATGTTCCATGGGCTGCTGAGAAGAATGTGTAGTCTGTGGATTTGGGATGGAAAGTTCTGTAGATGTCCGTTAGGTCTAAGTGTTCTATGGTTTTGTTGAGCTCTCTTACTTCCCTGTTGAGTTTCTGTTTGGATGATCTGTCTATTACTGATAATGGTGTGTTGAAGTCCCCAACTATGATGGTGTTGGTGGTTATTTCTGTTTTATTGTCAAGTGGGTTTTGTTTTATGAACTGTGGTGCTCCTGTGTTTGATGTATACAGATTTATGATTGTAATATCCTCTTGATGGATTGTTCCCTTTGTAAGTAGGAAGTAGCCTTCTTTGTCTTTTTTGTTTTTGGTTTGAAGTCAATTTTATCCGATGTTAATATAGCTACACCTGCTTGTTTCTTATTCCCATTTGCTTGGAATATTGTTTTCCACCCTTTTCTCTGAGGAGGTTTCTGTCTTTAGTGGTAAGGTGGGTTTCTTGAAGGCAGCAGATTGAGGGGTCTAATTTTTTGATCCACTCTGTTAGCTTGTGTCTCTTGATAGGTGAATTAAGGCCATTGATATTTAGGGTGATGACTGTGAGATTTGATTTGATCCCATATTGTGATGGTAGATGTGTGTTGGTGTTTTCATGGGCTTTGAAGATTTTTGTGCCTACTCTGAGTTTGGTTATTGTGATCTGCTTCTTATAGGCATTTGTGTTTGGTTATTGGTTTCTTCTCTGTGGAGAATTTCCTATAATACTTTCTGTAGGTTTGGTTTTGTGTTTATATAATTGTAAAGCTGAGTTTTATCATGGAAAATTTTCCTTTCACCATCTATTATAAGGGAGACTTTTGCAGGGTAGAGTAGTTTCGGTTGGAGGCCATAGTTTATTAGAGTTTGGAGAATTTCATTCCAGGCCCTTCTAGCTTTCAGGGTTTCCATTGAGAAGTCTGAAGTAATTCTGATGGTGTTTCCTTTGAAAGTGGTGTGCTGTTTTTCCCTAGCTGCTTTTAGGATTTTCTCTTTGGTGTCAAGGTTTAGAGTATTAATGATAATATGTCTTGGGGAGTTTCTCCTTTGGTCTAGTAGGAGTTCTGTTCTCTTCTTGTATCTTGATGGGCCTTTCTTTTAAGAGACAGGGGAAGTTTTCTTTAATTATTGTGTTAAATAAGTTCTCCATGCCTTTGGTCTGAAATTCTTCTCCTTCTGGTATTCCAATGATTCTGATATTAGGACGTTTAAGTGTATCCCACAATTCCCTCATGTTCTGTTCACAGGAACTTTTGAACTTACTGAAATTTTTGGACTCTTGAACGGTTTCTTCCATCCTGTCTTCCAGATCAGAGTTTCTATCTTCCACTTCGCTGACTCTATTCTTGAGAGCCTCTAGCGAGTTTTGGACTTCTTTAATTAAGTTTGCATTTTTTACTACTTTCCTATGTATCACTTCCATCACTCTGTCCAGCTCCCTTTTCACCTCATTTTCTGGTTTTCTTGATTGTTCTTGGAAATCATCCTTGCATTTCTTTATGTTTTTATTTAGTGTGGCCAGCTGATTTTTAAGGTACTCTTTTTTTTTTCACTCTCCCTCAACTTTCTTAGCTCTCTTTGAATTCCTTCCAGTGTCTTATCATATTGCCCTAGCTTAGTGATGGTAGCATCCACACGGTTATCTGTCATTTGTAGCTTTCTTGCAAGTTCTAGCAGTAGGTTGATCAGGGTTGCATTGCTCATAGCTTCCACTTTATGTTCTGATCCTAAACACTGTTCTATGTTTTGGTTAGATGTAATCCTTGTTGGACTGGATGATCTGTCTGGATTTTCTTGCATTTTATTTTTCATGTTATTTCTTTTGCGCTGTGGTCTACCCATGTCAGTGTATGGGCAGGTAGGTGGGTGGAGCAGCCTGGGCTCTAGCTCAATGAGAATCCAAGGCAGCCTGGGGCAGTTGCAAGCAGCCTGGGTTTTTGCTCTCTCTTTCCAAAGCCGCCTATCTATAGCCTGACAGGGGCGTCAAAGTTGCCTGAATTCTCACCCAGTAATGCACCAAAGCTGCCTGCCTTTGAGTTTGAAAGGGGACTGAGGTAGCAAGCCCTGAAGCTGCCCAAACTCTGGCTGGGAACACTGGGACCTGCAAACAGTCTGCGCTCTCCCGCCTCAGGGGAGTGGAGGATGGGTGGCGATGGACAGGTAGGAGATGGCACCTGAGCTGGCACTAGTGATTCAGTGTGGGCTTGTGTGGCCCTTGCTGTCGGACTGGGCCCGCTGCACATGTAATTGTAGTGCAGAGGCAGGTGATGCAGGTACAGGATTGGGACACAGCAGAGGCTGGCTGGCTGGCAAGCGATCGGAGCACAGCAGGTGGGGGGGGGGGTGTCTGGCAGCCACCTTATCATGGCAGAGGTGGCCCCCGCAGGTGTGCTAACTGAGCACAGCATGGCCGGCTGGTGCGCACAATCAGAGCACAATGGCGGAGGTCCCCACATCAGTGCAGCAGGCTGGTGGGTGCGAGATGGGCTGGTGGGCATGTGATCAGAGCACATCTGCTTGGGGCACAGGGTGCTGCGACTGTATGGGCTGGACTACCCACCCCAGGGGGGATCTGTGTTTCCCTGTTTTTCCCCACTCTGTGCCCTTCCACTGGCAAGAAGACCCTGATAACCCTTCATTTCTTGCCTTTCTTTCCCTGGTATCTGCAACGCAGCTAGGCAGTCGCCATCTTGGCCGGAAGCTCCCTAGCCTTTGTTTTTTAAGAGAGAATTTAATAGCTGTAGGCCTTCTTGTAACCCATGATTGGTGAGAGCTTGATAGTGGAGAATGGGCTTGTTTTGGGGTTTGGTTCTGGCTTGATTCCCAGCTCCAGCTATGGGATCTGATCCACTGAACAGATCAGTTAGCCAAATCAAGAGCAGCTGGTTTCCCACCATGGCTGTGTTCCACTATTGCACTTGTTTGGGCATCACAACAGGTTGTTTACTGCTGAGTAGCTCAGGAGATATGTTGGTCATTTCCCCCAGTTGCTATTGGAGTGCTTTCTGACACTAGAGGAGCTAACTGTCTGGGGAATGACTCTCTTTCAGATCCCATCCAGACCACTTCATGTACTGTACCAACAGCATTTGGTGTCTGGTTGAAACAATGAACTAAATACAGCCCAGGTCTTTTGAGTCTTACATCAGAGTGCTTACAGTAGCTGCATATATTTAAAATAAACATCCAAGTTCTAACAATGCGAAAACTCATCAGAAAGATATTTTGTTGTATTTTCACTTGTTTAAAAGTTTGAACTTCCAATTATTGAGTATGCTGGGTGTGGTGGTGCACACCTTTAATCCCAGCACTCAGTAGGCAGAGGTAGGAGGATCCCTGTGAGTTCGACGCCACTCTGAGACTACTTAGTGAATTCCAGATCAGCCTGAGCTAGAGTGAGACCCTACCTTGAAAAAACAAAACAAAAATAAATTAATAATAAAATAAAGTTATTGAGTAGCAATGGTGACATAATGCCAACACAATAGAACATCAGAATGTCATTGACCTTAATGATTGAGAACTCTCTCTCAGCCATTACAGTATGTTATATCTTCACCTCTGAGTCAGGGTATTTAGTTGTCCATCTTAGTTTTACAGAATGAGTGTCTGGAGTTGCCTGAGTCAGTCTTTATTGAATGAGCATTCATTTTTCCTTTGCCCACTGCTCACTCTCTCCCTCCCTTTCTCCCTCTCTCCTTCCCTTTCTTGGTTCTTTTTTCTACCTGTTTCTGTTGATAGGGTCTTATGCAGCCTAGCCTGGCCTGGAAATTTCTATGTAGTCCCTGATGACTTTGAACCTATGACACCTCTGATCCTGATGTGTTCATTGTCCTCAGTACTAGAGTTTATAAGTTTATACTCAATATCCTGCTGGAATAAATATTCTTTGTGTCCTTCCAGGAAAGTTAGATGAGATGGACTTTAATATAATAGTCTTGTAATGATTTTATAAAAAATGAAGAGAAATAATAAGAATTGCTTTAGAAAATGGAAATTTAATGTGATATATTCCTAGAGTAGTTCAAACAATGGGTATATATTTATGAAAAAATACATGAGGGCAAGAGTGTTGTAAAAAGACTATAACAAAGTTTAAAATTAGGGCAAATCTGATGGCAGACAAAGAAGAGGAAACCTCGTGAAGATAATATGAAAATACACATTTTTCCTGATTTGTGACTAGGAACAAAGTAAAATTTAGATCTATTTAAAAATGAACATTTGCAATAAAAGATATTCCTTGGAGATCAACAAGTATTCTGGTTGTCCTCAGCTTCCTTCATTTGGTGAATGAGGAATGTTGTTCTTTTTGGTCTGGGAATAGCTTTACTGGTGATGTTTTCCTTTGGCTGGGAAGCAGATTAAGGGCTTCTCTTCCTGGAAAACCCTTCTTTCAATTGGATGCATGTACTGAGCTTACTTAAAAGAACACTTTTATTTATTCTGGATGATTGCATTTACCCATGGATGACTATAAATTTTTAAATTAAGAAGAAAAATTTAAATAGTAGAGTTTTTAAAGGCACACCTACAAATAAGTTATCTTAAAGAGACTCTGGAGAGATGAAAACATAAAGCCAATCATGGTCTTTTAATTGTGAGACCAACACAAGCATAATTTATAACTATACAAACTGTGATGTTAGAGAGAAAAAAATGTGGGCGTTTAGTTTTAGTCATCATGTTTTCCTGTCTTCCCACTCAGTTTCATTTTGTCCTCAGAAGAAACAATAGCCCATGGCTACAGCACTGCTGGCTTTCCTTGAATGTGTGGACCACCTTTAAATCACTGCCATTTGTAATAAGTTTGGAAAAAAAAAAAAAGTGCTGGAGGGATAGCTTAGCAGTTAAGGTGTTTGCCTGCAAAGACAAGACACCTAGATTCGATTCTCCAGGACCCACATTAGCCAGATACACAATTGGGCACATGTGTCTTGGAGTTTGTTTGCAGTGGCTGGAGGCCCTGGTGCACCCATTTTCTCTCTCTTCCCTCTTTCTCTGTCAAATAAATAAATAAAAATAAAATATTTGGAAAAAAAAAAAAAGGTGAAGACTAGTTCCCTTTAACCGTAGAAGTTCTTTACATTTGTGGGTTTAGAAGATCACTTCTGATCCTGGAAAATAAGTTTTTCATCACTAACCCTTTTTTATTTGAGTGGAAATTTCCTGTTGTTCTGCTGGCAGCTAGGCTTTTATAGACTGTCAGACTTTGTAATGCTGACCAGTTTCAAATTTTACCAACGGAAAATACACTAGAACAAAGGGAAACATCTTTGAAGAAGGACTTTCTGAGATTTTCTTCTACGCCATAACTGAAAAGAAAGTAATTTTGTGGGTAATCTATGAAAAGGAAAATCATCCTTTTCCTATATTTTTTTTTTAAAGTGGAATGATAAAATCTTTCAAAACAGAATTCAAGTTGTATAGGAAATGTTGCAAACTCTTTTTCCTGTCTGCTTCCAAACTAACTATGCTTTGGACTCAAAACATTGATATTTATTTTGCCTGTGTACCAAAAGCAGTTCTTCAAATGTGAGTATGATCCAGCACCCCTAATTAGTGGCAAACCCATAAACATCATTTCATATATGTTTATTCTATGTCTACAGAATTGATTACATTTTTTTTTTAATTCTGAGTTTTAGACTTCAATAAAGAATGGCCGACAAGTACTTGTATCTCTTTTATCTTCCATAAATGACATAATGAAAAATTGCTGGTAATACAGTAGTTCCTATGGTTGGGGAAAAAAAACATATTTCATTCTAAGATTATCAGAACAACTTGTAGCTGCTGTATTTTTATTGATGTGGTTTAATAGACTTTTTGTTCATGTTGTCCAGTTACATTAAATAGATATGCACATCTAATTTTAAGGCTTTCTATGTGAAAATAAAAAAAAATAAAATTAAGTTTTCTTTCTTTGCTCTTTCAGATTACTGGTAAAAACTTCTCATTTATCCATGGACCTATATTATGATGGCATAATCCACTCCCTCTCTTTTTGTAGAGAAAACTTAGGAGCAGAATGTCATATCACTGTAGACATTACACTCTGTCTTAATTCCCACATTCATGTACTTGCGTTAGGAGTCTGGACAGGAACACTGTCTTCTCTAAATAGTCCCACAAAAGCCAAGTAACTGTGGCTACTTCACAAATACGTAAGTAATAATAATGGGGGCTAGAGAGATGGCTTAGCAGTTAAGGCATTTGCCTGCAAAGCTAAAGGACCTTGGTTTGATTCCCCAGGACCCAGATGCACAGGGTGGCACAAGCATCTGGAGTTCATTTTCAGTGGCTGGAGGCCCTGGTGCTCCCATTCTCTCTCTCTTCCTCTGCTTCATTTTCTCTCTCAATCAATAATAAAAATAAAATATTCAAAAAAATTAATAATGGTGAAACATGAAATATTGAGACCCACCTTTTCCATTCACTCATTCATCATTTCAATAGCATGTGGTACAATTTTACTAGGGTGTTAAAGAATAAAACAATAAATTCTTCATGCAAGAAAATTTGCTTTTCTGCTTTATTTTTCCCATTGCCTCCATTAATCATGCCCAAAATGGTTTTCATATTTCAACTATGGTTGACTGAATAGAATATCAAACCTATTCCATCCAAAGCATTATTAAAAAGAATTATATTTTGCAGTGTCTTATTGAACTTTTCATTTATGTGGAAATGATAGAGTTATAAACATTGTTTAGAAGTGTGGGCAAGAATAAAGGAGAGTAAGAAAAGTAAAAGGAAATCAAGTCAGGAGGTAGAATACTGTGTTAGAGATTTTCTGTAGCTACACAAGGGAAAGCCATTGACTCTTGTTGTTCAGGAAATTGACAAGCACTTGAAAGTCTCATGCAAGAATAGACCAAATATTTATCTACATCTTTGCTGAATGTTTGTAGCTAGATGTGTGATCTTTCAGTGTTTATGTTTCAAATAAAGTTACTATTATAGTATGCATTGAATTTTATTCTTCAGATTTTTATAATAGGGATTACCAGGCGAGGGGCATGGCTCAGTAGGTAATAATGTTTGCCGTGCAAGTATGATGGTCTGAGAGGCCCTGAGTTTGATCCTGAACTCCCAGCTAAAAAGCAGGATATGACCACACATGCCTATAATCCAGTTCTTGTGGGGGAAAACCTGAGAATTTCTTGGAGTTATCCACCAGCCAATGAACTTATGGCAGCTGCGGGTTCAGTGAAACACTCTGACTCAAGAAAATAAAGTGGAACCAGAGATTCTCCTCTTTCCTCTGTGTGTGAGAGGTGCCCACCTGTGCATACACTAGGCATCCGCACACCAAATCTCACAATTCATGAACAAAAAAATAAATATAAATAATTTTAGGACAGCCAAAATTCAATTGTACTCATAACAGCCAATCTTTCCAGTAGAGAATTTTGTTGATATTAGTTGCTATAGTCATAGGGATCTGGGCAAAAGGCGATAAAATTTTAGGTGTAGGATCATTTCACAACTTTAAGAAATATATCATTTACTCTTTATATTTTTATGAGTTAGAAACTTTACTATATGTAAGTACATCATTTCTTGTGTTACTTTCCTCATTACCAGCCAACTTCCAAACCAAGGGGATTTCAAAGCACCTACATAACCATGAGACATACATTCACTATGACTTGCTTGCATTACACTTAAGACAATTGGATAGACCAGTTATAGCATACCTGTAATCCTGTGCTCAGGAGGCTGAGGTAGGAGTGCAAGAGCCAGCCTGGGCTTCATATTGAGACCTTCTCTCTAGGAAAGGAAAGATAGAAGGAACAGAGGAAGAAAAGGAGGGAGGTAGGAAGAGAAGCAGAGAAGTAGTCTTCCACCATCATTTTATCCCTTCTCAAATGTGAGCAGAAATGTCCTTCACACTGGCATGCTCTGCTACCCTCAGTGTTACTTCTCTGATGTACAAGTCTGGGATCTCAGTGTCTTGGTTGGTGGCCCTGCTATTCTCAACACCTGCTTGATTTAAAGGTGGCCGACAGTTTTCAAACTTGAGCTAAGTAGGATGCTTGTCATTCTCGGCAAAGCCACGGGACGTACACTATACAAGCTGTCACATTTATTACTGCACAGAAGACGGTGATCTGAGAGAATAAGGCTGAAAGAAGAGCTGGAAGCTAGAGCCAGATTCTGGGCATTAGTTAGCTCTGACACTCAACTAACCAACACAGCAGTGATGTGAGTTTCCATCACATTCCATCACTGTCTCAACAATACATTTTCCCTTTGTCCTGAACTTCATTGCATTGGGATTTAGTTATTTTCTGTACAAGGTCTTTACTATTTCACTTTCTCTGATTCTCGTGACAAAGGCATATTGTCTAGTTGTCATAAATCATTAGTACATACTTGTTAAAGATCTGCTTTTCTCTGATCATTTCAGTTTAGTCATCTTTGAAATTATGAATATTACTTGCTATAACTTAGACTCACAATTCAGATAGCCTGTATGTGTAAAAATGTATAATCAATATCTTAATTATACATGATCAGTATTGCACATCACATGACAGATCAACTTAGATCTTAATCAGCATAAATGAAACTACTTTAAAAATCAGACACATCTTCGTGGTCTCTGCAACAGGATATAGTCACTGGCAGAGGCTTGAACTCAAAGTTGAGTGTCCTGTTCCATCAGTGGTGTAGCCCTTCTTGTTTGATCTGGAGTCTGTTACTGATCTGAGAACTTGCTATTGTCTAATGAGCTTCTGTGATTCCCAGGCCTTTACTCTCCTAAGAGGCTTAGGTTTAAACCCATTATGACCACATTGAGATATTTAATGTGGGTTTGGGGGATCCTAACTGAGATGGTCTGAAACTCCTTCAAGCTGTCAGGCCTCTGCAGAAAGCCCAAGTGCTGAGCCATCTCTCCAGTCCAAGTAATGTAACTTAATTACGAGCTGTGAAGCCTATTGTTAGGTAGTAAAGAAATATTGTTAAAGAAAATGATGTTTTACAAGTACCTCAATACTTATCATTCTACTCTCATCAACTGGAAAATCTGGGATTATACCAGCTTGTGGATATACTATTACTCCAAAATTTGCTTAAGATGAGCTAGAGAATGTTTTACCCTAGACAAGCAGGTAAATGCATAACAAAAATACCAAAATACTTTACCAACCAGCTGGATAAATTTTAACTGTTTGTTCTGACATGAAGGAATTCTGCATTCTCTGAGCTTCCAACAATCTCTTCCTTCCCATTCTAAGTGGCTAACACTTTCAGTGTTTACTTACCCCTGCATAGATGATTACAAAGTCTTTTCCTATGTTTGTTTGTTTATTATTTCCCCACATCCACAGATCTGCATCAATAGCAACCTCCCTGTCACTCTTCCTGAAAATATATAATTGTCACTTTAAAGTTTTCCTTTTCCAAATCAAACACAATTTTCCACCAATACTGAGCCAACGTGTGAATCTAGTGCCCTTCTCTTTGTTTCTTAGAGCATAAATGCACTTCCATTCTTTCCTGACTTACTGATAAAATCACCCACTGAGGTTTCTTATTGTTTTCTTTTTATGCTTGCTTTTTCTTTTTATATTGCCTCTGTTCCCTCCAGGCAGATGCTCACCACATAATGGGCTTTACTATCATTTTTCTGGATCAGGCTCCTCTCATCCCAAGTGTGAGTACATGAAGTACTTACACAGTTACCCCTCACACTGCTTTCATATTGCCTCACCACTTTGTAAGCTTTTCCCAGTTATTTAAAGGCACTCTTCACACATTCATACACACATTTACTTACTTGCTTACTCCACCCATATAAGAACTTTACACAAACGGCACTAGTTATACAATCTTCCAGAAAATATAGTTATGTTGAGAGTTGAATTTTAACATAGGTATTGAGAGCCAATTGCTTGTTTACAAATATTTATACTGCTATATACCAATTTGCCAGGACGTCATTACACCTGTACGACTAAATTCTTTGCACAAAATCTGAAGAAGACTGTTCTTAAAAAATGTCACTTTTGGGGCTGGAGAGATGGCCTACTGCTTAATTGCTTGCCTATGAAGCCTAAGGACCCCAGTTCGAGGCTCAATTCCCCAGGACCCACGTTAGCCAGATGCACAAGGGGGCCCAAGCGTCTGGAGTTCGTTTGCAGTGGCTGGAAGCCCTGGGGCTCCCATTCTCCCTCTCCCTCTCCCTCTCTCTCTCTCTCTCTCTCTTTCTCTCTTTCTCTAGTCCTCTCTGTCTGTCACTCTGAAATAAATAAATAATAAACAAAAAAAAGAGAAAAAATGTCACTTTTCTGTTTATATCTGTTTATAATGAATTGCCTTGGTTCTACCTGGTTTTGTAGTTCATTGTTTAAACAACATATTTCACATAAATGTATTGTCATATAGTTATTCAGCTGAATATGAAGTAGAAAACTCTCTTTAGGGCAAGAATGCTACTGTATGTACTTATGCATATGCAAACATATATATAAAATCAGAATTTATTGAAATTTTATGTAAATTATATGTTTATTAATTTCTGAGTCTTAATTTAGAATTTTATGGAATCATTTATATGTATGACATTTTTGGACAAGTAAATTTAATTACTATATGAAAAGAATATCAATAATTTTCATTTAAAACGTAAAACCTCTTTCAGCATGGGTTTTTTAAAATTGGTTACCATTATAAAAACATTGGCTTTGCTTACTAGAGAATATTGGCATGCATATTAGGGTAAAATTCTTAGCATAAAAACTTTGTGCAGCATGGGCAAAGTATTGACAAGGATATTGCTTAAAATACTTTTAATGTCTGTTGTGTCTTTATCTTTCTTCCAATCTTATGAATTTCCTGCCATTGTCCAGGGCTGCTTTTGACTGGAAATGTGACAGAATGTGTAAAGCATCTAAAATATTTTGTATGGGAGGATAAAATGTGCAACAGTTACATGTTACACCTTGCTCTGCAACTATCCAGCCACTGAATTTCTAGGCATGTTAATCTTATAGTGTGTTATAAATTCTATCCTACAAAAAAAAAGTAGCCCCAAGTAGCTTTGTAGAAAGGATTCCATGGAAAATAGCAAGAATATTCGTATTGGATACATAAAATGATGTATTTGTTAATGTAGCCTATACTCATAGTTTCAAACATTTATATATATAAATCATATTATGGTAATGGATATTTCAAATACCTTTTTAGAAATCAATTCATAAAAAATAAAAATAGGATGCATAAGTTAAGTGTTTATCTAGTTTTAGAATTATACACGATGTGATTCAGAAATGGTTAGGTATATATAACTAAAACAAATATTGGAATGAATTTGTTGAAAATACAGGCAGTTTGATACCATTATTAGGCTCATCCGTGACCTACTCCCTCCCCATTAGCCCCTCTTTGTTGAGGTATATGGGTCATGCATTGTGGAGTTAGCCCACAGCTATCGGTATGATAAATGTCTCTGCATATCCTGACCCAACATGTGGCTCTGACATTCTTTCCACCCTCTCTTCGGCAAAATTTCCTTGAGTCATGTTGGGTTCATTTTTGGTCTGCTTCAGTGATGAGGTGTTGGGGGCCTCTGAGGCTCTGGCTTTCTGATTTTTCTATGACTCATATTCAATGAAACTACATTTTGAAAAAAAATGAGTACTGTGAATCATTAAAAAAAACTTATTGGTTTCAGCTTTCTAGAATCATATTTAGAACAATTTCTTATTCTTAATTTAAGTCAACATTTCTTGGAAATATATTGATATAAATATTTTGACTAAAGAAAATGTATGAGAAAAGGATAATATCACATAGCGGTGTATTTATTAGTATTCTCTATCTATGACTTAAAATCTACTGTATACTTGGCCTTTTCATAATTATATGTTCCCTTATTAAATATACTCATCATATTAAATAAATAATATTATTATTATAATTTTATTGTAATAGAAAGAATGTATTTGTTTGTAACTGAACAGTCAAAGACCAACTTTATAGAAAATAAATACCAGCAACCCTAGAATTTTATTTGTTTATTAAATATTCTAACATAGGAGTAAGATGGAACTAAAATTAGAAGTACACTCACATATAGTATAAAAATCAATTCAATAATGGATTGGAGATGATTTATTCCAACTTAACAACATATTCATAAACTCTATACACAATTTCAACTATTAAAAATACAATAAACATTACTGAGCTCTAATGATTGCAAATGTGCATCATACTCTTTCAGGTTTCATATAATTTTGCTTCAAACAATAAAAAGTAATAAAAATATTTTAAGTAGTCTTAGTATATATCTAAATGTAATTAAAACATACAAATTGATATTTTCAGATGGAAACTCTGTAGTTAAAAGTAATATAAATTCCATGAAAAATTCATTAGAAAAATTCAGCAGCAGGATTAAACTGATGGAAGACAGAGCTATAGAACTGAAGAGAGATCAATAGAGAATATTTAATTTGAAAACAGGCTGAAAAAAAAATGAATTCAGTATTTACTGAGCCTGTAAAATCCAACAGCAAGCTCTTAAGCATACCAACATAAACATAATCAAAGTAGCCAAAAGGGAAAGAAAGAAAAGGATTAAGAGAAGATATACTTGATGAAATAATTTTACCTTGATACACAGTACTTAGTTATTGGTTCCAATAAGTCTGTGGACATCAAACTCTAATTATGTCCATCATTTGTCTAAAATACCATATAACATACAGAAATATTTATATGATCTTACTCATAATGCCGTTACTCAAAATGCTTAATACAATATAAGTGTTATATAGTTGTTTTATAGTTTTGTTTAGGGAAAATGAAGAGAAAAAATGTATTTACATTCTCTGTACAGATACAGTTTTTGCTTAATACTTTTGACTCATAGATCAAATTCCAGTGATGGATAGGCCACTCGTATAAAATCTGTGGACATGAAGGGTCAGTGGTTAATTTCCAAATTACTCCTGCATAATATATAAGACACTAATCTATGCATACAAGTCACTTTGCAAATGGAAAATTGGATAAAGATACTCATCTAGTCACATTACAATGAAACTATGAGAGACAAATCAAAGAACACAAGAATAGTCTTCACTTCTGTTCTCACTGAATACAGAAACTCTTTGACTTATGATGAGGTTACATTCTGATAAGCCTGACATAAATTTAAAATATCTCATCAAACATGTATTTAACATATCTAACCTAACAATCATACTTTAGCAACAATTGATGCTGTAGCAGGTTAATTGTCTACTCTTAAGACTGTAAAGCTCATTTTGAGCTTTAGGACTCTAATGCCTGGCATTGCAGAAATATTTCAAACCTATTTACGGCCCAGGAAAAAGTCAAAATTCAAACGCCTGGTGTAACATTCTACAGAATGTACAATGTTAAACAAGTTAAAAGTACTCATTTTTATATTTCTAAGTTTTATTTTTCCATTTATCTAAAATTGACTTTGTAGTATTTGTAATGGACTTTCTAAATTCAATTAGAATAGTCATTCTGAATATATTTACTTCCAGATACTTTAAACGAAACTTTTGTGGTGAAGAGAAAAACTCAGTGTGCATCCCTAAAGCATATTCTTACAAAATATTTGATTCTTCATTACATTAACAAAATTATGTAGCTAGAAAGTTTATCCTTAATTTGTCCTGGAATTTAATTTTAAAAGTTTCAGTGAAGGAAAAAGTTGTATGGGAAATAATGTCAAAATTACATTTACTTATTGCTGAAATTAATTGAACAAATTTTTTACATGATATGGACTCAATATTTTCTTATTCCTTATAATGCACTGGTCATTAAAAGGAATTTTATTAATAATTAGAATGTCATGTAGAGTAAAAGACAAGACTTAGGTCAATTCCTTTCTAATCAATGACTGCATCTTACATTTTGAGAATATTTTTTTCTTCTTTGTCTCAGATACTGAAGATATGATGAATGCCATCAAGTTTTTCTAACAATAGCCTCTATTTCCCTGTAACTATGCAATATTTTTTTATGTGTTACATTTCTGGGTATATTAAATTAGTTTATATTTCTTCCCTGTTTTGCCACAAGATGAGAAAGCCCATTTTAAATGCTTTTATGCTTTTAAAATATTCAGATGTTTAGGTTGCAATCCTCTTCATGTAAACTCATCTGTTTTGCTACTTGAACATATAACTTTTATCCTCTTTTGTATAACTGAAACTGGCATCTATTAAATATCATCCATAGAAAGCATAGCACCCTCATTGCACTATAGCTTAGAAGTGACAGTGTGAAAACAAGTTATTAATTAATGTGGACAGGGCTGAGCCTTTGGAATCATTTATTCAGCATCATAGTTAATCTACATTTGTAGCTGTGCCAGAGGTTTCATTGACATTGCAGGTGCAGTTTGATGTAGTTTGTTATCATATCCGGTATTAAGCTTCCCCTTGGTCATGCAGTTCCTCTGATCTGACAGTAGAGGGTGGTGGTTGGGTTTTGTCTTTAAGAACATTATGCCGCTTCCTAAGTTGTTCTATTGGGTCATATCCTCACATAGGTGCCTTGGCTAGGGAAAACAGTTCAGTTTGCTAAAATTCTTAGTGGTTTATAAATGCATTGCCGCCTTCCTGTGACTAAAAGAATATCTCAAATTTCTATAAAAATACGTCTCTAAAATCTTTATAGTATTTCTAAGAGCAGTTCCCTTTAGACCATGTCAGCTAACTTACTTCATGTAGAGACTTCTGCCAGCTTTTCCCTGACATATGATTTGTTAATTGTTTTCAATGAATGATTGATTAACAGTTGGCTTTTATGTATGAACATAAACTATTGCACATTTTGTTGATATGTTTATGCTGGCAAAGCTTATCCTTCAGCTAGAAAATGTTATGGTTGGGTTAAGACTCTAACTCATTTCATTGGAACTAATTCAAGTAAAAACTAAATCAATGATATAGTGGGATGGCTAAATTGTTTCTGCATAGTGTATTTATACACTCACATTGGGAGAATTTCCTCAGTGGCTAGGCATCTGGACTTTCTGGCAGTTTCCTCTACACCAAATGTGTCTCTAATGCTCTTAGTCACAAACAGACTTTACCTCAATTTTAAGAACTAGGAAATAGTTATCAAATAACCCTAATCATTTGCTTGAATTTAATATGACCAGACCAGTTTACTAGTTGGAAAAACAAAGGCAATGTGTTTCAATAGCTAAGTGCTTTTCAAAAATCTGTTTTTCCCACTCTCTGTCCCCATTGCATTAAACGATTAACTGTATGTATAATTTATTGTGCTATCTTTCAATCTTCTAAAAATACAATAGCCAAAACAAACCACAGTTGCCCTCTATAACTATGAATGATGCTATGTATTTAAGCATATGATTGCCTTCTAAAGTGAATATGTATGATTTGTTGATAATGTAAAAGCTATACTTTACTGATTAATAAAGGTACATTGGTTCTTGGGCATTATGGTTTCTAGAAAAGGTAAAATGGCAATATCACTTGTAGAGAAGCTCTGTCCTCCATGAACCATGTAGTTTTGCATTCATCTGGATTGGTGCAGCATGTGTTTCTTGGTGATGCTTGAAATGAAAATAGTATACATATGTGTGTGTGTGTGTGTGTGTGTGTGTGTGTATAAAAAATTCCAGGTCAGCCTGGGCTAGAGTGAGACCCTACCTCAAAAAAACAACAAAAAGGGGGGGGGGCTAAAATCACACACACTAGAGAAAAAATAGAATTTTCAACATATGGTATTAGAGAAATTGAATAAAATCATTTATAACAATGACTCTAGGGCTGGAGAGGTGGCTCAGTACTTAAGCATTTGCCTCCCAAAGCTAAAGACCCAGATTCAAATCCCCATTATCCATACAAGCAAGATGCACAAAGTGGTGCATGTATTTGGAGTTTGTATACAGTGGCTAGAAGCCCTGGCATGTCTATTTCCTGCACATTCTCTCCCTCTCTCTTTGTGTGTGCGTGTGTGTGTGTGTGTGTGTGTGTGTGTGTGTGTGTGGTGTGTGTGTGTGTGTGTGTCTACTTATAAATAATTAAACAAAATGTATTGTTGAAAGAATGAATCTATACATTTTTCTCTCACCCAGCAATAAAAAAACAAAAAACAAAAAACAACTGCAAATGCATGTAGAACATTATTATAAGATTTGAAGCTCTAGAATGGCTAGAAGTAAAAAATAGAACATTTCACCATACAGTTGTAGGGAAAGACATTCTGAATAAACTCCAGTAGCCCAGAGATTTAGGCGAACACTTAACCATTGGTTCTCATAAAACTAAATAGCTATTGTACAGATAAACATCAACAGAGTCAATAGACAGTCTACAGAATGAGAGACAATCTTGGCCAGGTATACAACCCACAGGGGTTTAACATATACAATATAAAAAGAATTAAAAAAAAAAAACAACTAAGCAATATTAAAACAAGCAACAGACTTAAAAAATGAATCAGGAAACTAATACCATCTAGGGTAAATTTGGGGTTTGTTTCTCTACCAGTTAGAGAATTAAGAGGCAGGAAAGTATTTTAAAAGAACAAAGTTTTTAGAGTACGGGTGGAAGAAATGTAGAGTGATGACTCCTCATGAGAACGATGCTCTGCAAGTTTGGAAAACCTTGATTCTGTGGAAACTGAACTGTTATTGAATGGGAAGACCATGGTGCGAGGTGCTGATTGGTTTGCAGTGCTTTCAAGTTCAGGAAGCTGCCAGGCCCATACACCAAGGCAGTGTAACACCAGGAACTTCTTTCAAGCCATCTCTTGTAGTGCTTCTCCAGAACTTAGCAGAGACTTATCAAAGAAAGAAACTCAAGTGGCAATAATCACCTAATGAGTTGTTCAATGTCTTTAGACATCAGGGAAATGCAAATTAAACCACTTTTGAGATTCCATCTCACTGCAGGAAGAATGGCTACCATCATAAATAAAATTTAAAAAAAAGACAACAAATGCTGACAAAGGTGTGGAAAGAAAGGAACTCCCCTTATCCACTGCTGGTGGGAGTGCAAACTTATACAGCTAGTATGGAAATCAGGATGGAGGCTCCTCAAAAGTCTGAAAGCAGATCTGTCATTTGAGCCAACTGAACCACTCATGGGAACATACTCTGAAGATTCTCTTCTACTGCAGATGTAGTTGCTCAGCCATGTTTGTTGCTACTCTATTCATAATAGCTAGGAATTGGAAATAGGTCTGATACTATCAAATGATGAATGGATAATGAAGACATGATACATACAAAATGGCATTATACTCCAGCAGTAAGATAAAGTGAAATAATATAATTTTCAGGAAAATTGATGGACTTGAAAAAAAAATCACACAGGCTCAGAAAGACAAAGCTGTGTGATTTCTTTCATGTTTCTTACCATGGGACACCTTGATTTGTTTGAATGGTATAGTAAACATCAGTAATATTGGTAAAGAACTAGAATGAGGCTAGGATAGAGGGGGAAATGGCTAGGATGAAGAAGGAAATACTTGATAAGCAAGTATAGAGAAAAAATTGTCCCCCTCCTACAAACACAAAATAGCATATTCATTACCTACAGACAATATCAGTAACCCCACTGAGGAGGGTCCTCAGTGGACTTGGGGCTGGGGAGGGATGAGATCGAGTATAACTCTATGAGAATATGGCCAATATGTAATATGTTTCTACTGAAAATTTTATAATAATAAAAATATTTGAAAGATGTACTTTGAGTTGATTTGAACAACTTTGCAACTTTGGGTGAATTTGAGGAAATAAAGTATCAGATGCAGATGTACTTTTTAAGTTGCTTTAATTTTTATTCATTTGAGAAGTGGGAGGGGGGGAGAGAATGAGAGTGGGTGCACTAGGGCTTCTAGCCACTGCAAACAAACTTCAGATGCACACACCATCTTGTGCCTCTGCCTTATGTAGGACCTGGAGAATTGAACCTTGGTCCTTAGGCTTCACAGGCAAGCATCTCCACTGCCAAGCCATTCTTCAGCCCTAGCTATATTTTTATATTTGTCATTTGTGTTACAGATATTCATATTTTATTCTTGCTATAGAGAACTGACATGGTTTGAATCTGAAATATGTTTGAACACTGGATTCCCCCACTGATGTCATTGTTGGTAGAAGTTGTGGAACCTTTTGGAGGTCGGGCCTAGCTGGCTGATACAGGCCACTACTGTGTGTCTTGAAGATTTTCGCCTGACACTGCTTCTGGCCTGAGCTTTCTATTTCAAGGCTGGCTAAGGAGTGAAGAAGTCATGAGCTCCTAGTGGGATGGATGAGCCACTGTGCCATGTTTTCCTGTTAGGATGGACTATCCCTCAAACCAATGATACATAATAACCAACTCCCCCACACCCCCCCCCCACACACACCAAACGCACATTGTAGCACAGACCTTTAAATCCAGCACTTGGGACAATGATTTAGGAGGATTTCCACGAGCTCAAGGCCAGAGTCAGCTAAATGAGACTCTGCCTTGACACAAAACAAAACAAAATAATAATACATAAATAATTAAATAAACCCATCTTCCTTGTGGTGGTTTGAATGAAATGCCCCCAATAGACTCATGTACTTTGAATACCTGGTCCCCAGTTGGTGGCCATTTGGGAGACTTGTGGAGCTTTGGGGAGGTGGAGTCTGGCTGGAGGAGATGTGTTGCTGGGGAAAGGCTTTTGAGAAATGCAGCTCCAAGCCCAGTACTCATACAACTTCTTTCCCATTGATGTGGCGATATCATGCCTGGCTGGCTCTCTTCTCATCCCACATTTTCTTTCCAGGAGTTGCTTCTAATCAGTTGTCCCAGTAGTGAGAAAGTAAGCTCTACAAGGACAAATGCCCATTATCTTCCTAGTTAATGATTTTGAAAATATTAACTTTATCTTTTTGCTTTCCTGCTCTGCTCAAGGATTCCAGTGCCCTTCCCACTATCCACAGATTATACTCAAATGTCCCAACATGCAGAAGCACTGGCATAATCAAGCACTGAAGAAGCTTAATCTCCTCCACTTCTTCTTAGAAGTGCATATGTCTTTCCACATGATGGCTCAGAGAATCTGCCTCCTTATCTGCCTACCCTGTCAACTTTATAGGATTATTGGAAGATAAATGAGGACAGTGGCTGAAAGCCTATTGTGAGGCAGGTAGATAAATGCAAGCACCCTTATTCTAAGCCTTTCACAATTTGTTTAGTCTTATTTTTGGTGTACTCTAGTAAAAGTTTTCTGCTCTATATCATGCTATATGAAGGAGAGAAAAAAATCAGCATACAGAAAATGTATTTCAGGAGGCATTTAAGGTATCAGATAGGCTACTACTGGAAAAAAGAAACTATAAACATCTAATGTGACCTACTTTGCAGAATAAGTAACTATGTAAATACTGACATTTTGGTACTTATTACTTCTTTTCAGAAAACATTTTATACTATAATAAGAATACATTATTATTTTTTCTTTCACTTGGCAATACCTTTTTTTGAAAATAAATGAAGCAATAGCAAGTAAGTTTTAGTTTCCAGCCTATATAAAGAGTGAATAAAAGTGATTGACATTATTTCATTTTTAATACCAGCTTCATGATATAGATAAAATTATCATACTCATTTTACAAGTAAGAAGAATGAGGTTAAATGGCAGAATGAGGTTAAATAATTTATTTATGTCAAGATTGAAAATTCAAACCAAGAGTCATGGTTTCAATTCTCCCAGGCCTTACCTGAAAGATTTTATTACTCATAAAAAAAATACTAACATTAGTACTTGGAGCAGTTACTTTCTCATTACTGGGACAAAACTGACCAGAAGCAGTACATGGAAAGAAAACATGGCATGAAGACAGCCAGCTGGGCGCGACATCGCCACATCAATTGAAAGGAAGTAGTTTGAGAACTGGACTTGGAGCTGGGTTGTATTGCCCCCAAATGACCTTGCAGTGTTTAGAAACAACAAGCCCTGAAAGATATGGACATCTATTGAAAGAAAAACAAAGGCTGGTGGAACAGAATTTAATTTAAGACTGTAATTACAGAAATGTGGGGAGAAAGTAAAGAAAACACGAAAAGAATACAGAGGGAGCTGAGAACTCAGCAATAATCAGAAACCATTGCTATTGCTGTGTGGAGGAGGCAACAGGTCACTGTGAAGAAGACACCAGAGCTAAGCCAGGACTTCCTTCCTAGCAGAATTCAGGCACCCCAGCCGGAAGGGATTTGTGATGGATTCATGCTAACATTTCTCTTTTTTCTTTCTATCTTCTGCTGGCTCATCCTATGTTATAAAACATTGAAAGCCAGAGGGCAATAGAGCCTATGTTGACTAATCCCTCAGGCTGAGCCCATTGCACCACTGATAAGAATAGAGACAATCTCAGAGGTATGAGCAATGTGAGCAAATAGAAAATTACCACATGTGAAACAAAGTCAGTGTGTTTTTCTCTCCATTACTATCAATCATATTCATCATCTTTCCAGGCTAGTTAGTGATGCTGACATTATAGATGGCCTTTTTAATTCTCATTTCCCATGGTAGACCAGTGTGTTTAAAAATCATATCAAGATTAATATCTTCCTATTATAGTAAGTTGCATGTATGCCTTTGCTAAGTAAACAAACTAAACTATGCTATTTGAGCATACATAGTTGTAATTTAATTCAAATGCAGCATGATATTCCAGTTGTTAGTTTTTAAAACATAAAAATTCTATTTGTTCTACAATCACATACGTTACATTTAATTTATAATTCATACCACCAAAATTAATTTTGGCAGTATGATATCTATAACATATTACTTACTGATTTTATAAGCAAATGCAATCAATAGCTCTTCATATTTGAATAATATAGTGAAGGAATGATGAACTCAATTGCTAAGCACCATAATTGTATTTTATACTCATAATAAATTGGAATGCATATTTGTGAAAGAAAGGTATACTCATCATTACTTCATTGTAACATAGGAGGTAAAACAGATCAGTTATATTTGATGTATTTTTAAAGCACAGTAGGGTTTCCTAAGGAATTCATTTTTTTTCACAGAAAGTAATTCTAAAAATTTCACACCACAAACAATGAAATGAAAATAAATGACAAATTTCTTCTTTTTTTTCCTTTTTCTCCCTTATATGTCATGTAAACCTTTTAGGCAGCACATGAGCTATCATAGTTATATTATGTGATTATTTTCCTACTTATTTCTAATTAATTTGTATTGATTTTAAGATAGTGCATTGCTACGTAGCTTAGTCTAGGTCCAAGCTCTCCTGTTTCAGCAACTCTTGCATGCTGCGGTGATAGGCATGCCCCACAATATTCAGCTCTACAATCATTCAATGCATTACATCATGTATTTTTACAAGCACAGCTCTCAGGTGATGTAATTATCCAAGATTTCTCATATTATAGGAATTAGAGCAGTGACTGATCAGTCTATGAACTTTTGAATATGTATGAAGTATTGTTTTGACTCTATAATCTAGTGGAAACTCTGTGAGGGCAAGAACATTGGTATATAGTATACGCATAGTACCTGGGATATAGTAGTTTATATAAATATTATATGGCAGTATAATTATCAGCAATTTACATTTATATAAAATGGGCAAAAATTTTTGATATGTATAAATTTGCTTGCATCGTCTTATCTTTAAAGTGTGAAAAAAGAATTCAACATTAATGATATACATATTAAAAATCTTAGACAAATAGAATGTTAAAGAGGTATAATAATAAAAGTGCTTGTATTGCATAGTTTCTCAAGAAAAACACCTCTTGCCATCTTTATCAAAGCACCCATGACTGTACATGAGAGACTCTTTGATTGGACCTGATGGTTCCTTCATAAAAGGAGATGGCAGCGAAGGTTTCTCAGACACTCATCTGTGATCTGAGCCACACTGTGCCAACTGTGAGGCCTCATGGCCTCAGGGTAGAGTTTGTGGAGAGCAGAAGATCAAGGGACAAGAACAGCACTTATTCAGCCATGGGGAGGTTTTTAATGAGGTTATATGAAGCATCTACTTTGGGGTCTCAACACTCATGCAAGTAATCCCTCACCATGGTCTGTAAGATAGCCCATGAACTCATTGGTTCACTAAGGTAACTTTTGGGGGAAATAACATTTAATTTTTCATGGCCGTCTTACCTCTGAGAGTGAGTGCTGACTGGCTTTTCCCCAGAAGAGGGTTCATAGAATGGTGATATATCATAAGAATGGAAAGAAACCTGCTCTAAATCCAAACCTGCTACATGTTATTTAATTTTATATCCCAGGAAGAATTTAAATTGTGTCTTAAGAGTGTAAAAACATGAATTTAACAATATAATTTCAGTTTTATAACTCACATAGCATTGAGTTTTTTTTTTGTTTTTTTTTTTTTTTTTCTTTTCAAGGCAGGGTCTCACTCTAGCTTAAGCTCACCTGGAATTCACTATGTAGTCTCAGGGTGGCCTCAAATTCATGGTGATCCTCCTACCTCTGTCTCCCAAGTACTGGGAATAAAGGTGTGCACCACCATACCTGGCTCAACATTGTGCTATAATAATACATTAAAAACTCAAGGACATTTTCAGAGTTTATCAATATATTCAACTTAAACTTAAGCAAAATCCAGTAAATTGATATACTGACAAATTCCACAAAAATAGTTGTCACTACTTTCTGGCAAACCTCTTTTGAAAACTGTTACAATCAGGTTCACATTGCTGGCAAAACTCATCCAACCAAGAGCAGTTTGTGGGGGAAAAAAAAAAAAAGTTTATTTTGGCTTACAGATTCAAGGGGAAGCTCTGTGATGACAGAGGAAAATGATGGCATGAGCAGAGGGTGGACATCATGCCCTGGCCAACATGTGGTGGACAATAGTAACAAAAAAGTGTGCCAAACACTGGAATGGGGAAACTGGCTATAACCCCCATAATCCTGCCCCCAAGACTCAGAAGGCACCAGGGTGCTGAGAAGAAGTGACAGAGGAGTGCTCAGCACTGAAATATCTCAATCACATCTTTGATGGCTCAGGGTCCATTGTGGAAGAGGTGGCAGAAAGGATGTAAGAACCAAAGGAAGGGTAGGACTCCTTACAATGTGCTACTCCAGACAGAAAATGGCCTGGATATCCATGACCTCACAGTGCCTGGCACTACCTACACAAGACCATCATAATAGGAGGAAAAAATCATGACATCAAAATAAAAGAGATATTGAGACAGGGAGGAGATATGATGGAGAGTGGAGTTTCACAGGGGAATTGTTTACAATCATGGAAGTTGTCAATAAAAATATGAAAAAAAATAAATAAAATAAAAGAGAAAAAACATGTTTCTTGTGCATAATTTTTATTTATTTACTTATTTTCATTTTTTAAGGTAGGGTTTCACTCTAGTCCAGGCTGATCTGGAATTCACTATGTAGTCTCCCAAGTGCAGGGATTAAAGGCATGCACCACCATGCCCGGATCCCATAATTTTGATTTTTAAAAAGTGAAGGCTATTGAAATAAAAAGGAGTTGTCTATGAAAGGAAATGTCCACATAAGAAAAATATAAAGCCATAACATCTGATAATGAATGAGCAAAATAAAGCTTGAAAATTATTTTTTAAGAAGAATGGGGCTGGAGAGATCATTAAGGCCTTTTCTGCAAAGCCTTACAGCCTTTGTTTGATTCCCCAGTACCCACGTAAAGCCTGACACACAAAATGATGCATGCATTTGGTGTTTGTTTGCAGCAGCTACAAGCCCTGGTGTGTCCATTCTTTCTCTCTCTCTCTCTCTCCCTCTCTCTTTCTCTTTCCTTGGAAATAATATATTTAAAAGAGAAAGGTGAATTATGAATTGACTTCCCTTAATCATCCTTAAATATCATGCACCTTTAGTATAATATCCAGTAAAAATTTCCTGCATGTTTGGATGTTATGTCTACCAAAAATAAAAATAAAAATAAATTTAAAAAGTAAAGGAAAGGAGGAAGGAATAAAATAATAAAATTAAATTATATAAACTCTTTCAAATCTACAAATGTCATGATCAGAGCAGAAAGGTGGAGCACATCAGCGTTCTGCATTTGACACTGGGAAATTGCGTGGTTGCCCACATGGGGCACCATAGAAAGCCTAGGAGTTGTGATCCAAATATCCAAGAGCACAAAATGCCGCTGATATGTGTTACTGGCCTGACTCATGTTTGTACATACTTTTTTACAGTTTGGTTTTAGACAAGCTAAGAAGATACCTGTAAAATAAAAGAGCATTTGAAAACTACTTGAAAATTACACAAATATGTAGGCTAATGAGCTTTCAAATGAAAATAAGAAAGGAGGAAGATCAAAAGAAGGATGGAACCTGGAGAGATGGCTTAACAGTTAAGGTGCTTGCTGTAAAGTCTAGGGACCCAGGATTGATTCTTTAGTACCTGAGTAAGCCAGACACACAAGGTAGCCTATGTGTCTAATGTTCATTTACAGAGGCTGTAAGCTCTGGTATGTCCATTCTCTCTCTGCTGCTTTCTGTCTCTTCCTCCCACTCTCCAATACAGTCATACATACAAACAATATTAAAAAATAGAAGATGGAAACAGAGAAGGAGTAAAGGATGGGATGAAGAAGAGAAGGAGAGACAAAGAAGGGAGAGAGACAGAGAAGCTTGTTCCTGCTCCAAGAAATTTATGAAGACAGAAAAGATTAAGGGAACTTTGACTAAGGGTACTTTGGAAAAATATAGGTAGGAAGTTTGTTGGATAATGATACGTGTTGCCTATGATGAAAGAGGGCAGGAATAAAAGTATGGCAAGAAATCAGCCAAAAGTCCTAGTTGGAGGAGAAAAATATGCTAAGAAATTTTATATTGCTCAATGCTGAAAAAATAAGTAATATGCAATTTTATGTGCTTATTAAGTTAGATATGTACTCTATGAGCTTATAAGCTCTAAAATATTCCATACCTTTTATTTCATAAAATATGTTTCTCTCTCCTTAGAAATAAAATATTTAAAAAAGAGAAGTGAATTATGAATTGACATAAAATCTTTAAACATTAATTACCTCACTTATTAACATAGACACACAGACACAAAAAATGTAGATATATATGTGTATATATGTATATCTTATAAGTTTTTATGTCATTCTAAATTTTTTAATCTGAAATTTTATAAGAATTACAAAGGATATGGAGCATGAATATTATAATTGTTCTATGAAACATATGGGTAACTTCTCTCAGGAGTGTTTTCAAAGTACTCAATATGATTTAAGGGATCCAAAATTTTTATTATAATACTAATATGAGCCAGGTGTGGTGGTGCATACTTTCAATCCCAGCACTCAGGAGGGGTAGAAGGATCACAATGAGTTCAAAGCTACCCTGCGACTACATTGGAAATTCTGGGTCAGCAAGGCTAGAGTGAGACCCTACCTAGAAAACTCCCCCCCCCAAAAAAAGGGAGGATATAAAATATTTTTTTTAATTCAAGACTTTCCCATAATGGGTGAGAGTAAGAAGTGGAGAAAGAAAGACAGACAAACAGAGAAATGGAAAAATGTGTGTGCACATCAGAAAGAGAAAGAAGGAGGTAGGATAGAGAAAGGAAAGACAGGAGAAAAGGGAGGCACACACTTAGAGCAGAAGAGCTCAAAGAGAGCTGAAATAAGACTTAAGATGTAGAAATATCACTAACCTTTGGTGGGTCATCAAGTACTCTGACAGGAATCTATTATTCTTTTAGGAAACCTTGTAGGTCTTTCTGATCAAAAGCACATTGGGATTATAGCCACCTTCTGGTACTAGGAGTTATAGGTCAGTTCCCATGGAGTAATACAAAGTAACATGGCTAGAAGCTGGAAGAGAATCAGTTCCCAGACAGTCTAGTGCCAGAAGCTGCTACATGGGTGACTGGGGGAAAATGACCAATATTTTTCCAAGAAACTCATGGTCTAACCTACATAGCAGCAAATAACCTGTTGTGATGCTCACACGAGTGCAATAGTGGTGCACAGCCATGATGGGAAACCAACTGCTGTTGATTTGGCTAACTGATCCGCTCCGTGGAATAGGACCCATAGCTGGAGCTGGAACCATATCCAAATATGAGCCCGCTCTCCATTATCAAGCTACCACCAATTGTGGGCTAAAAGAGGTCCTATACCTACTAAATTCTCTCTAAAAAAATATGGGTTATCCCATTTATCTGGTGCTAACTTTCCTCTCCTTGGAGAATCTGCTTCTCTTTTTCAGATACATGCAGATCCTAAGAGAGAACCACACCATCATACCTCAAAAGGGCCCCAGCTGAAACTAAGAATAATTGGCGAAACAAGCAAGAGTTCTGTTTTCTTGGTGAACCTGGTACCAGCACAAGGGTGAAGGAGATTAACACAGAGAACAATCAACTCCTACCAAATCAGATATCCAGAGACACAGAGGCTCCCAACACCTCATCACTGCAGCAGAACTAAAATGAACCCAACGTGGCTCAGGGACATTTTGCAGAAGCGGGGGTGGAAAGAATGTCAGAGCCACACCTTGTGTCATGACATGCAGAGACATTTCCTCCTACCCATAACTGAGGGCTAACTGGACAATGCGTGATACACCTCCACAAGGACGGGCCAAGAGGAGGGGGAGGACAGGGAGGAGGCTAACAATGGTACCGACATGACTGTATTCACTGTGTACAAAACTAATTAATAAAAAAAAGAATAGAAATAATGCCATTTTTTTCCTGATCCCACCAAGAGAAATTAGAAAAATCAGAAACATGTAAACAGAAATAATTAACACAGTCTTGATGAACCACTAGTCCTACGGATATATTTGAAAACAATATAAGATGCGACCAGACAATCTAAAAATCCAAATATAGAGGATGCAGGAAATTTATAACCAAAAATAAAATTTTTTAGAGAGAAATTCTATTATTATCTCTATAAAAAGTCTAACATGATACCACAACAAACTAGAAAAAATGTCAATTAACACTGGAGGAAAGAAATATTAGAGTAGAAATATTTTATGTAATTTTCTTGTAGCAATTTAATCTGAACTGAACCATTCCCTCCTGGGTGGAGGAAGGAAGCTCAAGAGATTCAAAATGTCACGAATTCTGGAAAAAACAAACAAACAAAAACACTGCAGAACCTTTCCTAAAACTATTTAAAGGGAAAAGGCTGCTAAGGGATGAGACTGAGCTGCCTGCAAGTCAAATAGAATACTTGAGAACTCCAACCTACTGAGCTGCTGGCAGGGTGGAATTGTACTTTGTTCTCTCATCTGTTCCCTATCTGTGGTGAAGATATTTGTGTGTCTCCCTAGAAGTTTCCCACAACATTAATATCTAAAACAATAAAACAAATCAGATAAACTGAGTTTCTGAAAAATATTGACAAGTGTTTTTCTTGATTAAAAAAATTGAGACAAGGAATAAAACAAATAAAATCACCAATGAATAATTATTTCAGTTGAATCCATAGAACTATAGAGTACATCAAGAGACTGCTAAGAATAATTAAATTCTAATACAAGAGAAAACCTAGAAGTGAATAAATTCCTAGATATATACTACCTACAAAACTGTATGCTATTGATAAAGATAACATGAACACAGATTTGCTTTGAATACAGAAAATACTCAACAAAAATCTGCTGCATTACTGCATAAGTAATCCAAACACTTGAAGAATAAATTACGCTAAGCCTTCTTAGACGTGAGGTTAGCTGAAAAATGGCAATGTTTTAAAATGTTTCATTATGTAAGCTTTACTCTCATTCAAAACCAGACAAACATTACAAATAGAAAATTATAGATCAACATTTATATTGAATAAGTATTTAAAATCCTAATGTGAAATCAAACTGCCTATTTAAAGAATCACCCATGAAGAATAGTATACTGACATACAAAGATATTTCAATTGGACAAAGTACTTCATGAGATATATACCTCATTAACACATTAATGTAAACAACAAAATAGTCATCTTAAAATAAAAGCTTGACAATTCAAACATGATCAAAACTGTCAACAAACTGAAATAAAAGAAATTCTATGTAATATGTATATATAATATTATAATATATTATGCATTCTATATATTTCTATATAATATATGTAACATATGACAAATTCACAGTTCTTACACTTGGTGTTAAAAAGTTATTTATTAGAAAGAGAAAGGCAGATGGATAAAGGGTGCATCAGGTCCTGTAGCCACTGCAAAGAAAGAAAAATATGATGCAGTTTTAATCTGCATTTCCTTGTGAATTTTTTTTTCAGGTGTTTACCTCTATAACACCTTCCAAGGCTCAGGGTCCACTGCAGAAGAGGTGGCAGAAAGAACGTAAAAGCCAAAAGAAGGGTAGGACTCCTTACAATGTGCTTTTCCAAACACAAAATTGCCTGGATATCCATGACTTTGCATTGCCTAACACTACCTACACAAGACCATCATAATAGGAGAAAAAGATTGTGACATCAAAATAAAAGAGAGACTGATTGGAAGGGGAAGATACGATGGAGAGTGGAGAGGAGAAAGTGGGGGGAAGGAGAGAAGTGTCAATTAAAAAATAAATAAATAAATAAAGTTTAGACTCATGTGCCACCTTGTGCATCTGACCTATGTGGGTACTGGGGAATCGAATCTGGGCCCTTAGGCTTTGCAGGCAAGTGCCTCAATCATTAAGCTATATCTCAAGCCCTCTTGTACTATTTTTTAACAAAATAAACGTCTTTTCTATAAGATCAGAGATAGAGACAATTGTATCAGTTACCTTTCATTGCTAGGAAAAAAAAAAACTGGCTTAAACAAATTTACAGAAAGAAAAGGTTTATTTCTGGCTAATCATTTATAAAGGAGATTATGTTATAGCAGGGAAATCAAAGTGGGAATAGACAGGTGCTATCACATCTGCATAGCAGCAGGGAAGAAAAAAAAATGAGCTGATAATTCCACAGTGTATCTGAAGTAACAGGGCCACAAAACCTGCCCCTGGTGAATTGCCACAGCAGCACTCCACCTCCCACAGGTCCCGTGAGCTCTGGATTAAACACGAGGCATAATCACATGCACATGAGACTATGGAGGACATTCCACACTCAATGTACCACATTTCACACCTGGTTCCACATACTAATGGCCATCTCATGACAAAACAGGCATTCAGTTCAAATTTAAAAGTCCTCATCGTCTTTACCAGTTCCGACACTATAAAATCCAAGGTTACATATAAGACTCAAGAAAGTATGTAAGCCCTCTGGAATCAAAACATCAGCTATATAATTTTAACACACAAAGGCACAGAGTAAGCATTCACACTCAAAATGGAGGGCTGGAGACTAGAAAGACGACTCAGCAGTTAAGGTGTTTACCTGCGAAGCCTAACAACCCCAGTACCCATGTACAGCCAGATGCAGATGGAGTGTGTTCATGGTGGTCAAGGTCCTGGCACTCTGTGTGTGTGTGTGTGTGTTTGTGTGTGTGTCTGTCTGTCTGTATGTATGTATGTATGTACGTACGTACATACTTATGTACATATCTATCTATCATCTATTTAAAGAAGAAATGGAAACATCACAAGGAAAGATTAGACCAATGCAACATTGAAAACAAGCAAGGCAAACATCACATCCTGCAGTTCCATGTACAGTACATGGAACATGTGATGAAATGCACTGGACTCCAAAAGGCTTGGGCTACTCTTGTCCCTCCAGCTGTGCTTCTTCCTTCCTGGGCGATCAAAACAAATGATTCCCTTGGTAACCATCCTATAGTCCTTGTACACGGGAGTCTCCACTGCAAGCCACAGTTCATTTTTCCAGCGCCAGTCTATTCCTCTGGCATGGCTTCTGTGCAGGGACTTTTACCCCTGTCCCATATTACCTACCCTTCGAGACCATTTCCAAATTCAGATTGCAGTCGAATGACCCTTTCTTTCCTGAATTTCTGTACAAAGTCAATAATGATGCTAACTAGTTTTTAATCCAGGGGCAATAAAGCTGGACATTGAAGAGAGGAAATTCCTTCAGCATTCTTTTTTCAGGACTCTCTCACTTTCACTAAAAAAAAAAAAAAAAAAAAAAAAAAGAAAGAAAGAAAGAAAAAAGACAGTCAGTTGGGCTTTCCTTGGGAGAAGAGGGCTATATGGGACATTTTATTCAAACCGCAAAGGGTGCCCCTCTCATTTGTATCCATATTAGTACTGGAAGGCCTAGTAAGAGAAATGGAAAAGAAAAACGTATGACTGACTTCCAAATATGAATGACAGAAGTAAAATTGGCCCTGTTTTCAAAGGGTCTGAGCTTAAATGTAAAAATCTCTGAAGATTCTCCAAATACACACTCATATACATACAAATGCACAGCTGTTAGAACTGGTAAATACAATAGCATTATGTGATTATTCTCTATGCCATTAACTATCTGCAAGTGAAATTAGGAAAGAATTATTATAAAAGCACTAACATAATAAAATATCTAAAGAATAAGCTTATATAACTGAAATAATCATTTACTATAAGCTTTTACATAGCAAAGAAATAACTAACAGTGAAACAGCAACCCATAGAATGGAAATAAACACGTTTAAGGTATATATCAGATTAGGAGTTAATTTCCAAAGCAATAGGAATTGCTAACTCAAGAGAAAAGTAAAAGCAGACCTAATAAACCATTGTTTCATAAATGGAATAAAGACTTTAGTTGACATTTTACCAACAAAAACATTCCTGGCCACCTGTTAGATGGGAAAATGTGCAGTGTTACCAATCACCAGGAAAACACAATGAGGTATCACCTCACATCTCTTCGGAGAATTATTATAGGCAAACAAGTCAGTGAGTAGGTGGGGAAATTGAAACCATTGCACAATACTGCAAATGCAAATCATGGAATCACTATGGAAAAGAGCACAATGATTCTTCACAAAGCTCAAAGTAGAGCAATCATATGGCTCACAAATCCCACTTCTGGGTTTTCATTCAGTGGAATTTAGATTATAATATCAAGGAGATATTAGTCTTCCTATGTTCATTACAGCACTATTTATCTTGACCAAGATATGGAAACAATGGATACTGAAAAACATATACCTATTGGGCTAGAAAGATGGCTCAGAGGATAAATGTGCTTCCTGTACAATTTTGAGGGGCTGAGGGGCCCTGAAACTACTCAAATTCAAATTTCCAAAACCCACATGAACAGTGGGTAATGGTCACATATGAGTGCAAACTCAGTTATGGAGGAAGAAGAAACCAGAGAGTCACCGAGGCTCACAAATGGGGCAAGCTCTGGAATCAGTAAAAGACTATCATAAAAAGAAACAAGCAAACAGACAGCTTAGTGATGAAAAAGGATATACAAAGTGTTCCTTTGGCCACCTTAGGTTAGGCATGGGGCCTGTGATGAAGTTTGTCTCAACTTGATCTTTTTAGGAATCCACAGACATCCTCATAAGTGGGTCTCTGAGGTTACTTCCAGGAAGGATTAACTAAAGGAGGAATCCTTCCCCCAGGTTGAACTCTTCCCCCAGAGTGGGCGGCCCCTATCAAAAGAAACTGTGGGAAGAAAGGTATTCTCCTCCCCTCCCACCTGGCTGCCCGTGCTGGTTGCTACTTTCCAGTGTGGACTGAAGACCAGCGTGGACCAAAGACCAGCGTCTCTCCGGGACACCTGGAAGCCTTCAGTGCGAGATTGGGTCGGCTGAGTCATACAGTCTAGTGGACTGAGCAGCTACCAGGTTCCTTGACTCTTAGGCCTGCAATCTGCTGCTGTTAGACTGTTGTAAACTAATCCAGTAAATTCCCTTTTAATACAATTCATTCTGTCTGTTCTGTTCCTCTGGAGAACCCTGACTAATACAGGGCCATAGAGACAAGTACATGGATTGCTGCTTGGGGACATATGTGTGCATCTGCCACACATCTCTCTCCCCCCCCACACACATACCACGCACGTACACACACCATACACACTCTATACCATGTAAACTATGAATATGCAAAAAATTAGCATGTCATTCAATTTACTCTTAAAAAAAAATTCTACAACACACAATGACACAGATGACCCATGACAATCCTGTGACAAATGAAATTAGTCATTCAGAAAAAGACACAATCATTATATTCATAAAATTTTAATGTATACTTAATTTGCAGAGGCTGTGTAAAGGGGAAAAGTGGGGAGTTATTCAGTAACTGACATTAATGAAAGATAAGAAAGATAAATGTCTAGCAATCTGTTTAAAACATCCTACTATAATGAATGTTATTTGATGTTCATTTAAATATTCATTATGATTGTACATACATGTTATTATATGCTTACCAAAATAAAAAGGTGATTCAAAGGAGATATCTTTCCATTGTGCCAGTAGAATTAAAATGGTATTTGTTAACACTAATCCAATTCTAGTTTTTGTGTATCAATCAATGTTTTTAAAAAGATATCTATGTCAAAATTTCAAGTAATAATTTATAATCTTAGTTCCTCTAAAAAAGAGTATTCTGTGCAGTAAAATTTATGTCCAGGGCTGGAGAGATGTCTTAGTGGTTAAGGCACATGCCTGCGATGCCTAAGGACCCTGGTTCAACTCTCCAGGTCCCAATTTAGCCAGATGCACATGGTGGCACCTGTATCTAGAGTTCTATTTCAGTGGCTAGAGGCCCTGGCCTGTCCATTCTTGCTCTCTCTCTCTCTCTCTCTCCTTCCATCTCTCTGTCTATAATAATAAATAAATAAAAGTAAAATCTATAAAAATAAATATGTCCAGAGAACACTGCAAAGATCTACAGTCCAAGTGTGAACTTATCCTTAAGTATAAAGTGGCTTCATTGTAAGGTCTTTGCTTTCAAGCAAGACAGTCATCTTACACATGAATACTCATTGTTTCATTGCCTGCTTACAGGTTTTATTTCTTGAAGTTTAATTACAAAGATTATCAGCTACAAAGGATTCCTTGAAGATATTTTTCTCTGATCTCCCACATAAAGTATGATGGTCTTTAAAAGTATGTCCAAATCATTTGAAACTCCTTCATTTAAGAGACAGAGTTTTATACTCCTCACCTGAAATGTGAGCTGGACTTACTACCTCACATTTACTGAAATAAAATGAAAGTGACACTGTGTGCCCTACTGACTACACAGTAAAAGGCCCTGTGCTTACTTTGTAACGCTCTCACTTGCATGGTTTGCTTTAGTAGAATACGACCACTGTGTACATCCAGTCTTTGGAGAAACATGGAGAACAGAAATGAGGACTACTAATAGTAACAAAGGTCTAGGGCTTCAGCCAATGGGCATATCCGTATCTCCCCTAGATGAATCTGCCCTACTTTAATAGATATCCTTGCTGATTTCAGTCCTAACCAGTCTCTTGTGTAATCTTGACTATAAATGTACAAGAGATACTCAACTAGATGTGAAGTAAATGCAATGTTGAATCCTAATCCACATAAATATGATCTGAAAAAAATCATATTTGTTAAAATTATCACATTTGGGGGTTAATTTGTCAAATAATCATAGATAACTTATTTGAGAGAGAGAGAGAGAGAGGAAGTATGTTGATGGTAAGACCTCCTGCCACTGGAAATTAACTCCAGATGCATGAACCACTTTGTGAGTCTAGGTACTGGGCACTCAAATCCAGGACATCAAGCTTTGAAAGCAATTGCCTGTAACCACTTAATAATTTCTCTATCCATCTGTGTTTTATCTTTGTAATTTTATCTGGATTAGTGAAATATAGACCAGAGACACTATGGACTTTATGGATAATCCTTATCAAACATAAAGGTTTTACCAATTATTCCTTATTTATGTATGATTTTGTGTGTATGTGTGTGTGTTGATACAAGGGTTTACTCAATAGTTCATGTTGGCCTGCAATTTACACCATCTTTCTGCCTCAGCCTTCTGAGTGTTAAGATTACAGGCATGAGCCACCATACCCAACTGGGCTTCATTAGGTTCCTTGGATGTCCTCATTTCTGGTAGTTTGCAATGAGAATTTTCACAGTATTTTATTGTACTGTTTTTTGCATCAGTTGCAGTCATTCCACAATTTTCTTTACATTTTCCAAGTCTTTAGGCTTTGATGCATTTAAGTCTTCTTATGGATGAAAAAAACTCTTGAAATTATGTCTATAATGAAAATTTATTAGGTAGAGCATGTTTTATTCTCCTTGTTATGCTTTATTTTTTATAGTAGGACTTCTATTACTGCCATAGGTAATTCAGTAGAAAGCATTTAGAGTACTATAATCTCTTGGGAACTTTTTCTCTGGAGTGCTTGCTGATGTCAACTATACTACATTTTGAAGTATTATTAAATTATGAATGGCTTCAAAAGCACACACTTTAAATTTTGCATTCTATAAAGTTTGTACATTTATCTTCTGATAATTTGCTGGCATTTTAGTGTAGTGGGTATTTCTATGAGGACTGATTTTGCTTCTTTAGAGGACCAAGTTGGAATCTGCAATGATGGTTCTGATAGAGAATTATAGAAAGCAACTGCCTATGTAGTTAGGGAAGGGCCCTTGTGGTATAAATCTTACCTGGTGCACTGAGATAACATTCAGCTAATCACTGACAGGAGTTTAGTCCTTTGTCCTGGACTTAGGAGTGTAACAGTTAAAATGAACTCAGCAATAAGAAGAAAGCTGACTGGAGCACTGCTGGACTGAGCATGTCATCAAAGGAAGACCTTGAGATGGAGTCCAGGAAGTGTCTTAAGAATTAGCTTTTGTGCTCTGGTGATGTATGCTTGCTGGCTATTACCTCTATTGTGGATGTAAAATGAAGACAGCCAACTTCTTTAGCCATGAGGCAGTTCCTCCTGGAAACTGTAAGCGTACGATAAATCCTTTCTTTTCATAAGCTATTTCTAAGTGGATATTTTTTTCCAGCAATAAGAAGGTAACTGCAACTGAAAATTGGTACCAGGAGTGGGGTCAAATATTCAACAAAGGGCTGGAGGAATGGCTTAGCAGTTAAGGCACTAGCTTGCAAAGGCGAAGGACCCAGGTTCAATCCCAAGGTCCCATGTAAGCCAGATGCACATGGTGGTGTACACTTCTGGAGTTAATTTGCAGCAGCTGAAGGCCCTGGCATGCCCATTCTCTCTCTCTGTTTCCCTCTTTCTCTCCCCCCCCTGAAATAAATAAATTAAAATAAATTAAAAAATATTTTTTAAAAAATTCTAAAGAATTTTCAGTCATTATTTATATTGTTTATTCAGAACACTAGTAGTGAAGAAGGTTATTTTCACTGTCTCCCAGGTCCCGTTACCTGTATTTATTAGGTTAACAATTTTTAGGCTTTACTCTGATACTTTTTATAAGTTTTTCTAAAATGTATGAATTCTTAAGATTGATTATACTGATATTTAATTTGTCTAATGATTTTTTAATTCCAATTTTGGCAGTTGGCTTCACACTGCTGTCAGAAAGCACACTACCTAGAACAGTTTGTGGGTGGAAAGGTTTTATTTTGGTTTACAGACTTGAAGAAAAGCCCCATGATGGTACTGTACTTATCCACAATGAATCTGAATAGGAAAGTAAGTATTAAAGATGTCTTGGGGATAGTGCCATAATGCAGCACAACCAATGTTTTAAGAAGATGAGCTACTTGGTGTACAAGCACAGGTTCTACCTGCAAGCCAAAAGCAGGTCTCCTGAACAGTGAGGGAATAACTTAACGGTATTCGATTAACCAAAATTATAAGTTACTTTTGTTAGTGGCAACAATCACACATTCTATCTTTTGTTTTGAGCTTGTAGTCAGTGGAAAATTTCACCTTGTAAAAGTGTTTGAAATGATAAGGAAAATTATCAAATATCTGTAAATTATAAAAACTCTGTTCTTTACTTCTGATTAAGTGAGATACTTTACTTTCTATGTTTAGGTAGCTCATTCAACGTTTTTACTAAAATATTGGGCAGAACTTTCATAACTCTGAAGGAATAAAGTTATAACAACTTATTAGTACAAATTTTCTCATCTTAGATCCATGCAAAAAACTATCATTTTGCTACAAATATTACCAATGCACATTAACCAATTGTATCTAATTTTGCTATAGCAATCAACATTTATTTTGAAATATATTAATAGAATATGTAAAACACTAATCATAAATGCTTTGAAACCATGGTTTCCATGTTACTGAATTGTTTTTGTCAAGTTATTTAGGAACTCGTAGTCATGTGTTAATTTGACACATTTCACTGCCATGTTTTTCACTACTTAAATACTATATCTTAAATGTTCTAGACTTTTCAACAAAATAACCAGTGTTATTGCTGTGGCATAGATGGGGAACATCTACTGCATTCACATGCATTGAAGGCTTCTTCCCACGTTGCTGAATCCAATCACTGTGGGATGAGGAAACTATGAGTGTTCTACTCTCATCAATGGATTAATCCACTAGTGGGTTCAGAATGTGATGGTATTATTGAAACTTATTTGGGGGAAGTATGTCACTGGCAATGCATTCTTTGGCAAACTTTACCTCAGGGCATTTCTTCTCTACTTCCTAACAGTCTTGGCAAGGAGCAGCTCTGCTCCTCCATATTCTTCTACCAGAATGCTATGTGATGGAGTCATCTGAACATGGACTTTAGCTTCTTAAACAGTCAGCCAAACTAAATCCTTTTCACCTTTTAGCTAGTTCAATAGCAATTAAAAACTGAATGACAAAGTGACTGACCTGATGAGACTAATCAGCACTTTTCCAAAGACGCATGAGAATATTCTCTGTAGTCTGAGCCTCAAGCATGACTACGGAAGGGAATCTGACTGATTCCCTGGGAAGATTGATGGTTTCCAATTTCCATGGTTGCTTTATTTGAAATTCTCCACCAAGTTATAGTCAGCTTCATGTTTGTTTTAATTTTTTTTCTCCATTAATAGCAGTAATCATTAGAAATTTTTATCTGTGACTTGATAATTTGGCCATTTCTGTCAAGAGAAAAGGAAATCTATTCTCTGCTAAATAGACTTTTTATTTTGTTATTTTTATTGCTTACATTATTATTTCTCTGCTTATAGTTTCAAATATACTAAGAAGTTATGCAACATTATGCCTTGAAACAATAGTCTTTTGACTATAGCTTTCATAAAATTGGTAGCTTTTTCTTTCTTCTAATTATTTTCTGAAAAAATTCTGCTATAAAATATAATTTAGAAATTGGGTCTCCTGTAAAACAAATGTGGGAGGATTATTGATAATTGATATGTCATATAATAGTTTGGAGTACTGACTTGTTTGCTGATATCTCCAAGAAAAATGTGAGATTATACAATGGAACTGGATTACAATTTCTATGACAGATCTTATTTCAGGAATAAACAGCTTCATAAACTGATTAACAACAAAGGACTCAAAAAAATGAGAATTGATTGTGTAAGTGATTAGGGAACTAAACTGAAGCTGTATTGAAAAGCTGTTGATATTATTTTTGTAATTTGTTTTCTGGTGAGTAGATGAGGAAATAATTCATCCTTAAACTTTATGTCATGCTATGTTATTTGCTTCTGCAAACTTAAAGAAATGTGTTCCATTTTATATGATTCATTGCTTATTTAAATTTCCCAAATATTTTATTGTGCCTTCGATTTTAATATTATACTAATTGAAATTGGATTATTTATAAGTGTATCAATACTTTTTGAGTAACCCCAGGGCCTAAGATAAGCAAGAAACATGTATACATACAATATTATTTTATTGACATTATTTTTAAGTTGTTTATGAACTTTGCTGTGTGCACATATTACATGTCCCATATTGGTCACATTCCCATCAGGTTATATTCTTATATCTCCTCACTTCTGCCTCTGTCCCCTCCTTAGTGGGGTTAGTGATATTCACTGTGGAGTCAAGAATGCAATAGTCAGACTCTGGGGTGGGGCATTTATTATGCCTTCTTAATCTCTTTAAAAATATGGTTTTCAAACAAATCAATTAGAACATGACACCTTTTTAATAGGATCTAATCTGATAATAAGCTAAGCCCCAAAGGTCATATGTGCTAAACGTCAGAATGTTACTTACATAATTAGGGCATGTTAAGCTATCTATTAAGGATGGGTGTTAGCAAAACATTCATTCATAGGAAACTAACATGATGCTTGTTCCATGACTGGTGGATTCTAAGTCCCATAGGTATGAGAAAGCAAAGTTTACTGCAGGCAAGGAATCTTGGGAAGCCTTACCAGTTACACAAAACAATGCAGGTATATTGTTTTTTTCTGACTTATACAGAAATAAAAGAAATAAAGTCCATTGAAAAACATCACCCTTGATTCCTTCTAAAATCTACCAACAGGTGATACTTACCACCTAATGTACTTATATTTGTAGATCAGAATGAGGTATTTTAACATATCAATTAACTCTTGATGCATTGCTCTAAATCAATAATAGAATAATTCTATGATAAATAAAAAAAATCGGGTTATTTATCATCAAAATAGTGAAAACTGTTGAGAATCAATATCCAAAACTTGAAAATTGGGAAAAATGGACTTCTGCATTGTGGTGCTCATCCAATTCCAATGATGACAATTGTCTAGCAGGGATTATCTTTTTCCCTACAGTTGTATAAAACTGTTCAGCATTCCATCCACTATTAAAGTATTTGCAACTCTGTGAAAGCTGAGGTCATACTATAGAAAATTCAAAGATAGAGGACAATAACTATCATTTAAGTTTGGTAGACTAGAAGAAGCTAAAGTTTTTATAATATACTGCTCTTTCTTATTTAATGTTTTAATGTAATGGTAGTAATGATATTCTAATATTTTTAAAAAATAAGTTCTCTATGGGAACATAATCTTCCTCAAGTGTTTGAGCATTACCATTATCTCACATCCACCAATCTGTTTGTTAATAAATTATTGATAGGAATTCATTTTATATATTTATAAGAATTCTACCTTTAACTTTTAGAAAATCATATTTTAATAGTACAAGTATTTGTTTTTCTTGATCAGCATTTATGGATGTTTTGAAATGTGGCTTTTCTGTGATATCTAGTCTATCACATTATCAGGAATACAAACATTCTTTCTACTAATTTCATTGACTTTTCTAAACTGTGTATGGATAGGATGGAGAGAGGTGTGTATTTGCACACTTCTGATAAATTTTGAGTTACTTAGAAAGTGACTTTTCTTAGAAACTAGGGCAGATTAGTGGCTGAAATATTCAGAGGACCATGGTATTCTTAATTCAGGCAAAATGAAGTGACCAATTTCTTGGGTAGGGAAGAAATAATGCATCTTTAATTAAACTTTCACAAACTCCCTAAATGTTTTTATTCCAAATGTGTTATTAGTTGCACTATAGTCTCATAGAACTAGACTTTTTGATGACCATATCATTCCTTTCTCAAATATGTGCTCCAGTGTTACTGCTGGGATGCAGGTAGCTGCTTTTGAATGGCACAGTTCTTTGTTCTGAATCTAACTGTTTTTGGCATCCCCAGAGTTCAGGAGTTTGCAGTGAACAATACATATTAGAATGTGATACTTTAAAAAGGGACTAAGTTTCACTTTAGACTTGTTAAATTAAAATGTTGAGGATGTAGCCTATAGGAAGTCTTCTTTAAAAATAAATTAGACAAGTTTATTGTTAGTCTTGCAAGATAGAAACACATTCATTTATTCTGATGTTACAAAAACTTTAGCACCTTTGCTGATTTTTAAAAACACAAATTTACAAAAAGTAAAAACAACACAAATTTACAAACCTAAAACATACCCTTCCACATGGAGTAAGATAGACATTTTATTGAAACACTAAGGTAGCAAGTAGTGTCAGGGAAGAGAAAAGTTAAATATTGTATGTATTTTGAAATCATCTTCAGAACTGTTTGTTCCTATATTATCCATTCCCAAAATATAATTTATCAGAAGCTAGCATGTGGCCAATGTTGATGGAAATAGATTCTCCTTATTTCCAGAATTTTTTCACTCTTTCTCAAATTCCAAAAAGGTCAATTAACTTAAAGATTAAATTTTAAATTATTTGCTTTGTCCTTCCTAGTTTCTCATTTTAAAAAGTACCAGATAAGGGGCTCCCAAAAGAGTGATTAACATTAGAATCTTACCACATTACATTAAGGTCCTTTTCCTCTGTAGACACATTCCCAAGGCTCCCTACCTTTCCTGGAGTCACTGGGTGTTGTGCTGTGTTGACATCCTTTAGTTGAACACAATTGTGGATTTGAGATCCCAAGAAAGAAAACTCTCATAACTCCTACGCACAAAATCATTTGATAAGAACAGGGGCATGAAAGTATAAATTGCCTCCCAAGAATATGTGTTAATGAACAGAAGGCAAGATATATGACTGTCAAAACTAAGGAGCGGGGGTGAATGCTAAAAAGAAAACAGGGCTGTGTACTATGGCTAAGGAACTATGACCCTCTAGCATGGGGTTGGAGAGATTGCTTAGCAGCTAAGGCACTTGCCTGGAAAGCTGAATTATCCAGACTGGATTCCCCAGAACCCAGTTAAGCCAGATTCATAAGGTGGTAGATGCATCTGGAGTTTATTTACAGCAGCCAAATGCCCGGATGTACACTTTCTCAAATGAATAGATAAATAAGCAATCACATATTTAGAAAAAAAAATCTGTTGCAATACAAAAAAAATAATAATTTCTGGTATTTTTAAGCTTGGAGATAAATAGAAGTCAATAAAACACTAACCGAACTTTAAAGTACTTTGAGGAAGCAAATGCGTAACAGTGCCTGTCCTTACTGATGAAGGAGTAAAACAATAAAGGAAAAACTTAGAAGCCTTACAGTGGATGCTCAGAAAAGCTGATGATGAGATTCATGAGCAGATGCTGTGGGTTAATTCAACACTGCCCTCTGACCTCTCCCAGGGGTCATGACCCTGTGCCTCTGAGATGAGGTGCACAGGGGCACCTAAGGCTGGCAGCCCTCCATAACACTGAGAGCTGTGGGTAAAGTGGTTTTCTTACATTGTTTTCCTTGCCTTGCTTTCAGGTCTGTTGTATCCAGGTTAAAGATGCTTGGATGAACATCCAACCAGACACAGTCTGTGGGAAAAATGAGTTTAATTCATCTTGTCCCTGAGTTTCCAAGCATAGACAAACAACTGCATCAAGCAAACACCAATGGCAGCAAGCAGTACTCAAACTGCTCTGAACAACTCTGGGCTGGGACCAGATCAGCCCCCAGTGACACACCACCTGTCAGCCGGCTGCTGGAGCATTAAGCAGAAAGCTCAGTCTTAGTTAAGTTCTTGCCCAACTTAAGACTTGCAGTGTCCACTTTTGTTTATCTTCCCTGATGACTTCTCTCTCTTCCATAGAGCTGAATACAGTGTTGCTTTTTCTAGCTTTCTGTCAGCTGGTATACAGGAAGAAGGTTTTCAGCTCAGCTCCTACAATATTTCTCACTGACATTACAGACCAAACATGTGGAGTCTTCAGCAATAGGGTCTTACCATGTATTTCTGGTGGGAAACCAAGAGCCTCAGCAATGTTCTGTAATGTTTTGGGGACATCAGGGACCTCCCTGGCCATCAATTCATCAATTCACTGTAAGGTATCCCATTCCTGTCACTGAAAATTTTCTAAATAGCAATCTTTGGCTTCTGGATGCACCATTATATATAAAAAAGTAGGTTTCCATATATGACTTCTTTATACCCTGTTAGATTTTGATTAACTCTTCCCCTACTCTTCCTTTACTCAATTTTTTCCTCTGACTTCACTTAGGCCTTTTCATTCCCAGTAGTCTGTATGTGTGTGTGTATATATATATACACACATACAGATCTTTGTTCCATTTCAGCCCACTGTGATTTTTTAATCTCATTGAGAATTGTAATATATGAACACACTGTCGATTGGTTGTATTATCATCAGGTAATCCACTTTTGTTTCTCTCCTGTCCCATTTCCACTGAAGGCTTGCCTCAGGGGAAATCAGCAATCACTGTGGGCTTATGAAAGTTCCAATTGGTTTAAGTCTGAAGGACAGTACCTCATAGTATACCTTCCCATGCTGTGGCTCTTACATTCTTTCTGCTTCATTTTGACTGTGTTGGAAGTTCTATTTAGTATTGTGCTCTCTGCAGCCACTTATTTTCTGCCTTGATTAGTTTTGAGTCTCCTCAGTGTCTACCTTAAGGTAAACATTAATGTTACCCATATAGTAGGTTCTCAGGCTCTCAGGCTAGCCATCTGAGCAGCAATAATATTTAATTTACCTCTTACTCTGCATTGTTTCCTGGGCCCTGGCAAAAATGATATAACTGACTCCAGTTATGGGCACTCGGATTTCTCTTCTTGTCATTTTGACGGGTCTTGGGTCTCCCCAGCACGCACCACCATCTCTGAAAAGCAGGTCTCTATCCAAGAGTGAGAGCAGCATGGCTCAAAGGAAATGAAGATATACATCTAGAAGACTTTTTGAGAGGTATTATCTCGTCATTTAGCCAGAGACCAGTAGAAGCTTGCCTGTAGGGTCTATGACCTTCTGAGCCATAGGGTTCCAACTTGATCTTCAGTACCAGGTGCGAATTCCCTCCCATTGATCAGACCTCATATCCAACCACTGTTGCACTTGTGGGTACGTTTGGCCTACATGGCTGGTTTTGTACCTTGTGATCTCCACTGCTTATTCATACTGTGGATGAATCTTTTCTCATAGCAGTTTGCATCGTGCATTTCAGCACTAGGAAAGCTGCCTTGCATGGAGATATCTTCCATCTCAGTTCCAGCTTGATTCTTTATTGCCCTTACAGTGTATCTTGTGGTGTCTTCACCAGTAGGATCTTACCATCTGGTTATGGCAGGTAACCAAGCACTTTGGCAGTGGCTCACAATCCCTTCTTGTTACCTTCTTTGTCCCCATTACCTGCCTCTAATCCACTCAGCATCCTATTCTTTCCAAGTAGTTTTTCTGTTTTGATGTCTCATTATATATATATATATATATGGTATTTACTTATTTATTTGCAAGTACAGAGAGAAGAGAAACCAACAGAGAGAATGGGTGCACCAGGGGCCATTGCAAATGGATTCCAGATGCATGTGCCACTCTGTGCAGCTGCCTTTATGTGGGTACTGGGGAATCAAACTTGGGTTGTTAGGCTCTGAAAGCAAATGTCTTAAACCCTGAACAATCTCTCCAGCCTGTCTTGTCCTTTTCATTCTTCTCTATCCTCTATGTCAAAATGTTGATGTGATCAAACTTGTTCAGGTCTTGTCTTGGTAATAACAACCACTGTGAGAGGTCAAGAATGCACATTTAGTTTATGTCCTGAGGTCAATTCCCCAAAGTACTCTTTCCCACCCTGTTCCTGCTCTTCCACTATGTTCCCTGAGCCTTAAAATCATAATTGCTCCTATTATATTGAATTGATTTTCCCAACTTTTGAGGCACAACATTTATCTCTTTTAATACTCTAATGATAGTCTTACTCCTTATAGCTGTCTGGTAATTTAGATGATAAAATTCCATTGTTTCAGTATATTTCTCTCCCTATTGCAAAAAGAAAAAAGAGAGACTCAATAAATGTATTTATTGATTACATATTATGCTTGAAAAATTTGCTAGGCTAAAAATATTAAATAAGTAATTCTACTTAAGAGCATTAAGATATATACCTAGTGGAAAATGAATCAAAATAATCTTCAAATGCCTTTGTACTTAAACATGTGCATTGCCTACAGCTCAATCTTAAACTACTTAATTTTACAGAGGGATGTGCCTTTGTTTGACATAAAGTTTATCGTACTTTATGTTTGTTTTTGCTTCATGGGTCCCTGCATGTTCTACTAGACAGACTCATAGCCACTCTGTAGATTCTGGGCTTAGAATGCGGTGAGATAGAAAATTTCCATCTCTTTTTCCTTTCTGCTTGTCTCAATCTTATGCTCCCAGCTCACCAGGATCAGTTTCTATGACAACTAAATCTGAAGAACATACTGAGCCAGTTGACCTTAGAGGTGTATCCTGCTCCTCAATAGTTTTATGTCTATGGTCTTTTCTACAGGGGGAAATTTGATGAAATTTGTGGTCTGCTCATGTATGCAAGGAGGGTCATAAGACAGCCCCAGATAGTCTGTTATGTAATCACTGAATGCCCTCATTGTAAGTAACTCTATGTGTATAACCTGTGGACCATGCTGTGTTCCTGTGGGGAGTAATAGGAGGTTATAACTTCTGGGTGCTGACAAGTCAAATTCTAGGCAAGGAGACACAGAGCACATGGCTTCAGACCCTGTTCAGTTGGAATGAGGAAAAGGTAAAGCAGATTAGAGAGTAAATTTGACATGGAGGATCATGGTTGCATTGGGACAGATGTCTTGGGAGTCAGAAATAAAATTTTGAATTTATAAATGTGAAAAAGGAATATATCTTGAAAATTCAAAATAAGTGTAAATCAATAAACTAGAAATGTGTACAGAGAGAGGGAGAGATGGCTCATGTAGTAGACTGATTTCCATGTAGGTAAGAAGAACAGAGTTTAATTTCCAAAACCCAAACAAAAATACTGGGTGTGTAGTACCAGCAGGTGGCTATCATCCCCAAAGAGCTCTTGATTGGAGAGACATACAAGGTTTCCCAAAAGAAGACAGATTCTGTCAGAGTACTTGATGCCCCACCAAAGGTTATTGGTAAGACCCTCCTGCTGAAGCCACCATGTGCTGTTGGCATGTAACAAGGAGTAACATGGCTGGAAGATGGAAGAGAGTCAGTTCCCAGACAGTTAGCATGTCTAGTGCAAGAAGGTGTTACATGAGCGATTGGGGAAAAAAATGACCAATCCAATATCTGTCCAAGCAACTCATGGTCTAAGCTACTTAACAGCAAATAACCTGTTGTGATGCTCACACAAATGCAATATTGGCACACAGCCATGGTGGGAAACCAACTGCTCTTGATTTGGCTAACTGATCTGCTCAATGGAATGGAACCCATAGCTGGAGATGGGTAACAAGTCAGAATCATAGCCAAAATTGAGCCCACTCTCCATTATCAAGCTTCTACCAATCATGGGCTAGAAAAGGGCCTATGCCTATTAAATTCTCTCTAAAAAATAATGGTTATCCCATTTATCTTGTGTTAACTTTACTTGTGTTGACTGTGCAGGGATGTCACCCTAGAATGTCCTCTGGCCTCTATACATTTCTGCACACATACATTAAGGCACAAACCTGAAGAACCACACACACACAGTAGGGTAGAGCACACAAAAAATTGGCTGCCCCCCCAAAAGCAATGATAGACAAAGAAAAATGAGAAAAGAAAAAAAGCTCTGGAAAGACTAAAACAGATGAGGAAGAAAATAAGACACAATGCAAAAGTATATGCAGTATAAGAAATGAAACAGAAACAGATACAGCAGTAACAGTTGAGATATGTGATGAACTTTCAGAAAGGTTTAGGTATTCATTTGAAAACTTTGATGAAATGAGTATTATTAAAAATGTAAGTTATTGCTAGGCATGGTAGTACATGCCTTTAATGCCAGCACTCAAGAGGCAGACATAGGAGGATTATTGCAAGTTTGAGGCCAGTCTGAGAATAACACATAGTGAATTCCATGTCAGCCTGGGGAACAGCAAGATCATACTTCATACCTCAATACCTAATTATATATTTATATAAATTTTAAGGTTATGTATTTACTACTTACTTTGGATTTTCAAGTTACACACACACATATACATATATATATATTTTTCACATTTAGAAATTCAGAATTTTATTTCTGATTTGTTATTAAAACTAAATAACTAATGAGACATCATTTTATCTCAAGAGTAAAACATCATGTTTATTTCATTAAAGTGCTACCTAAAATGTAACAGTAAAAATAAAGAAAAGCTACATAGATAAAAGTAAAATATAAAAATTTCAATATTTATTAATAAAATCACTCCTGCAAATGGTATAGCAGTACTTCTTTTCTAATGGAAAACTAAACAAATTAAAAACATTAGAGTCTTAAAATTAGAGATATAAGAGAAACAGCAAGCACAATAAGTTTTTCTTTTGTAGATAATAGTATTACTTATATAAAAACAAAAAAAATAAGCTTCATACATGTATTAGATATTATTTGGCATCTAATTTGTAATATATTTTTAGGATATAATTTAAAAAAAATTGTATACTCTAGCAATAACAAAAATCATTACAAATGAGGGCTGGAGGATGGCTTAGCAGTTAAGGCTTTTGTCTGTGAAGCAAAAGGACCCAGGTTCAATTCCCCAGCACCTACATTAGCCAGATGCATAAGGTAGCGCATGCGTCTGGAACTTGTTTGCTGTGTCTACAGGCCCTGGCACGCCTATTCTTTCTCTCTCTCCCTCTGCCAAATAAATAAGTAATATTTTATTTTAAAATAATTATTTCAAATGAAATCTTTAATTAAAAAAATTGAGTATTTACAATTGTTGAATCTGAGAGGTATATGTTCCTGACAAAATTTATGTTTTGATAAGTTAAGCATATCTAAAAAATTTTAATATGGTTATGATATAAGTAGGTATATGTACTTTCAAAAACCTTCTGCTCTTATAATGGGAACTCTAATAAATCTGTAATACTCAGAAAAGGCTATCAGGTTCAAAAGACATGCAAAACTGAAATCAAGTTGGTGTTATAGCACACACAAAAGGTCATCTAAATAGGTAATTATAAGGTGACAAAGCATGTTTAATAAAGAACTTGGTCCTCTCCCCTCGCTGTTCATGGCACAGCTTCACCAACATCTGTGGGTAAAGACTGTCAACCAGCTCAGGAATAAAAGAGAAACAAAAAAGCAAAAGAAAAGAAAGAAGGGAAGGAAGGAAGGAAGGGAAAGGAAAGGAAAGAAAGGAGAGTAAAGCATATGAAAACTACCAGAGATTGATAAAACAGCTCATATCTTTATTTGTTTCTTTGCAATTGCTTGAAAATGTACTAACTTTATTTTTCTTTTTGTGTGTGTGTGTGTTACCACAACGCTATTTAACTACTGACTTAGGACAAGAAGCTGCTATCTAGCTGCAAATAGAACTTGCTTATTGTTGATGAACAGTATCTGATGAAGGGCTGTCGCGTGGAGTTCGCTGTCTCTCCACGGTGCCCGTGCTTGCCTCGCAGTCACTGTCCTCACATCTAGGCAGACGATGACTGGATTCGACTCCCATGGACAGCCTGCCACAATTACCTTTCAACTCCGAGTCTCCTATTGTGACTGTCACAATCTTATTCTGATGCTTACATAGAAAGACTCCTTTGTGTGATGGCATCAAGTAGGTCCTCAAAATTCTCACTCTCAAAAATAAAATAATATGATAAAATAAAAACAGAAAGCTGAATGAGGAAGGAGCTGTGACATGACACAAAGACTTTTTTGTGGCTTTCTATTTGTGTTTACAAACAGCTGGGGAAAATGTGTATCAACATGATTTCTACATTATGTTATAACAGAATTAATAGTCATGCATGACAATTACATTTTTACACAAAAGTGAATTTTAGAAAGACAAGACATTTCTGTGTTTCCTTTTTATTTATTTATTTATTTTTCTTTCTCTTTTGATGAAATGTCTCACTTTAGACCAGGCTGAACTGGAACTCTCTCCATAGCTCCATGCTGGCCATGAATTTACCATCCTGCCCTAACCCCTACCACACCAAGGAAGAAGAAGAAGACACTTAAAGAAATTAATACAACTAGCCGTGTACATTTAGTCTTGACACTAAAGAAGATCTATAGGTTCTTGAATAAAAAGCCTGTATGTAATAAAGTGTCAGTGATCCTAAATACATACACAAACCAAGGCATTTCCAAGTTTAAAATTCTACTTACATTTCAGTATTGTCTCTTATGCTTTCTATGATTCTAGAGAAAATAAATAAATAAATAAATAAATAAATAAATAAATAAAGGGCCAAGACTTAAATGCTTAAGGCATTTTCTCTATAAGAATTCAAAATATATTTTAGAATCATTTTAGCGAAGAAATAGTGGGAAAACAAAGTTAAATGGAAGAAGCATGTTTAAGTCAAAAGAATTTTGATAGCTCAAGTTAATGTGCCAGCAAACAGGACATACTTGTGCACATCAGATGGAGCAGAAGAGACAAAAGAGTAAAGGATAGTATTAGTTCTCAATTGTTATATTTCTGGGTTGGAGAGATGGCTCAACAGTTAAAGGTACATGCTTGCAAAACCTGTTGGTTCAGGTTTGATTCCCAATGCCCATATAAGGCCAGATGCATAAAGTGGCACATGTGTTTGGAGTTTGTTTGCAATGGCAAGTGGCCTTGGTGCAATCACACTCTAGTTAGAGGGTAAGAATTTTTTAAAAATATTATTTAGAAAGTATGAAATATCTTAATAAGTCATCATATGGACATCTAGCAAAGTAAACAAATTAATCTTTAAATATTATTTTCATAATTAAGTAGGGTAAGATAAAAAATATTATTAATGCACTAGAGGAAAATGAGGTGTCATTCGACGGCAATCTCAGAGGAAGCTGGTAGAGCTGCCCACCAAAACTGCTTGACAAACAAGAATAATGTAATATAAAAGTGCATATGATCAAAATGCAGACTCAATTTTTCTGGAAATGTTTCCATGTTATAAACTCAAACAGCAGCTGAAGATGCGATCCACTGTCAGGAGGCAGGAGGGACGTGAGGGATGAAGTTAGAGGCTTGAGGCTTTAAACAATATAGACTTGGTAGATGCAGTGTGTTGTGGCTGTCACTAGAGGGAAATCTGAGAGGGATTTAGGAGGAAGAGTTTATTGTTATGGTTGTAGGTTGGGTAAAGGAACCGGCGTGAATAAATTTCCTTAACAGCATGCTTACTTCAGGGGAAAAACGAAACATAGAGTGTCTGGGAAAAAGCCATATTGTCAGGCTCTACTGAAATAATTGTTTCTCAGCAAGGAACAAGATCTGTCAGATGCCTGTGTTTAGACTGTACTGTTCCGCTGCCATATGTTTTAGTAAAATGCATGGTATTTCACAAAATAGGAGACAAAAACCAACCAAAACAATTGTTTTAAAATAGGCATTATGATGAATGACCAAAAAACTCAAAACAAACAATACCACTGTTAGTTTCAGCCTCCAGCCCCTGGTCCATGGCAAAAAGCAGCTCTCAGGTAGTCCAATTGTCTCATAATAATCAAAAGGCCATAAATCAAAATATTGTTGCAATAATAATGAGCAATAGCTCTCTGTGTGGCAGCACTTCAGTTTAATAGAAAAGTCTAGACAAGGAAGATTAAAACAAATTTAGCTTTTCTTCCTCTTTTTAATCATTATCCTTTGCTAAAGATGAATTATCCTGGAGACTATCAATGTCCTCATCTTCATCTAGTGCGAGTTTGGAAGTCAAAGAAACCCCGTCTTTTTTCACGTACAGGGATTTCAAGGTGGGCATGGCAGCAAAGATCTAGAAACCTAGCACCCAGGGACCCTGTAAGGTGTAGCCACAATTAGAAGCATCCTGGATTATACTCATTTCTTTCTTTGCTTGTTTCTTCCATTCACAAGACAGTAAATTATCATATTTTAAGGCAAACAATACATATTTTAAGGCAAACAAATGAATGTTATATAACCTTGACTAAAATAAAAAAGAAACTTTTAGTATAAAAGTGAAAAAGTACCTGCATATTTTAAAAACTTATGAGAACTCAGAAGTGTATGAGATTTCTATGAGTTTATTGTTTTTCTCTCCTGATGTGACACTTTCTGATTAGATTTTTAATCTCAATGATTATATTTAGAAATCTGTTAGCCCAATCTAGTCCTCCTTCATACCAGTGGGCAGTCTGTTATCCAGTCAGGTGACTTCTATCTCCCTATTATCTTTTGTATTATTTGTAACTAGCAACTTACAGGATAAAGGTCATATTTTGGTTCATGGCTTCAGGGCATGCAATCATTCAAGGCAGGGAAGTGATGTCAGCAGGAGCAGCTCATGGCTGTGGTAGTAGAAACTTACTTTCATGTGGGAAGACAAGGAAGCAGAGATGTTATGGAAAGACAGGCTGGATTATAAAACCCCAAGGCCTGTCAGGAGGGACTCATTTCCTCTAGATAAGTTCCAATGTCGAAACCTCTCCCAACAGTGCCATCAGCTAAAGACCAAGTGCTCAAAACCATCTGCCTGTGGGGAATAGTTGCCACCCGCATTATAACTACCTTCAAATCCAATTATTTCTGCTTATGTCCACACCAAGAGCCTGATTTAAGGCATCTTCACCTCTCATCCGGATTGTTGTGGTCATTTACTGGACTGCATGCGTTCCTTCTCATTGAATTAAATCACTTCTCTTTCATACTGCCACAAGAAATTTCATATTTCATATTACAATATCATTATGTCTCTGCTTTGTTTTTTACTATTTAAAACGTTTTACTTCTTAGAAATTAAATCAATGCTTGGCGTGATATAAATTCCTATGTTGAATTCTTCTGTATCCTTAACGTCATATTGCCTTTGAACTTTTACACTCAGCATTATCCAACTTATAATTCTTTTTCTCTTCACCTTTCTTTTGTTTTTGATTGTTTTTGTTTTTATTTTTTCTAAATTTTTAATTAACATTTTCCATGATTATAAAAAATATCCCATGGTAATACCCTCCCCACTTTCCCCTTTGAAATTCTTTTGCTTTTTATTTTATTTTTTTCTAGGTAGGGTCTTGCTCTAGCCTAGGCTGACCTGGAATTCACTATATAGTCTTGTACTCATTGCAATCCTCCTACATTTGCCTCCCAAGTGCTGGTATATACCACCACAGCCATCTCTTCTTAAAGATGTTCTTTCATTTATTAATCAAACCCAGTTTTAATATTTGGGGGTCTGTGTAAGTAGTATGTGATGTGCTATGCTTGTGTGTGTGTGTGTGTGTGTGTGTGTGTGTGTGTGTGTGTGGTATATTCATATGTGTGTACAGATGGACATAAAGAGGCCAGAGGAGACATCAGTGCTCCTCCTCTCACCTTTCTGCCTTAGTTCCTTTAGGCAGAGTCTGTCACTGAACTTGAAGCATGCGCAGTATTTCAGTATGACTAGCTGACCAGGATGCCCCAGCAATTCTCCTGTCTTTGTCCGCCTCTGCCCTGGGATTTCAAGATACATGCACAAGCCCAGCTTTATGTACCTGGTGACTGATGTTTACTCATGGTCTCATGCTTACTCAGCTAGTCCCATTACAAACTGAACCATCTTCCCAACCCTTCAAATCCACTTTTAATTTACCAGAAAGCTGTTCTCTGACCCCTTTGACAAAACAAAATCATTGGTTTATAGGTCTTATTACTTTCAGCCTGTAATACAGATAAATTTTAAGTTTGCACATGAGATATTTTCTTCATTTTATCTATATCAAGTTAAAAATTACTTATAATGAATAAACAATAGATAAATAAATAAATTAATTAACATTTAATATATGACATGCACTATTGCCTATATGTTGCAGACCCAGTGGAGAAAATTATATGGCCAAAAAGTTATGCAGAATGTTAATGCAAATGTAGTACTGGCCAGATGAAAATGTTTATCAGTGTGATCTAGTATATGTTGAACTTGTAATTAATTGGAAAATTTTGATGGATGAAGCAACATATGCCTTCTAACTCAAGATGCACTATTGATTATGAATCAACTTGGATTCACTTTCTCATTGTTTCTCCAGGACATAGTCTGATGGAACGTTCATTGTTCAATATTGCTATTGCTGAGGCATATAAAACAAGACTAGGTTGCATATAAAGAAGTTCTTATGTTTTCTACTCAGCAGCACTTCCCTTATACTTGATTGACTAGAGTAAGTCCATGGTCAACAGGAATGGGGAATGAACTCTTAACATGTGCCATAAAATGGAGAAAACTAGGGAAATATTTGGTGAAAGACTGGAAATAATTTTCTAAAAGAGAAAACCCTGGGCCAGAGAAATGGCTTAGCAGTTAAGGTGCTTGGCCTTGAAGCCTAAATACCCAGGTTTAATTCCCTAGGACCCATGTAAGCCAGATGCACAAGGTGGCAAATGCATCTGTAGTTCATTTGCAGTAGCTAGAGGCCCTGGTTCACCTGTTATCTCTATCTTTCTCTTTCTCTCATATGTATGTATGTGTGTGTATATATATATATATATGAAATGTAATTTTATGCTATTTTATTTACTTTTTATTTATTTATTTTGTTTATTTTCATGCATTTATTTGAGAGCTACAGACAGAGAAAGAGGCAGATAGAGAGAGAAAGAATGGATGTGCCAGGGCTTCCAGCCACTGCAAATGAACTCCAGACATGTGCAACCCCTTGTGCATCTGGCTAACATCGGTCCTGGGGAATCAAGCCTCGAACCGGTAACCTTAGGTGTCACAGGCAAGTGCTTAACCACTAAGTCATCTCTCCAGCCCCCAATTTGTTTTTTAAAAAGGAAATACTTTGAAAATTCTGAGAATGACAAATTAATGTCCATTTTGTGGAAATAAGTATAAAATTATGTGAAATGACAGTGAAATAAAAAGCAGAAAAAACATTTAAAAATACTGTGCTGATTATCCAATGTCAATACAACATATGTTGATAAGAAAAACAAAAAAAAATGTGTTATTACCCAAAGAAATTATAGAACACACCAAAAGGATTCATTCACTAGCACATATTTAATGAGAACCTCATTATTTTCTGGTGAGATTGATAGATAATGGCAAATCACAGAAAAAGAGGACCAGAGGAAATTGAATTAAATGTGAGAAGCCATGAAGACAAAATTTTCAGCATTTGGTAGTAATCAAGTTACACTCATTATAAAGGTGATCTGGGAACAGAAAGTAAGAGTGTCTCATGGATGAAGAAGTGACTAGCAGACAAGTTAGTGCAAACAAACTATGGTTCAACTTTGCTGAATGCCCAAGGGGGAGCCTTTATGAGATGACTAGGGCTTGTACGAAAATATTTATTGATTGTGATAAGAGTACTTGGGACACTGAAAAAGAGAATGGAAACGTAATCTGATAAGAGGTATAATGACTAGGGAGGCAAACAGACAGTCCCGCCTATGGGATCTTAGCCCGGGAAGAAAATAAGAATCAAAACTGATCCTTGGGCATGAGCATGAGGAAGGACTTGCAATCAGTGGGGTTGAGAGCACAGAGCATGAAGGGAAGGCTGTTCATGCACACAAGCTCAGGATGTGAGAACTCGCCTGATGTCAATTTCAATTCAGTTTTAGATTTTTCTGTTGGGCACTAATACTTGTTGCTGTAATCACAGTCAACTCCATAATCACTGTAGAAAGCATCAGAGACATATCCACTCCCCTCATTCTTCTGACAAAAAAATTCTCATTCTTTTACTGAGATGAGTCACGCGCTTATTTTCCTCTTAAGATATCTCTGCCATTGTTCTAGAGATGTACCTCAGTTGGTAGAGTGCTTGCCTGGTAAGAATAAGAACCAGCACTGCAGGTGTGGTGGTCTGAGAAACGGAGGCTCAAGATCATCTTCAGCTCCATAGCAAGGAAGAATTTGAGTCCAGCCTGGGATACATGAGATTCTATCTCTAAATAGATTAATCAATAAATATGAATAAATAATAAAAGACTACCATTGCCATCTTTGTTTTATAACATTTGAAATAGTCACAATCTTCCTTTGATCTATATACCATAATTGCATCAGACAGCTTCAGGTTCACTGAGATGAACTTCCAGACCATGCACAGTTATGGAGGAAGAGATATTTATTGAAGCTTACAGATCCAGGGGAAGTTCCATAAATGGCAGAAGAAGCTGGCCTGCCTTCATAGGACCAAAGACACACACACACACAGAGAAGCACAAGCCAAAATCCAAAAAACACACTTCAGGAACTCCTTCTAGGCACACTTTGAATATCTTTAGATTGAAATCTGAAACCCACCACCACACCTTCAGATCCACCTAGTGACACTGCCTCCAGCCAGGTGGCTGCAGATGCAAACTACAAACAATTAAAAAAAAAAAAACTGAATATATTGGGGGCCAGCTATTCAGACTACCACAGTTGATAGAGTGCTTACCTGGTAAGAATAAGAACCAGCACTGCAGGTGTGGTGGTCTGAGAAATGGAGGCTCAAGGTCATCTTCAGCTCCATAGCAAGGAAGAACTTGAGTCCAGCCTGGGATACATGAGATCCTATCACCAAATAGATTAATTGGTACATATGAATAAATAAGAAAAGGCTAACATTGCCATCTTTGTTTAATAACGTTTGAAATAGTCATGATCTTCCTTTTATCTATATACCATGATGCTATCTGATAGTCCTCAAGCTTCAAAGAAAACACACCATCTTTTTTTAAATTTTTTAAATTTTTTTATTTTTATTTTTTAAATTTTATTTATTAGTTTTCTTTTCAGCAAATACAGGCAGTTTGGTACCATTGTTTAGGCTCATCCATGATCTACCCCCTCCCATTGGACCCTCCTTGTTGATGTAAATGGGTCATGCATTGTGGAGTTAGCCCACAGTTATTGGTAGGATAAATGTCTCTGCATATCATGACCCAACATGTGACTCTGACATTCTTTCCACCCCCTCTTCCGCAAAATTTCCCTGAGCCATGTTGGGTTCATTTTTGGTCTGCTTCAGTACTGAGGTGTTGGGGGCCTCTGAGGCTCTGGCTCTCTGATTTGGTAGGAGTTGATTTTTCTCTGTGTTGGTCTCCTTCCCCTTTGTGCTGGTATCCAGTTCACAGGAAAACATCACCCTTGCTTGTTTCGCCAATTGTCCTTAGTTTCAGTTGGGCCCCTTTTGAGGTATGTTGGGGCAGCACTCTCCTTAGGATCTGCATCTATCTGAAAAAGAGAAGCAGATTCTCCAATGGAGAGTAAGTTAGCACCCAGAAAATTGAGATAACAATTAGTTTTTGATAGAGAGTTTGATAGGTGTAGGCCCTCGTGTACCCCATGATTGATGGTAGCTTGATATTGTAGAGTGGGCTTACGTTTGGGTATGGTTCTGACTTGTTTCCCAGCTCCAGCCATGGGTCTCGTACCACTGAGGGGATCAGTTAGCCAAATCAAGAGCAGTTCGTTCCCCACCATGGCTGTGTGCCACTATTGCACTTCTGTGGGCATCACATCAGCTTATTTGTTGCTAATTAGGTTAGACCATGAGTTGCTTGGACAGATATTGGTCATTTCCCCCAGTCACCCATGTAGCACCTTCTGGAGCTAGACACGCTGACTGTCTGGGGACTGACTCTCTCCTGGCTTCCAGCCATGCCATTCCATTTTACATGTTGTTGTGTATGGAGTCTTCAGCAATAGGGTCTTACCACTGGCCTTTGGTGGGTCATCAGGTACTCTGACAGAAGTCTGTCGTTGTTTTGGGAAACCTTGTAGGTTTCTCTGATCAAAAGCTCATTGTGGATGGTAGCCCCAAGCTGGAAGTGGGGGTTACAGGTCAGTGCCCACTAAGAAATTGAAGAAAAACATAACTCATATATAAGTTAGAGAGGAGAGAGATAGAAGGGAGAGGGGGAGAGGGAGGGAGGGAAGATGTAGAAGATTTAGGTTAATCTTGATCCTACCCTCTCCAGTGTCTTGTGGTTCAGGTGTTTCCTGTAAGGGTCTAGTGAAGGTTCAGCCATTTGGTCTGTCTTTTAGGAAGTAGAATTTTATGGTACCATTGCTGTTTGGGTCCAGATTACTGTTTCCAGCCAAGATGGCAACCGCCTAGCTGCGCTGTAGATACCGGGAAAGAAAGGCAAGAAATTAAGGGTTATTAGGGTCTTCTTGCCAGTGGGAGGGCACAGAGTGGGGAAAAACAGGGAAGCACGGATCACCCCTCTGGTGGGTGGTCTACCCCCACCCATACAGCCACCGCATCCCGTGCCTCGTGTGGCTGTGCTCTGATCGCAAGCCCGCCAGCTCATTGTTTGCCCGCCAGCCTGCTACGCTGATGTGGGGTCCTCCGCCTTTGTGCTCTGATCACACTCGTTGGCCCACCACACTGTGCTCGGTTCGCACACCCATGGGGGCCACCTCTGTTGTGATTAGGTGGCTGCCAGACCCCCTAGTACTGTGCTCCGATGGCTTGCCCACTGGCCAGCCTCTGCTGTGTCCTGATCCCGTGCCCGCATCAGCTGCCTCTGCACTACAATTGCACGTGCAGCAGGCCCAGTTCCACAGCAAGGGCCACACAAGCCCACACTGAGTCACTAGCGCCAGCTCAGGTGCCATCCCCTACCTGTCCGTCGCCACCCATCCCCCACTCCCCTGAGGTGGGAGAGCACAGACTGTTTGCAGGTCCCAGTGTTCCCAGCTAGAGTTTGGGCAGCTTCAGGGCTTGCTACCTCAGTCCCCTTTCCAGCTTGAAGGCAGGCAGCTTTGGTGCATTACTGGGTGAGAATTCAGGCAACTTTGATGCCCCTGTCAGGCAGTAGATAGGCGGCTTTGGCAAGAGAGAGCAAAAACCCAGGCTGCCTGCATCTGCCCCAGGCTGCCTTGGATTCTCATTGAGCTAGAGCCTAGGCTGCTCCACCCACCTACCTGCCCATACACTGACATGGGTAGACCACAGCGCAAAAGAAATAACATGAAAAATAAAATGCAAGAAAATCCAGACAGATCACCCAGTCCAACAAGGATTACATCTAACCAAAACACAGAAGAGTGTTTAGGATCAGAATATCAAGTGGAAGCTATGAGAAAACACACCATCTTTCATCGGAGTGAAACTTTTCAAATTTTTCTAACCAGAGGGTGCCATTTTGGTACTTGCCCATGTTCCATCATGAAACCAACTTTCTCATACTTTGATTATTCATCTATTTTGTTCACCAACAACCAATCTCATCTCACAGAGTTGTAAATTTTACTGTTTCTTGCCTTACCAGCACCTCTTGGTTCAGAGTTTTTATGTTTCACATATATGTGTCTCCTTTTTGCTTCTTCCTTCCTTGTAAGAGTCATGCTCATTCTTGCTAGCAGAATAGGCTTTGTTTTAATCCTATCATCATTCATATATCCTCACCCTAAAGGTAAAATTTGGTCATTTCTAGTGCCATGGTCTCCTGAGTAAAACACAACTTCAAAGTTGTGAATATATACATATTATACATACATACACACACACACACATATATATATATATATATATATATATATATATATATATATATATATATATATATATGTATGTATATTTCAACTGACAATTTAGTTTTTACAAGCCTATTTCTACCTGCTTTCTTAGAACTACATGACATTTTAACTCTATGCATTTCCTCAAATAAAAAATCATGTTGAAGTCTTCATGGTTTGATAGATGCTATTCATTTTTTTCTAAAAAGCCCATAGTACATTTATGTATTTATTTATTTATTTATTTTGTTTTTTCAAGGTAGGGTCTCACTCTAGACCAGGCTGACCTGGAATTCACTATATAGTCTCAGGGTATACTCGAACGCATGGAGATCCTTCTTCCTCTGCCTCCGAAGTGCTGGGATTAAAGGCATGAACCAACATACCTGGCTGAAATATATTTAATTTGAAATAGTTGAAGCAAAATATTAAAAAAATTATGATGTTTTACTCCTAGTTAACTTTAGGATGTCTTATCCAATTTTAATTTGTCAGCAGATCCTTAATATTTATAGCTAGCTGACATAGTCGAGGGGTGCAATGAAAACATAGTGAATAGACAGATAAATAACTTACTGTGAATGTTAAATATGGAATGAAGTCTAAGGAATATCCATCATCAATAGAAGACTGTAAATTCATATTATCATAGCCAAAATGATTGGCTTCCTTCTCAGTGATAATTCATGTTGGTTGAGTTTGCAGGGAAGAATGCATTTGCTTTCATGCTTCTTCACCCAATTAACAAGGCAGTATGATTGGAGTTGTCCACATATTAATGCCTTAGTTCTGTCACCAACTAGCTATCCACGGAGACATATTATTACCATGAGATATGGGTAACTACCCTGTGCACAATTAATAACAGCCCCTTACAGTTATCAGCGTAGCCTTTAAACATCATCCACACTCAATTATTATCCCTAAAATATTTGTCATTTAAAAAAAATTCAATCCTGAAGTAGGTACAAAGGACTACATTTAAAAGATATATATCTTATTTTGCTTATTAGAGAGAAAGGCAAATAGAGAGAGAGAATGGGCACACCTGGGGCTTCAGCCACTGCAAATGAACTCCAGACACATGTGCCACCTAGTACATCTGGATTACATGGGTCCTGGGGTATCAAACTTGCGTCCTTTGGCTTTGTAGACAAGTGCCTTAAACTCTAAGCCATTTCTCCAGCCCATTGACCACAATTTAAAAAAGAAAGTTTTCAGGCATTTTGAATATTCAAGGTTGCATCAACACCTGTTACATGCTAGCATATCAGATAATGCCTCACTTGAAGTTTAGATGATAGCCCTGTCTGCATTGTCACTGATGTTAAAAATATTGGGAATTATGTATGTCATGTTCAACAATTTTGTGTTACTTTGGATCTGAATTGTATTAGATGAACATATTTAAATATTATAGAGGATAGTCATTTATCTTACTTTATACACTTTTCAATTTGACTTTCTACTAAAGAAGTTACACTTACAGCAAAACAAGTCAAAATCACTATTCAAGTACACAGATAAACAACTTGCTCTATGATTGAGTTCATTTATATTTTTTTACATGTTTGTGTTCATGTGTATGTGTAAGATGTGTAGCATGTTTATGTGTATGCAGGTGCCCATGTCTGTGTCTGCATTCACATATGGAGGCCAGACGTTGACTTCAGGTGTGTTCCTAGATTATTCTCCAGCTTATTCACAGAGGCTAGCATTCTTGATGATACCCGTTGGAGAAGGACCCCTATCAGTGCTCAAGAGCAATTTGTACGCTGTTATCAAGCCAACACAAACCAAATCACATCAAGCCATTTCAGTGCCCCACTATCAAAGAAATGAGAATGTTGCATAAAGCAGTTAAGGACCCATTCCTGGTCTGATACAATCATAGTGCCCAGTTCCTGAAACTGACATTGAGATTACTGAAATATTTTAAGCAATTTTAACTCTTTCCTCCAAACAACTCAAATGCCTCCGGAAACAAACTTTTCCATGTTCACTCTTCAAATTAATTGCTTCTAAGCACAATCATAGAATGCAACAATGTAAGTCCTGAGGAGTGGTCCATGGGATACCCCTTCCCAAGAAGTGGGGGTGCTACATTTGCTGTCTCCAACAATCTGACACCATCATTTTCTGCTGCAGTCAATCTTTTTGGCAAGCCGTTGTTAGAAAGTTTGTCTGAAACTACACTGGAAATAATTCACTTAACATCATAAATAACTGGAGTTGATTTGAATTATATTAAAAGGAAACACGGACAAACATTTTTCTCCTATACTGTCTAAATGAAGAGCATTTAAAATTTTAGACCTTTAGATTCACATACATTGATAATAATAAATATAATTCCTATGCTGCATGTGGAAATATTAACGTATTGATGATTACACTTAAGACAATTACTCCTGATTTTTTCTGAACTGTTAAATTCCATATTAGCATAATTAATATTACTAATTCAATATAATATCACCAAATAAGAAAAATGATTGTCATCACCATTAAAGAGGAATCTAGTATATTTCATTAATACAATATGTATTTCTTTCATGTTTATTTGATTGTAGATATGTGTGTTTCTGTATGTGCATTGATATTTAAGTGATCCAAAATGCTATTATTTTAGTATGCATTTAAAATAATCTTATAATTAGTGGCCATAGAAGATGACAATGTCATCCACCTCACCAAGATGCCCCTTTGCAAAGGTAAATTAATGATGAGTCTACCTGTATCTTCTGAAGAGTAAGGATGCAGTAGGCAAGATTAGGTGTGTGTGGTGGTTTGAATAGAATAGATGGCCCCCAATATATTCAATTGTTTGTTTGTAGTTTGCATCTGCTGGCTACCTGGCTGGAGGCAATGTCACTGGGTGGATCTTAAGTTGTGGTGATGGGTTTCCAATTTCAATCTAAAGATATGCAAAGTGAGCCTAGCTGGAGTTCCTGAAATGTACTGTGGCTTTTGCCCTTTAGGCTTGTGCTTCTCTCTGTCTGCTTGGGCCTGTGAAGGTAGGCCAGCTTCTTCTGCCGTTATGGAACTTCCCCTGGATCTGTAAGCTTCAATAAATCCCTTCCTCCATAACTGTGCCTGGTCTGAAAGTTCATCTCAGTGAACCTGAATCTGTCTGCTACAGTGTGTTTTATGAAGATTTCCTCTGTAAACATGCGCACGTGTTATGTTTGCGTTTGTTCATGTGTGTGAGTGCAGGCACATGCTTGCAACAATACATATGTAGGGTCAGAGGACAACATCGGTGCTGTTCCTCACCTTCCACATTGGTTGAGGCAGAGATTTTCATTCTTGATTTCCCACTAGCATCTGGGAAATTTTCCTGTATTCATCTATATTCTATATAGAGGCGCACTAGGAATACACTGTGTGCTGCAGAGTCCAGATTTTGTGTGCATTCTAGAGGTCCAAAGTCAAGTACACACACTTGCCCAACAAGCACTTTATTTATTGAACCATCATCCCAGCTCTATATTTCATTTTAAAGACAGTATCATTGATACCATAAAGTTAATATAAGTAATTTAAAATATCTGTTATCTTATAAGATGAAGATATTTTAAAATTAAATAAAAGGAAAACAAAGCCGAGCTTAGTTACACGTGTAATGACACCTAGGAGGTCTAGGCAGGAAGATAAGGATTTCAACATTTTCCCTAGTTTTACAAGGAGCTTTAGGCCTTCACTACATGAGACTCTGGCTAAAAGACAAAGGCAAAGAATATTCTTTAATTCTGAAACACTGATATGAGTGTCTTATTAGTTTCTAGGGATCACAAGAAATTTAATCTACATTTAATTTTAAATTTAAGTATTCATACATATATTGTTAATTACAACATTAATGCTAGTAAGAAATATGTGGATGCTGTTCACAATTTTCATAATTTCAGAAGCACCTTAAGATCATTTTCATGTGAAAACATTGCAAATATTTAAAAATTTTGACTAACTAAAATTTTGAAGAAATTGACTGCATTGGTAATTGCATCAGTAATTGATGTTATACATTTTAAATCAGGAAACATAAACCCACCTTCACTGAAATGTTCTTATATTTTTACCAAAAAATGATTTGAAATTCAAAAACAGCATTTTATTTTATGCCACATCCCTGGAATATATGTGTTCAACATAGGATAAAGTTAAATTTAGTTATGTCATATTAATAAATTTGATTTAAAGAATTGCAATGCTAAAAGTTGATTTGAGGATATACATATTAAAACTATATATACATGTATTTTTATATATATATGCATATGCATGTATATATATACATATAATATGTATGTATGTTATGCATGTATATATACATATTATATATCTACATATTATACACACACACACATATGTTTTAGACAGCTCTATGATGCTGGGACAATCATTTAATCAGACTGCTTATGGGACAGAGGGACTTATTTTAAGCTTACTGATTCAGGGAAAGTTTCATCAATGGTGGAAGATGTTGGCTTGCTTTTATAAATCCAAGAAGAGAGAGACTACCACCATCCAGCAAACACCAAAAAATAAAATAAAATAAAAGGAAAAGAAAGAATAAAACAGGAACTCTGCTGCTCTTCACATCTCTGGGCTGGAATCAGATCCACCACCAAACACAGCTTTGGGCTGCACCCAGGAGCCGGATCCAGCCCTCAATGACACCTACTCCAGCCAGGTGGCTGGAGACCGACACTACCAGCTTAATAAAACACCTGAGTTTATGGGGACATACATTATATTCACTTTCAAACCACTACAATATATATGTGCATACTTGATATATGTAACCACTAATAAGTAAATATTATGTACTATTTAAATAAGGATCAATTGTTGATTCAGGGACTTCCTTTCCAAGAATTGCTATTAGTAATAATATAAATAATGTTTCATAAACCCAGAATACAAAGAAATGGAAATACTGAAAATAGAATCTCCTTCACCTGCCAGTCTTTAAGTCTTATTGTGTAAGTACATTTTTTTAGGTAACTTGTGAAAACTAAATAGTCAAATATTCAAGCTGCTTTATGTAAACCCAAGCACTTCTTCAAAAAAAAATTAAATATAGAAATAAATTCTGATTTGGCCTAAACAATATAAAATCTATTAATTTTTTTTCAATTTCATCTATTTTTCAAAAATAATTTCCTGACATCCTCTACAGACTCCATAGATCTAAAATTAAATGGTGTGAGACAGTTTAAAGGAGCTTTTATTCAAGAGTTTATTACTGTAAGATAAACTTATCCAATTTTCCTGAGAAAATGCCTCACTTTATTCTCTTACAACTTGAAATGACAGCCAGAAATCTTCTCTCTTAAAGATTTTCATGGCAAGTATGAAGGTAAGCTGTGAACAAGCTTCCCAAATTGGAATATGGGCAGATTTTCAGACAAAGGCAAGACACACTCAGGAATGGCTTTCTTGTTCTTGTGCTTGAGTGCTGTCGGTCACTGGGGCCTGCCCATACCTCCATTCATCCTCTCAGCAGAAGCCAAATAAGCCAGTACCTATTTGATTTGGTCTCTTTAAACTAGCTTATTTGACAAGAGTTGATTCCAGTGGGCTCTGCTTCAATGAGAAGCTTAGGAGAGTGAGAGGAGCAGAGAACTTCTGCGCTACTTTTGGCAGGCAAGATTATTCACAGGTGCAACTTTCAAAATGTTGTCAAGAAGAGACAAGTTGAGGCACAGAAACTGAGTATCTAACAATTCACTGTCACATCTACAGGGTTATGTTCTACTTAAACACATCAATCAAAATGAAGGTCAATCCACATGAATTTTGAGATTTTTTTTTTCAATTTCTGTGAAGAATGATGCCACTATTTTTATTGGTATTATGTTAAATCTGTATATTGCTTTTGGTAGAATTGCCATTTTCACAATACTATTTCTACCTATCTAGGAGCATGTGAAGTCTTTTCATCTTCTCAAGTCCTCCTCTCTTTCTTGAGTGTTTTTATGTTTTCATTATATAGTTCATTTGCATCCTTTGTTAAGTGTTATTACAAGGTACATAATTTTTTGTTGCTATTGAAAATGGTACAGCCTCACTGATTTCTTCCTTTGTATTTTTTTTTTTAAATTTTATTTATTTATTTGAGAGCGACAGACACAGAGAGAAAGGCAGATAGAGGGAGAGAGAGAGAATGGGCACACCAGGGCTTCCAGCCTCTGCAAACGAACTCCAGACTCATGCGCCCCCTTGTGCATCTGGCTAACCTGGGATCTGGGGAACCAAGCCTTGAACCGGGGTCCTTCGGCTTCACAGGCAAGCGCTTAACTGCTAAGCCATCTCTCCAGCCCTTCCTTTGTATTTTTTCCTTTGCATCTAGAAAAGCTACTGATTTATGTCCATTGATTTTGTATCCTTCCACTTTGCTGAAGGAATTTATCACCTTTATAAGTTTTGAGATGGAGACTTTGGGGACACTTACATATGGGATCATGCCATCTGCAAATTGAGCTAACTTGACTTCTTCCTTTCCAATTTGAATCACTTTTATTTCCTTCTCCTGTCTTTTTGCTTGGGCTAATACTTCTAGTACTATGTTGAAGAGGAGTGGTAAGAATGGCATCCCTGTCTTGTTTCCAAATTCAGTGAGGATCCAGCGATTGGAGAATCTGCTTCTCTTTTTCAGAAGGGTGCTGGAGGAGATAAAGGACCCAGTGCCCTCAACCCCTACCCAGCTGAAACCACAGAGCAACTAAGTAGATGAGCACAAGTCCTTCTTTCTTAGTGAATCTGATATAAGCAAAACGGTGATGGAGAAAGACACTGAGGACACTCACCAACTACCAAACAGAGATCCAGAGTCTCCCACATGCCCATCACTGAAGTAGACTTGAAATGGTCCCAGCATGACTCAGGGAATTTTGTAGAAGAGAGATTGGAAAGATTGTTAGAGACACAATTTGGGACATTTTTTCACAGAGAAAATGCCTCTACCCTCCCCCCATAATGCATGACCCACAATCTCCATGGGGTTGATCTGCGTCCCCAAGGAGACTGGACTTTTCAGAAAAGGGGTTGGGAGGAGGGAAAAGATGGTACCAACATGTGTTGTTTATAAGAAAATATGTTCATATCTAAAAAAAAAAAGAATTAAAAAATGAAGGCCAACAGTCAGTTTTTTAGTCAAATAAAAAGCTATGACTTTTGGGCTGGAGGGATGGCTGCGGTTAAGGAATTTGCCTGCAAAGGCAAAGGTTTGGTTCCCCAGGACAACATTAGCCAGATGCACAAGAGGCACATGCATCTGGAGTTCATTTGATGTGGCTGGAGGCCCTGGTGTGCCCATTCTCTCTTTGTTTTTCTCTTTCTCTATCCCTCTTTCTCTATTAAATAAATAAATAAATAAATAAAATAATTTAAAAGCTATGACTTTAGACCTATATGTATATCAGGTGGGGTGACCCATGCCTGACATGCTAGGACATGTGAGACTGAGAAGAACCAAAAGTCCAGGGTCTTTTTCAGTTTCATAGTGAGTTTAAGGGTAGCCAGGGCTACATAATAAGACTTTGTCTCAACAGAAAAAATAAATAAATTAATTAATTAACTAATTAATATAGAATAAAACCATGTATATGTACATATATTCCATGAGCCATTCACAGTTTGTAGAAGCTTACAATTTATAGAAGTCAATTAATGTCTAAATTAATTAAATAATTAAACATATTGCACTACAAATTCTTGAAAAATAAGGAAAAAAAATGTCTCTTGAATATGGCCTGATAATATTGTGGACCATATGACAGACAACTATTTCCCTCAAGTATAAGTTCTCATTTTTTTGAGATCCACCATTACTCTTTATGCCATCATTTGTAAGTAATATGGAAGTTATTTTCCAAAAATGACATGTGAGGTAATGTCCTATTATCATGTTTTTAATTTTTTTTACATATTTTGTGAAAGTGAAATGTATATAAGTAATAAGAAGAAAGAGCTTAACATGAATTTCACCAATAAAGAAACTCACTTGCTCTCAGCATGTATCTCACTTCAAGGAAGTTCACAGCACAGCATGAGGAAAGTTTGAAGTTAAGCCCCTTATAAGCCCAATAAAACACAAACTGCAGAAAATATATTGAAGGAGACATAAGGCACATGTAACAAATCAGTCTCAAATAAAAGTTGGGTTTATGGAATTAAGTGAGGAAGTGAATAAAAGGAAAAGATTGTATTATCAAAATAAATTAGTAGCCAGTTCATCTGTATACCAAACTCATTTAACCATTCATTATTCATTATTCACTAACTGGGAAGCGGGGTTTTATGACACACATGAGGTTTTCCCATTCTCAGGGCTTTTTTTCCTGACTCAGTCATCAAAATGCCACTCCAGCCATATCGTCAGCTTGGTTGAGGTGACAGCACCTAAGTTGAGCCCTTCTCACAATGGTCCTTATACTTTTTCACCTACAATTAGAATGCAGTCCTACCAGGGTGATGAATTGCATGGCACATCTTTTGGTGAATTCATTTTCAACAATTCTTGTGGCTACTTAAGATCCAACTAATATAAACACAGGTCATAAGCCACCCGGGCATTATTGTTGCCAAAATATTGCCAAACAAAATAAAACAAATGACCAGGAAAACACTGTTAAGGAAGTTTCCGTACGTGACCTTTTTAAACTAATATATCAAAGCAATCTCAAGAAATATAGCAATCAATTTCCATTTGAGTTCAGAGCACAGGTTGGTTGACTGCTAAGGGACTAATAAACAGAGAAAACACACAATAATTTCTAGATGTTTCCAAAAAGAAACAGAAATATCTGGGGCAAGGTAAAAAGTATTCAATAAAGGTGGCCCATATTTCCAAGTAATTACTGTATTTATGTAATCATTTCAGAGAAACTCTAGTACAGTATCCTGAGATTTCAAAAGTTTTTGCCTGCTGACCTGCTATACGGTTCAGTGACCAACTTTTCAGATATCACTAAGTTTCTGACTTTTCGAAACTTAATCCCAAACTACACTTGACAACTGGAAATTCCAAATTTACTTTTTTTTTTTTTACTACTTTGCAAATTAACTATTGACATCATGTTAAAACTTCTAACCTGATAAAATATCAAAAGGTGCGAACTTAGTCTCAAAACATGGGAGTTCAAATTCTGACTCTTCCAAGACAGGACAGTTAAGTGTGTTTGGAAGTGAATTGTGCCAAGTCTCGCAGAAGCCAACTTCAAAGCAGGCACTGCAGTGAGAATAAGTGAGAATAATGGAGGAAAGCAAGTACTGAAACAAAGAGAAGGGAGCAAAGAAGGGAGACAGGATGGCAAGGCAGCCATTAGCAGTGGGCTAGTGTTAAGGTATATATGCGTCTCTGGGAAACAGCGTCAATCACATTTCTGAGTTTCCTCAGATCCGATTTCGTAACATTTGCTACAGGTTTCTCTGAGCCTTATCATACCCAGGCCTTATGGAGCTGTGAGCTGGCAGGCAGAGAGTCCCAGGTGCTCCCAGTCATCAGAGAAGGATGTTGGGAGCGTACACGGTGATACTGTCAGCACGTGCAGTAAACAGAGGAGGATGTTGGGAGCGTACACGGTGATACTGTCAGCACGTGCAGTGAACAGCGGAGGATGGAGAGAGTAAAGCTGCGCTGCTGTCAGCATGTGTGCAGCGGAGGATACATTAAGATGCTCAAAACTAAGATGTAGATAAATGCACCATGATTTCTAAATTGTAGTTGGAATAAGTACCTTTTCTCAAGTTGCATGGTAATTTTTCTCCACTTCTTCTTCTTCTTCTTCTTTTTTTTTTTTTTTTTTTGTTTTTTTTTTTGTTTTTTCGAGGTAGGGTCTCACTCTAGCCCAGGCTGACCTGGAATTCACTATGGAGTCTCAGAGGACCTTGAACTCACAGCGATCCTCCTACCTCTGCCTCCCGAGTGCTGGGATTAAAGGCGTGTATCATAGTGCCCAGTTTTCTTTTCCTTTTTTCACCTCCACTTCTATTCCCCTCACATGAAACACAAATTTCTTTTTAAATTTACAGACAATTTAATCTGTGTTTTATTCTCCCATGAAGTTTACTTTCGAGTTTTGAAGGTAGTAACAACTGAGAAAGATGCAGCCTGGACATTTGGATACCAAAATCTTTGACTATTTGAGGCAAAAAGAAGGAGAAGGAAGAAGAAGAGGTGGAGGGAGAAGAGAATCCTGGACTCTTGAAATCTAGCTTTATGGTTTACCAACATAATATTTAATTTAAATTCAAACTTTTAGAAATATAAAGTGTACTTACTTTGAATTTCCTTCAAATGTACAAAGTGTTTTATCTGGAAAACTTTGCAACTTCTTTTGACTTCTTATTCCTGCATAGTTTACACATTTTGATTTTCATTAAAGCAGATAAAATGTACATCACTGTATTTGTGAATCTTTAAAAAAAATTAAAATAACTCATAAAGATACCTCTGTGGCATACTCATATATACACATGTGTTCTGCATTATATTTGCATGGTAGAAATATTTTATTGAAGATCAACTTATCTAACATGAGTAAATTAGTGGTATTCCTAGTCAAGATGACAAAAAAATGGAATGAGTTCTGATCTTCAGCACCCACATCAATTCTAGGCAGGTGTCGAAGCCTGCCTTCAATCACTGTGCTCCAGAGACCAAGACAGGTGATCCCCAGAGCAAACAGGCTAGACTAGCTGAATGGATGAATTCTAAATTCAAGTGAGACACTGTTTCAGTAAATAAGATGAAGAGTGAATGAAGATGATCCTTGATGTTGTCAACATTTGGTTTCCATGTGCACATTACACACATGTGTATCCAGACACATGTGAGCTGGCATACACACATAAATGCAAATGACACGAACATAATCAAAAATAATAAACAATGTTGGTTAAATCAATGGCTAGTCAAATTGATTTTCCCACTTGGATAGAAAGTAAAATTCTCAGGCTGCAGGGATGGGACATGTGTTTAAGGTGCTTTCTTGTGAAGGCTAAGAACTCAGGTTCAATTCCCAATACCTACGAAAGCCAGATGCATAAGGTGATGCATGTGACTGTAGTTCGTTTGCAGTGCCTAAAGGCCCTGGCATGCCCATTCTCTCTTCTGTCTATCTACCTATTACTCTCCCTCAAGTAAATAGAGCTATAAATTTACATACTCAGAGATATGTTTAATAGTATATGAGACTGATGAAGAAAGAATTAATAGTGAGTCAGTTAAAATTCACCAAAATTCTAGCCTAAGTACAAGCTTGACCATATGACTTTAAAGTATGTTATGTGCCGGGCTTTGACAAGACAGTGTGATCAGAATTCATAATTCTCTTTTCTGACCAGATGTTTGAAAAGAGAAAAAAAAATGGATCTGTAATTGTCTCTGCCCCTCCGTCGCATCAAGAACTGATTTCTTCAGTGATAAGCCTGCTCATATGGTCTGGGTACCAGAAGGAAGTGTATTTTATATGGAACAGTGTTGCAGAGGCCTACTTGATGCTCACACCAGGAAAAATAAGATTTAAAAAAATCATTGGAATTTTGAATAAATCACAATTATGCCATAGCCAGGCAGAAGCTGAATTTAAGATTCTTCAAAGTCAACCTCAAGTAGTGATTAACAAGAAATGGAATAAGGCAATATTTTAAGAAACAAAAGCACTAGAATTATAAAATTTGTTGAAAGGTATTAATATATTAAGATATTATAAGAAGATCCGATAGTATTAAATTAAAGGAGACTACTAGGCACAGCATAATAAATCTGGTTTAAAACAGAGGATGACTGGTAATGCAGCAGTAGAAACATTCGAAGGTAGATAAATATAGTGTCTTGGAAATACTGGAAAAAAAAATCTACCAGAAATTAATACATGCCTATTAACAGTGTCACTTATTGATGAAATCAAGGGGGTGTTGTGATTGAACAGTAGGTAAAGTGCTTGCCATGCATGAGGACTGAAGTTTGAACTCTCTTTCCAATCAGGCCTTCTGTTTTGATGTCTCGCTCTTGGTTCTCCTCTGTGCACTGTGTCATAATGTTGATGGACTCAGTATTGTGCAGGTCCTGGGGGGTAACAACAACCATTTTGAGGTCATGATTGCACCATCAGTTAGAGTACCCCTGCCAGTGCCCCAGAGAACTCCTTCTAACCTTGAAGTTCTTACATTCTTCCTGCACACTCTGCCTCAATGTTCCCGGAGTCTAGGAGGGAGTGATAGAGATGTTTCATTTCATGTTAAGCTCTTAGCAGCCTCTGGCTTTCTGTTTTGATGAGTTTTGAGTTCCCACAGTGTCTCCTGCCGTCTCCAGAATCATTTTACATTTCTAACAACAATATTGTGGTGATTCAGATTTTCTTCATGTCCTTGCCAGCATCTGGTATTCAAAACCTCAAGACAAATCGGCCAGGGATGTAGCTCAGTTGGTATAGTGCTTACCTTTCTCTGCACAACTGGGCATAGTGATGTGTGCCTGCAATCCCATAATCACAGCACTCAGCAGGAGTATCAAAAAATCTAAGTCATCTTTGGCTTAAGTTTAGGGTCATCCTGGGATACCTAGACCTTAATAAAAGTACTCATTCAGAGGAAATTATTGAGAAGGAAGGGAGTTTTTGTTCCACCCCTCCACGCCAACTCACCCATGCGCTTTGTTTATCCAATTGGTAGGAAGATCTCAAAAAATTCTTAGGCATAAACTGTCATGCTACAGATAGCCTGGTTTTCCAAAGATCACCGCCACCTATGGACTGTGGACTCAGGAGTGAGGAGCCCTTCCTCCGTGTTGATTGGAGTGCTAGAGCTAGCTTGGAACAATCAAGCTCACCCACTCCTCATTCCTCCATCCGGTCATCCTTTTTGAAAATTAATGCCACTTCTTGGCGGTTGCCATAGTAGCAGGACAGGGGAAGCACTAGGTGGGAAATTTTGACTCTTGGCAAGCTAACAAGCTTTCTTGACTGATTCCTATGATTTACACCTAATTTCCATGACCAATCAGGACCTAGCTATGTAAACCCTGCTGTTCCAGGGACAGATTATCCAAACTATGAAGACAGAAGAATGAAGAACTTCCTTGAGGAATCCAAACGATTTGTCTTGTTTTGGAAAGGCAAGTGTCCAGACATCCATGCCTGGCTTTCAGAACCACCTCACCTGTGTTCAGGTAGCCGGACGTTTCGCCTCCAAGAACAGAAATGAACTTGGATTTGGGGTTGCGGGTCCAAGAGCTTCCAGAGCTGCTGTGCTTAGGAAGCTAAACCTGCCCTTCTGAAAGCCACGTATACCACCAGTGCTTGAGGCGCTGGACCTGTGTCTGCACGTATACATGCATACACTTTGGGGCTCACACAAGCTGGCTCTCCCCACAAGTACCTCCACCCTCGTATAAACTGGAGCACACCTTGAGGCACTTCCGGATTGGTGAGCTGGCTGTTACATCTCACAATCTCTCAGAGACCATAGCTGCACACCAGGGTTCACTCTTGGAGATGTATTTTCTGCAAGTTTTGTGTACAAGGATATGTATGCATAATTCCCTTAGAATACAAATGAGTACTAATACCTAAAACTCCTATGTGTCCATCAGTCTGTCTTTCCTTCTCCGAAACCTATGGCGGCTGTGGTTATTTTTCCTGTCTCCACGGTTTGATTTTGTCCACAATGTCTTACAGTTGAAATAATGCAATACATAACTTGTTCAGAGGGACTTTTGAACTTAACGATAGGCTTTCAAGTTCCTATACCACTGAATAACAACACTCCATTGCATGGAAGTATTGCACAAGTAGACCCTCAACCACTGAAGGATATCTTGGTGAATCCAAGTGTGGAAACCAAGGATAGAGCAGCTTATGAACACCTATGTGCAGGATTTGTGTGACGCAGTGTCTCAGCTCCTTGGGGTAAAAACCAGCACCATATGGGACATACAGAACAGAATGTTTAGTTTGGATAAAGATTGCAAAACTTTCTTCCAAAGTGTCTGCAGAATTTTTTATTCTTAGTTCAGTGAATGTAGGTGCACTTTGCTCCACCTTCTGGTCTGAATTTGATGTCATTTTTATTTTGGATTTTAGCCTTTCTGATAGATGACCATTGACATCATTACTTTTAAAATTGTGCATTTCCCTCATCTCATATAATATAGAACGTATACTCATGTGTTTTTTTTTTTGTCATTTGCATATCTTCATTAGTAAACTGTACACTCAGGTATTTTTGATTCTTTCTAAATGGGATAATTAGGTTTGAGTATAAGAATTAATTGCATATTCTGGATAGCAATCCCCTACCATATGCATCATTTACAAATATATTCTTTCCAAGTAATTTTCTCTTTTTCCCTTATGCACTTAAATTCTTGGTGAAATTTCCAAAGTTGAAAGTACCACTGTACTGAAATTCTCAAAGTTAGTTGGCTACCAAGAAACTGGACTCATTATCTCTAACATAATATTCACTTAACCTCATTTATTTCTTCCACTTCCAAATTTTGCAGTCATCTTTATTCCTTTTTTTTTTTTTTTAATATTTACTTATTTATTTGAGAGAGACAGACACAGAGAGAAAGACAGATAGAGGGAGAGATAGAGAATGGGCGCGCCAGGGCTTCCAGCCTCTGCAAACGAACTCCAGACGCGTGCGCCCCCTTGTGCATCTGGCTAACGTGGGACCTGGGGAACCGTGCCTTGAACCGGGGTCCGTAGGCTTCACAGGCAAGCGCTTAACTGCTAAGCCATCTCTCCAGCCCCAGTTATCTTTATTCTAAATATCTATAGACACATGAATATCCTTGATTTGTTTGAGGTGCTATGGTAGCAGACATATCAACATTAAAACGTGCAAGATTATTGGCTTTTGAGTCTCCAATAAATTCTTCCCTTTTCATTTAGGAGAATGTGTTTTGCATTGATATCATTAATACCTTTTATTTTATGTATTGTATAAAAACTTATAACTTCTACCATTTTGAGATCTACTTATGATTTCTAGTAACTGTTCAAAGTTAGCTTTAGGGTCCCTGATGCCACAGTGTCTTTCAGATTAAAAATCTTTAATTTTACTTCATTTACCATGAATATAACACTCTGGAGCAATGACATTATATAAATGCATTTCTTAATAATCTTCCTTCCCTGTCACAGTTTTTTTTCTCTTTATATTATATCTTGAATTTTAAGAATAGCCTTCTTTCTAAATGCCTGTCCTCTGAATTATGATCAGAACTTACATAAAAATCTTGTTTAAATTTCTAATAGTTTTGTATTTCAAACATCATTTAATCTTCATATATTTGATTGATATACATATTTGATTTATATGTGTACCTAAAATGGTATAAAATCTAATATATATATATACACATATATATATATGTATATATATATATTTTTTGTTTGTTTGTTTTGTTTTGTTTTGTTTTTGATTTTTCAAGGTAGTGTCTCACTTTAGTTCAGGCTGACCTGGAATTCTCTGTGTAGTCTCAGGGTGGCCTCAAACTCACGGCGATCCTCTTACCTCTGCCTCCTGAGTGCTGGGATTAAAGGCATGTGCCACCACGCCTGGCTAATTTCTACATTTTAATTCATGAGAAAATTAATAGTTATGGAGTATAAACCTACCTGCTAAATTTCAGCTTCATAATGTCTAGAATACATTATAATGTTTAGAAATAATCATGCCTAATTTGAAATAACATTACAAGACACAAACAGCTTGCTTTGAAAAGCATTTACTCTTCTGTATTAAAGGTTTTTTATTTAATTCTTCAGCTAGAATGTATTTCATTTCTTTTGACACATTTTAAATATTCATACATTAGCAGTGGCACCCAACACTTGCTGTGAAAACATAAAGCACCAAAGAAAGCCTGCGTGAACAGAAAGCTGCAGGCCTTGCAATGTCATTCCACCCCTTTCTCACTTAGGGAAGAACCCTTGTCATTTTCCCTTTGTTCTGTGAATGTTGGCACATGACACACCACAGCATTCCCTTTACAAGCCTAAAAATATGATGCTTGTGTGTTTTTCAAAATGATTTTATTGGAATTTTTGTGCTAACATTTAGTATTCAATGTTTTTTAATAAGAAGATTCTGTAAAAATGTTCCTCATATCATATTCACTATACTTCCCATTCTGTTTCATCATACTTAGAATATATTAGGAAAGGAAAATATGAATTTCTTGAATAGTAGGAAAGAATATCTGAATGTTAGTAAATATACATGAGATATTTCAGGTGGGTTTCACATAGAAATTACAGACAGTTTAAGCTTAGAGAAATATTTTCATCATTAATAGAAAGTAGAAAATAAATATTAAATTACATAAATTAAATTACACTCAAATTTAACTTGTGCCTCTACTGCTGACTACAAGAGTCACCTTGGAAAATTATGTCATAGACAGCATTTAACATGGAAAGGCATTGGTGATAAAACACATGAAGCCTTACGTTGTCAGGCAGATCCTTCTATGATCTCTGGCCATTCACTCTAGCACACCATGGCTTAGAATCCTATGTGCATAAACATTCCAGGATAGCAACGTCACACGGTAGTCATAGTTTAAGATTTTCAACCAAATTCCATGCTGTTTTTCACAGTGCTGCCCCAGTTTACACTCCCACAGGCAGTGAACAGGGACTCCTCTTGGCCCTCAGCCTTGTCAGCTCTTGTTGCCATTGTTTTCTTGATGACCGACATTCTGATTGGCGTCAAATAGAACCTTAAAGTGGCTTTAACTTGCATTTCCTCCCTCCTCTCATCTCCTTCCAGTGGAAAGATCATTTTGCTAAGGAAGCCTCCCTCCTCTACCCTGAGCAAAACCTGCCCACCTTTTCTCATTGCATCAGTTTGGCACTACATACTTAGCTTCTGCTGTGTACTTCAGCATGCACTACTACTGAAGAACCTATTTAATCTTGTATTTCTCATTGATGAGGGAGACAACTGAGGCAATGTTTGACTTCCTGTACAGCATTCAGGACAATACCACATAGTGATACAAAATAGTTTATAAAATGTGTACTTCCTGAGGATAGAAATGATTGAGGTGCTAAAAATGAATTTGTTTAATTGTAGTAACCATCAAACTCATTTTTTTTTACCAAGAGTTTAAATTGTGTCTTGAAATTATTGTGAGCAAAATTTATGATGATGGTTTTATATTGAAAGCATATGGTTCTATATTTAACTAGACTGAGTAATATTAGGTAAGGATGCAGGATTCTTTATAGTTCATAATAATAAAATACTTGTCTACCTTTGAGTAATTAAAAATTTTCAATAACTTAGAAAGTGTTTTTTTCACTTTGTAAATAAACCTCAATATTTTAGTAAAATATTTACTTTAGGACATATTTACATACCTGAATACACAGTTGAAATGAAAGATTTTTTTTTAATGTTTCCCTATGCTAACATATAATTTTTCAGCTTTACAGGGTCTTTAAGGAATTTAATAGTTCAATACTTTAAAATCAAATAAGTATCTCTCTGTTCTATTGTGTCTTTTAAAATATTGTGCTATTTTAATAGATGAAAATGTTGACATTTAAAAAAAACAAACATGTTATATATTAAATCTTTGGAGCTTTTGTGGTTCATTTTCTCAAAATGAAAATATAGGAGGGAGTTTAATTATGAATGCTTAGATTTGTATTGTAAGAGAGATTGATATTCCTGAAAATAACCTGAAAGAGATAGATGGGATTTTTTTGTCATTTCCTGTTCCTCTATGAAAGTGGAGTTTCTTCTTTGAGAATTTATATGGGAACACAAGTCTCCAATCAGAATACAAATCAGACTCAGCCTGTGAATCTCCCAGCTTTTAATCCCATGGGAAACTTCTACAAACAGAGATCTGCTCAGTCCCTACATCTTAACTGCTGGACACTGGTTCTCTCTTCATGCTACCCAGTAAATGGGAATGGTAGAACTGTGGCCCCTACAGAACAGTAGAGCACAGTATCTTTCCTGAAAAAAAATCTCTGCAGGTGAAGGCTAGGGTCTCTCCCAGGAAGCCAGTGAACTACATTCCATCACTTTTCTTAGCCTTGTACAGATTCAAAAGTTCTTTGTTTAACTTTCTAGAGCTAATTATATTGAAGCAGCACAGATACCCTTCTTCTTCTTTTTTTTTTTTTTTTAACTAGAGAGGGATTATTTGGCTTTAATTTTTTTTATTTCATTTTGACTTTTTAATAGTAGCCATATAGAAATATAAGATCACCTCCATTCAGAGTTGTGAGATATTTTGTTACTATTTTCATTTAATGTATTTTTTTTCAATTTTCTCTAAAGATGTTGATACATATCTTGTTGAAAATGAGGTTGGAGAAATATGAGATGAGGTTTAAATGGGATATTTGGCTATAGGAGAGCTTACATTCATAAATAAAGTTGATATGAATGTGACATTAGTCAATATGACTGAAGAATAAGGAAAAAAAGAATGGACTACAGTTCCTACTTGTGAACAAGAGGGAATAACTATAACTAACTTTTGTGGAAAACTAATAAAATTTCTTTTAGCATTTCCCCAGTGGCCAATGATCAAAGCAGAAACTTATATAGCCAGGAAAACAATCCTGTGTTTTCCTGTGCCTTTTTTTTTTTTCTTTAAAAACGTTTTATTGACAACCTCCATACAATACATCCTGATCAACAAAATCCCCTCCCACCACCCTCCTTTATCCCAACTCCATTATTTCCCCCATACTGAACTCTTTCTTCTTTCTGAATTGCCCCCCCTTCTATTTTGATGACATCACTTTTTTTAAAAAAAATTATTTATTTATTTATTTATTTGAGAGCGACAGACACAGAGAGAAAGACAGATAGAGGGAGAGAGAGAAAGGGCATGCCAGGGCTTCCAGCCTCTGCAAACGAACTCCAGACGCGTGCGCCCCCTTGTGCATCTGTCCTGTGCCTTTTTTTAAAAAAAAGAAACTTGTATAATTTTTAATGGATACCCTTGTATATGCCATCAAATCTGCCTGCTGGGCCCTTTAAACTTCTGCCATCCTTCTAAGTTGTTGTTGACAATTATCCTCTGAAGTATTTTCAGTTTTCCATTAGCAGTTTCAGTGTTTCTGATTTTAAATGAAGGTGAGAGTTGTATACCAAATTTCCTTCTTCTGCAGGAGGATATACAGTTTTGTCAGCAGCATTCATTAGTCTGTCTACTTCCAGAATGAATTTTAAATTGTACATTGAGACAACCTTTAGCTGAGGAGTCTGTGTTCTCTTAGAACCTATCTCTATATTTATTAAGCTCAAGTTATTCCTTACCACATGCTATGGCTTAAATATGAAGTGTCCTCCACAAATGCATGCTTTTAAACATTTGCTACCTTGCTGATGGTGTTGTTTTAGATGGTCTTGCTGGCCTTTTATTTACGTCACAGGTTTCTTTCTTTGTTTCTTTCTTTGTTTCTTTCTTTGTTTCTTTCTTTGTTTCTTTCTTTGTTTCTTTCTTTGTTTCTTTCTTTCTTTCTTTCTTTCTTTCTTTCTTTCTTTCTTTCTTTCTTTCTTTCTTTCTTTCTTTCTTTCTTTCTTTCTTTCTTTCTTTTTTGTGTGTCACTACTGCTTCAGGCTAAAGCTAAATGTGTGGCTGAGGCCAGTCATATATCCTACACAGAGAGGCAAGTATTTTTAAAGTGCCTTAAGTGTATGCTGGCTTTGCTCTGTGTCACCTTAGTGGCTCAGGGCATGATCTTTAGGTACCCATGGACTTGTTTTTGCCACACAAGCCTACTGACATGTTAAACCATGTGTTTGCCAAATCTTAAGGCAGAATGACAATATGTAATTTTGGTTTACTTTCTCTGTTTCTGTCTTATCCAAGGTTACTAAAGCTTTAGCAAAATACAGCTCTCAGACGTCTGTGAAATAAAAAAAAAAGAAAAAGAAAATAAAAACAGGCAAATAAACCAGATTTAAACTTTATATAAACAAGCAATCTTAATTTGTTACATAATGTCATAAATAAAATTTGGAGTTTACATTATTGAGTTTATATTCAAGGTTTTAAATACTTTAAGCTGCTAAAGGGATTATTGAGAACAAAAGGATTCTACCAGGTGTTATCACTCACACCTTTAATCTGGACACGTATTTTAGGAGATTATGGGAGTGACAGGATCCTGCTGGTTTTGAAGGCTCACACTAATCCTGTCACTTGGAAGGTGGAGACAACAGGACCAGGAATTCCAGGCTAGCCTGCCTCAAGGCAAGGATAGTACAATTCTGCTTTATTTGCTATTCATAAAATTATTTCCAGGTGTGTTAAATTTATTAGTAAGGATTATCTCTGGGAAAGTTATCATGTTTTACTTGTACTTACAAACCTAAAAATATATTTAAAAATATATTTCATAGAAATTATTAAAAATGGAAGTCTCAAATAAGTAGGTTATATAAAATCTATAGGTATATATTGGTACATATTATAAAACAAGTCTGGTTGTTACTTTTCCCAGATCACATTCATAGAGTTTTTGGTACATAAGTAATAAAAGGAAGAACTTCAAAAAACTTTAAGTGTTGGGGGCCTCTGGGGCTCTGGCTCTCTGATTTGGTAGGTGTTGATTTTTCTTTGTATTGGTCTCTTTCCCCCTTGTGCTGGTATCTGGTTCATCAGGTAAACAGCACCCTTGCCAACACCTCATCACTGAAGCAGACCAAAAATGAACCCAACATGGCTCAGGGAAATTTTGCGTAAGAGGGGGCAGAAAGAATGTCAGAGCCACATGTTGGGTCATGATATACAAAGACATTTATCATACCAATAACTGTGGGCTACCTCCACAATGCATGACCCATATACCTCAACCAGGAGGGGCTAATGGGGAAAGGGTAGGACACGGATGAGCCTAATAATGGTACCAAACTGCCTGTACTTGCAGAATAGAAAACTAATAAAAAAATTAAGTATTATACTAAAAATATATAATTCTAAGTTTTTCTGATAAGGTTAATTCTTTGTAGATTTATAATGATAAATGATAAAGATCTAGACAATAGGTTATCAATTAGATGTGGTTTCTTTTAATGGTCATATATAAAGTTGGTAAATAAATTTTTATGGGTTATGATGAGATACAATGGTTCAAGAATATTCTCAATGTTGGATGTTATGTAATGTTAATAAGAAAGAACTTTTATTTCTTTAATTTTAAGGTAAGTTGTTTCTATACCCTTGGCTTACCTAGAATTCACTACATAGTCTCAGGATGGCCTCAAAATAACAGTGATTCTTCAACCTCTGCCCGAAGAGTGCTGGGATTAAAGGTGTGTACCACAATGGCTGGCAGGAAAGACTGTTTTTGAGTGGTACTTAGATTTGGAGGTATGAGTGTTTTGAACAGAAGGGTAATAAGACAAACCTAAAGAAAAGTAAAACTAACCTAAAATCAATTTCCTTTTAAAAGTAACTAAAGGATAATTTTCAGGCTAAATGCAGGTAAACCCCATTGATTCAAGGGTTCTCTTATGTTTACATGCTCTTAAAGATGGTCTAAAATTTTCATATAGGGGTACAGACTTAATGACAAATAACTTAAATTACATTTAATTTAGACACTGGGAAAACCCTATTATGTGTGTCACAAGGTCATAAGCACAGTTGTAGTTTACATTCCTTGGGAAATTTCTAACCAGGTTAAGCACAGGTAAGACCCTGTTACCTTAACTTGTTACCAACATGTAAAAGTCTCATTCATTTTAAATTTCCTAGGTAAAAACCACAGTCTCAAAATAGGGCAAAGGAATGTCAAGATACTTAGCTCTCTGCTCCATAATTTCTTCATGTTCTGGCTTATAATTGGTAGACTTTCATATGTTATTTAAATTAATGGTGAACTGGACTCTATGAAAACATTTGGTGCCCTCTTAATTTCAGACAAAAATCAGGTTTAAGCCATGTGACCTCTAGACTGTGTCTAGAAGCAAAGGGGGCAATTGCCCCTGACAAGAAAAAGGGAGTGACAAACAGCATGCAGTTTTGGATCTCTTGATAGCTCTTCTCTCTAATCACCTGAAGTCACTGCTGTTACACAGAATTTAACACTAGGCAGAGGTATCAAATGGGCAAGCTGAGTCAACTTACTTGAGCAGGTAACAAACTCACTAAGACAACTTCCGGGCTTGCCTAAAGTATATACCAGACTGAAAGCAGGTGTTATAGAGTCCTTTGTAAAGAAAAAAGGTGATTAATTTCTTAAAATATCTGGAACATAAAAAAAAATTCCTTGAGAGGCTTAAACCCATCTTGAACCATTCAGAGACTCAAAGAGTGGGGGCAACAAATCCCAGTTTTCTGCAAATGGGAGATGGAAATAGAGGTCCCACATAAACCTCTGAAAAAGGCAGGCAGATTATCAAGTCAAGGATGACATGGATATCCCTATGATTGTGCCTACCTCACTTTAGAGAGACTCACAAACCATGCTGTAAAGTCTATTGGTATGGAGGGAGGTCTAGGATGAACCTGAGCTTGGGAGCCAGGTACATAGAATGAGTGTGGGTATTGTGATAGTTTGAATGGATGTCCCCCAATAGATTCAGGAATTTTATTAAAGCTACTTGGATATATATTGCTTGGCTAGAGGAGATGTTACTGTGGCGGGTCTGAAATTCCAGTCTAAAGATATGGAAAGTGCTTCAGTTCTGCTGGGTTTCCTGGAGTGTGCTTGCTTGTGCTGCTTGTGGTGGCTTTTCTCTCTGTGTATGGACCTGTGAAAGGGGCCCGCTTCTTGTGCCGTTATGGAACTTCCCCTGCCTCTGTACTCTTCAAATAAATTCTATTCCTCCTACAAACTGTGGCTGTTTGGAGGTTCATCCCTGGAGCTGCCTATGACAGGTTTCCTACCTCAGACCTCCCTTGCTCCAGGGGCCATATAGACCTCACTATGTGTCCCCTAGATTGGGAGGGAGGGGAGACAAAATTTGGTTCATGGCTAATGTAGGTAAGAGATGGGAGAAAACTGTAATTTCCTCCCCCAAATATAGTTCTGGAGGAATTCCCCTTCTAGTGACAAGTAAAAGATGCAATGTAAGATGAGGAACAGCTTTACAAATGGATATTCTATTCTTCCTCCATTTTCCTTCAAATGGGACAATTTGTCTTCAAGGTCACCATTATCCTCGTTAAAACCCTCATAAACTAAAATGATTCATTGATCTAAAAGTTAGTTCTAACAAGGACCTTAAAAATTGCCAAAAAAATGGGTAAAATAAGTAAAACAGATAGACTTTAAAATGTACCTACTTGATGTCAAGGTTAAACATTTCAGCTCATTGATGTTAGTTTTGTCAAGGATGAAGGGTTATAAAAACCGGCTTTAAGTTACACAGTGAAGTCAACTATGTTTCTCCATTTATCAAGGTTTTAATTATAGGACGTGAACCTTAAGGTTAGGGTTTAATCAATTGCAACTCATGATGTCAGTTTGTTCATGGTATAATGGCTATAAAAACTAGCTTTGAAGAACTCAATTAAGTTATCTATGCTCCTCCATTTGCCAAGGGTTTAATTATTGGAGAAACTGATTCTTTAGTTGAAAATTCACTCATTAGTGGTTAATTTCTTATAATAAAGTTCTCATATGTAAGCATATTGTGGCTTTTAAGATATATCCTGTCTGGTTCAGGCTAGTCCTATCAAATAGTCACCATAAGGTTTATATTTAAGTTTAAATAATTTAATTTGTCATTGTGACATTTGTCTCCCTGTTATGTATAAATAATGTGGTATAGCTTCACTAAGCTTCATCTATCTTAACAATCATGGATAAAACATAGAATTGCTTTATGTTAACAAAAGTGCCTCTAAAATATATCAGATGAGTTGTTACCCAAGGTTTTGCCAAGAGCATTGTTTGTTGAACAGTGTTTACTTTCAAAACAGATTTGTCAAGGGTTATATTAGATTAGGTCTAAGCTGCTTTAGTTCAGCAATGACCAGGTTCTGCTCTACTGCTATGTGTGACCTAACATTTCAAGTTCATTTGCTTATAACTTCCAATACATGTTCCCTGTTCCAGTAAACAGCCCCATGTTAAGTGATATTCATCTGAGAATGCTTTGTTTCCAGACATCCCTGGGTAATTGGTATGTTTTAAAACACACATGCTCAGGTTTTTTCTTACTGTCTTTTGTTTTCCTGACATACTAATTCTAAGTCATTACTGGGTAGAATATGATTTCCAGGGCTGTTAACATGTTCTGCCTATATTTATAGCTGTTAGGTACTGAAAAAATAGGATATGTCTACGTTCTATGTCTCAGATATGAGATACACATTCATAGAACTACTAAACTTATATGTTAAATAGAACAATTTTAACCTTTTATACCATTATTTATTTAAATAGATGTGTTTCATCAATCACTTGTGCCATTTATCCAAACTCCAAACCCTTCAAAGATAGAGTAACTTTCTTTCTAAGTGTTTTTATAACCATATGTAGAGGCCAAAGCCAAGTGGATTCACTGGAGCTAAAATGACTAATATTTTGGCCTCTGCTTCCAGGTCAAAAAGGCCACAGGGGATGATGCGTGGGACTTCTAGTGTGTTCTACACCAGCCCTCTGTAAGTCACTTGTCTTCTTAATCAGGGAAGGCATGGAGACCCAGAAACTGGACTCAAAAATTGGTGTGCAACCTATAAGAAGAGAGTTAACACAAAGGAAAGCATCATGGTCCTTACTCACCCTACAGGCTAACAGCAATAGTAAGAGTCATAGAGTTTGGTCCAGATCCCTATCGTCCCTTAAAGAGCCACCATTTACCTTCCAAAGCATACAGTTCACTAACTTTTGGATACCTGCTTGGTCTTAAACTAAGACTGAAATACATAATCAAAATATAAAGGGATGCCTCAAATATTATATGGATGACCTATTAATTCTAATAGAAGTGAATAAGGACATAGGAAGAACTCTTCAAAAGGGAAAACTGACAAAGGAATAAGGTATGTTGGCCCCTTCTTTAGTAGTTCTAGTTCCATTATAAGAGAGAGCAATGATAGTCATCAGGATGGTCATTTTAAAATGTGGGATACATATACATGAATGACTGTTATAGACAGTTCCACATGGCCGATATGAACATCCAGATCAGACACAGTTGATGGGAGTAAGGACTTTATTCCAAGCTTACAAATCCAGAGGAAGTTCCATTGATGGCATAAGAAGTTGGCTCTCATTCATAAATCCACACTGAGAGAAATAACACTACCAGACATTAAACACCTAAAAAGTAATGAAAATAAAACCACAGCATGCAAGAGCCCAGGCAGAGCTCAAACATCTTTGTATAGTTTTGGTCTGGAAATATTATCTGCCCCCAAACACATCTTAGGTCTGGACCTCAGTATCTACCCACAGTGACATCTGTTCCAGTCAGAGAGTTAGAGACCCAAGTTACAAGCTTTAGTAAAGCACCTGAGTCTATGGGTGGTGGGCATACATTCAAGCTACCACATTCTTCCCTGGCCTCCAATAGACTCATGACCCACTGCAAAGGGTCCCATAGTCTTTACCAACTTAATATTGTTCCAAAGTCCCAATGCTCATCTGAGATTTAAGACTCTTTCTTTACTGTGGATCTTGTAAAATAAAAAATGGCATAGTGTAAACATTTCCATTGCTATAAGGCATTATAAGGAGAGACTGGAACAACACAAAATCAATAACCATCAAGCAAATATATAACTTCTGCACTTCAAATCCAACATTTGTAATCAGTCATGTCAGCCTCTGGATTTTCAATTTCCATCCCTCAAGACTGGCTAAGTAGCCAGGGAATCTTCTAAACTAAGCAAAACAGCACTCTGTGGTAGCTCTTTCACAGTCCTGGTATATGCACAATATCTTTGGGTCTCCACGAAAACCATGATCAATCTTACAGTGGCCTCATTGATCTCTCCTCTCCATCATGGACATCCTGCCCTGAATCAATTGCCATATTTCAGCTGAGGAGCCTGGAACTGAGTACACTTCATGACCCACTCCACATGTTTTACATGCTTCCAAAAGCAACATGAGGTGTGGAGCCATACATCCATATTTAATTCGGAGAGAGACAAACCTTGACCTTGAACAGCAGGTTTTTTTTTTTTTTTTTCCTTTCTCCATGTCATTTCCTTGCAAAAGAGTTCACATTTCTATCATTCATTCTTTACTTGGTGAAATCTCTTGAAGCATTTTCCATTGTTTCAGTATAGAGTATTTAAGGTGGTAGTATATTTAACAATAGCAGCTGAAGTAACCTAAAACCTGTCTCTGTGCTAGTAATTATAAATTTGCTTGAATATTTTCTCACTATTAAACCTTTTGTCTGTCAGTTCTGTATCTGCTGCCAACCACCTTAGTTCATTACTTTCAAATTCATCCTTGATCACACTCTCTGGGTATGGGCAGCAGAACACAGCCAGCCCTTATGCCAGTAACTCAGTTCCAACAAAGTTGTTTGTGGCCTTTCCTTCCCCTTTGAAAGTTCACAACCAAAGCCTCCAAGTACAATTCTATTTTTATTTAGCATTTTAAAAATCTTACCAAAATTTCCCGTAAAATTTTACTTACCACTTACTATGAGTTCTGTAGTCTAAAGTACCAACAAAGTTCATATATATTCTTCCTCCAGCACACAAGTTCCAAAAGACCAAAATCCACATGGTCATATTAATTGTGCATTATACCTCAACTTCCTAGAACCAAATTTCTGTCCATGTTGCTGGGCTGAACATCCAAACCAGACACAGTTTATGGGAAGAAAGGATTTATTTAAGGCTTACACATCCAGGGGAAGTTCCATGTATGGTAGAAGAAGCTGGCTTCCATTCATAAATCCACATGAAAAGAAAAACCACAACCAGCCAGCAAACATGAAAAAAATAACAAAAGCAAAACTGTAGCAAGCAAGGACCCAGGCATAGCTCAAACCTCTCTGAATAACTTTTGTCTGGAAATTAGATCCACTCCCAAATGCACCTTAGGCCTGGACCCCAGTATCCAACCCCAGTGACACCTCCTCCAGCCAGGTGGCAGGAGACAGAAATTACAAGCTTTAATAGAACATTTGAGTCTATGGGGGTATTCATTCAAACAAATATAACTCTAACTGAAGTTACTTGTGTCAAAAGACCCCATTATGCTGGGAACAATGGTGGGTGCCTTGTGACTTATGCCAGAGCAGCAGTATCCTCCAACCACCAGAATAGGCAGCACCTAATGGCATCCAGTGGCTCTGTGACATTAATCTTTGGCCTTGGCTTCTCCAGGATGGATTAAAAGGCATACTCTAAGATTTCCTTGGATATAGGAGTAACAAGTAAAAACTCTAGAGTGCCCTACAAATCTGGCACATAGAAACTCTCACTGAATATACCCAAAAGACTTAATATGACATAGCTACAAAAATATCCCTTCTTAATTCTGAGGTTCAAATAATGACAAAGGCAATTATACAGAATTACATAACCTTGGACACCCTTATAGCAAGCCAGTGTGCCATTATCAAGGTTAAATTTATGTATACTCCTGATAACTCTGCTAATGTCTCATCTGCTTTACGAGACTCACAGGGACAGCTTTAGACCATGTCAGACACTACTGTGCTGCTTGGGAATGGATCTCAGGATTTTCATAGATTATACTTCTTATAATCCTTTTAGTTATTTTGTTACTTATTATAATTATAATCAGTTGCTGGTTTTTTTTTTTTTTTTTTTTTTTTTTGAGGTAGGGTCTCAGTCTATCCCAGGCTGCTCTGGAACTCATTATGAAGTCTCAGGCTGGCCTCAGACTTACAGCTACCCTCCTACCTTTGCCTGCTAAGTGCTGGGGTCAAAGTTGTGTGCCACTACGCCTGTCACAATTGCTGTCTTAACTTCAAAAAATTATTTATTTATTGAGAAAGACAAAGGGAGAGATGGAGAGAGAGGAAGAGGCAGATAGAGAATTGGCATGCCAGGGCCTCTAGCCACTGAAAATGAACTCTAGATGCATGTACCACCTTAAATATCTGGCTTAAATGGGTACTGGGGAATTGAACCTGGGTCCTTAGGCATTGTAGGCAAGGGACTTAACTGCTAAGCCATCTCTCCAACCCCTGGGTTTTAACTTTATCTCTGGTCATTCATAGTCAGTTCACACTCAGATGGTCCTGAGATAATCTAGTCCCATCGACCTGGGTTCTCTTGATCACTTTTTCAAAGCCTGAAAGTATGTAAAAGTGGGACCCCTAAAGGCCTGAAGTTTTCTGTGTACCCACTCCTCCTTAACTCCTTGCTTTTATTCTTTCACTTTAACATTTTTTACCAGGACTGTCTTCCTGTATTCCACTAATGTACTTTCAGCGTTCCTTAGATGGTTCCTCTGAAGGGGTTTCAAAACTGCCACATGCAATGACCCCATTCAGCCTGAAGAAGGCAGATGGGTCACCACGCCAATTACCTAGTGACAGTTAGGGTTACTTCTTTTGGGGGGTGTTATGGCAGATTAGGGTGTCTGGGCCCCAAAAGTAAAAACCTGGAATGTTCTTTGGCCTACCCTTGCAGTCTCCACCTTGCAAGAGAGTTGAAAAGGATCTGACTTATTCTTATCTCTTGCCTAGAAGAGTTACATAGATCTGTTTTTGTTTATTTTTTCCAAAAACAAACTCATTCTCTCCATGAGAAGGAATTCCCTTTCCCTAGAATTAAGGTTTAATTCTGATCCTAGCATTGTGATTAATTAAACTCAGTCCTAAAACTTGGTGTCATGGCTGACCTCTTCCTGACCTAGCCTCAAGTCCACATCAATCTGCTCTCTTTCAAACTCACCTGAATCCAAGGGTAAAGACCATACCAATAAGATTCTAAATAGATGCATGCCAGGGGTGGGGCATGGTTTCTTTATTTGAGGTTCATCTCAACTCACTCTCCAGGCCACTGCTCCTGTAAGACCCTTATGTCTCACTGCAGCCGGACTGAGATGGAGAGAGGACTCTTACGCCCAAGTGGGTACTTTACCCCCTCCTGCCTTCCACATGGCAGTACCTCTCTATACATCTTTTTTTCTTTTCTTCTTTAAATCTAATGAAGCCCCTTTAAGTCTTACCCCTGCTGTATGGATTTTTATTTGTTAAATTCAAAATAAATGGATCTGGGGGATACCCTAAATTTATTGGCGTGTTGGCATATTGATGGGCAAGAAACCCCAAAATTCCTGTTATAATGTTACCTTTAGGAGGTGGAGCCTCTACGGCTACGGAGGAAGTGAGACACTGGGAGTGAGCTCTGAGGTTTTTCTAACCCTGTTCCTCTTTCTATAGTTTCTGTTTTCTGACTGAAGACACAGTGAGACCAGCTGCCTCATCCTCCTTGCTGCCTGAACTCTTATCACTCCTTAAAATATAAGCCAGAATAAACCTTTCCTTTCTTATGGTACTTCTTGTCAAGTAGTTGATCACAGCAACATGAAAAGACTTGACTTCTGACCAAGCATACAAATTAGCTGAAGCTTATTATTATAAATTTGATTTGGCACCTCTCATATAGGTGATATCATTCTGTATGGAGTGGTCCTAAGTGCACACTTTCTACATATAAGCACCCTGTGACTAGAATGAAGTGCTCAGCTCTGCTCTACCCTCCTTTGTATCACAACTGGGGCTTGCAAATGTCTACACTGAGTGCCTTCTTATAGCTGTGCTCACCCCCTCCATGAATGCTCCTGGAACCATCAGCTCCTTAGGCTAATAGACATATTTATTCTCACTCTGTTTTGTGCCAGCTCTTCCACTTTCTTGTGAAATTCATTGGCAGTTCACTTGCTGATATTCTAGCACCTACTTTTGGTTTCTCCTTGTGGTTCAGTACTACCCCAATAAGATTACTATGGGTGAAGTGAACTCTATTATTCTATATACCTATATTCTATTATAGTGGTGGCATTCATAGGTCTCCTGCCAGGAACATTCCTCCTTTGAGTGTTGTGGTGATTTGATTCAGGTGTTCCCCATAAACTTATGTATTCTGAATGCTGGGTCTCTAGCTGATGGCAGTTTGGGAATGGACCCTCCTAAAAGCAGTGTACTAGTGGGGGTGGGCTTGTGGGTTTTATAACTAGATTCCCCTTGCAAATGTTTGGTGCAGTCTCCTGATGCTGTTGTCCACCTGATGTTGGCCAGGTGGTGATGTTCACCTTGTTCCTGCCATCATTTTTCTGTGCCATCATGGAGCTTCTCCTTGAGTCTGTAAGCCAAAATATGCCTTTTCCTCCCACAAGCTGCTCTTGGCCAGGTGTTTTCAGACAGCAACACAAAGCTGACTGCAACAAATTTTTAACCTTTAATTCGGTAGAGCCCACAGTCGTATGACCAGAAAGAACAACATTTGCTAGTGTTTCATAGTTGTAACAGTTAGAAAATCTATTTTCATTTCAATTCCACATTTAGTAAGAGGGCCTATTCCTATTTCCAACCTAAATTTCCCTGAGCATGGACAATCAGGACAGAGCTATTAAACAAATGTTATGGAAAAGTTACATGACTCATGTAGGTACTATGTGGAAAACATCTTAGTATTTACCACTCATATAAGTGGATTTATGAGCTATTTGATTCAATGAAGTTCTTTGCTTTTACTAATTAGGCTCCACTAAAAATGAAAATTTGTTGAACTTTGATCTCAATCATAATTGAAAGTTTTCTCCATTGATTTCTTGTCATTTAATATAAAAAAGATACTTATTTGAAATTTTTTTTATTCCTATATTTATTTTTATCCAGCTTCATTGTAATCCTCTAATGTGGATGAATTGGTTTAAAATGCCTGAGGTAATTATAGAAACACATAAGCAACAGATATATAGCAACCAATAGTAACTCAAAAATTATAGTCACGTCTTCTTTTATTCATACCAGCACCTGAACTTACACAGAACTCCCTGGGGATGGGGGGCATGTTTGTTTTTCACAGACGCTATAAAAATCCCAGGACAATTTCTTACTTCAGAAAAAAGTAACTTACTTAGTCATGTATTTTTTCTTAAGTAAAAGTGTTTCTGACAGTTTCAAATAAAAAAAAAAAGTCCTTACTTTTCATTCTTTTATGTACTAAATTCATTGTCACATTATTGCACGGTTTTAGAAATCTTTTCTTACATATGTATCATTTCAGCAAGACTATGCATAAGCAGTGAGGGGGTGAGAAGAGCAACATTCAGCTCATGTCCACAGGTGCATACACATCATTTAAAATTGCATTTGCAGAAGAGGTTTTCTCAGAAAATCTGGGCTTGCAGAAAGAAGAAAGTTTATGTAGGGGAAAAAGCTTAGATGAAAGAAGAAATGGGAAGCTCTTTCCATGCCTGTGGCAAGCAAATGCATGGCCAGAGGCAAAGCGTTCTGATTTAATGAAGTACTTTGTGCACACTATGCTCTGATACGGTTCAGAAGACAAGACTCAACACTGACCTGGACAAGAAGCAGTGACCTCATTAGTTATCCACTCATTGGAAGCCTGTATTACAGATGTAAACTAGATGCAAGGCAAACAGTTTCCAGGGTAGGAAGAAGATGTCTGCAGAGGTGAGAGTGTGATCAAAGGAAACAATGGAACAGACGAATATGTGAAACACTGAACAGCCAGAGCAAGGAAATCCCAGAGGCATTCTCTGATTAGCCTGGTCTTTTGTGTCAGCATGGAAGAAGCAATTTGCCAAAGGATTTGTTTATTAAGGTAAAGTGGACATTATGTGTACTCACCAGGGCCAATGTGGCCTCAAGCATAAGGGAAATTTGAATCACCTTTCTCCATTAGTGGATTGCATAAAATTAAAGTGAATGTGTTTGCAGTGCAGGGATTTGAACTAAAATATGATTACACAATCTCAGGTTGTCAATTTGTCAGGACTTAGAATCACCATGGAAATGAAATCTCTTGGTTTATTTGTTAGGGATTTTTTTAGATACAAGTAATTCAGGAGGGAAGACCTACCCAATCTGTAGGTGGCAAAAACCCATGAGCTGGAGGTCCTGTACTGTATAGAAAAGAGAAAGCTACCTGAGCATTTAGCATTCATCACTCTGCTCTGTTACCTCACTTTGGACTGAATGTGACCAGTTCCTTCTGCTGTACCTTCCCCACTTTGATGGACTATGAGGCGGAATAAATCCTTCTTCCCTTAAACTGATTTTTCTCAGGTATTTTGACTCAGCAATGAGAAAGGCACTTATACACATAACTTGTGCCTTTCTAATTCAATATTTTAGCATTATTATCATAAATATTTTTACACTATGTTATTATATTAGTCTATTATTTTGTATAATTACTATGCACCATTATTAAAATTAGAAGAAAAATGAAGCATTTATAAACTTCCTTGGTGGCTGGAGAGGTCGTTAGCAGTTGTTACAGTGGTTGCCTGTGAAGCCAAAGAACCCAGGTGTGATTCCCCAGTACTCATGTAAGCCAGAGGCACATGGTGATATATGCATCTGGAGTTCATTTGCAGTAGTTAGGGCTGCTGGCATTTTCAATCTCTCTCTCTATCTACCTCCCTCTCTCCCTCACAATAAGTAAATAAATAAATATTTATTTAAAAAACCCTTCCTTTGCAATTGTCCTTTGGTCCGGTGAGCTTTTTGACATATAGAAGCAAATAATCAGAGATGTGAGAGCCAAATGTCCTATTCAGTTAAAAACATTTGACAAAGTCATCTGATTTGAACAGCAGTAGATGCTGCGCTTTAATATTTTTTTCATTTCATTTTCTGTTACACATAATTTATACTTCAGTGGTTACATTCTGTGTAGTATTTCCAAAAGGAAATGCTGTGTAGTCATTTATAAATTTCATTATTTCTATAACAGAATCTTCTCAATCAAAAATATGAGCTAATTAGAAAAAGAAGTGATGTTGTTTATTAATTATGCCCCGGCCTTCTCTAGGTAGCTGTCTTTGAAGAACCTCTTTGTGTTTAGAGGTCTCTGCCCATGCAGTGTTTGCATGTTTATTAGCAAAATCAATCATCTCTCATTATATTATAATCGTTTTCATTTATTTTTGTTTTCCCAGAACATTGTAATATCAGATATGGGTCTAATCTATATTGGTGTACACAATTCCTAGATCTATGTATGTTATATGACAAATAATCCCTAATTATTTGAGAAGTGAATGAAGCAGATGTTTGTTGAGGTTTCTAATTGGTTTCTGCCTAATAATAAATTTCCGTTCCTAACAGCTGACAAAATAATTATGCATTAAAAATACCTTTGTGTTTATCTTTGAATTTTACATTTATTTGATAACAGAAAATTGAGCTGCTTTTTTTTTTTTTTTAATTCCTCAGAGTGGGAATTTAATAGTAGGAAAAAGTGGAAAAGAGTTAGTAAATACAGAGGCTAGAGTCAACTTATTTGATATGATGAAATATGTGTAGGCATACTACCATGACCCTATCCCTCAACAGTACTTCCTGAAATGGAAACCACAGTGGAGTCAATGCGTAATGTGGTAGTGCCTCAATTCTTCCCTTAGCTTCTGAAAAATGGCTGGTGGATTTGCTGAGGCTATCTATCTGGAATAAGTAAGCATAATTTGAAATAATTTTCAAAGGATGCATAGGAAATGCTAATAAAACTGAGGGTAAAATTCAGTTTTGTAAATGCTTAATTTAGTGTATTTAATGCAATAAATGGGAAAATAAAATTTCTAGTTCATATGATAAACATTTCTCATAATAAGATGGTTAGATGTTATATAAAGGCCATGTACCTACATTTTAAAGGAAAATTAGATTATATCTAATAAAAGTCAGTTTTGTGTACTTTTTATAAAATGTCAAATAATTATGTTATGTCCATAATTTTCTCATCAACAGACTCTAATTTCCATAATAATATTTCTAGGGTCCAATTTCCTCTATTATTCTCTATTTCCCATGATATTAAAATTGCTGCTTGCCAACCTTTTTGGTTCTGTCTCTTTTATCATCTTTATGTCCTACATGCAAGATATAACTCATATTTTAGTGATCATAATGCAGACGATATTTCCATAGCAACTAGTCAGTGTATATTCTACTACTATGGACTAAGAGCTGTGCTAAATTTCAAAGTCAACTGTGATTTTTCTTAGTAGTAAGTGCTTTATCTCACAATCTTAGTATAGTCATTCATAGCAATGTGATCCAAAGTGAATGCATTGTGGGTTTTTGTAATCACCAGTAGTCCTGTTTTCCTGAAGAATTTAGAAGTTATTTAAGATAGCTCATTTTGATGTAAGTCTACCATGATTCCATTAGGAAATAGAAACTTCATCCTTTCCTTTTAAACTGGGACAGACCAAAAAGCCCACTGTGGTTGTTTGAATAGAATAGATGGCCCCCAATATATTCAGTTTTTTATTGTTTGTAGTTTGCATTCTGCAGTCTCCTGGCTGGAGGCAATATCACGGGGTGGATCTTTAGGTGTGGTGGTAGGTTTCAGATTTCAGTCTAAAGATATGCAAAGTGTGCTGTGCTGTGTGGCTTTTGGCTTTTGAGTTTTGGCTTGTGCTTCTCCCTCTCTGCTTGGTCCTGTGAAGGCAGGCCAGCTTCTTCTGCCATTATGGAACTGCACCTGAATCTGTAAGCTTCAATAAATATCCCTTCCTCCATAATGTGCCTGGTCTGGAAGTTCATCTCATTGAACCTGAAGCTGTCTGTTATACCCACTTTAATTTCTTATAACCACAAGTGTTCAAAATATAGGAGCAAAAAATAACTGTGAAGGATTCTGTCTTTGGTGCATTAAGTTTATGTGTTGCTGTAGTGAATGATGCTACACAAATAGGTATGAAATAAAGACAGAGCCAAATCATAGGTGATTAGCAAGTATTGGATATATATAAAAGTTTGGTTTTATTTGGGTGATATGGAAGTTACTACTCTTTGCTGGTTAAAAGATACAACCAATTGGAGTTTATGGGAGGAAAGATTTGTTGGAGTCTATAGTCAGGAGAAGAAGCTTCTTTGTGGCAAAAGCATGAAGTCGGCTCATGTCTTGCCACATATCTGGGTAGAAGTAGTCCAAGTGAGCTGGCTCTGGCAAGAGGGATCTGGAATATAACTCCCTAAACCCCATTCTCAGTAACACACTTCCTCCAGCTAGGGTCTGTTTTCTAAATTACCACGGGCTGAGGGTGTAGTTTTTGAACACATGAGCCTATAGGGTACATTTCATGTAGAGCAATACAGATGATATTAAGGCTTGGTTGAATTGGAAAAATGATGGTAGAAAAGAAACAAACAAAAATGAGCTTTGAAATCCTCCCAGTAGCACATTGCATAGCACACTGCATTTGCAGATGATATCCCAATCCAACATTTTATAAATTAATGAAGCCCCCAGCCATCATCTTCCTCTTTAGGATTAGAACATGGAGGCAAATATGGACAAAGGCTTGAGTATTCTTTATCATCAAATAATTGTGAAGCAATATGCATTTTTGATTAATGATATACATAATGCAGTAAGTAGGCCAGGCATGGTGGCATACACCTTTAATCCCAGCACTCAGGAGGAAGATGTAGGAGCATCATCTATGATTTACTGTGACAGTAAAAAAAAAAAAAAAAAAAAAAAAAGAAAGAAAGTCTTGTAATCAAGCAATCAAGCAGAAAAATTAAACAAAAGCAAAATTATAAATTATACATTTTAAAATAAATATGCTTATTTTAGTAGTGTTACAATCAGTTCTTTTCACAGTAGGCCACAAATACATGCTCAAGCAGCTGGAATGGTGATATAATGGCATTGTAGTTACCTTCTCTTTGCTGGGACAAAGCACCTGACCAAAAGCAGCTGATTTGGTGAATGGATTTATTGTGGCATACAGTCTCAAAGGGAAGTTTCATGATAGCAGGGAAAGCATGGCACAGGCAGAGTCTGCACATCACCTTTGCCATAGCAGCAGCAAGGCAGTAAGAGAGTAATGTGAATTTTGGCAAGTAGAATCTGGCTATAACATCCCTAAACTCGTCCCAAGAAACATCTCCTCCAGAAAGCTTCACCTCCCAAATTACCATAATCTGGAATTGAGCATTCAGAACACATGAATTTATGGGGGACACCTGGTACAAACCACCACAAATGGCTAAGGATCATGGAGAAGTGCAGCACTAAGGACTGACCTTTGGACATGTGTATAAGAGAGGGAGCCATGGTTTTCCTTGTTTATTATAAATATCTCAGATGTCAAACAAGGTTTAACTATAGATTGAACAATAAACATCATTAATAACCTAACTCCAAGGAATCATATATAGTTAACTCCTATAAAATTCGGGCTCTGTGCTGGTATATTAATAAAATCATTATAACCAGGACAGTATGTAGCTAAGTTTTATGAGCTGGGGAACAGAAAGTGGCCATTAATGTGATTGAGTTCTTGTATGTGTAATACAAAATATGAAGTTCATTGATTAATAAAAGATTATGAAGATGTTTACAGATGACAATTTGGTGGTCACAAAGGGGACTGCAAGCATAGAAAGGAGATCTGGGAATACACATTTAATATGATCAGTCATCTATTATTTTTAACTGCATTATGGCGCTGTGCATAACAAGAAATAAAGCATCCAGGATCTGTCCTGCCGGAGCTCATAATCCTGCTCATAATCTTTCTCTCATGGCACTTTATTTATGCGTGTCCATGTGGTGTCCTTCATTCTGGAGATAGCATCTTCACACTACTGCTTCTGCTTTCTGCTCATCTGTGCTAAAGAACAGCTAGCATCAGGCTTTCTTTCTGCCTGTCTTTACTTCTTTCCTTTTTCCATTTCTCTTGTCCACCCCTATACTCTCCTTTCTTTACTCCTTCTATCCTTCCTTTCTAGTTTGTATTTCATCGAAAATTGATGCAGCTTTAAATACCAGGAAAACTAAGCAAATTATGTGTGCTTATATCCAAATATTATTATTCTTTTTCCACAATAATAATTTTTTAATTGATATCTGTACTGCCAGGACTTGGGAAATAAAGGTAGGATGACCAGAAGTTCTAGGTCATGCATAAAGAGATGAAAGTTGACCTGTTTCAAGTCTCTCTCTGTTTTTCTCTGCACACACACATACCCCATACACACACACACACACACACACACACACACATATATACATATATATATATATATATATATATATATATATATATATATATATATATACAGATTCAATGCTGAAGTGCAGTTGAAAATAATGGTTGATTGTATTAAATAATACTATGTATTTTCTATAATATTCATACATTCAAAAGTGCTTAGAAACAGAACAATCCATGTCACAAATTTACCTCTATAACTTTGACTAATTATTTATGAGCGCACTAGCTAATGCTCTTTTTAAACACTTGTGTACTTTGAGCAACCATGGGAAATTTTTGATATTTAACATTTGAAGAATATATGTAAAGATATTTTTAATGTATGTAAACTAGGGTCTATTGTGAAAAATATTATACACTTAAAATAACTGGTTTGTTGCAAACATATGAAAAATGCTGCTTACTGTGGGAAACAAAGAAATGAAGGAGAATTCAAAGAAATTGCAAAAAATTTCAAAATAGTCACTTTTTACTTTTTATCTACTTGGGAAAAAAATCATACTAGTTCTTCCTTTTCTCTGTGTTTTTAAAATTTTAACTTGAATGGCTTTTTAGTGGATATATGAAAACAAAATACATTTTTACAAGGATGCCATATGATGTTTTGATATGGGTATACAATATGTAATTATGAAATACAGTTATACACCTGAGTTCTTAAATATATGCCATTTCATTGTGGTGAACGTTTAGGTTTTTCAAATATATCAAACCATATTATTATCTATATCCCACACCATAAAATAGCACATCAATACTTGCTCTTCCTTAGTTTTGACTTAGTACTCATTTACCAACCTTTTTTCATGCTTCCTTCTCACTTATTTTCTCAGCCACACAAGGCCACCATTATATCCTCAATTTCCTTCAGATCAACTACTTTAAATTACATATATTAATGGGACCTTGAGGTACTTTATTTATTTATATTTTATTATTAACAATTTCCATAATTATAAATAATATCCCATGGTAATTCTCCCCCCCCCTTCCTCTTTTAAATTCCACTCTCCATCATATCCCCTCCCCCCTCAATCAGGCTCTTTTTTATTTTGATATCATGATCTTTTCCTCCTATTATGATGGTCTTGTATAGGTAGTGTCAGGCACTGTGAGGTCATGGATATTCAGGCCATTTTGTGTCTGGAAGAGCACGTTGTAAGGAGTCCTATCCTTCCTTTGGCTCTTACATTCTTTCTGCCACCTCTTCTGCAATGGACCCTGAGCCTTGGAAGGTGTGATTGAGATATTTCAGTCTGAGCACTCCTCTGTCACTTCTTCTCAGCATCACGATACCTTCTGTGTCATCCCAAGGAGCACTAATATATGGGTATGAACATTAAGAGAAATGCTTACTAGTCAGTTTGGTGAGCATAGCATATACATTTAGCCAGAGAGCAGCAGACATTACACCCCTAGGGCTTATGACTACCCCTGTTGTAGGTTTTCAATATCAGGAATGTATTCTGACCCATGGTGCAGGCCTCTAGTCAAATTAGAGGGCAGTTGATTCCCCCCATAACAGACATGCCACTATTGTAACCATTGGCTTATTTGGCCTGGCTGGCCAAATATAAGGCTTGCAGTGTCCACTGTTAGGTATCTTCACTGGTGATTTTTCTCTCTTCCATTGAACTGCATTCAGCATGGCTTTTTCCATCTTTCTGTCAGCTGGTCTACATGGAGGGAGATTTCAGCTCAGCACCATCAGGAATTATCAGTGACCTTGTAGTCCAAGTATGTGGAGTCTTCCACAATAGGGTCTTACCATCTATTCCTAGTAGCTAATGAAGGACCTCAACAATGGCCTGTAGTATTTTGGGGGCATCAGTTGTTTACCTCCCTGGTCAACAACTCACTGGAAGATGTCCTATGCCTGGCACTGAAAATTTTCTAGTAACAATCTATGGCTCCTGTGTGCTCCATTGTCCAGAAAAGTAGGTTTCCATATGATTTATTTATATCCTCTTAGATTTTTTTTTAGCCCTCCCTCCACCTTTCCTTTACTCAATCTCTTTTCACCCCCATTAATCTGTTCTTCTACTTACATATATACAATACCATCCTGTTAAGTTAAGCCCCCCTCCCTTCCCTTTATAGCTTAATGGCCTCTGCTACTGAGTTTTCTTTGTGCTCACACAGAAGTCCAATCATTTGTAGCTAGGATCCACATATGAGAGAGAACATGTGATGTTTGGCTTTCTGGGCCAGGGTTATATCACTTAGTATAATCCTTTCCAGAGCCATCCATTTTCATTTCACATAATAGAAAGGCATGCTATTGAAAATGAATTGAGTTTTAAAACATGCTCTTAATTGTGCATTTCACTGGTGAATCCTATTAATTTGTAAAGATGGCTTCTCAGTTAAGGTGCTTGTCTGCAAAGGCTAAGGACCCATGTTCTACTCCCCAGATCCCACATAAGCCAGACACACAAGGTGACACAAATGCATCAGGTCGTACATGTGCACAAGATGGCCCACGCATCTGGGGTTCAATTGCAGTGGTTGGAGGCCCTGTCGTGCCAATTTTCTCTCTCTCTCTATCTCTCTCTTTTGTGTATGCTCTCTCTTATAAAAAATACAGAAGAATTATTGAGATGTTATATAAATGTATATTTACTTTGTTCTTTCATACTTCTAACTTTCATCAATGATTTCTAACTTTCCATACCTTTACAGTATATTTACCAAACTAAATTTCAGCATCATTCATTGTGTGTGAGGTCCTTATACATAAAATCAGTAAATGAGTTTTATTAGGTGTACCTGTGAAAATCAACAGATAACACCTCAATTGATATTTAGGTCTTTAACATGAAAAATCTCTTTATTTCATATCAAATGATACTTTTTCTTTCCAATGCAAGTAATTAATGCAGTCTTTATTCCCTATTAGCTCAAAATATGGCACTCATTTGAGATCATATTATACATAACGTATTTTCTTCAAATCACCCTGTTTAAACTTACTTGTCCTAAGTATATGTTATAACACTGTTACCATTATATCAAGACTTTTGATTAGTTATCTCCTCCAATGTCCAATTCTCAAGCAGAATATTTGGTTTCTTTGTAAGCCCACATTTAATAATATCTATCTTTATAATCAATGCCTCTAAAATGTCTGTGTTGAATTTCACTCCATTATATTCACTTGACAGGAAATCTGGAAAATCTTAACTATGTGCTTCTTAAAATGGAATGTAAAAGAAATAATTAGGAACCGACTCCTTTATCATACTTGATTCACATCTATATAACTATGTGTCATTGTCTTTCCCTCCTGTCATCACAACCCCACTTCCTCCTATCTAACTTTACTCATGAACTTAACTCAGTTCTGTTCCTCTTCTTTCAAGTTCTATCATGTTTTATTTTGAATATATTTATTTAATTTTTGGTTTTTCAAGGTAGGCTGTCGCTCTAGTCAAGGCTGACCTAGAATTCACTATGTAGACTCAAGGTGGCCTTGAACTCATGATAATCCTCCTCCATCTGCCTCCTGAGAACTGGGATTAAAGGCATGCGTCACCGTGTCTGGCTATTTTGAATTTTTTGAGAAGCCTCCATGCTGTTTTCTATAATGGTTGTCTTCCAACCCATAATACATATGGGTTCATTTTTTCTTCACATCCTTTCCAGTGGTTGTCATCTTTTAAATTTTTGATGTTATTTATAAATCTGTGAAATGATTTTTATTATGCTGTATATTATAATCACACAGTGATTCCATTTCTGCTGGAATATCTTCTGATTCATATTTAACTAGTTTTTGTTTGTAAGTGCAGGTTGAATTATCTGTCATTATAATCAATGCCTCTCCAAAAATCTCTTTCCTTTATTTTATAGTCCATCATAATAAAGCAAAATATTTTCTTGATTCCAGCAGTTCTTGACTATTATCTCTACCCTACATATAAAGAAGATTCTTGGCCAAGTTGTCTCTAAAACATTGAATTTATTCTTTGACCTATTTTTCTTTAGAGCTCTCTCATAAGGATTCCAACATCCAAAATTGGCATATTTATTTAAAGCTAAATGCTGATTTTTGTGTCACTGAATTTGATGGTTAATATTAATCCACCATTTTAGAAGCAATTTCTACATAATTTGAAAGAATTGTGCTGGGCCTCCGCTATTATGCACTATTTTATTTTGGTATCCATGACAACAACATTTCTATCCGTCTCTTCTGTAGTTCCTTGCTGGATCGTGTTTCTCTACTGAACTGCTAAATAGTGAACTTTTGAATGCATGACTTTCCATGTAATGTACTGTTGAGAGGGAGTTGCCAGTTAGGGTGACTGGGCCCCTGAAATTAAGAAAGACAGCAAAGTCTGCACTTGCTGGAAATCAAAGATGATCTGACTTCTTATCTCTTGCCTAGTTCCTTAGACCTGTTTTCCCACAAACTACCTGGGCCCCCTTCTAGGAGGGATGTCTTCTGGAGGAAATGTTGTGGTTGGTCAAGTTCAGCCCCAGAATTTGCTGTCAAGACTAGCCTCTTCCTGAACAGCCAGCTGTCCCTCTGGTTCACCTGAGCAGGAGGCCCACCACCCTAAGGTTACAAACACCTTTGTGAAGGGAAGCACTCTCTCTGAGCTGCCTGACCACTTGCGAACTTCTAGCTACTGGTGAGTTCTCCCCCCACGCTCCCCTCCCGGGTTTGGGTCAGGCTCAGATGGGCTAAGTCCAGGGGAGAGTCCCCTAGCCCTCACTCAGCACATGAGCCTAGTTTAGTTTCTCACACGAAAAGAGCTTTGTAAACTTTCTTTTCTCTCTTTCTTTCCATTGTTTTCCCAGGCACTCCATGTCGGCTGTCTAGCTGTGTGGGTTGCTTTTCTGACTCTGTACTTCTGTAAGTAAATATAATTATTTAGGAATTATCCTTTGTGTATTCAATTCTTTGATTAACATTAGAAACATACCTAGGGTTTGGGGCTCAAGGACTTTACTGAACCCCAAGTACCCTACTACACTCTGTCACAAGAAATACTTTTATTGAATCACAATTTGTAATTTTATACCTATCTGACTTTTGTTAATGCAGTAAATTTCCAGTAAGTGATACTAATCAATTCAGCATAATTGTAAATAACAGAAATATGTAAGCATTGCTACCCAAAATCTATAATTGAATATTTGTGACATTTTAGAAAATTAGTTGTAAAAAAAAATAGATTGTAAAATGCTTTTTATTTCATTTTTTTCCAGATGCTAGTCATTTCATGATCATTTTATTTTAAATTTTATCTCATGGGAAGTAAAAATAAAAAGCTCAATTGGGAGGTTGTAGATTGTAGCTTTAGTGGTAAAAGACTCACCTATTATGAACCAGGTGTTGTGTTCAATGTCTAGTATTACAAAATAAAAACAAAATCAAAACAAACAAACAAAATCTCAGTTGGGATATATATCACCAGAAAACATTGCTTAAATCATAGTTCCAAAATGAAAACAAGGTTACTAATGCATCTTCATCTTGAACTCACAAATTTAACTTCCAGAGAAGATATTTTGTTCAGTTTTGAAATGAAATGTCCCTGCCTGGCAACTGTCCCCTTATCATTATCTACCTATTTGTCTATTATCTATCTATCTTCTGTTTATCCAGTAGTCAAAAACAAAATGTCAATACTAATAAGCTCCATAACAAGCATCTAGGCATTATAAAGTAATAATCTGTTTTTTAAATTAGGTGTGGTATATATGCCTAAAACCATATTGCACAGAGAGTAGAAATTAAGGAATCTTGGGGCACAGCTCTAGGTTTAGGGACATCCCCCATCTCATGGAAATACATGGTTGAACATAAACAGAAAGACACTCCATGTCGTCCTCTGAAGTGTTCATACACACATACATGAAATATACCACACATACCATACAATATACACACTTGCAAAAAAATGATCTAATTTATTTGAGAATTGGGTTAAAAATTTAATACTAATTCAGTTCTTGAATTGAACATACCTGTAAAGGGATTAAAATACCTTAATATGTTTCCTTTATATGTCATAAAAATTAAAATAGTAATGTGCAGACACTATACTAATATAATCCTCAAACCTTATAATTCATTCTGTCATGCAGTCTTACAATAAGATAGTATTATTTCTGTTCTAGCCTGTCTTTACAAAAAGAGAACAATATGTTATCATCACTTATTTGAAATTCAGCTTTCAAGTGCTTTTATATATAAAATCTGAGAAGCAAAAAGAAGTACTTCCAATCTCAAATCTTCAAACAGAGAAAGTGAAAAATTCTCACTGTCAGTCTTGAGACATTTGTTACACAGACAAGTAGGAAAATACTCAGTACCAATGTGGTTGGTCAAGAGACAGCATGCAATGCCTTTTAAGAACAGGAGCTGCTAACAAGAGAAATGAGGGAGAACAAGCAGTACTATGGAGAACTTCAAGTCACAGAAACTGTAAGCAGGTCTATATCACTATTATACAGGAGAAAAGTCACAATTGTTTCTTAAACTATACTAATCAGTCTCAAGGAGATGTCTCAGTGGGTAGGATCCCTTTTGTGCAAGCATAAAGACATAGTACCCCTGTGAAAAGCAGACAGTGGTCATTAATGCTTGAAAGGCACTGAGATAGCAAATTGATGGCACCTGCTGGTCACCCATTCTCACCTAAATACTCCAGGTCCAGATTCTATGAGAAATTCCATGTAAAGAAACAAAGAAGAAGAGGGCTAGAGGTAGACTCTGATGTTACACAATGGCATCTACACATGTGCACCCAGGACACACGCATCCGTATGTACATGTGCATATACCATTCACACTGTACATACACCACATGCATACATTCACAAACTACCAAATTCTGGTGTTACTGTTTCCCTTTAAAGTGCTGCTGATGTTGCAGTCTACACTACCAGTTAGCATTTATCAATAATTCTTTTGCTTTCTTAGAAATAACCTTTGATGGCCTCTGGAGACTTAGTCACCTGTTTGTTATTGTTGGAGTCTTGAAGAGACAAAGAGATGAAAAGCAACATTTGCATATAATATCTTTCCTTCTAATCCCACCAGTGATAGAACCTGTTAATCAGGCTATACTGAAATGCACCTGAAAATACAGCTTTCATGTTCACGGCCATAAAATCCAGAATTTAGAAGATCAAGTACAGGCCTGAACATCAACAGTTAAATGATATCTCATATGGCAGTGCTTCTTTGAGGTGATGACCCCCAAATGCTTGAAATGGTGTTCTGTGTCTCAAAACTGATGGAAAGGATTGCATCCATCCAAGCCAATCTGTCCAATTCTAACCTAGCCTCAATGAGTCACTCAAAGTTGAGCTTACAACCAAAGGCAGTTTTAGTATAATCCCCCTGAGAATATTTTCAAGAGGCAATGAGAAATATGCCCATCATTTTTCTTATATGACCTCTGAATATCTATAGGATAAGAATTTTTATAGCTGTATTTTCAATGTAAACTCCAAAAGATAAAAAAAGATAACAATACAGTCAGAAAATCCATGGGATATTGAGCAAAAGCAATTACTAATCCATCAGTTTGTATATATATAGATATAGACATATATATGTATATACCTAAATCTAGATGGGCAAGACACAGAAAAAGTTTTAAAATATTTTTGATATTTTACCTATTTTTTGTTTTTCTTTCATTATAACCAAATTTTATAGCTGATATAAACTTTAGGTAAATAATTTTAAAATCCCTATAATTTGAGAGCAATGAACAAATACATCACATGCTGTCAATTTTCAGGTACAGTTGGAGTTATATATTATAGATGTTAAAAAGAAGATGTCTCCACCCTGTAGTGGGAATACAGTCAGATGCTCCTTTACAGCAAATCTGTTACTGCTTTTCAATTTCCTTTGTTGATGACTTTTCCCTACAGCTAAGCCAGCTACAGATTTTGTGTAGTCCAATGCCAAATAAAAAATGTAAAGGAAGGCCTGTGTTCAAAAAGCAGGATGAAAAAGCTTTTACTTGTTAAAATATAAAATATTTCCTTTCCTTTCATAGTCTCTCTGGTCTATTCCATGGATTTTTACTATTTAATATAGTTCTAAGCTAATGAATATGCAATTTTAAATAATTATCATGAATTTTACACTTCATATTTATATTGTATGGTATTGATCTTAAATGCAAGTATAAAAATATTTAACTTATATGAAGGATCACCCAAAAGATCCAATTTGTTCTTCATGGCTTGTGTGTACCTATATATTTCATGTATGCCAAGTGTTTAGACTGGAAATGCTGATAAAAGCAAACTCAACAATTTTGTACTCATGTATGGATATGAGCTATCTTCCTTGGGGTTGCTCAGAATTGGCTAGAAGACAAGAAACCATGCATAGATATATCCATGTTTCTTTCTATATCATCATTGTCTTCATAAATGGTAAGCTAACATAATAGTTGGCTGGCATTCATAAAGCTTTCCATGGTCTTGTGTTTCTAAAATCTGTGGGTGCCTTTGTTCCTCTTTGAAGAACATTTTGGTTAAGTGGGAAAACTTGGTCTCTTAGAATGATCAGTGTCCTATTTTTTTGCAACCCTACCCCTATTAAGTGTTTTCCTTTCAACCCCACCTAAACTTCCTTTATTTATTTATTTTTCTTTTTAAAAACTTATTTATTTTAAAGAGAGAGAGAGTTAATGGACAGTGGACAGGTCAGGGCCTCCAGCCACTGGAAATGTACTCCAGATGCATGTACACCTTGTAATCTGGCTTACTTTGGTCACAGGGATCAAACTTGGGTCCTTTGGCTTTGCAGGCAAGTGTCTTAAACACTAAGCCATCTCTTTAGCCCTGGGTCACTTATAAACAGATGTGAAACATTGACCTTACACTGTCCCCAAGTTTCACCAAGATTTCAAACATCACATGTCTAAGGGAGTCCTTTTCTTCTCTCTTTTATTTATTATTATTAGTAGTAGTAGCATTAGTATAGTTATTAATGACATATTTTGTATGAATACATCATGTGTTGGTACTCTCTTTTCCCTTGTCCCTGTCCCCATTTTGCTGGGGACCCTCCTCAGTGGGGTTATAAGTATTCCACATGGAATTGTGGGTTATGCATTGTGGGAGCAGCAGTCAGTTATTTTTGAGGGCAGGGAATGCCTCTGGGCATGATGTCTCAACCTGTGGCTCTTACAGTATTTCTGCCCCAGCTACTGCAAAGCTCACTGAGCTGTGTTGGATGAGTTTTAAATCTACTTCAATGATGAGCTCTTAGGATCCTCTATATTTCTGCTTTGGTAAGTGTTGAGAATCTTCGGTGTCTGTCTCCTTCACCCTGGCACTGATCATCAGGTTCAGCATGGAAACAGCACTCATGCTCCTCTTTCCACTTCCTCTGTGGTTTCAGCTGTGGCTTGGCTGAAGGGTGAGAGGTAGTTTATCTCCTTGGTTCTGGACACTTTCTGAAAAATAACAGCTTCTCCAGCAGAGAATTAAGTCAGCATAGTATAAATGGAATAAGCATTATTAATTTAGGCCGAATCTGATGTATATAACTCCTCTTTTAGCCAAAGGATAGTGGTGGCCTGAGACTTGCTCAAATTGGCCAGGAGTTTATCAATCCTGTTTATTTATTTATTTATTTATTTTTCAAAGACCCAGCTCTTCATTCCATTGACTTTTAAAATTGTTTGCTTAGTTTCCAATTCATTGTTTTTTTTATAAACTGTGGTGCACTTGCGTTTGGCACATATAGCTTTATAATTGTGATGTCCTCAGGTTGTATCCTTCCCTTGATGAGTAAGAAGTCGCCTTCTTTGTCCTTTTTGATTACTGTTGGTTTGAAGTCTATTTTATCAGATATTAATGTAGCAACACCTGCTTGTTTCTGACTTACATTTGCTTGGGATATCATTTTGTATACTTTCACCCTGAGGAAGTGTGTCATTAGTGATGAGGTGGGTTTCTAGAAGACAGCAGATGTCTTGTTGGATGAGTTAATACTGTTAATGTTCACTCTGAAATAAATAAATAAAAATGAACCAAAAAATTTTCAAAAGGGAATTTATTGGATTATTTTATGGTAGTCCAGTAGCAGTTGCAGGTCTGAGAATCAAGGAACCTGCTAGCTGCTCAGTCCATGGGGCCAGATGTGTCAGCAGTCCCAATCCTGGTACTTCCTAAGGAGTCACTTGTTTTTGATACACATGGGTCTTCAGTGGACGCTGGTCTTCAGCCAGTGCTGGTATTCAATCCATGCTGGAAGGCAGAAAACATCTCCAGGAGCCAAATGAAAGGAAGGGACTGTTTTCACCTGGAGCTTCCTTATATAAAGTTCCCATGTGAGAAGGGCTGCCCACTCTGGGGGAAAAAGCTCACTCTGTGGGAAAGACTTCCTTCTTCAGTTCATCCTTCTTGGAAGCAACCTTGGAGACCCACCCAAAAGGGATTTTTGTGGATTACAAAACAGATCAAGTTGACGACATGTTGACCATCACAGGTTATAAATGAGGTTCAATTTAATCCCTGCCATGTTGAGGTGCTTTATTGAGTTTGGTGCTTTCTTGTGTTTTGTCCTTTTTTGAGCATGGTTTAGTTTTGGTTATTAGATTTCCTCTTGTTGGTTCTTGAGATTTGTTGTTTGACTCTTCTGTGTGGAGTAAATACCTGAAGTATTCTTTGTAGGTTTGGCTTTGTGTTCATATAATCATAGAGTTGATTTTTTTTTTTTTTTCATGGAAAGTTTTCCTTTCACCATCTATTATGAGTGATACTTTTGCTGGGTATTTTAGCTTTGATTGAAAGCTGTAGGTTTTTGGTCATTGAGGTGTTCCATTCCAGGCCCTTCTGATTTTCAGGTTTTCCCTTGAGAAATCTGAGGTAATTTTTATGGAATTGCCTTTGTATGTATAGAGTTGTTTTCCTCCCACTGCTTTTAGCACTCTCTCTTTGTTTTCATTGTTAAGAGTTTTAACAATGATGTGCCTTAGACAGTTTCTTCTTTGGTCCTGTCTCTTTGGTGTTCTGTGAGCTTCTTTTTTTTTAATATTTTTTGTTCATTTTTATTTAGTTATTTGAGAGCGACAGACATAGAGAGAAAGACAGATAGAGGGAGAGAGAGAGAATGGGCGCGCCAGGGCTTCCAGCCACTGCAAACGAACTCCAGATGTGTGCGCCCCCTTGTGCATCTGGCTAACATGGGACCTGGGGAACTGAGCCTCAAACCGGGGTCCTTAGGCTTCACAAGCAAGCGCTTAACCGCTAAGCCATCTCTCCAGCCCTCTGTGAGCTTCTTGTATCTGGATATGCCTCTCTCATGAGAAACTGGGAAATTTTTCTTCAATAATTCTGTTGTATATGTTCTCTGCCTCTCGCCTGGATTTCCTCTCCTTCTGGCATAACCATGATCCAGATATTTGGTCATTTTATGGTATCCCACACTTTCCTCATATTATGTTTGCATTATTTTTTGAATTTAGCAAAGTTTTTAAATTCCTAATCAACTTCTTCTGTTTTATAGTCCAGCTAATAGATTCTAGAGAGGCTTTTAAGAGTTCTATTTGATTTTTTTCTATTATGTTACTTTGCTTTATTTAGTTTTTCCTGAGATGGGGTCTCACTCTAGCCCAGGCTTACCTGGAATTCAATATGGAGTATCAGGGTGGCCTTGAACTCATGGCAATCCTCCTACCTCTGCCTCATGAATGCTGGGATTAAAGGTGTGAACCACCACACCTGGCTTATATTATGTTATTTTGAATCATATCCATTTCTTTCTTGAGGTACTCTAGCCACTTCAAATCAACTCCAGATACATGTATCACTTGTGCATTTGGGTTTATGTGGCTACTGGGGACTTGAACTTGGGTCCTTGGCCTTTGTAGGCAAGCATCTTAATGACTAACCCATCTCTCCATCACCTGAAAAAAATATAACATAAGAGTCAGGTAGTTTGTTGATCATATAATTGACATATAAGATAACGGTACACTGGCATACTTTACTTATTAGTTGGCGATGTCACACTAGTACATTTTAATTACCACCTGAGCATTTTATAGATTTTGTTTCCCACAGTCTAAAATTGTGTTAGGATAATTATGACAATGGTGACATCATGGATGTCAAGGATAATCAATGACAGAAGATGTCCATGAAGTAAGTATAGAATGTGTTGACATATTTGCATTAGAATAGATTACTCTCTTCAGATAAGCTATGTATAGATTACAGTTGTATAACAAACATTCAAAAGAGTTGTTTTCATTTTTATTTATTTATTTATTTACTTATTATTATTTTTGGTTTTTCAAGGTACGGTCTCACACCAGTCCAGGGTGACCTGGAACTCACTATGTAGTCTCAGGGTGGCCTTGAACTCATGGAAATCCACCTACTTCTGCCTCCCAAGTGCTGGGATTTAAGGTCTGTGCCACCACACAAGCTAGAGTTGTTTTTAATTTGATGTGGGAACTTGGATGTCACTAAGAGAGATGGAGACTTTCTCAGCAGCTGAAGGCCAGACTGCCTTGGCACACATACTTCCACTCACTCAGTGGCCCCCAGGTTCTTGTCATAGGAAGCCCAAGAATTACAGTCATAGACCATAGAGGATTAAATTTAGAAATGTTTAATTAAAAAGCATATAGAAATCAAGCTTATAGAGCTTAAAAGAAAGGAGGAAGACAGAATTTCTGTCCAAGACAAGGTAGGTGTAGGGTTTCCAGAAATTGAAAAGCCTACCCAGGACTCAGTATGCTGATTCTTTAAGGGAGTTTATAGGATGGGGGTGAACTGGTGATTCCAGCTCTGATATCAGGTATCTAGGGAAAAGTAGGTTTTCTGAAAAAGGGATTCTTCACTCCATATACCTTAGAAAAATAATTTTCCTTCATGGAAGGGGATGATCATCTGTTCTAAGAAAGAAAGAAAGAAGTAAAAGAAGGAAGGAAAGAAAAAGATAAGACTAGACTCTTCTGACATTCCTGGCCTCTAGAAAAGTTGAGGCTACAAGAACTCCTTTAGGAATAAAGGCATGAAGAAAGACCAAGATTGTCTCCTGCACTCACAGGAACATTTTTCATTCTTACTTTGAGAGGGCTCTGTTGCCCATAAATTGCCTAAAACCAGCTATGTGTGAGGCTCAAATGATGCTATATTGCACATGTAAAAGATTTTTTTTAATAAAATAAAATTTGAAAAAAAAAAAAACAAAACATAATGGCATATGTTTATGAAAATGCTATAATGAAACACCTTATTTTATATGCTGACTTGAAAAATAAATTTTAAAAAGTTCTCAAATAAAAGAACTGGAATACATTTAAATAAAATTAAAGTTAATGAGGAGCATTTCAGATTTGAGAAATCTGGATCATAAAGTATTGGCCATGGGAAACTATCAGCAGTAGAGCAGCCATCTGTTACAATGTCTGGATACCTGTCTTCCACTTACTTTAGCTTAGTTCATCCCTGGAGTTTTCCACTCTGATTCTGTGATCCATGCTCAGTCAATAATTCATTCCAGCCCCTGAACTCACACATTTCATTTGTAATCAACATGGCTTGAATCAATAACTTTCATTTATTTATTTTTTAAATATTTTTATTATTTATTTATTTGCATGTGGAGAAAGAAGAGAAGAAAAGAGAAGACAAACAGATTGAATGGGCACAGTAGGGCCTCTAGCTGCTTGAAATGAACTCTGTATGCATGTGCCACTTTGGGCATCTGATTTTATGTGGATATGGGGAAATTGAACCTGGGTCATTAGGCTTTGCAGACAAGTGCTTTAACTGCTGATCCATTTTTCCAGCCCAAGTCAATAATTCTTAAATATAAATATATTTAGAAAAGATTCAGGAAATTTACAGTATGTTATTAAAATTTTACTTACATATGCAAATTGCCAGAAATTATAACTCAAACCAAGTATATTCAATTATACTGTAAAAATCAAGTATTAAACATGAATAGCATGATTCTTTTTTTCACTAATATAGTTAGTTCAATGCATTTGTGTTCTTATATTGTAATAAATGGTTTTTCAACACTAATGTTGAGCTTGACATAAGACAACTGAGACTACACCATTTTGGGAATAGAGAGTCTGTTAGCAATACAGAGTGGGAGTTTACATACATGTTACATATGTATATATTAGATAGATGTTAAAAGAGAGAGCAAAGATGTGCGAGTAAAAACAAAGCAGATAGGAGGCTAAGGCAAAGACAGAGATACACAGAGAAAGAGGTACACAGAGATGTATAGGCATGTGCATATTACTTTAAGAAAAGGAAAAGAAGTAGAGAGGGAAAGAAAAGAAGGAGGAGAGAGAAAGCATGTGTGTGCATGAGAGAGTAAGGGAGAGAGCAGAGCAGAGGAGAGGAGAGAAGAGAAGAGAAGAGAAGAGAAGAGAAGAGAAGAGAAGAGAAGAGAAAAGAAAAGAGAAAAGAGAAGAGAAGAGGAGAGGAGAGGAGAGGAGAGGAGAGGAGAGGAGAAAGAAAAAAGGGATTGTAGCAGATAGTTTCAGATTCATTAGGATAAACTTGCAGACCAGGCACAGTTATGGAGGAAGGGATATTTATTGAAGCTTACCGATCCAGGGGAAGTTCCATAAATGGCAGAAGAAGCTGGCCTGCCTTCACAGATCCAAGCAAAGAGAAAGGAGGAGAAGCCTAAAACTACATAGCACAGTCCACTTCAGGAATTCCAAGTAGGCACACTTTGCATATCTTTATATTGAAATCTGAAAACCACCATACCTTCAGATTTACCCAGTGACACTGCCTCCAGCCAGGTGGCTGCAGATGCAAACTATAAAGAAATAAAAAAAAAAAAACTGAATATATCGGGGGCCATCTATTTAAACCATCACATTCTGCCCCTGGCGCCCAATAGATTTATGGCCATCACACATTGTTAATTGTACTCAGTTCAATTTCAAAGGTCCCCAAAGTCTTGACCAATTTAATATATTAAGACCTATAAAATCAAACAAGTTAAACGCTTCTAACATATAAAGGCACAGAGTCAACGTTTTCAGCTGGTATAAGGCATAGCAAGGAGAGACTAAAACAATGTAAATTCAACCACCATCAAACAAACATCAAACTTTGGTGGCTCAAGTTCAATATAACCAGAAATTGACAGCCTCCAGATTTTCCATTTCAGCCCCTCCAGCTGGGCAGAGTAGCCAGGGAACACTTCTATACCAGGCCAACAATGTGCTCTATGGTAGCCCTTGCATAGTCCTGGTATATCCAAAATATCTTCACAGACCATCTTTCACAGGCTCTTTCAGCCTATTAGGGCATTACACCCTGCCTCATACCACATCTCAGCAGCGGCTTGTGGAACCGTGTGAAATTCACAACCACTCCACGCATTTTTCATGCTTCTGAAACCAATATGGGTATGAAGAACACAGCCATATTCCTAATTCACAGATGAAATAAATCATAACCTTGATAAGCAGGTTTCTTATCCAGTCAACTCTTTCCAAAAGAGTTTGCATTTCTATGAGAGTCCATCCTCAGGCATCCATTCCATTTTTAATGTAATGCAGTTGGACCATCTTCCTTAAGATTGCTAATGTGTTAAACAATAGCAGGTTTAGTAACCTTAAACCAGTCTCAGTGCCTGTAATTTTAACTTGCTTGAGGTTTTCCAACTTAAAATCTTAAATCTCTCAGTCTAATATCTTTAGCCAAGCACATCAATCCATGACAAATTTGACCTTGATTAAACTCTCTAGGCCTGGGCAGCAGAATGCAGCCAGCCCTTATGGCAGTATCCCAGTTCTAACAAAGCCATTTGTAGTCTTTCCTTCCCCCTAGAAAGCTCATAAGCCAAGCCTTGAAGTTCAATACTGTCTGCACTTAGCATTTTCAAACTCTCATCAGAATGGTCCATAAAACTTGGCTTACCACCCCAGAAGGCATCAGTTGCAGGCTCCAAATCCATGCCTATTCCTCTAAAACCAAGTTTCAAAAAAATCAACATCCACATGGTCAGGTTCATCTCACCCCACTCCTGGTACCAAGTTCTGTAGCAGACAGTTTCAGGTTCACTGAGGTAAACTTGCATACCAGGAACAGTTATGGGGGAAGGGATATTTATTGAAGCTTACAGATTCAGGGGAAGTTCCATAAATGGCAGAAGAAGCTGGCCCACCTTCACAGGTCCAAGGAGAGAGAGAGAGAGAGAGAGAGAGAAGTACAAGCCTGAAACTATATAGCACAGCACACCTCAGGAACTCCAGCTAGGCATACTTTGCATATCTTTAGATTGAAATCTGAAAACCACCATACCTTCAGATTTACCCAGTGACACAGCCTCCAGCCAGTTGGCTGCAGATGCAAACTACAAAGAAATAAAAAAAAAAAAAAAACCCTGAATATATTGTGGGCCATCTATTCAAACCACCACAGGGATTATGCATGCACCACTAGTAGTATGGACAAAATATGAGTAAGGGCCAGGAAGTGTGATTTATGGAAAGAGGTGAGGGACTGCTTTGTGAGGACAGGGCCTTCCAAAGTTGTGGTTTGGCTAAGAGTTCCTGAAGAGTTTTGTCCAGGTGGTAAAGAGGAGAAGGGGTTGGGCAGGGCTTGCTGAAATTCTAGCCTACCACCAACTTTGCTTTTATAAAAAGAACAGGGAGAACCCTTATAGACTCAGGACGGTAATGGTCATACCTTAAAATTCTTCAACCTTAAAATGGGGCAGAGTGGTATTTGAGATTTTTCACAAAGTATGGGGTCAGGGCTCATATCTGTATACTTGTGCCAGATGGATAAAGGAGTATGAATAGCATGCTGGGGTATAGGAGGGTAAACAGGGAATATTAGTTACTGCTACATACTCATTGCTGAGACAAATCACGCAACCATAGCAGTTGATAAGAGGAAGGTTTTTATTTTGGGTTATACTCTCAAGAGAAGCTTTATGATGACAATAGAAAGCATGGCATGAGCTGAGGGTAAACATTGCCTCTGACACAGCAGGTGGACAACAACATCAGAGAGTGAATCAAGCTCTGGTAAGGAAGATGGCTATAACATCCTTAAGCCCACTCCAGCACTCAACGTCATCCATCAAGGTTTCACTTCCCAAATTGCTAGCAGCTTGGGATGAAACATTCAATATACATTAGTTTATAGGGGACACCTGATTCAACTTCAACATTCTTTCCCTGGACCCCACATACTGTTGAGCATTAAATGTAAAATGAATTGAGTTCAACTTTCAAAGATCCCACAGGGTTTTAAAATCCCAATTCTATTCAACATTCTCATAGCCCAAGGTCTCTTAGTTATGAGCCTGTAAAACCAAAAGCACTTTACAGAGTGAACATTCATACTTCACATGATGTTATTGGGCAAAGCAAGGGTATATTGAGCCAATGTAAGATCTAAAACAAATAGGGTAAACAGGAAATCCTGCAGCTTCAAGTCCAACATCCGTACCAGTGATAAATTCTCTGGGGTTTAAAATTTGCCCCACTAGTTAGGCTGATTACAACCCCGAGAAAACTGTATTAGGAGCTGGAAGATCTCCTTAGTAGATGTTGTATAGTCCTGGTGATTCCAAAGTCCTGAAAATTCTATTAATTAATTAATTTTTGTTAATTAATTCAATTAATTCATATCATGGCCCCTGCAGTCTCTACTCACAGACTATGACCATGCTCCTTATTGCTTTGGAGCCATAGTCAAATACCCATGTTGCACATCCAGTGACCTTTCTTTCCTGCATTTGTTATACTTACGTAATACCAGATGGACTACCAGATTTGTTAATTCAGGGGGAATAGAGCTCACTTGGAAGAAAATAAATCTTCATGATTATTCCTACTTTCAAAAGATTCAGCATTCTTCCTGTTGTCCCAATGTAGAACAGCTAGCCCAGTCTCCGTGGAGATAATCATTCAAACAATTTCAGCTAAAGCAGACTGCATTCTCCATGCCAAACTTTCATTTATTTTTGTGCTATATTCATCTGCTCACACTAGTCCAGTATTTCTAAACTCAACCCTCCTTAAGGTTTTACAGCACAGGTAGAATACAGGCCCTCCCCAAAACTGCTTCTGGCTCAGTCTGAACAAAGCTCTTTCCCCCTTCATTAGGCAAGCTCCACAGTCCACACTTCTTTCTGTATTTAGGATTTTCATCTATGAACAGAATAGTTCATAAAACTCTTTAAAGCACTAGAAGGTATATTTTAGGCTAAGGTTGCTAATTGTTCCACATTCTTCCAAAGAATCAGTTCCAAAAATCAACAGTCACACTGTCAGATTTGTAGCAGCTACAACTTTACTCTACTGATACCAAATTTCTGTTGTAGCTACCTTCTTATTGCTGGGATAGAGCACCTGACCAAAAGAAGCTCTCTGCTGAAACAGATGGAAAACAGCAGCAGGAGTGTGAGCTAGATTCTAGCAATAGGGAGCTGGATATAATGCCCATAAACTAGCCCACAACAACAGACCTTCTACATCAAGGCTCCACTTCCCAAATTATCATCAGCTGTGAACCAAGTATTCAGAAGACAAGAGTTTATGGGGAATATCTGCTTTAAACAACCATACTTATGAATACAAAACCCAAAAAACAACAAGAACAAAAATGCTTATGGTATTAAGAATTGTACCAGCCAAAATGGAGCATGTAAGCAGGCAGGCAAATAGGAGTGTTATCTGTCATCTTCAGAGAGATGTCTTTACTTATGGCACTGAAAATAGAAAAATAGTAAATGTGGGTGACCTCTGGTATATAAGAGAATGAGTTATACCTTAGAGGGATGTATAGGTCTACCTGGAAAGGAATAGAAATAGGAGAATTATTACTCAGAACAAAAGGTGTCTAAGATGACCACTTAATATGCTTAAATAGCATATGACATTCTACTAATATGTGCATTAATATGAACGAGAGAAAAATGATAAAACAGAGACTCAGTCATCTGTCCATGATAATCTTGTAAGTGTAGACTTCAATTCAAAGGCATTTAATGCCTTTAAGTCTTATAATATCTGCTTAATTTATTCAGATTGTTTACGTATGTTTAATAAACATTTCACTACTATTTAACTGTTATGTTTAGATAAAAGATCACAGAGAATTATTTAAAATCTTTACCAGGCATCTTCCATTAACTTTTTTTATTATAAGCATTAAAAATTATTACTAAAATTCAATGACTCCTCAGAAACAATTCAGTATTTGTTCAGTATTTAGTGCTCAAATATTTTTATTCTTTTGGTTTTTTGAGGTAGGGTCTCTCTCTAGCCCAGGCTGACCTGAAATTCTCTATGCAGTCTCAGGGTAGCCTTTAACTCATGGCAATCCTCCTACCTCTGCTTCCCGAGTGTTTGGGATTAAAGGCATGCACCACCATGCCCAGCTAAAATTTTGTTTTTAACTGGATCTTAGTCAGCTTAGAATAAATTCTTAAAATTTTCTTTTTACTGATATTATGTCATTAAGAAGCTCTTAAATTAAAAATTTGAAACACTTTAAAGCTACCTAATTTATAAATCAAATTTAATTATTTATTGAATATTTTAAGTCCTTTGTAATAAATGTTTTGAGATCATTTCATTAATAAGCCCATATAGCAAATATTTTGGTAAGCATGAGAAAATATTTGCATCTAATTAAATTTTTAATGTAATTTAAGGAATACAAAATTGATTTGTAGTTCAGTAGCATCTTCAAATATATCTAGGTATATATTTAAAATTTATAGCCTTCACTAAGCAGATTCAGTCAAGTAGCTCACAGATATAAAATGCAAACAAATCAGACAGACAGAAATATGAACATGTGTTAGTGATTGGTGGTCATTAACAGAGAACCTGCCATAGGCATTTTTAAAGACACACATGAAACATACAGATACATGACAGTTACTGGACAACCGTAGACATGATACACAGAACACAACATTATGAAAGAGAAACAGACGCCCTCCCTTTGAAATTTTTGATATGCTTTAAATTATGTTGGAATTGAGCTGACTTAATATTATTAAATTGTACAAGTAGTCATTTCCTAGTTACAAATGTTTATAACACTCCAACAAAGCCGTTATAGTAAAATAATTTCTATTGGAATATTTAATTGGTTTTCTATTTTTTCCAAAACATTATTATAAGCTTCATGGCCTATCACATCACATATTTGTACTCAGGTCTTAAAATGGGATTTTTGGACTGCAGAAAATGTTTATGAACTCCAGCCTTTGGGTTTTTGTCTACTTTTTACAAGGAACTGAAATAAACAGACTGATAATGATAGATTATAAACCATCACATTTATTAAGGGAGCTCATGAAACCAGGGACAGGGCTGGATCTTGGATATTCTCCCCCATGGTCCCGGGAGCTCAGGAGGGAAGCTCAACATGGGAGTGGAAGAGAAACATGATGGGTGCTTTTCTAGGAAGACTGGAAAATTGCTAGGGCTTAAAAAGAAGGTAAACGATAATAAGAAAATAATAAAATGAAAAATAAAGAAACCTCTTTCCCTCCCCATTTCAGCAGCTGAAATGGAGGAGAGTGCTAGAAGCTTTACAGAGACATTACAGAGATTTATGTGTGGTTCAGGGAACAGGAAAGAAGGAGCAGAAGAAGAGGCTTTATCCTCCTGGTAAGACCCCTTACAGCTTATTTTCCCTCAGGCTCAAGTGAGTTCTGAGAGAGAGCTGATTGGTTTGCACTCAGTGACCTTGCCCACAAAGAGGCAAGGATACATATCTTTCCATTCCTTATTTGGGGTTCTCTCTTAGCTGGCTCCCTATCAGAACTACCTTCCTCCTATTATTGGAAACAGAAATTGGCTATGCAGCTTAAAAGTGATGGGCCCCATACTAATTTTCCTTGGCTAAATGCAGAAACTGTCCTTGGGGCTGTTGGAGACAGTCAAGGTCATTAAACTTTGCTACAGATCAGACCCATCACAAGGATGTGACCTTTCCTTATCTCTGCCCCTCTTGGAGTCTTTCCATGACCTTCCTAGCGAGTTAATATTGCTAGAAGATTGTCCCGTTCCAAAAATCCTGACACTAGACCTCTGGAATCAGGCCTGGAAAGTTTGTGAACAACCAAAGGCCACACAGGACCACTCTGAGGCAGGGAAAAAGCTGTTCATTGGAGCTTGAGTTGCCAGGCTGTCTCACGGAAGAGAGCGAGAATATTTGGAGTGACTATGGATAGTCTGGGTTTTTACAGTCTCTTTCCTTTGGGGACTAGTAATGCAGGGGAGAGCAGGGACCAACGGAGAAACTAATTAGTCAAGAGATCAAATGGAGGTGTCATCAGGAGAGGAGAGGAGCCAGGGTGTCTCTAAGAAAAGATTGGCAGCAAACTATGGATAAGGGCGTTGTTAAGCCAAGGGAATTGGGGTTAGGCAATACAAACATCTAAAGTTGTGTCAGTCAGTCAGCTGTCCTTCTCTTCCTTCATTTTGACTTCATCTTGGGACTCTTGTTATACTTAACAAGGACTAAACTGGCTAAACTACACATGGGGCTCATAAAAGCCTATAAACCTGGTGTTCCTAATGTGGCCACACCCCATAGAACAGACAACAACAGCAACAAAACTAACCCAGACTTGTGGCTCAAGTGGGCTTCTTGAATACCCTTTGCTCCTCTGGGAAAGTGCTCTACCTTCTTTCATGGGTCTTCTCAAAACCACTCTTCCCTCCCTGAGCAAGAGAGCTCTTCCTCAATATTTTTATTATTTATTTTTATTATTTATTTGTGAGAGAGAGAGAAAATGGGTGTATCAGGGCCTTCAGCTACTGGAACAAACTCCAGTTGGTGCATCTGTAATGGGGATGTTGGTGTTCTGGGGTGCTTCCTGGAACCCTCAGCCCTGAGTTTATATCTGCAAACTAACCAAAGAATTGTCAATTCCAGATTCAAGAGAATGAATTTTGAAATACCACATTTTATTCAGATTTTACAAAGGAGTGCAGCAAGGGGCAGGCTGGTAGGTAAGGGGAGATAAAGTGGGAAGAAGAGAGGTACATCACTGTGGAGCCCAAAAGCCCATGTAGGCCACATGTAGCTCAGGAACCCATGTGATCAGATACTGATCTCAGAAAAAAGTGTGAGAGGGAATTTTAAAAATAAAGTGCACTTTCACGAAGGACCAAAAGTGAAAATGGTAACAAAAGAAAAAAGGTGTCTCTTCCTACCCTGGCAGCAAGAGCTCTTACCCCTCAGAAGATTGGAAAACTATTGCTGCCAGCTCCAGATTAAGAAAAATCTGGGACCCTCTCTCCCTAGATCCAGGAGGATATAGGATTTGTGCCATCCCAACTGGACACATCTATACCAGGTGTCCCAGCCAATCGGCCTGGCCTTAGAGGAGAAATCCACCCATACCTAGACAGGGTGCATACTTGAGAGGGAGTTAATTGGGTGGGATGGATAAACATCAAATCCCAGGACTGGTGTATTTGGGGCAAGCTGAGATAGTTCTGTCATTCTAAGGCCCCTTCCTTTATGGGCAGGGGCTTAGAATGGAAGTCCAGATTCTGCTTTACAAGCAAATGCCTTAACTTCTAAGCCATCTCTCCAGCCCCCATTAAATTTTTTTGAACTTGATCCATTCATCGGTTGATTTAATTTTTTAATTTCATAAGACAAGGATCTGGGAACCCTACGTTGTACACATCACTGTGTTGGTGTACAAAGAACCCACAAATTCCCGTATCATTATTTTTCCCTCAGTCTTAGTTTAGAAGCCTATTGTGACATTACTGGATCTTCAGCTGATGCTGAAATGAATGTGGAGACCAGAGAGATGGGAAAGTCACAGCCAGAGACATTTACAGAACCAAGTTCCCTAAGTTGCAAGACTCATAATTCTCCTCTTACTACTGATGTGGAATTTTTTAACTCCTGAGAGAGGGGAAGGTTAAATGTCCATAAAGACAGAGAAGATCCAAGTCCTGTGCACTCCAACTTTGGGTCCTTATGCATGTCAGCAAAGAATTATAAATGAGGACTCAGAGAAGGGCATATCATGAATTATGAGATTAATTTTAGGTAGAGTTAGGCTCCAGAGGGAAGGGTTAGGGAAACCCAAGCCAAAAGAAGTTCCCTCCATCATTTCTCTGGAAAGACACACACAGGCACACATGGAAAACAAAGCAGGAGAGTCCAAGCCAAAAGATCCTTGCCTATGTAGGTTCAGAGAAGATTGGAGAGAGTAGGGCACTCAGAGGTTGAAGAGAGATCACACGCATAGCAAAGGAAGAAAGCATCCAAAAACAAAACAGGAAAGTGGCAAGACAAAGAAAAATTCTCCTCCTTCTCAGTAACTGGGAAGTGGGAGGGGAAATAGGAGACATCCCTCACACTGGGAAAGAGACAGAGAATTTACCAAAAGAACTAAGAAGCTAGGCCAGGTCCATTATATGGATGAAACATCCAATAAGATGTGCCTCATCATCACTCAGGCATAGAAGGGAGACACCTGATTGGTTGGTGAGCTGAAGAAGCTGACTGGGGAAGGGATGGCCCACAGCTGTCCTAAGCTCAGGAAAACTTGAAGCAGCTGAGCAGTTATAGCAAGGAATCCCAACACTCCCATTACAAAGCTATACTAGTGTTCAAGTGTACAAGGTACTTTTTTTACATTAGAGTGGTGTGAATTCTCCTGATATTATGGAGCAGTTTTCTCAGAATTGAAGCATTGAATTGAAATATGGAAGCTCTGGAGGTAAACAAGTCTGAGAAAGCTAAAACTTATAAGGTCAGGAGACCCATTACAGGCTATGGAAGCAGTAATCAATTACTGGGCTTGAGCAGGAATCTCCAAATAGCCAAGCTGACTGCAAGTTATACAGTGAGCGCCAGAGGTACAACTTACCCCCGCTTGGACCAGGCTGCAGTGGAATTTTTGTTGATGCAGCTGCTTTGGAGTCATCTAGGCTCCTGTCGCTAGCCCCTTACCGTACTTTGTAATGCGAAATAAAATTCCCAGAAAAGTGCTGCATCTGCTGCACCTATTTTCTCCTGAATGAACTGATAAATCTCTTGTGATTACAGAAGGATGGAATGTTGCAAATCAGAGCCAAATTACCTTAGGCTGTGGTTATTCCCTTAACAGCCATTTATTGCCTTCCTTTTTGACTTGCCTAATATCCTGGTGACTATCAGTGGATCTGGTGTGACCTTTGTAGAATGTATCAACAGACTCTCAGTTTCCACCAAACCAAGGTCCAATATAATGTCATCAGCATCATCTGAAGCCTAGTAGAAATTTCTTGCTTCTTCATAACCCACCTGATATAACTGATGTTCAGCCAATGTAGTTGAAAAGTGTCTTGATTTATGAAGTTTGCTCTGTTCCTATAAAAAATTTATGAAATTGTTGACATATGGAAACATGGAATTTGTGTAACCTAATTCAGTGTTCACACATATTTGGCTCCAGAATAAACTCGCTTATCCCCCTTTGATTTGAGAGGTATGTCTTTTTGCCTTGACAGCAAGTAACTCCAATAAACTCATTTGTTCACCAAAACTGGTTTGGGCACAATCATTCTTGTTATGTTGTCTGTGCCCTATCTGGGGTAAACAGATGTGTTTTCACGTCTTGCCAGGCAAAATGTTTCTTGCAACACAGAATTTGGACCTTTACATTGTTACTAATAATGAGATTAGGAATGCTATCACAGATTTTTCATCAAATATTCAAGTAAATTCTTATTCTTTGGTTTTAAAATATTTAAAAGTTTGCCAACCTGCCCATAATTTTGCATCAGAAGAGGAAAATCACACAATAAAAGACAGGTTTAGGTATGCAACTCATTCTAATTGTTTTTGATTAGTCCAGAAGACTCCCAGTTATGAGTTTGAGCTCACATTTCACAGCAAGGTTTTCTTATACCATGTGTGCCTTCCCATACTCCTATGCCTGTAGCTTACTCAATAGCAGCAAACTAATGCAGATAAAGAGTTCTGTCTCCATTTATCATATTAAGTAGCAAGGATTTCTAAATAAGTCATACTTTGGGAGAAAGATAATCTTCTTTTAGGCTGTTTGGTTAGGGACAGAAGCCCAAAACTGGAACCAGACAGTGCCACCCCAAAGGCCACCCTGCCTTGGCAGGAATGGAACTCAGGAGTAGGACTTGTGTCTGATCTAGATTCACCCCAATAGCTGTAGTGCCCCCTACGGCTGACAGTCTACCACATGTGGTAGATTCAGAGGCCAGAGGAAAATCACACATGTTATTAAAGGGTGAAGTTTCCCCAAAGTATAAAGTGGAGGCAAACAGAAAATTACCTAGGCCAAGAACCAGTACTCTGATCTACCCCACCCCCATACCCAGGCATGTTTGGAGGGGGGAAGCCAGACTTATCTGTTTCCAGTAGAGGTCACAGGGCAGAAAAAGGAGGGGCAGAGAGGGCAAAAGGAGCTAGAAACAGCACAAACAAGCCTGTATAGCCTATTGAAACTGGAATCTGACATTGGTTTCTGCTGTGTAAGGCAAAGACCCACTTGATTTGTAGGTTTAAAGGTCAGACCCCAGAGGCCAGCCCACTCTAGCCCAGGCTGACCTGGAGTTTACCATGTAGTCTCAGAGTGGCCTTGAACTCACAGCAATCCTCCTACCTCTGCCTCCTGAGTGCTGGGATTTAAAGGCATGTGCCACCATGCCCAGGGACACTTCCATTTTTATCCAAGGTGAAAGCTACTCATGTGGAGGGTCCTGTTACTCTTAAACCCCCTCAGTGCTGCAACAGCAACAACAAAAACAAAAGTAAATAAAAACCAAAACCCGGTCCAGTAGCGGTCACCCCATAGTTGTGGTGGATAAGAAGACCTAATCACAAAGAACTCTCTTATTGCTGAATAATTTTACTGGGGGAAGTAGAAGATGTGCTTACTGACACTACCACATGTTCACTGAATGTTTCATAGAAGCACCACTTCCAACCAAGAGTAGTGCTATCTACCCGAGTAGATATTTTCCCTTTATCCTTGCCTTGGCTTGTGAACTCACCAAATCCAGCCCTCAAAACTTTTGTATATCAAGGAACCCTGTGACAGGCTGACAGCATCTCCAGCAGGTCATCTCAGCCAGCAAGACAGAGACAACAGTGTTTGCAGTGAAGTTGGAGAGAAGTTGTCAGCTTCTTCACTTTATAAGAAATAGTTTAGATATGTCCTTTGCAAAGATAGACAGCCACTGAACTGTAACCAGTCAAGAAAGTATTATTTTTGAATTATGACACTGTTAATCTACCAAAAAAAGAACCGTGGCATTTGAAGCAGAAAGGCATTGAATGAATTTATAGCCAAAATTAAAGCAAATTTAAAAAAGAAAAAAATTTAAAAAAAACAAAAGATTATTGTAAAATTCATGAGTGAATAAATGCACTTTAAAGGGATATTATTTGCATCATTTTTAAAAATTTTCTTCTTAAAAAAGGGTCATTTTCTTTTAGTTATCTCATGCCAATTAATGTATTTAGTAATTTTTCTTTCAAACTTAAGATCAGCTATGACCATGTAATCTAGAAAACAATGTTTTTGCTTTGGAAAAGATGGAATTTTCATACTTGCCTTGTTTCGTGTCTTGTTTTATTTCCAGGTTTCATTGTGTAGTGTGCATGTGCAACGAATGTCACATGGTGAAGAAGTCTATACACCAGACATTGCATATGCTGAATTAAATAACCTTTACAGAATTCAGCAAAAAGTCTTTGTTTCTTAAAGTATATCAAACTCAAAGAGAAATTCTTTACGTATGTGCAATAATTTCATAAATATTACATAAAATGTCATAAAAGTAGCTGTGATATTTCTCTGGAATTGTTTCATATTATGGATTTTTAAGAAAGTCCTCATCTTGGAAGTACCATGACTGTTAGAAGTAGGTAGACCTTACATTCTATGCAATACTAATTGCATTAGAGTTCCTCACATTCTCAGGCTTTCTTCTAATGTCATTCTGTATATTCTTAAATTAAAGCTATATTTCTAAATATCAAAGTCATGTGAATCTCAGCGAATGAAATATGTATTGGATTCACTTGGGTTCTTAGCATCAACTGGATCATTCTCTTGTTGCTGTTACCTTTACTAATTAATGTATGATTCAATTCAGGATTGTAAAAAGTATTTTTGCAGAGCTGTGCACCTGACTTTAGATAATTTTCCTCATTACCCTCCCAAAAGACCTGTGAAATTAGCAGTCAACTCCTCACCTGCCTGTTCTTCCAAATTCACAGATGTATATTCTAGCCCTAGGAGATATTGATAAGCTTTTATCTCCATAAATACGCCCAACCTGTTCACTCCATATAGATGAGTGAGATGGTTTGATTGTGAACTTGAAAGGACCTAGGTTCACCTGTGAGAGATTTTCTTGGGTTAAGGTGAGAAGACCATCTTTAACTAGCCATCAACATCCCATGGCCTGAATAAAGAAAACTGGCCTAACAGGAGGGTGAAACATTATTCTGCATCTTCCCTGTGGACTGAATGTGACCATCTTCGATATCTACACCCTCCTGGCCTTAATAGACTAGTTCCTAGAACTTTAAGCTGAAATAAAGGTTTCTTCCCTTCAATTGATTTTTCTTTCAAGTATTTTGTTTCTGCATTGGGAATGCAACTAATACAATGAATTAAATTCCATATGATATTGATTTCTTTTTTTTTTTTTTGCTTTTCACACTTTATTTCAACATAACTATGCATAAGAAATACACTCATATTGGTTAATAGAATGCAATTAAGTTTAACTTACCCTACATAATCTTGACCAGAAACTTGGTACATGGTTTACGATTAAAAAACAAAAACTGCAATCTGGTTTATTTATTTATTTATTTATTTTTATCTATTACAAGTGTATAAAAGATCCTCCTTTCTGATGTCTTTCATTTAGAATAATGATCTCAATGTCTATGTATTTCACCACTTTCATCACAATGGTGCTTATTTTGGATCCAAGTCTTATCCCATTCTATGGATAGAGCATACCTTGTTTATCATTCAGCAGTTGTTTCTCCTTTTATTATTATGAATAATGCTGTTACAAATATCGGTATCAACTTTGTCCATGGTGTATGTTAAACTTTTATTAGAAAGAGATTGTTTAGTCATGATGTAACTAGTTAAAAGTTTTAATGACCTACCAGCTGTTATCCTAAGTTGCCATACTACTTATTACTCCCACAAGCAGTGTAAGATATGTATACTTTCTCCATTTTCATCCCAATATTCACTATATTTTTCTAATATTTTATGAGTTGTAGCATCCATTGTGTGTTTTCAAGTGATCTATTTTTAACTTACACAAAATACTATATATTTGTATTTTATACAATATGATGGCAAGCAGTGTATTGTATTGTGGATCAGTTAACTATTCACTTTCTTCTCATGGTTATCATTTGGTCATAGCATGTAAAATACAATTCTATTAACATTTATTCAGAAAAATTGCATAACCAAACCAAAAGTTTTCATCTGGCAGAGCAGATTCCTTGGGCTGTGTTTCTCCTATCAAACTGTATACAAATGCCTCATTACATATCTGAGTGGTAAATATTTTATCCCACTCTGATTTGTCTTTTCAAATTTTCAAAATGACAAATCTGCTCTTTAGGATACTTAGAGAATAAAAGAGTTTTAAACTTTAATAGTATTAGAAATAGGTTTTTGCTTTCTTTATGTGTCTTATACTTTTGGTGCCATATCTAAAAAACTAGTGCAAAGTCTAAACTCTTCATTGTGTGTGCAGTTTTGTCTTTTCCTATCTGTCGCACAAAGTTTAGTTAAGGACACAGTGTATAGCATTGTCATATTGACTTCCTTCACTTAGTAATATGCGTGTGGTAGTCATATGTGTTTGTGTACCTTGGAAGCTCATTATTTTATAACCACAGAATCCTATCACTTTGTAAGAAAGTGCCACCATATTTTATGTATTTATATTTGGAAGACTATTTAGATTATTTTCAGTATTAACTAATATAATTCATTATACAATTTTGTGTGTATACAAGCATTTAAGTCATTTGGATACATAATTTGGAATGTAGTAGCTTGGTCATGTGGTGAAACAATGCTTAGATTTTTAAAAAAATTTTTTTGGTTTATTTTATTTATTTACTTGAAAGTGACAGAGAAAGAAAGAGGCAGATAGAGAGAGAGAGAGAGAGAAAGAATGGACGTGCCAGGGCTTCCAGCCACTGTAAATGAACTCCAGACACGTGCGCCCCCTTGTGCATCTGGCTAATGTGGGTCCTGGGGAATCGAGCCTCAAACCGGGGTCCTTAGGCTTCATAGGCAAGTGCTTAACTGCTAAGCCATCTCTCTAGCCCCAATGCTTAGATTTTTAAGGGAGTATCATGCTGTCCAAAATTTCCCTTGTACCATTTTTATAATGTAAAAAAAAAAGTTCTTTATGCTATTTACCAGAAATTGATATTATTCAGAGATATTCATGTTTTAAAAACTCTGTAGTGTCTTTATCTAGGATATTTACTTTATTTCATTTTTTTTTTTGACATAGGGTCTAGCTCTAGCCAGTCTCAGGGTGGCCTCAAACTTGCGGCAAACTTCCTACCTCTGTCTCTTGAGTGCTGGGATTAAAGGTATGTGCCACCATGCCAGGCTTTATTACTATTTTAATAGTGGCAAGGTTGTATTCTGTAGAAGGAAGAGTGCTCACCTTCTATTTAGAAAGTTTTCAAACTGTTCTGGGTTTGTAAATGGTCATATCAGTGTAGGAAACATCTTACCATGGTGTTTTTCTTTATCAAATAAAATGTTAACCATAATAAATGTTTTGAAGATATTAATATTATTTTGTTAAATACTTGCACACAGAGTGGACTCATGCTAATCTTCACATAGTCATTGGCTCCTTCACCTTGATTATGGGATCTGCTTTTCATCATGCTTTTATTTTCTATGCATACTATGTTCATCCTCTTCAGTACTATCATATATTGCCCACTAATGTTATCAAATGTTAATAAAACATCCTTTTTTTACTTCCATTATTTTGTTTATACTGAACTACAACTTTCCCTAAGCTCATGAATAAATTGTGTATTTTTGCCAGGCATGGTGGCGCATGCCTTTAATCCCAGCACTTGGGAGGCAGAGGTAGGAGGATCGCCGTGAGTTTGAGGCCACCCTGAGACTACATAGTGAATTCCAGGTCAGCCAGGGCTACAGTGAGACCCTATCTCAAAAAATCAAAAAAATCAAAAACAAAAAGAAAATAAATTATGTATTTTCAACTTCATGCTGAACTTTTACCTCTTACCTAGAGTCAACAATTTTCACTCATTCATTATTGAAATTGTTCTGTCATTGTGGTTGCTATTGTTTTCATTTTCTTATATTAATATGTGCTCCAAAGACTGAAAGCTCAGCCAAACTCCAAAAGTGTCTGGCTTAGTTTCTATGGTGACTGCCTATTTTGGATACTAAAGTGTACTGAATGCCTTTGTAACTTGCTTCATCACTTAAGTACTGACTTCTAATGTGCCTTAGCAAACTGTTCATTTGTTACAGGTCTCCTGCTTCCCTGTAAGTTTTCTTTAATATGACTGGCTTCCTCTTTCTCCATAAACTCCCAAATGTTCTATGAAATCATCATTGGTTTAATAATTTATATTAATTATGTATGTGGTTCAATTGTTTTCATCAATCAGAGCAGGTATAAAACAGCAATGGCAGAGATCCTTAGTACAGATTTTCTCCCTTTCCTGTTCCTACATATGCCACAGGTCATTGGCCTGCCAGTCATATTAGACAAGCCTTGGCTTTAATAGGACAAATTATGTTTAATAAATAAAGTTAAAATTACTTTGGGAAAGAGTTAAAAGTAACTTTACTCATATTGTTAAGAGGAGATAGTTCAGTGACTAAAGCACTTGTTGGGTTAGGGTGAGTTCTGGAGTTCAGATACACAGCACTCAAGTAAATGTCAAGAGTATTTGGTGGCCCACCTGGTAGCCCTTACTAGACAAAGTTAGGGAAACTGGCTATCTTGAGCTGAATCAGTGTACTCTGGCTTGAAGCAAGAGACTATGTCTCCATAAATAAAAGTGCCCAAAAGACACCAGATATCAACCTCTGGCCTCTGTATGCACCCACACACATAAAAACACATTCATACTGTATGAACATGCAAAAAAAATTAGGATAGGAGGATTATCTTATAGGCCTTTGGTCTGTGGTTTAGAAAATATACTGAATAGAGTTACTGTGTTGCTATTGTTTACCTAACAAATAGGATTTAGGGTTAGGGTTATAATTTTTGGGTGGAATATTGAGCATAATTACATCTAAACTCAATAGGGAATCTTTGACAAAAATCACCAACTAGAATACAACTCTATTCATTTTGTATCTTGAGCCAAATCAAACAAGTACATTGCCAAATTCTCATTCTAAAGAAAACGTTCCCATCTGCTGTAATTATATAGAGTGAGAAAGATAGTGAATGTATTCCCATTTACGGAGCACAAAGGAAACTCTTTTATTTTAAGACCAATTACCGGCATTGTTGGCTCTGTTAATGGATATTTCACTGGAGCAGAGTAATGTGTACATTTCCTCAGCGTTACGTGTTAGGGAGCTAGCTTTACTCACATTTACTAAAACCTTGCAAGGGTTCTCTGGCCAGATGGAAAGTGCAATGGGACATTATTCTCTCTCTAATCAAATTACAAATATACAAACTGACAGGTCATTCAGATGAGCATTTACTTGGGGTTGAAACACGTCTCCCCTGAGTAGAATCACTCAACTTAAAATTTATGCTAAAACAACTTATAGTTAAAAGAAATATTGATGTTTTCCCCATTTCTTAAATTCTTTAGTGACATCTGATGTTTATTTCACAAGTTTTCCTGATATTTGTTTGATACACCACATCTACCTATAAAAACAAGAAGTAAAATATTGATCAAATTAAAATATCACACATCCATGATTAAGAGTTATATTTTCTTAGAGATTTTGCTAACAAAAGTTTACAACCTCCTTAGAGATAGCCTTTTGTTTATAAATGGTCTGTATCAAAATGAAGAATTCATCTTAGTATGTCTGCTCTATGTTGCTCTTGTGCACAAAGCATTTTTTAAATTTAATGTATTTACTTGCCAAAAGAGAGCGAGAGCGAGAGAGAGAGAGAGAGAGAGAGAGAGAGAGAGGAGATAGACAGAGAGAGAATAGGCATGCCAGGGCCTCTAGGCACTTGAAATGAACTACAGATGCACGTGCCATCTTGTGCATCTCGCTTACATTGGTGTTGGGGAATTAAGCCTAGGTCCTTCAGTTTCACAGTTAAATGCCTTAACAGCGAAGCCATCTCTCCAGCCCCACAAAGCATTTTTTAACAATTCTATTTATTTATTTGCCAGCAGAGAAAGATAGAGGAAAGACAGAGAGTGGGTGTTCCAGGGTCTCCTACCACTGCAAACAAACTTCTGATGCATGCATCACTCCGTGCATCTTGCTTTATTTGGGATCTGGGGAATCAGACTTGGGTCTTTAGGCTCGGCAAGGAAGTAAGTGCCTTAACCACTAATCCATCTCTCCAGACTACAAAGCATTTTTATAGCAATCTCAGCCACCATTTGTAAATTGTCATTTATACAACACATGCTTCTCACTTTGGTACTTCAAATGCAGTATTTATGTGTATATTTAATTTGTATATTGCACACAAGTCAATCTTTAGAGTTACTGATTTTAGTTTGTCACATGTTGTTTTCTTTTGTCAATAAACAAAAAGAGACATGAAAGGCAGACAAGAAAATATTTCTAGGTTACTTAAATTTTTACTAGTTTCATAAACGTGAAGAAAATGAAGTATAATGGCATGACCAAACGTTCCTCCTTCCAGCATGCTACAGCCAGAAACCCAACCACCTCGATGTTAAAGGCCACATGTGTGTACTTCAGCTTGCATTGATTTTATATCCCTTTGTTACAATTATTACTATGTGTTATTTCTGCTATACGATAACTTAAATAGTTCGTGAATGTGCTGCTGTACACTTAAAGGAGAGTATGCTATTCATTATTTATCAAGAGGACATTTCCATTATATAGCAAGTGAGTAAATTGTTTCAGTGCCTTGCTTAAATTGGATTGACTGCTCTTTGGGGAACGGTTTGTGTAGGAGTTCTTCCAGTGGCCCTCAATGTGGAAGGATTAGGAAAGTCCACACAGGGCCACGTGTGCAAAAAGCATGAAAAACAGCATAGACAGATCTGATCTAGATTGAGTAATAGATGAGACTAGCTTAATATAAGTGCTCTCATTCACTAGGCACATGGCAAACAACTTTCAACCATTAGAATCAGTCCAATTTCTAGTAATACAACAAAATACTAAGGGTGGACCCCTCATAGGGAAAATAAACTTAGTTCATAGGATTTGAAGTTCAAAAACAAGGCATTGGCATGCTGTCAAGGACTATTGATGACTGTTACAACATGACGAAGAGATGAAAGAATAATCACTGAAGAAGGAACTAGGTGCATGAGCTAGCTTTCCCCTTGTTAAAACCAATTATCTCCTATACACCAGCCTTAAATCTTATCAATTATCAATTCTCCATAATTTATTATCATCCTTCTCAATGTTGAACCCTCTATCTTTACCTAACTTCTCATGGTGGACCCTCCACTATTACCTTCCTTCTCAATGGTGTACCCTCCATCCTTACCTTCCTTCAATGGTGGACCCTCCATCACTTATTACCTCCCTTCTCAATGGTGGGCTCTCCATCATTACCTTCCTTCAATGGTGAACCCTCAATCATTTATTACCTTCCTCCTTTATGTTAGACAATCCATCATTTATTTACCTGCCTTCTATAAGGTAGACCCTCTGTCATTTAATACCATCCTTCTCTGGGGTGAACCCTACTACTTTTTGCCTTCCCTCTTAATAGTGGATCCTCCATAATTACCTTACTTCTACATGGTGGTCCCTTCATCACTTTCTACCTTCCTTCTCTGTGTTGGACAATCCATCATTCATTCACTATTCTTCTATCTGGTTTACAATCCATTTGTTAACTTCCTTCTCTGTGTTGGACACTCCATCATTTTTACATTCTTTATCATGATGGATACTCCCACATTTATTACCTTCCCTTTCTATGGTAGATAATCAATAATTTATTTACCTTATTTCTCAATTGTGGACACTCCGTCATTTATTACCTTCCTTCTCAAAGGTGGAATTTCCATCATTAGCTTCCTCCACCTTCCATTATTTATTTCCCTCCCTTCATCAATGGTGGATCTTCCATTATTACCTTCCTTATCAATGGTGGATCCTGCATCATTACAAACCTTTTCAATGGTCAACCCTCCATCCTTCCTTTTCTTTTCAATTGTGTGCCAACCATCATTTGTTTACCTTCCTTCTCAAGTGCAATATATGTTGAGGACATTTTATCACTGATCTGTTTTTTTTTTTTTTACACTGTCATGAAGAAGTGAAAAATTTTAAAACATCTTTAAGACATATTATATTTTATTGTATACAGAGTGTGAGTTCTTAATTTCTGTTACACAAAATATTTAACTTAAAAATATTTTTTATTTATTAGAGAGAGAGAGCAAAAAAGAGGCAGATAGAGATAGTGAGAGAATGGGCACATCAGGGCCTCTAGCCACTGCAAATGAACTGCAGACATATGTGCCATCTTGTGCATATGGCTTACATGGGTCCTGGGGAATAGAACCTGGTTCATTTGGCCTCACAGGCAATCACCTTAACTGCTAAAACCATCTCTCCAGCCCATGATCTTTAGTTTTTATAAGTACCACAAACTATCCATTTGCAAAACTGTAGGTCTTTAATTTTCAGAGCGGACAGTAAGATCAATTCAGGGAAATGGTAGGGGCTGCAAACTTCAAAACAAAAAATAAATAAATAAATGAAACATAAACAAGCCCAAACTTCCCCAAAATCAATTCTGCAGCAAAATAAAAAATAGATACTTCTGAGACTGGGGAGATGACTCAGTGAGACCGAGCACTTGCTGGGCAAACCCAGGACCTGAGCTTGGACTCTAGCTCCAATGTATAAAGCTGGGCATTGCCATGAGTGCCTGCTACCAAAGCCCTGAGGAGAGCAGGGAATGGTTAGTCACGGGGGTCACTGATCAAACAGGATAGGGTGGACAGTACCCTCCAGGTTAAGTGAGGGGCCCTGTATCTTGGAGACAAGGCAACAGAGAAGGACTCCCAATGTTCTCTGTCCTCCCCATGACTGTGCACATGGCACACACATCTATACATAAACATACACACACACACGTACACACACATAAATAAATAAAATAAAACAGGAAGCCTGGCGTGGCAGCACACACCTTTAATCTCAGCACTTGGGAGGCAGAGGTAGTAGGATTGCCAGGAGTTTGAGGCCACCCTGAGACTCCATACATAGTGAATTACAGGGAACCCTGAGTTAGAGTGAAAGCCTACCTCGAAAAAAAAAAAAAAAAAAGAGAGAGAGAGAAACTTCTACTAACTAATACTAAGGGAGTCTTGATTGGGTGAGTTTAAGCAAAGGCAGCTTTTACCAAAAGTAAGACTGTAATCAAGATTAAAATTTTTACTTGTTTCTGAGAGTAAGACTAGCCGAGACATATAAGAATTAACAATGTTTTATTATCTGGAGCTGACAATGGAAGCAGGAGTCATCTCCAAAACAAGACTGTCTGCCCAAGTGAAGGAAGCAGGGTAACATTTTTAGCAGGCCTATATGTTTTCACAGGGGGGTGCATCAATGTTTAAATATACTCAACTGGTGTCGTAATTTCTTTTTTTAATTGTAGACACCTTTTTTGTAAGTGCTTGATTCAGTCATGTGACATGTATGGAAAGACTAAATTGATGGGTAAAAATGGCCTTGAAGACCCTGCATACAGCTTAGAGTCTGTTATTTATATACAGGTGAATATTGTCATACACATATTGGTCCTAGGAACATGAACTTAATGAGTGTGATAAAATTTATGAACTACTGGTGTCTTGAGTGTGAGCTGTTTAAGTGTAGGGATTAAAATGCACTGATGGTGTCTATTTATTTATTAATTATTTAACTAAACAGACTACATGAAGAATCATGTTATCTAATACTGTGAAAATCTGGATCCAATTAAGAGTGAAGAGACAACTTACAAAATAGAAAAAATACTATCTTTGCAAATTACAGACCTGTTATGGATTAATATACAGGATATAAAAAACACAAAACATTAAATATTAAAATCAAATAACTCAATTAATAAATTGACTAATAAAATGAATAAACACTCTCAAAGGAAGAAGTACAAATGCTGGAGAAGATGTGGGGAAAAAGGAACTTTTATAAACTGTTTGTAGGGCAGCAATTTAGTATAGCAACTATTTAAATGTAGAGGCACACACATGCACACACATACATATCAAATCCTCATATTTTCAATTTATCTACAATTTTATTTTTTGAATATATCTCAAAGATTAGAAAAAAAAGTAATTAAAATGAACTATATATAATTTTTGAAATTAAAGCTATTTCATAGTGATACATTTATTTAGTAATGTATAATGTTCATATATATATATATATATCTGTCACCTATAAATTTGGAGGGTAATATTTTATCAGTTTTAAAAAAAATGAATCCTTAACTCTACATAATTTATAATCTATGTGGCATGATATGAGTATTGTTTTAACATTTAATGGTAATAATTATGTAAATGTTCAAAATACACTAATCTTTTCTATGGATGGTAAACAATGATACACACACATATATAAATACATACACACACAAACATACACACACACATACACACACACATACACACACACACACATACACACACTGCTGCTGCTCCATTATGTTAAATGTGGCTTAACAATTTTGTCAAAAGTAATGAGTTATTTAGTTGGTAACTTCATCATGATATATTTTCCCTCCATATCCTCATTTCAAAATACAGATAAAATTCTGTAATTACACATTCTTATTAACGATAATAATAATATAATAATTTTTAGTAAGATCAATACACTCTATTTTAAAAGTTTAATACTTTGAGTTAATAAAGGGAAATTGCAACACCATTTTACTTAATTTTTTAGTAAATTATCAAAAATTAATATCACCCTGTATTAAATGTGATTTAAATTGAGCAGAATATATCAATGTGTGTAAAAAGTATCCAGGCAATATTTGAACATGTCATTATTGTTATAAAAATAAAGCTTCTAAATAAACCTAAACCAAATTCAGTAAATGAAACATTTAAGATTTTATTCAAGTCTGCTTCTGGAATCTACCCTCATGTTCTTAAGTACTATCAGTCTTTCAAAAATACTTAATGTGACAATTTAGGTGCCAAGATTTCAGACAAACACTGATTCAAATGATTGAGTAAGGATCCACTGATAGCTTCAATTAACTCCTTCATTCAAGAATGTGCATTCTGAGCAAGGCGTGGTGGCACATGCACTCAGGAGGCAGGGTAGGAGGATCACCATGAGTTCCAGGCCACCTGAGACTACCAAGCGAATTCCAGGTCAGCCTGGGCTAGAGAGAGACCTTACCTTGAAAAACCAACCAAACAAACAAACAAACAAAAAAAAGAATGTGCATGTTCTAGTACAAAGTAAAATTGGTACTATCTCTGTCCTCAGTTATCTATGAAAGCAATTAAAATAATTCACCTAAAGGAAATATTTCATATAACAATATATTGCACAGGTTGTAAACGATTTTTAAATATCCTAAATGTGTGTTGAGTCAAATTACAATAACAGTTATTTTTATGATGAAACAAATGGTCTTTTGTACATTTTAATTAATAATTTCAATATTCATCATTAAATACAAATGCATTATAATGAACAAATACACTTGCTATATCTATGTATCACAGATAATATAAGTTTAATACAAAGTTGAAGAATTTTTTTTATTTTTTGAAGAATAAATAGATCAAGGCTTGATATATCTGAATCTTTTAAATATCCTTTATATAAAGGCATTTCATTATTATGAACTATCTAATTGTGTTCTAGATATTTGAAAAGCAGTCACTACCTTCCTTAGGGACTCCATCATACAGTTCTTGTGGTGCATTTGAAAAGTGCAATTAATTGTTAATATTACCATTGTTAATGCATATGTTTTTATAAAATATATCAGAATTGAAGCCGGGAGTGGTGGCGCACACCTTTGATCCCAGCACTTGGGAGGCAGAGGTAGGAGGATTGCCATGAGTTCAAGGCCACCCTGAGATGACAGAGTTAATTCCAGGTCAGCCTGGACCAGAGTGAGACCCTACCACTAACCCCCGCCCAAAATATATATATATATCAGAATTGAGAAAAACCTCATGGTGAACAGGAACCTTTATTTGTGTATATTCTTTATTTTGGTTCTTGAAGCAATAAAAAGTCTCTAAAATATTCTCCCTAAGCTTGATTTCAATATCCAATTTTTGCCTCACTTATTATATATATATATATATATATATATATATATATATATATATATATATATATATATGTATGTATGTATATATATATATTTACCTTCTTGTACATTTTACTTACAGAGTTTGGTACAGGATTTGGCACCAGGTTTGCTGTATACAAATAACTAACATTATTCCATATGAACAGACAAATTACTACACATAAAGCATTCAGTTGTAAGATTTTTGGAATAGCAATCATTTCCTATTCCTATGTATCTTTATACGAATGCACCTAATCTGATCTAACATGTGTGTTAGCAAGTAGAAGAGCATGATTTCCATGAAAGAGGTTAAATTGATTAATTTCAGTTTTTTGGAAGAAAAGCTTCCCATAAAATATACAACCTAAGCTGGGCATGGCAGCACATACTTTTAATCCTATCCCTGGGGAGGTAGAGTAAGGAGAATCACTGTGGATTTGAGGCTAGTTTGAGACTACAAAGTGAATTCCACGTCAGTCTGGAGACGGTACCAAGAAAAAGTAAAACAACAACAAAGCCCAACCTAAAGCAAGAACTTTTCTATGTAATTAGGAATTGGATGGCTTTTAAACTGTATGTATCTGGGGCTAAGTGCATGGATCATTGTTCAGAGGTGTTTGCTTGTGAAGTCCGCCAGCCCAAGTTCAATTCTTCAATCTCGCACATAAAGTTGAAAGCTATAAGTGGCACAAGTGGCCAGATTTATTTTGCAGTTAAACACTCAGCATTAAATGAGACAGCTCTATCAAGCTGGCCAAAGTGCAGGGCACCTTGTACCGGAGGTAAGCGGGAAGAATGACAGAGGCAGAGGGTGGGGAGGAGCGCTTTGGAATGGTGGATACAACTAGTGGCTGCACTCGTGACCTCAGGGCAGCTGTCCTGTCATTACCCGAACAACATTAGGCCCATCAACACATTGTCACTTATGATGAAGGAACGGCTAAGAAAAGAAAGACATCACAATACAGAGTGTTTAGATGAAGCAATAGGCCAGTAGAAGGGGTCATGAGGATAGGGAAAGAGTGGTGGGAGGAGATTTTGATAAAGAAAATGCACATATAAAAATATTGTCAATAAAATGTTTAAAACAGGAATGAAGTGTTTAAGTAAATAAATATTTTTAACCTGGATAAAATCTTATGACTGAATAACATTCATGTGCACTTCGAGATATCTTTCCTTTATAAATTTCATTTACACCACTGGTCTTTTTGTTCTATTTTTTTTTTTTTTTTTACTCTTAGTTCTTTTCAAACTTCTAGCAGACATCAATGTTTTAGTATCCAAGAAATAGAGAATCTTTTCCTTCAACTCACTGAATCTTATCTTGTTATCCAAAACTCCTCAGTTCAATAACATGACAGCTTTCTTTAAGAGTGCTTCCAAGCACCATTGTGACAGAGTACTTTAGTGAATTTATATGTTACTTGCTTTGAAGCACATTGCAGAAGATATTTCTTCTATAGTTATATATTTATGAGGCCAAAAAAATATTTTGGGTGAAAGTTCTTAAAATCTTTCTAGGAAGAGTAGCAAATATTTGCTAGATGTAAGCTGTCAAGTGTAGCTGAATTGACTGAATAAAATATTTAAAGGATTAAGTATTAATTAATCCCTCTAGAAAGAAAAAAAATCTATCTATCTATCTATCTATCTATCTATCTATCTATCTATCTATTCTTATGTGATTGTGAAACAAATTACTTTGTGCTGTTATTAGCATTGCTTAAGCATTTTTTTGCCAAGAAAGTATCACATAGCCCTGAATACTGTATTACAGTATTGAGAAGTCAGCTAGAGTTTTCCCATAAACTGTAAATAAATGCTGGATGGAGGGCTCTAATTAAAATATGCATGGACAATTAAAGGCCATAACTCATTGAAGAACCTCATTTAATTGTGGGTTCTATAACTACAATTCAGTGAATACATTCTCTTCATTTTTCCCTCTCTTTGTTTTTTGTGGGTAGTGTGTGCTCACAGAGGCTCTTGTGTGTTTGGATGCAGGTGCACGTGTGCACGGGGAGGCCAGAGAAGCGCATCAGATATCATTGCTTAGGCACCATCCATCAGAAATGGTCTTTCAGTAGCTTAGAAAGTGCCACACAGGCTATGATAGCTAGCCAGTGAGCCCCAGAAATCCACTGTGTCTTCTTTTCCAGGACTGGAATCTTGCCATGCTTGGCATTTTATGTTTTTAATGTTGGCTCTGTGGCTTAAATTCAAGGCCTCATCCTTGAAAGGCAAGCACTTTTCCAGCTTAGCTATCTACCAACTTTATTGCATTTATTTATAATTTCTTACAGTGTTTCGCTATGGAGCCCCAGGATGGTCTACGATGCTTTATGAGAACCATGCTGCCCTGTGCCTCCCGCTTCTGTCTCTGAAATGTCTGGAATTATAGACATCCATCGCTATGTCTGAATACCCTTTCTTCTTTTTCCAAATTTATTTATTTAATATACAATAATTGAGTTTAATCCATATTCAAAAATACTTTCTGGAAATTATTTCCCGCAGTTATAACGAGTGGTAGCGATGAACAACTAAGGATATTGATTATCTAGTTTGCACTGCTCACTTAAAAATCTCTCAGATCCACCTAGCTCATGAGGTAGTTGCTATAGAGATCGTAAAGAGTATACAAACACTTGAATTCTGGTTAGCAAGGTGACTCAAGTTTTAGATTTTTCATCCTGCTCTTTCACTGTTGAGGAAGAGATTTCTGATGCACTCTAACATACTGAGGCTTTGAAATTTGGTCTTTATGGTCCTCATGCATGCCATAGACTCACATTGATAGATAAAGATTATCAAATGTCAGGTGGAAATTTGTGCCAAACAACAAGTCCCAAAGTGAAAACATGTGAATTGGGTGGGTGGTAATCAGTGAGTATAGAAATATGCAGAACTTGTCAGGAATCTTAGTGTACAAGTGACAGATTGCTCAAAATGGTTATAACTTGAAGGGAGGAGATCTGAAACAATGGTGCATAATGAGTTCATATGACTGAAAGTCAGAGTGCCTGTGAGTAGAGGCCCAAAACAAATAAATAAGATAATAAATATTTGGTTTAATACTAGTGTATAAGTTTTATGTCAAGAAACATGTCTAATAATGGTAGGAAAAAAGAAAACAAATTAACCAAGTCAAATATAAGGATCAAATTTAGTAATCCACTTTAATATCCAAATACAAAACAAAAAGTACATATTTTAATTCATCTTTTATTGAATTAAATTAGGGAAAGCCTAAAAATCCATTTAAATTTTGTAATTCTTAAACAACAAAGAAAAACAATTTTAACAGTGGAAAAATGTGATTTTCCCCTTCAGTTAGTATATATTAAAATATTTAAACCTGTGTCAAGAAGATTCCATTTCTGGGAGTTTATGTGGGAGAATCAATATTTAAAAATTTACATTTCTTACTTTTTCTATTAAATATTGCAGATCATAGCTTCTGTGCATTTAAGGAGAAAGGAATGAATTCTTCAATATGAGCTAGATCTTCCTGTGAGTGTTGCATGAGAAAAGAAAGAAGAATAGATATAAAAGAATCAACATTAAGAAAAACACATCTAAGGACAGAAAAAGAATGAGAAAAATAGAGGAAGAAACAAAATCATAGGGCCAAATATAAAAGGGCATTTTTAATAGAACACTTCTTTTTTGTGTTTATCTAAGTGTCTATACTTTTAAAGAAATCACAAAGGGTAAACAACAAGATGAAATGTAGGAAATTAATTGTGGCTTTAAAAAATGTCCACTGAAAGGAAATAAATGTTAAAAATTAATCTTGCCTTGTGACTTTCTTTGTTTCCATGAAAATGTAGTCTGTTTTCATGCTTTTATAGAGAATGTTTTAAGCATCCCACTAATTGCAAATTGAATTATTCAAGCAAAAAGGTTCAGGGAAGCTAAAATAACCCCATCTGTGTAAAGATCTTATTTAAATGAATCTTTTTTTTTTCTTTTTACTTAGTAACTCTTTGATAATAAATTTATACCAAAAAATATTTTTCATTAACTTGAGCCCAATAGGGGTGAGAAAGACTGGCTGAGACAGTTGGGAACACCTAAGTTTGTTTGCTTGTTTGTTTTAAGCAGTGGTGGTTCGTAGAGCACTGCATTTGACCGAGCTGGGACCAGAATGGCCGGTACACAACAGTTTCGTTTGTCTGGGTTTCTGATTCCTGAATTCTGCTTCCCGCTGGAGGATTTTCTAGTTATAGGCATCTTGGCCCAGACATGATTCCTAGATTTTCTCTGTACCTAGGGAAACCTTTATCTACTAACCATTGCTAAGACAGAAAAATGTTGTGAGTTTTTATTTAGTTCATTAGAGCATTTTGTGTTTGGTGGAATGAAATATTCTGTTTTTGTTTTAGATATAGACTTGTGAGGTGTCATGAAGTCAAGGCATCTGATTTTGATTTAATCCAGTGAGCATGAGGTCCTTGGGGCTGGGTTAATTTTTCTAGAAATGGATTTATAATACAGCTTACAACCACTTGAATATAACTTTGTGTTTTGGATTTAAGAATGACAGAAATATAGGGACATATATGAATATTAAGAGAGTTGGGAGGTCCAGACGGGATGGGCTCACAAGAACAGAGAGACTTGTTGACAGTCATAAATGTTACCTGTCTTTTCTATGAAAGAAATCATTCACTTTAGATATGTACTGTTTATTTTCACTTACACCTCAGAATGGCAGGATATATGCTTCCTTTCCTTTATTGTCCTGTTGCTTCTACCTGTGACCTCATGGAAGTTTCTGCTTTGCCAGGGTTAAGAAATGGATTTCAGCTAATTTTCAATTTCACTCCTCTCATTAGCAGTGACAGTCAGCATCCTATTTGATGATTATATTTTCGTGTTTCTTCATGTATCTATGCTTCAAGGAGAAGAAACATGGATACAAGGAAATACATACAAATCTATATTTAAATAAAGAATAACATTAAAAACAGCAAAAGGTTTAGTCACAAATTTGACTGATGATCAATTAAACAAAATGAAGAAGGAAAGAATGAGAAAGTCAGCCTTCATCTGTGGATAGCCCCAAAATAGATCCTCTCAGTTCCTTAACAATCAGTCTTGACATTTGACACAAGCATTTAGTTTATATATGAAAATATGAAAAAAAAAACTAAGGCCCATTTAGAACAGTGTGCATTAACCATAATCAGTTTTGTTAGACAATTTTCTAATTTTGGTAAAACTGTTAAAAATGTAGAGTGTTCATTTGGACAACTTGAATTAAAATGATTTTTCACTTAGATCTTGTAAATTGGCTAATATTTTGGATTCCATTAAAGTATATAAAAGAAGCTCCATGGGGCATGATGATAATATTTACAAAGTTCTGAATTATCAGTGTGCTTGTTAAAATTTTCTCTCTTTATAAATTTTGTCTGATCTAGCATAACAAATAAGCTACTAAATTGCACTGGAGAGTATACTTCATAAAATTACAATTGGATTTTCTTCAAATTAGAAAAAAATGTATTCATTGATAGTGATTTTACATATATAATCATAAAACAACTTTTTTTCTAACTTGACAGTATTTAATGAAAGTGTTAACACATAAATGTACACAGATGCCCCAAAGCTAGAGATTTTTGGGTTGAGTTTCTAAGTCTTAGGTCCTCAATAAATGAGAAAGATATAGGAGGAATTCAAGTTCTTCCCACTTCTCGAATGCCCAGTTTTCTTACATTTCAAGTTTCAGTGTGAGTTGAACCAAATTGAGTGGGTATGTCTTAGTTTGTTGCTTGAGACTTTCAACCTAGTTTCTGAGATCTATTAAGTACTTTTCAAGCTTTTGTGAATGTTTGTTTTAGATTCTGTAGATTTCAGTATTTTATTAGAGCTTTAATAGCTGGCTCCCAGTAAAACATAAATGATAATTTTAAAAAATAAATAGGCATAAAAATTCCCAGGGTTCAAAATATATTCTAAAAAGTATCAAAACCTAATTTTAAGAAAAAGTATTAAGTATAGCATGATACTTTCTGGTAAGAAGTTTTGATGTAGCAGAGGTAATAATAAGGTCAAAGGAATAATGTGGGGGAAGTTTGGAAAAATAGAGAAATAAAAAGACCTTGGAGTATTTGAGAATGGGGAAGTATACACTCAGCTCAGAGAAGAACAAAAAGTAATGATTTATTTATTTGTTTGCCCCATCAAATGATGGAAGCTACACTCTGAAAACAGTCTAAGATAAGGACTGGAAAGGCAAACTTGCACAATTGAAATTTACTTAAATGGATAGAATTGGTGCCAAAAATTAATTATGTGGTACTTTGGATGAATTTCTGGAAGCTGATTGTAGGCTAATGGAACAGAGAAAGTACTGGAAGCCAAAGTCTTAGAGTTCTTTCTTGCCTGGAGCATACAATTTCAGGAACCATCTTCCATGGTGAAAGAATCAAGGAACACTCTCATATACTCTGCAGGGCCTGGAACAGACGACACGTTACGAAATATGCCAGAGACATAATAATCAAGTACCAAATGCACAGAGAAGACACCCAGCACTCTAGCTGGGCCTTGTTCTTGCTGGAAGAGTGCCTCTCTCATTCCAGCCCCTTTGAGTTGAAAAGGAGCTGGGCCTCCAAGACATGAATTGGGATACTGGCTAAAGGGAATAGAGTAGGAACTAGGGAGAAAATGTTCCTTAAAATAAGATACTGTGTCTACTATAGCTCCTCATGTATTTTTGTCACTCTACCAACCAAGCTGCAGTTTTAAGTAGAACTGAAGCTAAGGTCAAGACACAGGTCAGTCGTAGTTACATGTAGTGATTAAATAGTGTTGAGCCTTATTCTGATTTGATACCTGTGATCCTTCAATTCTATTTCAACTAATGGTAAAATATAAGGTAAGCCAAAATGTGGAGAGAGAGAGAGGGGGGAACAATTTTAACTTTTAAGTTAAAATCTTGTGTTTAGAAAAAAATAACACACTTACTGGGTACTTTTTTTTTTTTTTTTTTTTTTTTTTTTAACTTAGCACCATTTAATACAAACATCAGCTCTTTCAGAAAACTCAAAACAGGGACTATCGTGCTCTCTGAGGAACAAGACATGTAATATATTAATGCGGCCCCGAATGAAACACATGGTACTTATGCTGTAGGTTTTCAATTTTCCTTGGACAACACAAAAATATATATCTAAACTGTGAGTTTTGATGAACACGAAATCTTACTTTGACACAAAAGATGTTTTTAAAAAAGTAAAACTAATATTGCAATACTGTCACACCTGCTGACTTGAGGCCTACAAGCTGTCATCTTCACTGGCACATGAAACTTTCTACCCCTGTGCTTCTGTGCCCCACCCAACATTTCAACAAAAAATTCAATAGTTACATGTGTGTCACTTCATTTGCTGAATACTGAAGAGACTAAAAAGTTAGGTGACACTTGAAGGGTATGTAGCGAACAGCACTTGTTTTCATCCTTGCACTGATGGCAGAGCTTCTGTACCCAGAGGAGGTAACACTGCCTGAAAATACCCTAAACATTAGTTAGAAAAGCATGAGCATGCTGGTATTTATGCAATGTTCATGATAACATAGGAAGATATTTAAGATATAAGGTTAAATTTAAAAAAGTAGGATACAACACTGTATATACTACATGATCTCCAACTATGTCAAACTGGCTCAAGCAATCCAAATATACCCTAGAAAAGAAAACAGTTCAGCAGGTCAGCAGTGGCTGTATACAGCACTGAGTACACAGCGGTCCCTCTTCCTCTTACTGTCTTTTTAAGGTGTGAATCACCACACTTTGCCTTTTTCTAAATTTTGCTCTACTGAGCGATTAAAAAAAAAAAATTACTACTTACAAGAGTGTGAAAGCCAGGCATGGAGGTGCACACCTTTAATCCCAGCACTTGGGAGGCTGAGGTAGGAGAATCACCATGAGTTGGAGGCCACCCTGAGGCTGCATAGTGCACTCCGGGTCAGCCTGGGCTAGAGTGAGACCCTTACCTTGAAAAAAACAAACAAACAAAAAATGTGATTGAAGTAATAAATTTGAGATAATGACTTCAAGTCCAATCTGTAATACAGAACACCAACATTCTTGAAAACTATGAGACATTCCAAGGTTCTCTGTGAACCCACTGTTCAGAATAATGATCTGAAAAAGACCTGTGACCAATCCTATTCATGAAAAATGCTTAACCCAATGGCAATACCGGGGACTTACAGTAAGGAACAAAAATAATCCATTCCTGCCTATAGCTTACTTAATGTACAGCTGCTCTTCAACACGAGAATTAAACAGGAGCACAGCTCTTTTCTGCTTTTTTTCTGTGTGGAATGATATCCTGACAGCAACTATGGAAAAATCTATTCTGGTTTAGAAACAGGAGTGCTGCTACAAGAGTGGACCAAGATAGTTCACACTTGCATTTGCAACACTTAGGAGGCTGTGAAGCAGGACTGTCTTGAGTTCAAAACTACTCTTGGCTACAGTAAGAAAATTGGTCTTAAAAAGAAAAGAAGAGCCGGGCATGGTGGCACATGCCTTTAATCCCAGCACTCGGGAGGTAGAGGTAAGAGGTTCGCTGTGAGTTCAAGGCCACCCTGAGATTACATGTCAGCCTAAGCTAGAGTGGGACCCTACCTCAAAAAAGCAAAAAAAAAAAAAAAAAAAAAAAAAAAAAAAAAAAAAAAAAAAAAAAGAAGAGGAGGAGGAGGAAGAGGAGGAGGAGGAGGAGGAGGACGAGGAGGAGGAAGAGATGATTCAGCAGTTAAGGTACTTGTTTGCAATGCCTGATGACCTGAGTTTGATGCCCAGTACCCACATAAAGCCAGATGAACAAAGTGGTGCATGCATCTGGAGTTTGTTTGCACCAACAAGAAGCCCTGGCATACCCATTCCTTTCTCTTTCTCTCTGTGTTTTCAAATAAATATTTTTTAAAAAAGAAGAAAAGCTGGGCATGGTCACACGCACCTTTAATCCTAGCACTCAGGCAACAGAGGTAGGAGGATTGCTGTGAGTTCAAGGCAAGGCTGAGACTACATAGTGAATTCCAGGTCACCCTGGGCCAGAACGAGATCCTGCCTTAAAAAAAAAAAAAAAAAAAATGAAGAAGAAGAAAGGCAGGCACCGGTGGTACTTTAATCCCAGCACTCAGGAGGCTGAAGTAGGATTACCATGAGATTGAGGTCAACTGGGGCTACAGAGTGAGTTCCAGGTCAGCCAAGGCTACAGTGAAATACTATCTAGTAAAGAAAGAAAGAGAGAAAGGGAAGTGTGGTGGTTTGACTCAGATGTCCCCCATAAACTTAGGTGTTCTGAATGCTAGGTTCCCAGCGGATGGATATTTGGGAATTAATGTCTCCTGGAGGGAGTGTATTGTTGGGGGCGGGATTATGGGCTTTATAGCCAGTTTCCCCATGCCAGTGTTTGGCACACCCTCCTGTTGCTGTGGTCCACCTTATGTTGGCCAGGGGGTGATGTCCACCCTCTGCTCATGCCATCGTTTTCCCCTGCCATTGTGGAGCTTCCCCTCCAGCCTGTAAGCCAAAATAAATCTCTTTTTCCCAGAAGTTGCTCTTGGTTAGGTGATTTCTACCAGCAATGCGACCGGACTGCAACAGGAAGGATGAAGGGAGGGAGGGAGAGAGAAAGAAGAAAAATAAAGAGAAAGAAAAGAGTACTTTGGAAAGGAAGGAGAAGAATCAGGAGTTCAAGGTTAGCCTCAGCTACATAATGATTTCAAGACTAGCCTGGGCTATAAAAATCACTATAAGGTGTTGCTTTACTTGTACTTTAAGGCCACCCCTCCAAGAACTTTCCATGGAAAAATCCAATACTTTGTTCATCTGACATAAATAGATCCAAGACTCATAATGTGCTAGGCACTGGGGCCTCTAAGAGGCCTGACCCTGCTCACAGCCTTCCCAAGGTGGAGGCGAACACACACCTTTAAGCATAGGCATTGCTGCTTTCTTTCACTAAATTAAACAAACATGCTTACATTAAAACTTTTCTGGCTTACTAGGAAGCAAAAATGCAACCACTTTCTTCTGATGAGTGCTTCTAGAAAGGCAGATTCAGACCCTTCAGATGGTCTGCCCCCTAGCCACCCACAAAGCCCGTTGATGTCAGTTAACTTTCTTGCAAGCAATGGAGTACACTTTACTCCAAGAATGAAACACTTTGAAAAATGGAAGTGCCCTGGCTTATATCTAGATCAAAATTCATCAGAATTACCAAAAACTGAGACACAGGAATGCTAATTTCAGTTAAATTCTTCAGTTATCTCTTCCAACTGCTGGTTTTCAATGTGCTCCTGGGTCAGCCGCTGTATGTCTTTGAGCAAATCTGGGTAGTCTTCCAGATCTTCATAGAGTGACCTGACAATGTCCAGCCTCCTGTAATTCTCAGGCTTGACCAGGCTTCGCACAACCTGAAGGCAGCGCTCTTTCAGGGTATACACCGGCAGTGTGATATTTGCAAAAATAGGCTGCCCATCAACACTGAGAGAGATGGCACAAATAACTCGGTTTGGTTAACGAGAAGTCCGTGGGACGTCCCTGCATCCCTGAAGAGCCAGAGGTGACCTCGGTAGCTGTGCATACGGTGGCCCGTGCCCGGCCGCAGTTAAGCCGAAGTTAAGCCACACGGGCAGCGCGACGCGCGGGCTGCGGTTGCAGAAGATGACCTGAGAGCGCCCGTGCGAGGTCGCCGAGCGCAGCACGCCGCGGCCGCCCGGCCGCCACGCTGTCCTCGGCGCCCCTACTTTTTTCGTTGAATGGAAAGACACAAATTACGAGGAAGTTAGGTAAATTATTAAAACAATGTCTTTGAAAACTTTTATGATTCCCTAGGCTGCTTTGAAGCTTTAAATTCAGAGTTCATTATGCTACATTGATACTCTGAAGTATTCAGTGAGGATTTTAAAAATGTAACTATAGTTAAGTTTTTAATTTTGGATATGATTGTAAATTATAGTTATACATTGTGTCAGTTCATTTCTTGTTAATTTAGGGAGCCCAATATTATGAAAATGACTCAATCTTTGGTACAATCTATTTTCCCTAATTCTACTTTCACCCTACTTCTGTTTTTCTTTATATCATTTTAATATTCTTGATTTTTAGTTTCTCTTCTTCTTTTCTTATTTAATCAAAATTGCGTTTGTTGCTATAGACCCTTTTAACCACTGAGCTATGCTGCCTACCCTGGGCCAGTTTTAAATGCATTATTTTCTTCCTCTCCAGAGTTTAATCAACTCACTTTTATTTCTCTCACTCTTTTACTTTTCTTGGTCTTAAATTTCTTTTTAAACAATGGTAACTATTCCTGTTTCAAATGCCTATTTCATGTAATTATATTTGGAATATTTGGTTATAGTATGGTATTTATGCTAGTTGGATTTTCTTGCATTGATATGTATGGCTTTTGGTCTCTGATGTTTCTTGCTCCAGAATTTTATTAAGTTGGCCTTTTTGTTTTATGTTGTTTATGTATTAAAAATTATGGGTTTTGGCACCATCTTTGTCAGTAATGTTCAAATATTCTATAACAATTTCATTTTGTTTGTTTTCTTATGAGTTTGTTGTGAAGCTAGGGGATTAATAACATCTCTAACTTGTACCTCTTTCACATTATAAGAAAACAAAACTTTCTTGTTACCTTTTCATTTAAACACTAATTTTTCAAAAGGATTTCACTCAGTTGCTTAACTGCAAGAAAAGTTGTGAATTTCAAAAATTTACTTTTTTTGTCCTTTGTGAGTTTTGCATTCTTTGCAGTTCATTTTCCTTTAGTCAGTGTCTCACGTGCCAAAATTGTTTTTAGGGCTTTTAATCTTAGGATTTCCTTTTAAGTCAACATTAATTTCATCTGTTAGTGATCTATCTTTAATTCTTTTGCCTTTCTGCATTCTTTCTTGTCTGTTTTTCTCACTTTTAATCTTGTATGGGGACAAAGTATATGAAAAATTGAGAGATCGTGCACTGGGCTTCAATGTTTTCCTCTTTCACTCATAGCCACTTTGAAATTCTGCATTTTTAGTTATCACAGCTGTTCTAAGAATATGGTTTTCATGTTTTTCATAATTTTTCTTGCTCACTTTACATGACTTAGGAATGGTGAATTTGAAGATACCAAAAGTTAACAACCATTATGCTTAGTAAGCCAACATATAGAATCTTTTTCAATGATTGCAAAGCAATTTATGTCCTAAATCGTTATTTACCACTACCAACTTCATCACCTTTTCTTTTAAACATTTTTAATTAATTAATTTATTTATTTATTTATTTGAGAGTGACAGACACAGAGAGAAAGACAGAGGGAGAGAGAGCGGATGGGCGCGTCAGGGCTTCCAGCCTCTGCAAACGAACTCCAGAGGCGTGCGCCCCCTTGTGCATCTGGCTAACGTGGGACCTGGGGAACCGAGCCTCGAAGCGGGGTCCTTAGGCTTCACAGGCAAGCGCTTAACCGCTAAGCCATCTCTCCAGCCCATCACCTTTTCTTGAAATGACAGTAGCACTAAGATGCTTCATAAACCTAGCTTGTCTGCCAAAGACATATGAATATTAACAAACTCTCTTGTCTAAATAATCCTACTGAAAACTACATTAATAACCCAGGTGTGATTACACAGATAGTAACATGAAATGAGAAGGAAATTAAGAAAACATTAAATTGTTATTATGTAATAAATTCCCTCTATGCTGATTTTTTAATAATCAAAATAGTTCTATGTCATTTGTACTTCATTTTACATATGTAGAAACAATCAGAATGGAATTCAATATACTGTGACTTAATTCTATTAAATTTCTATGTGATGCTCAACTCTATTTTAAATTCATAGAAAAGTTGAGATAGTAGAGAAAGTTCTTGTACTACACCTCCCTGCATACTCAGCGTTACAGATTTTTGCTTCAATTAATGAACCGACATTGTCATATTACTGAAAACTCGATTCATATCACATGCTTTATCCATGATACCACATTGCATTGCATCTTATTGCCACATGTCATTAGCCTTCTCTTGGTAGGACCCTTTTCCAGATTTTTTTTTTTTTTTTGATAACTGTGGTCATTTCGAATGCTACTAACTCAGATATACTGCAGGACAGCTGTCTACAAAGCTAGTCCGCTTTCTTGCCTAAGGTTGTATTTTTATTAGTGCTGGCAGAGGAAAATCATCAAAAGAGGAGTTCATCACATCTTCTCAGTCACATATGCCATCAATATGATGGCGACTCTGTTCCCCTGGATGATGTGGTTGTCCCATTGTCACACTATAGGCAACACTTTTGCACCCCAGTTCCATGTTTCTCTCCCAAGGGAAAAACAAAAGTCACTTTACCCAGCTCACACTTCTTATGGAATGTGTTAACGGCCTCCCATCTTGAAATTTGTCTCTATCTCTTTGTTTATTTAATCCTCTTAAGCAAAGACTCATGAGAATGTATTTTATATTTTATCTTTGTAATAAAGTGCTCTTTTATTCCTTGTGGCAGCCTTTGCCATTAAAAACTCATGCATTTCTCTGTTATGGCCTTCAACAAATATCTATCACTGTGTGTACATATGTGTGTGTGTTAACCACTAAATACACTATTTGCTGGCATCAGAAACTGCTCCCTATTATCTAGTATACTTCCTGCAACAGTCCTAAAATCGACATTCCTCCAATAAATACTCACTACTTTGGAGATTAAGATTGAAAATCAAGTGCTCTTGCTGGCTGTAGTGGTGTATCCAGAATTTGGGAGTCAGAGGTAGAAGGATCACTGTGAGTTCATGGCCAACCTGACATTTCATAGTGAATTTCAAGTTAGCCTGGGTTGGAATCAGTCTCTACCATGATAAACAAACAAACAAAAAGCACTGGGCACTGGGCTATAGAGATGGGTTGTTGGGGTAAGCATTTGCTACATATACATGAAGATCTGAGTCTGATACACACAGCCCACCTAAAGCCATATATGTTAGCGTGAACACCTCTAATCCCAGTAGCCTTACAGTAGTAAGATTGGGGTTGGAGACAGGAGAATACCTAGAATCTGGTGGTCCACTTAGACTTGTATATATAGCACTAAACAAAATAAGACTCCATCTCAAGCAAAATGTAAGGCAAGGATAGACACCTGAGGTTGTCCTCTGGCATCCACATGTGTGACATTGTACATGCTTGCCAACACACACATAATCATGGAAGTACACACACACACACACACACACACACACACACACACACACATACAAATAAAATTATAAAATTTCAGGTGTGCTGGTACATACTTGTAACCCAAATTCTTGTGACATGGAAATAGCAGAATCAATAGTTCAAGGTCAGCTGCAAATATTCAGGAAGTATGAGTCAGCCTGGGCTACATGATACCCTGTGTGAACACAAAATGAACATGCAAAATAATAACAAAAAAACCTCAGTGAAACATTTGCTTATTTTAGCTAATACATTTTTTTTCTTTCAAGTCCACTAGCAAATAAAAATATGGTTACAAAGCAACCCATATAAATGGACATAACTTTACATAACTTGACTGTTTATATTAAGGTGAATATAACCTGTCACTGATGTCTTAAACTCAATCCATTAATAATGTATCATTCAGGACTTTGGCTGCTTGTATAGAAGAAAGGAGAGAAAATTGCAGTCTATCATCCACTTTCATTTATTCAGGTCTAACATGAATTCATAAACATTAAACTGTAGCCTGGTAGGGCACAATGTAATAAACTAGATAGAATAAGGTATGACTTTGCAATTCCACTTTCCTTAATCATATAGACTGCTTATTTCCAAAGTTACTGTGTTAGCATCTTTTCACCCTGTTCTCTTTTGTGAGGTTCTTCCATTCATCTGTAATATAAGATACATTGTCACAATCATATTTTTCCAGGAATATTTTTAAAACATTCTTTTAAAAATGTTTCATGCACTATTAAGATTTACTCTTCATTCTGGGGTTGGAGAGATGGCACAACAGTTAAAGGCTCTTGCTTGCAAAGCCTGAGAGCCCAGGATTCAATTCCCCAGTTCCCACATAAAGCGAGATGCTCAAAGGGCACATGCATATGTTTTTATTTTATTTTTTACAGTTATAGGAAGCCCTGACATGCCCATACCCTCCCTTTCTTTCTGTCTGTCCCTTTTTTTCTGCCTCTTTCAAATAAATAAACAAATAATAAATAAATATGTTACTTTTCATTCTGAAAAGTTTCATAATAAAATTATGCTGTTATGTATCTAGAATTAAAATGTTATGAAGAAACATTTCACTACTCTAAAAATCTACTGTACTTCACTTATTCATGTCTACTGCAGTCCGTCACTCTGTAGTTCGCCCAACTTCTCGTTGTATTATTTCTACAGGTTTGATTCCTCTAGAATACACTGAATTAGTAATGAGATAGATATCTCTACTGGCTTATTTTACTCAAAATTAAGTAGTTAAAGTCTCTTTACCTTTACTCATAAGATGGTTGCTAAAGAATATATCTTATAATGTATATATTTCTTTATCAAGAACTTCATTGCCTCTTGTTCATGGTGATTTGATTCACTTCAGACTCCCATGGAGATACACATTTTCAAAATAATTGTTGAGTGGTTTCTAGGATTGTTATTTCTGGGTCATACAGCAATGCATTTTTCTGTAACAGAAAGTACTGAACTCCCATGGTTACCAACCATTTTTTTTTCCTCCAGCAGAGTGAGTTCTATACACTTATGAGCCCGTGATTGTGCTGTGTTTCTGCAGCTTTAGCCATTCTAGTAAGACTATGCCATGTCACTGGTACTCCAAATGGCAATATGATTTGACTGAGCTTTCACTATTAGTTTTTGGCACTGATATTTTTGGGATAAATTATTTATTCAAAACTTATTCTGATTTTAATTTGACTGCTATGGTTTATTAATTTTAATAATTAATTTTATATTTTGGATACTCTTCATTTATTGGCTTCTCATTTTCAGTTTCCTCAACTGTTCTGTATCACAAGAATGTGTGATGACTTCTTAACTTTACTTTGCTGACCTGAAACTAAAGATTCCTACTCCTATTTCTACTGGGCACTTGAGGCAGAGGTCATTGCAATTCAAGAATGTTGGAGCCGGGTACTTTGGTGCACACCTTTAATCCCAGCACTTGGAAGGCAGATATAGGGGGATGGCCATGAGTTTGAATCCACCCTGAGACTACATAGTGAATTCCAGGTCAGCCTGAGCTAGAGTGAGACCCTACCTCAAAGAAACAAACAAAAAAAAAATGGAATTCATTAAGGATATTTTAGATACTGGCTCATGGAGAATTTTGATTAGTAGTCTATTATGGACTCTCTAAATTGTTATAGATCCTGAAAAGTTACTGTATATTATGAAAGAGTTAAAAAGGCATAAGCCATAACCAATAATCCACCACTCATTCTGAGTAACAAGTTGAGACAAGGTTGAATATGCTTCCTTAGTTTATTTTTTTATTTTGTAAAACTGTCAAAGCTGATTTACAGTCAATGGAATATAATGGATGTTTACTTAAATTCCACAAGGATGTTTGAATATTGCTGCATATTGTCCCAACTGGAATTGAATAGACCTATAATTTTAGACCCTTCAACAGGTTTAGAGTAACAAGATTAATCATAAAATCTTACACCTGCATAATTAACTCTTCACTTAATTTTCAATCAGGTTTTGACATAATTGACTTATCAATTTTGAAGAATTCCTCAATCCCTAGCGAGTCCTTAAATATCTAGTTGAAATTAAAAGTGAGTTAGAATGGCCTGAGGAGATAGTTCAGTGGTTAATAGCACTGGAAATACAGGCATGAGTTTTGAGTGTCTGAGACCTCCCAAGTTTGATTCCCCAGGACCCACATAAACAGCTGGTTATGGCCCCATCTGTCTACAATGGCAGTCCTAGACTAAACAGTCACTGGGGCTTACTGACATAGAAAATGGCAAAAACAACAACAACAAAAACAGTTCTGAGCAGAGTGGCAGATTCTGTCTCAGGGAAACAGGTGGTTTGGCAGAAGGAGATGGAGATCCATCTTCTTCAGGACTCCACACACATGAGCACAGGGCACGTGCATTCTCAACACATACACATGTGCACATATAAAACACATCACATCACATGCCACACCACACTACATAAACATGTGCACACATACGGGGAGGGGGAGAGAGGGAGGGAGAAATGAGTTGCTAATACATGGTCACTTTCATTTTCATAATCAGGACTCATCAGCTAGTGTGTGTCTCTAGTCATCAGGAATAGGTATGGCCAAATTTGAGGAATTTCCATGCCCTTGTGCATAGAGGGATTTTCTTTTGTGGCATAATTTTTCCAGGGAAATAAATGATGCTTTATTTTGTGTGAATATGACATCTTGCTCAACATTTAGCAATTAAGAAGATAGGATGGCAATTAAAGATGTATGTTTATAGACCAAGCTATTTCACTAGGGCAGCTTTTGACTAGCTTCAGATGCATTTTTTCCTTTTGACTCTATTTGGATCACATCTCTAGGAAGGCAACACCTTTGTGGTGACTAATAGGAAATCATTTACCAGTCTTTGCTCATCACTATGGGGAAAATCATATATTCTGATTGTCCCTGTAAAGACATTGGCTTCTAATTCTTAAAACCATCTCTGAAATTACTGCTTAAAAACCCATGCCCATTTTTCTTTCTCTTCAGTTTCAGTTATGATTTAATTCCTTTAATCAACTAGGTCAACTACTAATTGTCTCTGTATATTTTAAGTTTTAAAAACTTTAAGTTTTAAGAAATGGAGCCCTCTCATGTCATGGTATCACACTTATTTTTCATTTTATAACTTTAACTTTTTGCAAATTAAAAAAAAAAAAACAACTCATGAACCTATTAAGTTTTAGCCAGCTTTAGCAAATAACATACTCTTGTATGAATTGCCTACCCACTTTTATATCCAGCCAGGTTTTCATCTTTCACTCCATCCATTTTTTATTAATTTTACTTTCATTCTGCTCACTTTTACCCTAAACAAAACCATGTCATACTTTTCTTTTCTTTTTTCCTTGTTTTTCTTTTTTTTCTTTTTTTTTTTTTTTGGTTTTTCGAGGTAGGGTCTCACTCTGGTCCAGGCTGACCTGGAATTAACTCTGTACTCTCAGGGTGGCCTTGAACTCATGGCGATCCTCCTACCTCTGCCTCCCGAGTGCTGGGATTAAAGGCGTGCGCCACCACGCCCGCTCATGTCATACTTTTCAATAAAAACTTTCTGCATGTGACAACTAATTCTACTAATGACATTCATTCACATAGGTGTATTATTTACTACTGTCTGACTGTTTGTGTCTCCTTAAAGGTATATTTTGAATTCTTAACCCCTAAAGAGAAGAAGTTAGAAGAGGCATATTTGAAAGGGTACCTATTTGTTGAGACAGAGCTATTATGAATAAGTCCCTTACAATAAAGACCTCAAAGCCAGGTGTGGTGGCTCAAGCCTTTAATCACAGCACTCGGGAGGCAGAGGTAGGAGGATCACTGTGAGTTCAAGGCCACCCTGAGGCTACATAGTGGATTCCAGGCCAGCCTGAGCTAGAGTGAGACCTCACATCGAAAAAACAAAATAATAAATAAATAAATAAATGACCTCAGACAGTTTGCTCAGTCCCTCTGTCATGTAAGCACATACTAAGACGATGCCTTTTGTGAAGGAAGAAAGAGGCTCTCACCAGGCATCAAATTTGATGTCATATTTATCTTGAAACTTGCAGCATCCAAATTGTGATAAATAGATATTTATTCTTCCTAAGGTTACAAAAATAAAAATTCATCTGAAGAAGCCGAATGAACATACCATTCAACCTAACTAACTCTTTAAAAATAAATTTAGAAGATGCATTTTAGAATAACTTTCATACACCAACAGTTTCAATATGCTGGAAAGACTCATAAATGCACAGCCCAGAATACTCTGAAGCCAGACATATCATTTATAGTGCAGAGTGTTAAAGTAATAATATTTAACACGTGTTTAATAGGCTCAAGGACATAGTCTTTCTTACCATAAAATAAAGTCCAAATTACATTAACATTTTCTGCCTAAAATTTAAATAGCAGTAAAATTGTTTCTTTGCTAAGCAATGGATTTATATACTTCTGGTGTTTGATTCTGGGATGCACAATATAATTTGGGGGAGCTATTAAAATTTAGTGATGTTTGTCTTTTTAAACTATATAAATGTATTAATTCGATGACAAACAAACTGAAATTTAATTTTAAAATACGTAAATCATGAAATAATTACAAATAATTTAGGAATTCAAATTCATTATTTTGTGTATTTGTTTCTACACCTTGTATAGTAACAATTTGCTTTGAAATTAACAAGGAACCAATTTTTCACAAGTTGTACTGCGTGGGCAAAATTAATGCTATTCTTTAGGTTGGTCCATGATTAGAAGCCAATTTGAATTTTTTCCCATTTTTTAATCAGTGCCTTCATTTACATTTTATTCAAATTTAGCAAGAATGTATCAGCAAATAAAAAAAATATATATTTGTTTGAAATTAGAGAAAGAGAAAAAAAATGGGCACTGCAAGGCCTCTTGACACTGCAAATGGATTGCAGAAGTCTGCTCTACTTGGCTCAACTGACTTTCCTTGGGTACTTGGGAATTAAAATCAGGCTGTCAGGCTTTGAACCAGCTCCTTCAACCACTTAGCTATCTCTCCAGCCCCCAACTTTGGTATTCTTAAATTATAGGTGTGTTCCAGTCTAATATTTCATATGAAACAAGAATAGCAGTGTATTTTAAATACGCAGTCACCCAGCAAATTTTAATGTCTATTTATTTTTAATTTTTTTGTTATTATTTATTTATTTGACAGAGAAAGAGGGAAAGAGAGTAAAAGAATGATCAGGCCAGGGCCTCCAGCCACTGCAAACCAACTCCAGATACGTGTACCCCTTTGTGCATCTGGCTAATGTGGGTCCTGGGGAATCGAAACTTTGGCCTTGCAGGCAAATGCCTTAATGGATAAGTCATCCCTCCAGCCCTCATTTCTTCATTTCTTTTTTAATTAACCAGCTTTTATTGTTTTTTGGAAAAACTAGAAATAGAATAATTTTACATACAAATTATCAGTGTACATTTTTGATTGTTTTAGTAATGAATATTAAAAAATACCCTCCACAAATTCACATGCATTAAATTATTCTAATTGTCAAAATTTTTATTTGAATATATCACTAAATCCATTTTTAAAGGCACTATTAACACTGTTTTAATTGTATTTTAGGGAATACTTTTGCATTTGTGTATAGGTGTCTGTGTACCTACAGGGAGAAAGGGAAGGAAATCTGTCCATGGAGGCAAGCATACATGGACCCACACAGAGATGGGCTTAATGCTTTCTGACAACTATTTTATACTAGCCTGAGACTTGAACATATTGTTTATCTAATGATAAAATGAAATTTTAGAGCCTTAAAGAAGTTTGATTAGAGAAAAAATTTATTAAGGAGTTCCTAACCTGAATAAATGCAACTTTTTGAAAATAAATTCAAGTTTGAAAAATTGCACTTAAGTGTTTTCTTTTAAAACCCTAATAATTTGAGATATTTCTCTATTTCAAAGAATCAGTTATAAGCAGAAGCTTTATAACACAATCTCTTCAAAATACATTTGTTCAGTACAGAAATGGTACATTTTAGAAATAGCTAAGTATATAATTTTAAAATTGTTTTAACACTCATCACTTACCTTTTAAGTAAGTAATTTAAAAATATATTATATTCTTTTAGAATTCCTTTAAAAACTACTTTGGCTGGAAAAATAACCATATTTCCACCAATGAAAGTGCATACAACAAACTTTAAGAGTCCCCTTTATTTCAAAAACTGTCAATTTGGGTGTTTAAAGAAATAAGAAAAAGGTATATATTCATTTTATTTTACATTTATGTTGCTATTATAGTTACCTTCTCATTGCTTGGACAAACACTCAACCAGAAGTATCTTTTTTTTTAAATTTAATTTATTAGTTTTCTTTTCAGTAAATACAGGCAGTTTGGTACCATTATTTACGCTCATCTGTGATCTACCCCCTCCCATTAGACCCTCCTTGTTAATGAAAATGGGTCGTGCATTGTGGAGTTAGCCCCTAGTTATTAGTATGATAAATGTCTCTGCAAATCATGACCCAACATGTAACTCTGACATTCCTTCCGTACCCTCTTCCGCAAGATTTCCCTGAGCCATGTTGGGTTCATTTTTGGTCTGCTTCAGTGCTGAGGTGTTGGGGGCCTCTGAGGCTTTGGCTCTCTGATTGGGTAGGAGTTGATTTTTCTCTGCGTTGATCTCCTTCCCCTTTGGGCTGGTATCCGGTTCACAGGAAAACATCACCCTTGCTTATTTCGCCAGTTGTCCTTAGTTTCAGTTGGGCCCCTTTTGAGGTATGTTGGGGCAGCTCTCTTCTTAGGATCTGCATCTATCTGGAAAAGAGAAGCAGATTCTCCAACGGAGAGTAAGTTAGCACCCGGAAAATTGAGATAACACTTACTTTTTTGATAGACAGTTTGATAGGTGTAGGCCCTCGTGTACCCCATGATTGATGGTAGCTTGATATTGTAGAGTGGGCTTGTGTTTGAGTATGGTTCTGACTTGTTTCCCAGCTCCAGCTAAGGGTCTAGTACCACTGAGTGGATCAGTTAGCCAAATCAAGAGCAATTGATTCCTCACCATGGCTGTGTACCACTATTGCACTTGTGTGGGCATCACATCCGGTTATTTGTTGCTAATTAGGTTAAACAATGTGTTGCTTGGACAGATCTTGGTCATTTCCCCCAGTCACCTATGTAGTGCCTTCTGGCACTAGACACGCTGACTGTCTGGGGACTGACTCTCTCCTGGCTTCCAGCCATGTCATTCCATTTTACACGTCAGCTGCATATGGAGTCTTCAGCAATAGGGTCTTAGCACTGGCCTTTGGTGGGTCATCAAGTACTCTGACAAAAGTCTGTCATTGTTTTGGGAAACCTTGTAGGTTTCTCTGATCAAAAGCTCATTGTGGATGGTAGGCCCAAGCTGGAAGTGGGGTTACAGGTCAGTGTCCACTAAGAAATTGAGGAAAAAGTTAACTAATATACAAGAGTTAGAGAGGAGAGAGATAGAGGGGAGAGGGGGAGAGGGAGGGAGGGAAGATGTAGGAGATTTAGGTCAGTCTTGATCCTACCCTCTCCAGTGTCTTGTGGTTCAGGTGTTTCCTGTAAGGGTCTAGTGAAGGTTCAGCCATTTGGTCTGTCTTTTAGGAAGTAGAATTTTATGGTACCATTGCCGTTTGGGTCCGGATTACTGTTTTCCACCCTTTGATTCCCTCCCCGCCCTCCCATCCATCTTATTGTCTAGTCCATGAGGTACTTGCTGGGTATGTAAGGCATCTTGGGCCGATTCAGGTTAGGTGTTGCAGATGAGTGAGACTATGTGTCGATTTTTTTTCTGTGATTGGGTAAGTTCACTGAGAATGATCTGTTCCAGGTTCAACCATTTTTCCTCAAATTTCTTTATGTCGTTTTTTCTTACTGCTGTATAGAACTCCATTGTGTAGATATACCACATCTTTGTTATCCGTTCTTCTAATGATGGACATCTGGGTTGATTCCAGCTTTTAGCTATTATGAATTGAGCTGCTACAAACATGGTTGAGCAAATCTCTCTGGCTTTTGGTTTGAAGGTTTTAGGGTACATGCCCAGTAATGGTATAACTGGGTCTGTTGGTATTTCTATACTCAGCTTTCTCAGGGTCTCCATATTGCTTTCCAAAGTGGTTGTACCATCCTGCATTCCCACCAACAGTGAATGAGTGTCCCTTCTTCTCCACATCCTCGCCAGCATTTATTTTCATTTGACCTTTTGATGTTGGCTATCCTTATTGGGGTAAGGTGGAATGTCATAGTTGTTTTAATTTGCATTTCTCTGATGATTAGGGATGATGAACATTTTCTTAGGTGTGTGTTTGCCATTTGTATCTCTTCCTCTGTGAATTGCCTGTTTAACTCTCTGCCCCATTTTGTGAGTGGGGTATTTGTCTTCTTATTGTTTAGACTTTTGAGTTCTTTGTAAATTCTAGAGATAAGACCTCTATCAGTTGGATAACCTGCAAATATTTTCTCCCATTCTGTGGGTATTCTATTTGCTTTGCTTATTATATGCTTGTCTGTAAAGAAACTCTTCAGCTTCATATGATCCCAATGGTTGAGTGACTGTTTAAGAACTTGAGCCACTGGGGTTTTATTCAGGAAGTCTTTTTCCATTCCTATATCATGGAAAGTACTTCCTAAATTTTCTTCCAGTAGTTTTCGAGTTTCTGGTCTTATGTTGAGGTCTTTGATCCATTTGGATTTGAGTGTTGTGCATGGTGAAATGTGTGGATCAAGTTTTAGTTTCCTGCATGTGGTTATCCAGTTTGTCCAGCACCATTTGTTGAAGATGCTATCTTTTTTCCAGTCTATATTGTTTGGGCCTTTGTCGAATATCAAGTAGCTATAGTTGCTTGGCCCAAAATCTGGGTCCTCAAGTCTATTCCATTGGTCTATACTCCTGTTATTATGCCAGTACCATGCTGTTTTTATTACTATGGCTTTGTAGTATAACTTTATATCGGGTATGGTGATGCCACCAGAGGTATTTCTTTTGCTGAGGATATGTTTGGATATGCGAGGCCTTCTGCTTTCCATATGAAATTTGAGATCATTTTTTCTATGTCTGTGAAGAACACTGTAGGGATTTTAATTGGAATTGCATTAAATCTATATATTGCCTTTGGTAGGATTGTCATCTTCACAATTTTAATTCTGCCTATCCAGGAGCATGGGAGGTCTTTCCATCGTTTCAAGTCCTCCTCAATTTCTTTTTTGAGAGTTTTAATATTTTCATTGTATAGATCTTTTACTTCCCTGGTTAACGTTATTCCAAGGTATTTTATTTTTTTTGTTGCTATTGAAAATGGGACTATGTCCTTTGTTTCTTTTTCTGTGTCTTTGCCATTTGCATACAGAAATGCTTCCGATTTTTGTGCATTGATTTTGTATCCTGCTACTTTGCTATAGGAGTTAATCACCTTCAGGAGTTTTGAGATGGAGTCTCTTGGGTCTCTTACATATACAATCATGTCATCAGCGAATAGAGCTAACTTAACTTCTTCCTTTCCAAATTGTATCCCTTTTATTTCCTTCTCCTGCCTTATTGCTTGGGCTAGGACTTCCAGAACTATATTGAAAAGAAGAGGTGAGAGAGGACATCCCTGTCTTGTTCCTGATCTCAATGGGAATTCCTCCAGTCTCTCTCCATTAAGTATTATTTGGGCCTTTGGAGCTTTGTATATTGCCTTTATTATATTAAGATGTAAACTGGCCATGCCGATTCTCTCCAATGTTTTGATCATGAAGTGATGTTGTATCTTGTCAAAGGCCTTTTCTGCATCTATCGAAATGATCATGTGATTTTTATGTTTAAGCTTGTTTATGTGGTGTATTACATTGACAGATCTTCATATGTTGAACCACCCTTGTGTTCCTGGGATAAATCCCACTTGGTCAATGTGGATAATGCTTTTGATGTGTTGTTGGATTCAGTTTGTGAGAATTTTGTTGAGGATCTTTGCGTCTATGTTCATTAGGGAAATAGGCCGATAGTTTTCTTTTCTTGTGGCATCTCTGCCTGGTTTTGGGATTAGGGTGATACTAGCTTCATAGAAGGAGTTGGGTAGTTTTCCCTGTTCTTCAATTGTGTGGCACAGTTTTAGGAAGATTGGTTTGAGTTCTTCCATGAAGGTTTGATAAAATTCGGCTGGGAATCCATCTGGTCCTGGACTCTTCTTTTTTGGGAGGTTTTTTATTACTTTTTCAATCTCCATGAGCGTGATGAGGTGGTTGATCTGCTCAGAGTTTAGCTTTGGTAGATTATATACATCCAGGAATTTATCCATCTCCTCCACATTTTCCAGTTTTGTGGAGTAGAGGTTTTTGAAATAAGTCCTGATGATTCTGCCGATTTCACTGATGTCTGTTGTGATCTCTCCTTTTTCATTTTGAATTTTGTTAATTTGGAGTCTCTCCTTTTTTTGCTTGAACAAATTGGCCAGAGGTTTGTCAATCTTGTTTATTTTTTCAAAGAACCAGCTCTTTGTTTTGTCAATTGCCTTAATTGTTTCCTTGGTTTCCAATTCATTAATTTCTGCTCTGATTTTAATTATTTCTTTCCTTCTGGAGCTCTTTGGGTTGGATTTTTCTTGTTTTTCCAATGCCTTTAGGTGGATGGTTAGGCTATTGATTTGGGATCTGTCTTTTTTATGAAGGCATTGAGTGCTATGAATTTTCCCTGAGGACTGCCTTCATTGTGTCCCACAAGTTTTGGTATGATGTGTTCTCATTGTCATTCAATTCCAGGAATTTTGCAATTTCATTTTTTATTTCATCCACTATCCATTTATTGTTTAAGAGTGTGCTATTCAGTTTCCAGTTGCTGTTGGGGCTCTTGTTGGTTTTTTTGTTGTTGATTTCTAGGAATATAGCATTATGATCTGATATCATGCAGGGAATTATGTCGATTTTTCTAAATATGTGGAGGCTATCTTTGTGACTCAGTATATGGTCTATTTTAGAGAATGTTCCATGGGCTGCTGAGAAGAATGTGTAGTCTGTGTATTTGGGATGGAAAGTTCTGTAGATGTCTGTTAGGTCTAAGCGCTCTATGGTTTTATTGAGCTCTCTTACTTCCCTGTTGAGCTTCTGTTTGGATGATCTGTCTATTACTGATAATGGTGTGTTAAAGTCCCCAGCTATGATGGTGTTGGTGGTTATTTCTGTTTTATTGTCAAGTAGGTTTTGTTTTATGAACTGCGGTGCCCTGTGTTTGGTGCATACAGATTTATGATTGTAATGTCCTCTTGATGGATTGTTCCCTTTACAAGTAGGAAGTAGCCTTCTTTGTCTTTTTTGATTGTTTTTGGTTTGAAGTCAACTTTATCTGATATTAATATAGCTACACATGCTTGTTTCTTATTCCCATTTTCTTGGAATATTGTTTTCCACCCTTTCACCCTGAGGAGGTTTCTGTCTTTAGTGGTAAGGTGGGTTTCTTGAAGGCAGCAGATTGAGGGGTCTAATTTTTTGATCCACCCTGTTAGCCTGTGTCTCTTGATGGGTGAATTAAGGCCATTAATGTTTAGGGTGATGACTGTGAGATTTGATTTGATCCCTGTCATGTTGTGGTGGTAGAGGTGTGTTGGCATTTCCATGGAATTTAATTTTTTTTTTTTTCTATCTACTCTGGGTTTGGTTGCTGTGATCTGCTTCTTGTAGGCATTTGTGTTTGGTTATTTGTTTCTTCTCTGTGGAGAATTTCCTGGAGTACTTTCTGTAGGTTTGGTTTTGTGTTCATATAATTGTAAAGCTGAGTTTTGTCATGGAAAGTTTTCCTTTCACCATCTATTATAAGGGAGACTTTTGCCGGGTAGAGTAGTTTGGGTTGGAAGCCATAGTTTCTTAGAGTTTGGAGAGTATCATTCCAGGCTCTTCTAGATTTCAGGGTTTCCATTGAGAAGTCTGAAGTAATTCTGATGGGGTTTCCTTTGAAAGTGGTGTGCTGTTTTTCTCTAGCTGCTTTTAGGATTTTTTCCTTGGTGTCAATGTTTACAGTCTTAATGATAATATGCCTTGGGGAGTTTCTCCTTTGGTCTAGTCGGTTAGGAGTTCTGTTTGCTTCTTGAATCTTGATGGGCCTTTCTTTTAAGAGACAGGGGAAGTTTTCTTCAATTATTGTGTTAAATAAGTTCTCCATGCCTTTGGTCTGAAATTCTTCTCCTTCTGTGATTCCAGTGATTCTGATATTAGGACGTTTAAGTGTATCCCACAATTCTCTCATGTTCTGTTCACAGGAACTTTTGAACTTACTGAAATTTTTGGACTCTCGAACTGTTTCTTCCATCCTGTCTTCCAGATCAGAATTTCTATCTTCTACTTTGCTGACTCTATTCTTGAGAACCTCTAGTGAGTTTTGGACTTGTTCAATTAAGTTTGCATTTTCTACTACTTTCCTATGTATCACTTCCATGGCTTTGTCCAGCTCCCTTTTTGTCTCATTTTCTGATTTTCTTGATGATTCTTGGAAATCATCCTTGCATTTCTTTATGTTTTCATTTAGTGTGGCCAGCTGATTTTTAAGGTCCTCTTTTTTTTTCACTCTCCCTCAACTCTCTTAGCTCTCTTTGAATTCTTTCCAGTGTCTTATCATATTGCTCTAGCTTAGTGATGGTAGCATCCATACGATTATCTATCCTTTGTAGCTTTCCTGTCAGTTCTAGCAGTAGTTTGGTCAGGGTTGCATTGGTCATTGCTTCCACTTGATATTCTGATCCTAAACACTCTTCTATGTTTTGGTTAGTTGTGATCCTTGTTGGACTGGGTGATCTGTCTGCATTTTCTTCCATTTTATTTTTCGTGTTATTTCTTTTGCACTGTGTTCTACCCATGTCAGTGTAGGGGCAGGTAGGTGGGTGGAGCAGCCTGGGATTTAGCTTAATGCGAATCCAAGGCAGCCTGGGGCAGTTGTAAGCAGCCTGGGTTTTTGCTCACTCTTGCCAAAGCCGCCTATCTATAGCCTGACAGGGGCACCAAAGTTGCCTGAATTCTCACCCAGTAATGCACCTAAGCTGCCTGCCTTTGAGCTTGAAAGGGGACTGAGGTAGCAAGCCCTGAAGGTGCCTAGATTCTGGCTGGGTACACTGGGGTCTGTAAACAGTCTGTGCTCTTCCGCCTCAGGGGAGTGGGGGATGGGTGGCGATGTACAGGTAGTGGATGGCACCTGCGCTGGCGCTAGTGACTCAGTGTGGACTTATGTGGCTCTTGCTGTGGGACTGGGCCTGCTGCACGTGCAAATGTAGTGCAGAGGCAGATGATGTGGGTACGGAATCAGGATACAGCAGAAGCTGACCGGCGGCAAGTGATGTGAGCACAGCAGCAGGGGATCTGGCAGCCACCTGTTCACGGCAGGGGTGGCCCCCACAGGCCTGCGAACTGAGCACCACATGGCTGATCTACTCACAGGATCAGAGAACAAGGGCGAGGTAGGAGGTCTCAGCTTCAGTGCAGCAGGCTGGCAGGCATGAATGGTGGGTGCCCGATCAGAGCACAGCCATGTGGGATGTGCGGAGGGTGCGTGGGCGGGTGGGCAGAAGGGGGCGCAGGGTGCGATGGTGTGTATGGAGCGAGTGGGGCTGGTGGCGGGGGGGGGGGTCGGGGTGCTCTGGGGCACCGGGCAATCAGGGTGGGGTGTGCGGGAGGCGGCAGGGCTCAGGGGGCGTGCGGTGGGGTGCCCTGGAGTGGCGGTGGCTGTGGGGCGCTCTGATCAGTCAGGGGCGAGGGGTGTGCTGTTGGTGCGGGGGGGTTGCGCATGCAGGGGGGGTGTGCGGGACACGGGGGGTGCGGGGCACCCAGGGCGCGTGGGGGTCACGGGGTGCGCAGGGGTGCGCGGGGGAGCATGCAGGAGGTGCGGGGTCTAGGGGCGCAGGGCACGTGGGGGGTGCACGGGGTGCGCGGGGGGGCGCAAGGCGCGCGTGGAGGGGGGGGCGCAGGGCACACCGGTGTGCGGGATGCCAAGGGACGTCGCGGGGTGCTCTGGACGTGCCGGGGGCGTGGGGCATGGAGGAGGGCGGGGTACGCTGAGGCATTCCGGGATTCAGGACGCGTGGGGGTGGGGCACAGGGGGTGCGGGGCATGCCTGGGCACACAGCGGCAGGGTGACGAGGGCCGTGCGGGGTGGCGGTGCTGGGGGGGGCAGGGAGTGCTTCAGGGCACACAGGGCTCAGGGCGCGGATGCTCCGGGGCGCGTGGGGGTGGGGGCGCAGGGTTCGCGGGGAGGGGGGGGCGGCTAGGAGCGTGGGGCGCTCAGGTAGGCGTGGGGGGTGCAGGACGCTGCGGGACGCCGCGGGGTACTCTGGACTCGCGGGGGGGGGGGGAGGGAGTGTGTCACGCGTGGGAGGGGTTCAAGGGGGTCACGGGTCACGCAGGGGGCATGGAGCACGCTGAGATAAGATGGAGCGCGGGATGCTGCGGGACGCCGCAGGGCACTCTGGACACGCGGCGGGGGTGGGGCGCATGGGGGGGGGCTCAAGGAGTACGGGAGTGGGGCGCGGGGGTGTGGGGGTGCGGGGCAGGCCTGGGCGCCCAGGGCGCGGGAAGCCTTGGTTCTCTGGGGCCGCGCCTGCCGCGTGTGGATAGGGAGCGTGGGGCGCGCTGGGGGTGTGCGCGGGCATGGGGCACAGGGGTTGTGGGGCAAGCGGGGCCGCCGGGGCGCGTGGGGCTTGGTGCGCACAGGGTGCCGGGCCGCTGGGGTGCCAGGCCGTCCCCGATGCGGCGATTCACGGCGGGCGGGGTGGCGGGGCATGGGTCGCGGGGGTGTGTGTTTCCCTCTTTTACCCCAATCTGAGCCCTCCCTCTTCAAAAAGTTCCTAATTTCCCTTGAATACTTGCCTTTTTTTCCCCTTGTTGTTTTTAGTGCAGCTAGGCGGTGGCCATCTTGACCGGAAGTCCCCCAGAAGTATCTTTTGAGAGGAAAGGTTCTACTCCAGTGACACACCTCCTCCAGCATGGGCTCCGCCTCCCAAATGCTCCAAGCTGAGGTCTAAGTAGAAAGGATAATCAAAAACACCTAAGGCTATGCAAACATTTTACATTCAAACCACCACAGTTGCTGAGGGGAAAACAAAAACAAAAACTTATATGTAAAATTAAGTAGGCTTGGAAAGTAATTGTATTTTGTTTCTCTGTAACATCATTTGTTAAAAAAAAAAAAGAGAAAGCAGGAGTGAAAGGAAGTAAGGAAGGAAAGAAGGATGGAAGGAAAAGGAAACCAATGTCCATTTTATGACTAAAGAATTCTAAGAGAATAGAGGACAGTATTGACATCCTGCTGACCACAGAACCAGCCATAGAAAAAAAGCCAAACTCTTATTCCTTTGGGATTAGTACTAAATTTCATAATTGGGATTTAGTAGGCAAGATTACAGCATTCTCTGATTTAAGCAAGTAATCTCCCATATATATGATCATAAAGGCTTGACCTTGAATTGACCTTGAATTGCACAATGTCTAGTCTGAGAACTCAGGTAAATGTTCCAAACTTTGTGGGAGAACATGAATGATATGAACCATGTATAAGTTTATAAAATACTTACAGAACAAATATCCCATTTAAATAATCTACTTTCTTCTTTTGAAATGTCAGCAGGTCACAAATCAAGAGTTTTAAAATCATGCGCAGTTGCAAAAGAGGAAAAGCATTTGTGCTACCAACTGCTTACAGACAGGACATTACTATTCTAGAGTACATAAAAGAACCTTAACTTGCAGCTACTAATGAGGATGGAAGGGAAGCATGCCATGGTAGAGTATCTTGGGCAAAAGGAAAAGACATCAGCCCCTAACCTGTGTGCTGATCTTCTACACTGCCCTGAGGGTACTTTCGCTTCAATAATTGTTGTTCTCCCATTCTGTGCATCTTGGTGAATTTTTCTGACAAGGGCACATGAGGCAAGAGAACCCTCATAACACATGCAAGGCTTTCATCCTCGTGACTCCAATATATGTCAATAGTACTTACCAAGTTATTTTGAACATTTTCAAGTTTCCTAATACCCCTGACTGTGGCCCTTTCGTTGTGCTTTTTTCATTGAAATATCTGCTAGAACTGTCCTCATATTTTTAGTTTAAGCCCTTCTAGTACAGATGTGACAACATCGGGATCTGTTATCTTTACAATTATATTTCAGTTGTAGCCTAAATCCACTTAAAGCTTTCTGTTATTTAGAAGAACAAAGCAATGTGATATTTAGCTGCACAAATCATATCTGTACATAGCTGTGGTCAGAAAACAAGAATGAACCAAACAGTATCTTACCTGAGGCTCTTACTGGTGGAAAATATAAGTAGGTATCTTCAGGTGTGATTAAAACATGACAAGGTAATTGGAAATGTTTAAAGATACAAGGTGTGGGAAAAATCACATCATTAAAGAAGAATTTATTTTTTTGATTTTGTAATACACATGTGCATATGGAATAAATCACAGTGTCTGCTTTACGCTATTTAGATGACATTATATGCTTATCAAGTTATGATATTCCAGTTGATTTAAAATTATCTTAATAGAAGGTTAAAGGATAGATATAACAGTGAATGATTTTAGCATTTTATATATACTGCAATTAATAAATAGTTTGCTGTAAGACAAAATTTTATACTACTATAACCTCAAAGTTTAGATCTGTTGTGTCCATCTTCATTAAACCTAATTGGCTGTGAACATTTCTCATCCTGAACTTATTTCCTATCACTGTGTGGAATTTAACAGGCTTATCCAGTCAGAAAGTGTGTATAGAGTAACATTGATTGTACGACCATAACTACTCCTCTCCCAAAACATTGTCACATTTGAGTTAATGTTTGTACTAATGTATTTGTTATTTTATTGGCTATCCCAACAAATGTTATTCTGTCATTTTTTTGTTTTTCTTTGCTATCTTAAATTTTACGGTAATCTCAGATAATCTTCTTTTCATCACCCATTGCAATCAGCATACTGTATGAAATTTGAACAGAGCCAAGAGGTACTGAAATACCTCATGAGTGTAGCAGAGAATGCCATGAAACTCAAGGGAGTAACAACTGAAAAGCAAGCCATTGACCATGAGAAGACAATGAGGAGAGATTGTTGCATCTTTTCCCTGGCAATCAAAATGCACAATTGGGGGCTGGCGAATCAGCCAAGGGGCGGTGAATGGCGTGGCTGAGGAACTCACACACTAACTAGAAAGAAAGAGAGATAGCAGAGCATGAAAAAGAATACGCACATCAGCGAATTCCTGATGCTACTTTAGAGATCATTTTTATTGGATAGTTGATGATTGAACATTTTTTTTTTGCATTTCCTTCTGAAAGCAGGTTCTAAGAAGGCATAAACTATGTCTGTTGTCAATAAACTTGTTTTAAAATATTACTGGGTTATTTTATACCATCAGTCAGTCACTATCAAGTTTTTTTTTTTTTTCAATTTCCATCTTTTCATATAAGTTCCTTCTAGTTTCTCTTCTGTATTGTTTCAAAAGTAATGTTACCAGCTCTTGTCTGGTGTGTATCCATCTTTCTCACTGTCAGCAACATCGGACATACACAACAGGAACCTACCCAAGCATGCTGCTCTGGCTCTGGCGTTGCCTCAGCTACTGAACAACAGTGCTTAAACCCTTGTTGACATGTGAGGGAAGAGCGGCTGTGCTCTTGCTGAGCTGTGCCAAAGGGAGTTCCTGCTCAGAGGGCAGTAGAACATTACTGTCCAGGGCCCCATGAGGCAACCACAGGCTGGTAGAGGAATGCGTGTAATGGGCTATGTTAAATAAGATTCAGAGATACAGTACAGGAGGAAGCATCAGAAAAGCAAGAAGGCATCCACTGACTTGGATGGGAGCCCCAGAAAGTGGGGAACTCAAATGAGGGCTGGATTAGGAAAATCAAGTATGTTGGGGCTCTCTCTGAGTATAATTGCAACTGCCCTAGGCTGATTGATTGTCTATTGAGAGTTTCTCAACAACCAAGAACTCCATTGCATTAGGGAACAAGGTGACCTCCCTTGTCAGCTATTGCACAGTCTTCTCTGTAACTGCCTCCAGCCGGCCTAAAAGTTTTTGTCTGATCTCCCAGAGTCCTGGACTCTCAGAACCACCAGCCATCAGGTCGTTTCTCAGTCTCTACATCCATGCACGCAGTTCCCAAAAGTGGGGGATTTCTCCCTCTCTGTGTGTGGAGATTAAAGTTCCTGAATATTCCACCCAATGCATATTTCCAACTTATTTCATTCTCACTTATCTTCTCAACCCTAGTAATGATAAACTTTTGACTATGCTCTCAGTCCATGCCATGAAATTTTAGGGCTCTGATTTCCACACTTATTTTCTCTACTTAATAGCTTCTCTCCTTCATCTATCTTTCCTTTTACTTATATATTGACAACTTTATAGATGTACAAAGTATATATGGATCATATTCCCCTTCTGTCACTTTCTCTTGCCTTCACTCTTACAATGTCTTCCAGTGAGCCCTCCCTCCCTCCAATAATTGTCTCTATTATTTTGTTGTCTGTATTTTAATTTTCCATTCCTTTAAAATCCATGATGACAATATTTTGCAGATAGCTATAGCTGCTGTGAGATCATGAAACTACTATATGTCTAGAATACAACATTCCAAAATACTCCTACCTATTCTTTCGCTCTTACATTCTTTCTGCCACCTCTTCTGCAACATATTATTTACATGTAATCATTTTAACTCCTGTTTAAATATTGCTTTTCCAGTAATTTCTGTAGCTGTTCAAGACAGCACAGTGTATGGGGTACTCATCTCCCGTTTCCACACATTTTCCTCTCTCTACACACTACCCTACTGATTTTCTTTTTTACATACCAAACTAAAATACATATGCATTATAGAACTATGTAAAATGTTTGCAGATTATTTAAAATTTAACATCATTTTATAAATACCATGGAAACTTACCTGTGCTTATTTTTTTTTTCTTACCACAGAACATAGAGAAGAATGCATTCAAGTCCTTAGCTTTACACAACTGTGAATTGATTATGAGTAATTAAATCCTTGTGTAATTTACTTCATGTATTGAAGAGTTCATTCACAGAAAATTTGTGGAGTTTACAAGAATTTATAGCACTTACATTTTGTCACCAATGCAACTACCAAGTTTGTCATATTTTCCTCATTATATGTAAATTTCTTAAAATTATATATAAATCATATAATTTAGTATATATTTTTATATGTATGGTTAAATCATACCTAGTTTTATATGTGTAAATGTACTAGCTGTTAGAGTAGTAGGCATATAGTAATTAATGAAAATGCCCTGATTTTAGTTGGATTAATTGCCCTTTGAAAATGCTAAATTGCAGGTAACAAAACGTAATTGAACATTCTCTCCTTCAAATGTTTGATTGGGAACATTTTCTGCCTTCTAATGCAGGTACATTTTTTTTTTTGAAGCTTTTAGGCTTAAGAGTATGTTTCTGACACTATAATCAAAGTCAAAATTTAAAAAAAAAAATTAGGTTCACTTTCCAGAAAAAAAAAAAAAAATTCTCTTTGAAAACTTTTCAGAAATCATTATTCTTGACAAAAGTCTAATTTTATAAAGTTTGGGGTATATCTCAGTGGGCATAGTGTCTTCCTTGCATACAGGAAGCTTTGTTTTTTGATTCTTTGTAATTCATTAACTAGGTGTGGTACTGCATATCCATAATCCCAACACTTGGGGGTAAGGGGCGGCTACACTACACAGAAAGTTTGAAAGCAGCCCAAGATATATGTGATCCAGTACCTTGTAAATAAAATAAAGTAAATAAAATTAAAAAGAGCAATTTTGTTATCATCAAATTATCTTCTTTTTATGCATTAATATCTTACATTATATTAATATTAAAGTAGTATATTCTTAACAAAATATGCAAAATATAGTCATCTCTGTCATATATCTTTTAAATTTTTGTTTCTTTGGTACTGTCTTGAAGAAGTCTATATTTGGTATTCAGCAAATTCTCAACACTCTTTCTTTCATGATTATAATTGTCATTACATAAGATGAGAAAATTAAGGACTAGAAAGGCAATTTTGAATTAAACTTTCATATGCCAATATCTAGTGTTTACTGTTTCCTTCCATTCCCCCCTCTCCTTTATTCTCTTCTTTTCTCCTCAAATAATTCCCTCTCTCCCCTTGATCATGCAGGTCTTTCTAAATTTCTACATCTCCCATAGAAAATTATTTTCTTTTCCCTCATAAATTTGCATGTAAATGAGTTTGGTAATATACTTGTTTTATTTTTAATTCCTAGCTGGTAAAATGTTATATGTTCCTCGTAATTCATCTGAAATATTACTTCTTTCTGGAATATTCTTTCCCTCAAGATGGTAAAGTAATGTATCACCTTTACTTGCCACAAAATTGCAATCCATTTCTCCCATCCAAGTGCTAACCAGGCCTGACCTGCTTAGCTTCTGAGATTAGACAAGATAAGGTGTGTTCAGAGTAGTATGTCTGTAGACTGTAATCTTAGCTCTAAGAAATATTTCATGTTTTTAGTATAATTTTGTGCTTGCAATATACCTTCTCCATTAGAAACTAAAATTCTCAAAGTTGATGCTGCATTGTATATTTTTTCTTTGACTTTAGCATTTTGGCAAGTATTCTAGGCCTACAGTTCAAGTAAGATTCTAGTATGAAAATGGGATTTTAAGCTTTTCTTTGTCTTTTGAGTAATTAGCAATGTCTTTTTGATTTTCATTTTGAATGTGTACTGAAATTACTTAGGAGTTATTTTAAGAATAAAGTTCTTTTCTTTGTCCCCTACAACAACCACCATCTACTGTTCAATGGTCATATTGTATAGGACTGTTTCACTATAGCAAGTACCATGACACTGGCTAGCTTTTAGATGTCCTCAATGGTCACACAGCAAGCCTTGGTCCATTCTTCTGTGATCATAATATGTTTATTGATCCACTAACATTTGTGTATGAAGGTCTTTGTACGAAGCTTGTCAGTCTGGCCTTCTGTAAAATGACTAACATAATAAACATTTTGCTTCTCCTAGAATCAGAATCTGGAAAGTCCAGGATCAAGTTGCCAATAAATCTCTTGTTTAGTGTGGTCATTTGTTCTGGTTTGCCGATAATCTTATTGTGTCCACAAATAGGGACTCAATACATTGAATAAGCTCTGGCTTCTTTTCTTCAGAGAATATTCTATGAGGATCCCTGACCTAGTCACTGAAACCCTCCTCCCATTCTGATTGTCAGAAATAATTTCGATGTATGCATTTGGGATGTTTACACATGTCATTCCAGAAGCTACAAAGCAGTCAGATCCCAGTTATAATTTGTTTACCTAGTACGTCATAACACATGAATTGTTTTATTCTTTTAAATATTCATGGTACTTTTCTTGGGAAATATGTCACAACGGATTCTGAAAAACCAAAGCTGATGGGAAAAATCATAGCAGATGGTACTTTTATTATTTCCTCCTTGTTTTAAAATACACATACATGAGTGTGAGCTTCAGTTTTCAGCAGGTTTTCTTCGCCTTATTTTCAGTCCATCCTAGAAGTCTTTTTAAGCCTCGAGGGCTCAAGGGCTGACTTTACCTAATCTTTGAAACTTGTTTACTGCTGTTGATAATGGCATTGGGATTTATATGTGTTTTTGGACAGTGGATGGGATTCACAAATCACCTTAGGTTCCCTCAGTAACAGGCAAACCTTTATTGCATTTTCTCTCTTGACATCAACAATTGGCCGATGCCAATATTCTATCACCTTCCTTTAAATTACACTGTGTATTATGTGCTACCACGTGGAACCACTTTGCAGAGAAGCACAGAGGCCGGGTCAGGAGCTTCTTGGGAGGATTTGATGAAAAAGTTTGTTGGTGATTTGAATATGGATGAAATGAATTGTTTGCCGTGGTACAGTTTCTTATCAAGTTTTTAAGTTGTATAGAACAACTTAAAAATAGGAAGAAAAATCATGATAATACTTTTATTTCAATTTCCCAGATCAAGGAAATACTGGCTATCCCAGCAATACTTTAATGTGGTTTCAAAAGCTGCATTTTATGACAAATCTAATATTTCAAAGACTGCAATAATTTAAAATTATAACCAGGTTTTCAGAGACCATTTCCATAGGATTTTAGTCCAACAAAAACACAAATTCCATGGAACATGCTAAGAAATAAAAAGTGGATATTCTGTGGAATTTTCTTCTTTCCTACTTTCAAAGTAGAATTTCTAAAATGACTCACAATTCTGGAGAGAACGATGGTGACTGAACTTCCTAGTTAGAAATTAAAAAAGGAAAATAAGTCAATTTTGTTTAATGCCTGATAAAACATGTTAACCTCTGTGTAATCTCATGTAAGAATGGATTATTCTCATTCTACTTAATAGACATTGTGCTTAAATTATTGTTTTTAAAATATGTGGGGTTTTATAAATGGCAGACATAAAATTCACTATGTGAGAGGTCATATCTGGGTCTGGGCTTCATTTATCTATGTGGAACCCAGACTGGAACTGCATACATGCAAGTCAATGCTGGGGGTGGTGGTCAAAATGCTACAGAGATGACAGTATAAGAAGCTCATCCGATATGTGGAGCGCTACGCCGACCATGCAAACTGGTGAAGAAGAGGAGAATGTCTCAGGAAGCAGGCAGGGAGGAAATGACAAAGAAGTTCTTTGGAAAGCAAAGATTTTTCATGCTGTAGATATTTGGGGAAAACTTCTAGAACAAATTCATACGCACCCTAATAATGAACACACATGTCAAGGGAAAGGCCAATAATTATCCTGGCATAAAAGAGAATCTACGGGGCTCTGTAAGTGACCCCTGTGGGACAGGCAGGGAAAGCAAAGAAACAGAGGCTTTGAGAAGTTAATTCCAACCAGCAACACAGTAACCAAAGAATATGGTGTTTTACTGTATTCTACGATGTCCAGGATGGAGACAGGGAACCAAGTGCATTATTAACTCTGCGATCACTCAGACTGAAGACTGAAACTTAGCAATTGTCTCAAAAAGCTTAGCTTTCTAGTGGAAGGGGAGAAACAATGAAGCAAATAGATGATCTTCCATGTGTGGTCAGATGGAATTCTAGGTGTGTCTCTGTAGGTATAATTTAATTTATTTATTTACTTGAATTATTTTTTTTTTATGAGATAGAGAGAGAGAGAGAATTGGCACACCAAGGTCTCCAGGCACTGCAGTCAATGCCAGACACGAGCTCCTCCTTGTGTGCACGTGTCACATTGTGTGCTTGCGTCACTGTGCATCTGACCTATGTAGGACCTGGAGAGTCAAACGTAAATCCTTAAGATTCACAGGCAAGCTCCTTAACCTCTAAACCATCTTTGCAGGCCTAATATTGATGGGATACAATATGATTATATATACATAATGATCAATTGATCATTGTAGGGTGTGGTGGTTTGATTCAGGTGACCCCATAAACTTAGGTGTTTTGAATGCTAGGTTCCCAGCTGATGGAGATTTGGGAATTAATGTCTCCTGGAGGGAGTGTATTGTTGGGGGCGGGCATATGGGTATTAAAGCCAGTTTTCCCTTGCCAGTGTTTGGCACACCCTCCTGTTGCTGTGGTCCATCTTATGTTGGCCAGGGGGTGATGTCCACCCTCTGCTCATGCCATCGTTTTCCCCTGCCATCGTGGAGCTTCCCCTCGAGCTTGTAAGCCAAAATAAATCTCTTTTTCCCAGAAGCTGCTCTTGGTTGGGTGATTTCTACCAGCAATGTGAACCGGACTGCAACATAGGGTAATTACTATACCATATCACCTTAATATTTTATTATTTACTGAAAGTCAATGCATGCAAAATCATGTCTTCTACTATTAGATATACATTATTATGAACTAAATCCATTGACCAGCCCTGATTCCTTCTGATGATAACTTTGTACTCATTCACCACCCTTTTCCTCTCACCATCTCAGAGTCTAGAAGCCACTATTTTATTCTGAATATCAGATGAAAATGAACAAATACTAATTTTTGTAAGCATATCTTTAAATGAGTAAGAAATTTAATTTTTATATTCTGTCGTCTGGTCAAATCCATTTTCTGTTCTCTTTCTCACATCAGCAAGTTTAAAAAAATGCTGACATTGATGAAAAATTACTAACTGCCATTTAAACAAGGTATTAGTTAGTTTTCAAATTGTAGTTAACAATATTCCCTACAAGAAGTAGCTTATGGGTGGAACTGTTAATTTTGGCTAAATATTCAACGGGAAACAGTGCATCACACAATCCATCGTGGTGGGGAATGGAAGGAGCAGGAACATGAAGCACGTTCTGCAGTGAGGAAGTAGAGAGCATCAAGGCTGGTGCTCAGCCCACCTTCTCCTCTTGGTGGAGTCTGGGGCAACCGCCACAGCGGGTTGGGTCTTCCCATCTCTATTAACCTAGTATAGAAATTTATTTTCCCAAAACATACACCGAGCAACTGTCACATAGGTGATCATAAATGACCTTCAAGCTTAGCATACATGAGAAAGTTCTAATTTCATTAGTGTAGCTAATGACTCTTAACTTCTAGCCATCCATCTCCTGAAAGCTCCTTTATCTCTTCTATGCTAAGACAAGACTGGGATTGTAGCCATGCTCTGACAAGAGTAGATATTTTGGATCATATTTCATTGGATTAACAGCATTATCTTTGAGAAAAAAATTATGATAATTTTATCAGCAAACTTGTTACGCAAAGTATCTGATTTTCAAACATGAGTGCCTTTGTGTCTGCCTGCAGCTTGGTTGCCTTTGAAAATAGGAGATTAGGTAGAGAAAGAACCAGTTGGTTTATTTTTATTAACTAGAGACACATACTTTATGTGCTGTGGCCTTGTTTTCTTACAGTTTATTAAGAAAATTGATTTATCTGGAGATATTTGAAATTACTTTAAATCCTTCTCATAGTTTATGTTAGCAGCAGGATTGCTGAAACCTAATAGCTTGTACAAAGAATTAACATGAGCTCTAACCTTCTCAAACATTTTAAGCTCATAATAATTTTTGTTAAAATAATTTTAAGTGCATGAAATTGTTTTATTAACTCTTGACACTACATTTATGAGGTGTCTTTGGATCTTATAAATTTAAATAAATATATTGAGCCACACGTTCTATCATCCTCCCTCCATTCTGATAATCTCCATTTTATGTTCCATTTTTATGTATTTAACTATTGAAAACATATCATATAAGAGAATTCATATAATTTAACCATTTATAAAGGCAATTTACTTTTCTATTAAATTAACAAAGTTGTATATTTAATGAAAATATTATATCAAACATTTTATAATTTTCATCAAATATTAATTAATTTTATTGTAAATATTCTTATGTGTTACTTCATGGATGTAAACTGAATTAACATGACATTAAGCATTATTTTTCAATGCACCTTAATTATTTAGGGAGAGATTTAGTTTTTTATAATGTTCAGCTATCATAATTTAAATTTTATGCCTTTGAGGTTTCATTCCTACTCTAATATTTTCATTTAATTTTCATATATCATCCTTTGAATTATCTGCAGACTCAAATATATAAATATATTTCAAATATACAGACCATAGTTTTTCCTACAAGTTAAAAAATTAATTTCTAGGTCAATGAACTGGTGAAACTTGTATTCATTGGCAAATCTAAAATTTTATATGTATACATAATTTTTAGTTTTAAAAATGAGAAAAAATTAAGAAAACATTCTATATCCACATAGATTATTAAATAATCAGCAATGGTATCTACATAAGTATATGATGGAGAGGTTTGGCTTTTGGCCAACTGTTTAACATCTTAATATAATTTCATTATGTTCCCCCTTACATACAGATTAATTTCAATGGACATGTTGCTTAACAATGAATGTAATAAATGCATCATAAGGTTGTTATAAGCATTGTGTAGACAACAACTGTACTAGACCATATGTTAAATGAGATGTTAAATAAATATTTACCTAGCAGCTGTTATTACTTTACCTATTCCTGTTGGTATTTATCCATGTGTGTAGTATATCCTAAGAAACTTTACAAACCAAAAGAAGGTTTTTAAGAAGAAAACCTTAGGTCATAGGTATGGCTAACGGGGTCTGAGACCACCCAGTTTGATTCTCCAGAATCTACATAAACAATTGGGCATGGATATACACACTTGTGAAATGATTCTGTGGAAGCAGAGACCTGAGAATCATCATAGTTTGCTCAGAGATCAGTGAGGGACTCCTGTGCAAACAAGAACGAGTAGCAGACCTGGGCATACCAACTACTCCAGCATCTGTAGGTGAGTGCACTGGCCACGGGGGTCACAAAATACCCCCCATGGGTACACAGGGCCCTGTGGACACATGCACATGACTATACCACACGTACACACCATACCCACCCACACCACACCATACACACAAGCCAAAAGAAAAAAAAAATAGGAACTAATTTTAGCCTTAGAATTGTTCATGTCTTTAATTCAAATTGTTATTTAAAATTCAGACTTGTCTTCTTATTTGATTTTAAAATTTTAGTTGATACATAAATAAAATTAAACATACTCATGCAACAACATGATATGTTTCCTAACAAGGATACATTACCTAATATTAGTTCATACCGGGATAAACTAATCCATCTCTTTAAGCATCTACTTTTTTATAGTGCATACATTCAAAGTCCTTTCTCGTGTTTTAACTTGGAATAAACCAATTACTTTCATTTTCTCTGCATCTCTGAGTTTCTATCTGTCCAAATCCTTTGTTTGCCTTAAGGAATGAACCTGATTCCATAAACGTCAACAAAGTGGTATCCACACCAGTGCTTCTGTCAATGTGAGTGCTGCAATGAACATTTTCTGGGGAGATGTAAAGAAATCTTTATTCATCCTCCCGGAGGACAGTGATGAAATCCCAAAGTAATGAATATACCAAAGTCCAACTGTGTGAACCAATGACTTCATTTCTTTGTGTGTTTGTCTTGTAGGCTTATGAGTGAGGATTTACTTACAGGAACATGGTGACTCAAAGACACTTGCAGCACAGAATAGCCTACCACAACCTAGGTGATGACTCACGGAAGTGACATAGTGTGGCAGTCTCTCAAACATTTCTAAATCTTAATGGCACCTAGGGAGGCCCCTTGTGAATCTTGCTAGTTTCAGGAACGTTTGAGGTCTTCAGTAATATTTACTTCCTGAGACTTGATGAGTTTCCCCGGTCTTATCAAGCTTCCAGTTTCTTACTAGTATCTCTCCAGGATGAAAAGTTTCAATTCCAAGGAAAATGCTATACAACAATGACAGCACTGGTGTGTTTTTGGCTGATTTAATTTCTTTCAAATCCATACTCAGGAGTGAGATTGCTGGATCACATGGTAAGTTCTTGTTTTATTTTTCTAGGAAGCCACTATACTGTTTCAACAGCAGATGTACTGTACTAATTTATCTTCATGCCAATAGCATACAAAGATCCCATTTTATTTATTTATTTATTTATTTATTTATTTATTTATTTATTTATTTATTTATTTATTTATTGTACTCAGTGAGTACAGTCAAGTTGGTACCATTGTTAGCCTCCTTTCCGTCCTCCCTGCTCCACAGGGACCCTCCTTTTTGGGGTACGTGGGTCGTGCATTGTAGGGTTAACCATCAGTTTGGGGTAGGTGGAAATATCTCTGTATCATGGCCCAATGTATGGCTCTGACACTCTTTCTTCCCCCTCTTCCGCAAATTTCCCTGAGCCATGTTGGGTTCATTTTGGGCCTGTTCAGTGTTGAGGTCTTGGGAGCCTCTGTGTCTCTAGATATCTGGTTTGGTAGAGGTTGATTGTTCTCTTGAAGGGGTGGTTCTCTCCATAGGATCTGTATCTATCTGAAAAAGAGAAGCAGATTCTCTGATGGAGAGTAATGTTAGCACCAGTAAATGTGATAACCATTATTTTTTAGAGAGAGTTTAATAGGCGTAGGCCCTCTTATAGCCCACAAACGTATCCAAAATTGAGCCCCTTTTTTCCATATCCTGGGCAACAAATATTCTCTCTGATCTTTTGTCATTAGATATAAGTGGAGCTAAGTGCTCTCTAATCATAGTTAAGAATTGCAAGTCCTTGTTGATTAGTGATGTTGATAACTTTAATATATCTTATGTTCCTTTATATGTCTTCCTTTGGGAAAATATTAATTGCCCCTTTTATGTGGCTTTTTGAAACAGGGTCTCCCTATATAGTCCAGGCTGAAATGAAACTAATTACATAGTACAGATTGGCCTTGAGCTTATGCTGATAACCCTGGCTTTTACTTCTATGTTTTGGAATTATAGACAGGAATCCACACACAGTTCTTAATTTAGGCGAGTTTCTTAATTTTTCTGCTATTGGGTTGTTTTAATTCTGTATGTAGTCTGCTTATTAGCTTCTTGTCATATATATATAGCTTGGAAATTATTCTTTCAGTATGAATGTTATATTTTCATTTTATTGATGGTTTCTTTGCTCTGCAAATGGTTTTTAGTTTGATGTAATCACATTTTTTTCTACATTAACTTTTATTTTCTGGGTCCTTTGGGCTCTTATAAAATAATTTATCATGATTGCAATCCCCAGAAATATTTCCCTTGTTCTGATCCATTAATATACTTGTCCAGTTTCTTACAAATATTTATATAAGTGTGACACCTACTTCACTGCTCTCTGAGTTTATTGCAAATCTACTTTAATAAATGAATCTGTACCCTGTTCCTGAAAAGACAATACTGAATCTTTTCATGTTCTGTGTTTACATAAATATATAATTTGAGAAATAAGTTTTATAGTGTAGAACAAAAAAAACAAAACTATATTATGTACATTACAACACAGTTCCAATAAACTTATTCAAAACCATGGTCACTCATCCATTTAATATGAGAACATTCTTGAAACAGCTTAATGCCTTAAATACACTCTTCAGGCTCATCTAAAATGTTCTTTCCTTTCTTTCTTTTTTTATTTTTCATTTTTAGAGAGAGAGAGAAACAGACAGAGAGACAGACAGAGAATGGTCATGCCAGAGCCTCAGCCACTGCAATCAAACTCCAGACTCTTTTGTCACTTAATGGATATGTACAGCCTTGTGCTTGCCTCTCCTTTCTGCATCTGGCTAACATGGGATCTGGATAGTAGAACATGGGTCCGTAGGCTTCACAGGCAAGCACCATAACTATGAAACCATCTCTTCGGCACATCATTTCTTTCTTAACTGTTCATTCCTTGAGTAAACTGGTCATTCCTTTGGAGAACTGTTATCTACTATATATATATATATATATATATATATATATATATATATATATATGTGTGTGTGTGTGTGTGTGTGTGTGTGTGTGTGTGTGTGTGTGTCAGGTTGGAAGGTTTAATATTAAGAAACAGTACAGGACTTTGCAGGAAAGTAATGTAATCATGTCTCCTCTCTGACAACCATTTTCTCACTGATCAAAATGCTTCCTAAGGACTGGAGAGATGGCTTAGCAGTTAAGAGCTTGCCTGAGAAGCCTAAAGACCCCAGTTTGAGGCTCAATTCTCCAGGACACACATTGGCCAGATGCACAAGGGGGCGCACACATCTGGAGTTCTCTCTCTCTTTCTCTCTGTCGCTGTCAAATAAATAAATAAAAATAAACAAAAAAATTTAAAAAATGCTTCCTAACAGAGAAAATTAAGTCCTAATGGATCCTCAATAATGGGTTTTCTTATGAAGCACAAGGCACTCTAAAGCATCATATTCAATTTAAATCCAAAAGATGGCAAGATTCTTAGTCGAGGACATCATGTGGGTCCTTATCAACTACTAAATGTAAGTCTATCATATCAAGTTATTCATATACTAATTACAATGAATCAAAATGACACAAATTGATGTGATTTGAGTAGGAAATTTTCTGAATTGAATAAAATGTAAGATGTGTAAGTGTGAACTTGATCTAATTTCCTTAATTTTGGAGTATACAAACTCACTTTCAAATAGTGTTTTTTTTTTTTTTAATATAGAACACATTCTTGTGATTTATCCTAATATGGCTTCTCCCTCCTTCGATTTTCCTCTAGTCATCCTTACCTTTATTCATTGATCTCATCATACTTCCTTTCTTTAAACTTATTTCTGAATATACAGATATTATGTTTCAATGGAGTTTCCTGTCAGCCACAGGTAAGGGCCCCAGGCCACTGAGGTTTAAAATGGGCCTGAACTCTCTGGCTCAGCTAAGGGCCCCAGGGCCATAGGAGGCCACTCCCTCCTCCCCAGCCCTGGACACCTTGATGTCCTGATAAGACTTATGCTTTCCTCACATCTCTGTGACTTTTGGCCAGTTGCCTCCTTTTATGGTATCAGCCAGTCAGCCAATAGCCTTCACATAGCCCATCCTCCTGTGACTCATAACCTATACCTTCCCACTCACTCCATAGATCACCTGACTCTCTCCCTATGTGCTGGAAGGAACAGAATGTCCTTAGGCAAGTAACCTTTGAACCCACCAATCTCCTTACGACCCTCTTCCCACTCTCTCTCAACTGCTTATAAAAACTCAACCCCCTGTCAAATAAAGGAGCTGTTCTCTGAAGCAGTTTCCTGGGTGTTGCTTCCTGGCACACTCATGGTCACTCAAGACCCTGTTCTGCAAGTTGTCTGAACATCTCCAGGGAATTGCAGACCTGGGGACCTCAGGAACCACATTTTCCAATTTTATTTTATCTCTTATTATTTATAATGTACTTGCTGAATATTAATAATTTTGAATTCTTTTTTTTTTTTTGTTTTTTTGAGGTAGGATCTCACTCTAACCCAGGCTGATCTAGAATTCACTTGGCAGTCTCAGGGTGGCCTCAAACTCATGGCAATTCTCCTGCCTCTGCCTCCCAAGTACTGGGATAAAAAGCATGTGCCACCATGCCTAGCTCTAGAATTTTTATATATGCATGTATTTCAGTTTATCCCTAGACAGGACATTACACTAAAATTCTCAAAGACTAAGTTTTTATAAGATAATTTCAAATATTAAACCTCTTGAGTTCATGTCTATACTATAGATAAATGATCATATCATTTTACTCAATATGTATTTTTATGATTGCCATTTTAACTCTTTCATCTATTATTTTTAACTGTTCATCATCTGTTCACCTAACATATTGATAAATGTATATATAATGAGAAAAGCTGTCCTGTTCTTTTCTTTTTTAAAGACAGACAGACACACACACACACACACACACACACACACACACACACACACAAAGAGAGAGAGAGAGAGAGAGAGAGAGAGAGAGAGAGAGAGAGAGAGAGAGAGAGAGAGAATTGGCATTCCAGCTCTCAGTCACTGCAAGCAAACTACAGATGTTTGCATCTCCTAGTGGGCATGTGCAAACTTGCACTTGCCTCACTTTTGTGCATCTAGGTTATGTAGGATCTGAAGAGATCAAACATGGGTCTTTAGGCTTCTCAGTGAAGTACATTAATCACTATGCCATCTCTCTATCCACTGTTTCTGAAATTAAATGTATTTCTCTTAATAAAACCAAATTTTTCAAGAAATTTTATTAAATTGAATAAAACTATTTTACTCTTATATGATATCAATTTAATTAAAATATTGAGTTATATATACTTTATTAGTATGTATGTTGACTTAATTTGCTATTTTATGTATTTATTAAAATTAATGAATAGGCTTATTATTTTCCCTAATACTTTATAATCCATTGTTCGTAAAGGCCATATTTCTTAAGCATAAGTAGTTTAAAATGGATGACATTTGTTGGGCCTTGAGAGGCTCAGATGTGAGGCCTAGTGGAACTTCCTGAGCCTAGCTAAAGTTTGGCAATCTGCCTCTGGCCAGCTAGAACTCAGCAAGAAGCCTAATGGCCTCTGGTCTGTTACTTTCACATAGGAGTTGGAATTCCCACATGTACACACGCTTAGAACCAATCATTTCAAAAGTCACAGTATACTATTGGCCCTTACCTCTTCCCCCATCCTAGAATCCCCACCCTCGTTCTCAACGCTGTATAGGCAACCACCTGTAACAACAAAGTGAGTTCCTGCTTTGACGAGACTCTCGGCTTGGTGGTATGTTCCTGGCCATTGACACTCCTCCTCCTCCTCAACCACTTGGGAGGATCTAGTGGGCTTGGTCATTCCTCAGCACTACCCGCTGGGGGAGCCCAGCAGACATTAGGAATATATGAAGAAAATTTGCATACAAAGAGAGAGCTATGCATGTATCATTAAAATAGTATTTGAATCTGGTGAGATTGCTTAGTGGTTAAGGTGCTTGCCTGAAATGGCTAAGTACCTAGGTTAGATTACCTATAACCCATATAAGAGAGATGCACATGGTCACACATGCACCTGGAGTTCATTTGCAGTGGCTGGAAGCTTTGGCATAACCATTCTCTCTCTCTATCACAAATAAATTAAATTAAATTAATAGTATTGATGCAGATAAAATTATATTACACACATATGACTTGGAATAAAAATGTGTCTTTTAAGAGTAGCCCCTTTATGAAAAAATGCATTGCCACTTAACACATTCATTCTCTTTCCATGTTTCAACATTATACATTTCTTCCCTAATAATTTTGGTGTAAGCTTGCTGTTTGTTTTGGCTAAAGGAATGGAAGCAGAAATGAACTTTGCTATCCTAAATTTTAAAAGGCATCACGTGGTCATACAATCTCTTGTTACCCTTTGCTATAAGGTCAGAGATGGTTCACACCCAGGCGTGGATCTGAATCTCAAGGTGAGTAGGAAGTAGAACAGAGCTTCAGATTGGCTAACACCACCTCTCATGCTGTTTTAAGCCTTAAGTTTTGATGACTTTTTTCGGAACCAACACATATGTCTTAACTGACTGCACTAGTTTTCAGTGCTACGGATGTAGACATATCAAGACACCACTGGTAGACACATAAATAAGTTATATTAATAAAAATATCTCATTAGAGAGTTTGTTGAACCTCACTCATCAGGACTAAAGCTAGGGTAAAGTGATAAGGTTATTTCACATACAACTTAAAGGAGTTCCCCCAAAATCCTGCAGTAGAGGCAAATGATATATTGACACACTATTTAAAATTCTAAAACTGATAGAAAAATATCTATGCTGAACAAAACATTCAAATTGTACACAACGAGATCACTCACATGTCATGACAATCCATGCAGAGGAGGCCTGAGGCAAAAGGAAAAACAAGTTATACTGATTTCAAGTTTCTAAAATTTCATTTAAATATTATTTATTATGAGTAATGAGTTTTTGTTCATCTACTCAATTTGGTGCCTGAAGTTATATATTGAAACCATGCTATTCAATTCATAAAATTAGATAAAATTAATAGTTCTATGAAAGATCCAAAAATATATTGGTTAAAGATGAAATAATAGATCAGAAACATACAATATCTAGTAAAGAAAGAGCACATATAGATACATCACATAGAAAATACACACGTAGAAGCCAGGCATGGTGGCTCATGTACTAGAAAGTCAGAAAGTTTGATTGTTTCATCCCAAGGCTAATTTTGGGTAGATAGTAAGTTCCAGGCTAGCCTTTGGTATGTATGAGACCCTGTTTGAAAAAATTAGCCACCCCCCCAAATAACTAACAACAGTGAAATTCCAAATGAAATTTAATCATAATTTAATGTATTTAAAATAAATTCATTAAAATCTAAAATATTTACTCAAAAACTATTAAAGAAACATAAATGACAAATACTTAATCTGTTAATCTTATTTTTTAAATTATTTATTTATTTATTTGAGAGCGAAAGACACAGAGAGAAAGGCAGATAAAGGGAGAGAGAGAGAATGGGCGCGCCAGGGCTTCCAGCCTCTGCAAACGAACTCCAGACGCGTGCGCCCCCTTGTGCATCTGGCTAACGTGGGACCTGGGGAACAGAGCCTCGAACCGGGGTCCTTAGGCCTCACAGGCAAGCGCTTAACCACTAAGCCATCTCTCCAGCCCTCTGTTTATCTTTTAATGTCTAATTAAAACAAATGTATAAGTAAAAGAAAATTTTCAAATACAAGTCTTTTTAAATTTAATTTCCTAAAATTTCTGATAATTATTGTGATTTACACAATATTAAAATGTAAAAATTATTTTTTAATCTATGAAATTACTTTAACGAGAAATGTGTAGCCATGTCTAAATTAGAATTATTAAACAATTCAATAAAAATTAAAAGATCAAATTGTAAATTCAAAATTTTAATATGAATATATATATCAAAATTGTTGACAAATTGAATCATGGCATGCTTTGAGAAAATATTAGTCACCAAACAATAGTTGACTGTTTCTTTGTGATCAAATCAAAAACAATTTGAACAATCTACAAAATTAATTTAAAAATGTGTTTGATATAATGGGAAAGCTATCGCACTTCACATGTTTGAGAAGAATAAAATAGGAGGGAACAAACTAGCCACAAGAGATTAAGTAGACAAGGGTGCTTTTATTTATAGGTAATTACTGATGCTAAGTATTATAGGAATTGCAGAAAGATCTTTCAGAGTGATCGGGAAACACATCTGAGAAACCAGAGCCCAGCAGAAATGGACAAAGTCAGAAGACAGTTGTGCCTACTTGTCATTACAGTGCTACGTGAATAGAATAGCCATTCAAAAATAAACTGAGATTTGAGCTGTTAATTTGATGAAGGACCTATTATGCTAAGCTTTCTCCTATGAACAGTCATAAAGCTACAAAACATATGTGAATAAATATTTCTATGCATTGGACATGAAGTATAATAACGGTTTCTAGGTAATTCAAAGTCTCGTGAAATTAGCACCACAGTTCCAAGAGTTACCTGCTGCATAGGAATGATTCTCCAACCACAATGTGGGGATTTGAGTGTCAAGGGCTAAGGGTGGTCCTTTGTGATTAGAAAACACAATAGCTTTTGAGAAAGGAAATTGTTGTCAGCTATACTGCATGATGTTAACTAGGGAGTAACTGCCATGGGGCTAGGAATATAACAGAAGTTTTGCAGTATAGGCAATGCTGTGATATGTTAAGAATTATATGCTTAATATGAACATAAGACCTTACAAGCATTCTTCTAAGATTAATATCATAAGCTAACATTAGTGAGTTTGTAGATACAAACTTCAAATTGTCTACTACAGAATTTACAGGAACATGTGTTCAAAATCTTAATGAAAAGATACAGCTATAATAAAGTAGCAGATAAAAGTTAATATTAGTGGAAATACACATGAAGTAAATGAAAACCTGCTGTTTAAAAGTAAACTATCTGGACCTGGAGAGATGGATTAGTGGTTAAGGTGCTTGCCTGCAAAGCCTAAGGATTCATGTTGAACTCTCTAGGTCCCACATAAGCCCGACACAAGCATGCAAGGTCCACATACACACAAGATGACAGCTGCACCTGGCATTTTATTTCAGTATGCAGAGGCCCTGATGTACCAACACCAATGCTCTCTGTCTCTCTCTCTCACTCGCTTTCTCTCTCATAAAAAAATATTCAAAAAAGTGAGCTCTCTAATATTGAAACTTATCCTTTTCTTTTCTTTATTCTGTGAGATTAGAGTCTCACTCAGTTAAGTAGCCCAAGCAGGCCTCACATTCACCTTGCTTTCATGACTATCTCCCAAGTCCTAGGTTTGAACCACATGGTATCACATCTGTCAAACTTGATAACAATGACAGATAAAATGAAGGTCTGCTTAAAGATGCAAATAGGACAATACAAGATACACAGAAGAGAGAGAAGCTAACAGAGAATTCCAGGGATAAATGGAGTGATACAAATAGTAAAACAGTGAATCTCAAGGGAGGGGGGGATAATGTTACATTAAAAGTAATGAAACTTACCAAATTTTGTGTTTGAAAAAAGAAACATATCTAAATATCTCAGAAAACTCTAGGCAAGAAAAATACAAGAAACAAACTTCCCTTTCTTCAAATTACACCTACAATACTGAAATAGAAATATCTCAAAATTTTGCACAAGGCATGATAATCAAGGTAGAAAAGAGTGCTGAGTTATTAGAAAAAGTAGACATTACAACACAATAGATCATTTTCCAAATGCTTGTAGCATAAAAGCACTGAGAACTAACAAGGAAAATAATTCTCTGTAAGATTGGGTTGGGGCTGGAGAGATGGTTCAGCAGTTAAGGTGCTTGCCACCTCCTTTCCTAAAACACATTTTATATTTTCTCTCAATAAATTTCTAACTGCAGACTTTCTTTAGCCTTTTCCTTTCTTATATATTGCTATAGGTTTTGATTAGGCCTCTCTATGCTTCTTTGTACACTTTATTATTTTTAACAATGCATGTAGACAGAGTTCTTTAACAACATACATTACCTGGAACCAGTAGGTGCAATCAATTCTTCAGCGCTCTTCCCCATGCTTGTAATAAAATTAACAATAATTAATTAGGGCTTCAATATCCACATACCTTTTCTCATCATGGTTTAATTGTATTCTTTAAGCTGAAATGGTACTGTCCAATGTGTGAAGAGAGAAATTTTAATGTAATTCTCTCAAAGACCTCAATTTGTATTTATACACTTTAATCTTCTTATCTATTTGATAAAATGTGACAGACTGGTTTTTCTCTGATGTCACTTCAACAGCATGTCTCTTACTTTAAAATGAAGCCTTGTTTCTACCTCTTGATGAAAGCATTTGCTCAGAGAATTGACAATATTTCCAAGTACTGACTGAACAGACTTCTATGAAAAGTTATTTGCCAAGAAGTTGGGATAAGCTTTTGCCCTTCCTTGGCACATGAACATGCACGCTTGTGTGTGTGTACAAACGTGTGGGTGCACACACACACATACACACACACACACACACACACACACTATTGTAGCCTCAACACTTAGGAGGCCAATACTGTCACCAAAAGTTCCATCTCAATTAAAGAAAAGAAACAAAGGAAAGAACTTAAGATGCACACAAGTATACCAGAGAAGAGAGAAGGCTGTGGAAGACAGTTACTATTGCCAAGTATTTTTCTTACCTAGGAAATGAATAGCTTAGAAAGTAACAGGAGATCAAAGGCCAGTTATGAAATTTTAAAGCCCTTTTTGCCTAATGAGGCCACCATTTTAGATACTGGGATAGTGGAGAAAATGGGCACCAAACTCTGGATGTAGGTGATATACTGTGTGAACTTTAGCAAAAGCAATGCAGCACCCAATTTGAATGGATATAATATGCAAAACTGCAGAATTGTTTGGGAACATACTTATTTTGATATACACATTGCACTGAAGTTTTTGAATCTTGAAAGCTACCATTCTGAAGGAATGAAATGACAAGGATTAGTACCTCTACTATTGATCTAAAAATTGCTGAAATGGGTGGGTCTAACCATGTTTCTCTTTGACTTGCTGTGGGGCTTTGGATGTGGAGTATGCCCCTGTAGTTTAGTGCATTTGTGTTTAAGCCTCATGCTTGACCCCAGCTGTCAGACCTTTTGGGAGATGGACTGTTGCTGAGGGAGGTATGTCACTGTGGAAGGGCCTTGGGGTGTGGTGGCTCAGCACTACTGGCAGCTCTTAGCTCACTCACTCTGCTTCCTACGCTTTGCTAAGGAAATGTGACACAACTGTCTTCCCTGCCATGATGAAAGCTCTCTTAGACACACTAAGTGGGAAATAAACCCTTCCCTTCCATACTGCTTGTGGTTAAGTATTTTGTCCTGCAACAAGAAGGCAACAGCTGCACTCACCACTATGAGCCTTAAACAACAAAGCTGATGCTGGCAGATAAGCGTACACTACCTCATACTGGACAAGAACCTGCCTTTCTGAGCATAGTTCTATTTTCTTGGTAACAAATTTTATTAGTATACATTACTGCTATGATATGCATATACTTTTTATTTTTTTACATGATGTGGTTGCCTTTTTATTAGCTCCTCAGTATTGATGGCAATGTGACCTGCCCAAGCTCTAGGTTTGAGGCCACTATGACTTTGTCAGCAGATTTTTTTTTTTTTTCATTAGTTTTGTACTCAATGAATGCACTCAATTTGGTACCATTGTTAGCCTCCTCCCTGGCCTCCCCCTGGTCCCTCCTTGTTGAGGCATATGTGTCACACATTGTGGAGTTAGCCCACAGTTATTGGTAGGAGGAAATGCCTCTGTGTATTATGACCCAACATGGGGCTCTGACATTCTTTCTGCCCCCTCTTCAGCAAAATTTCTTTGAGCCACATTGGATTCATTTTAGTTCTGCTTCAGTATTGAGGTGTTGTGACATGGCTAGAAACTGGAAGAAAGTCAGTCGCCAGACAGTCAATGTGTCTAATGCGGGCTGGAGAGATGGCTTAGCGGTTAAGCGCTTGCCTGTGAAGCCTAAGGACCCCAGTTCGAGGCTCGGTTCCCCAGGTCCCACGTTAGCCAGATGCACAAGGGGGTGCACGCGTCTGGAGTTCGTTTGCAGTGGCTGGAAGCTCTGGCGTACCCATTCTCTCTCTCTCCCTCTACCTGTCTTTCTTTCTGTGTCTGTCGCTCTCAAATAACTAACTAACTAACTAACTAACTAAATAAATAAAAATGTGTCTGAAGGTGCTACATGGGTGAGAGGGGGTGGGGGGGGAATGACCAATATCTGTCCAAGCAACTCATGGTCCAACCTACTTAACAGCAAATAAACTGTTGTGATGCTCACACAAGTACAATAGTGGCACACAGCCATGGTGGGAAACCAACTGTTCTTGATTTGGCTAACTGATCTGCTCAGTGGAACAGGACCCATAGCTGGAGCTGGGAAACAAGTCAGAACCATATCCCAACATGAGCCTGCTCTTCATTATCAAGCTACCACCAATCGTGGGCTACAAGAGGGCCTACATCTATTAAATTCTCTATTAAAAAAATAAGGGTTATTCCACTTATTTAGTGCTAACTTTACTCACTGTTGGAGAATCTGCTTCTCTGTTTCACATATGCTTATTTTTCATAAAGATCTGTGGTTTTTCATTATTATTTAAAAAATTCTAAACAATTTGTGCTTTTGTGTAATTTGAAATATGCATTTATAGATTTACCAATGGCTATGTTAATTTTCTTGCCCTTTCTAAAAGCACACACTGATGAAATTCAAAACATCACAATATCTCATAGAACATTTTCATGATCCATTAATATGATTACTTTCATAGAACTTGATGAGAAAGATATAGAAAATAGTGAGGTCCTTTATGACACATGTGCCTCAGATGATGACAGATAAAACGAACAAAGAATTAATGGATAGCTACATTTATTCAGTTTTTTAACATTAGTTTTCAGAGGCATTCCAAAGCAACCTCACTAAAGTAAAATGATTTTAACTGCAAATTCCCTCTGTAAGGAAAGAAGAAAAAAATGCCTGATAGGCATCTTTTGGTCCAGTAAACATTATATCCCCCCCTAAGCTTATTGTTCAACATTATATACTGGATGGTTCAAATGACTTCTAGATTTGAATATGACATAGATTAGGAATAGGCCCTTCAGCAATTTCATGCCTGTGACCCTTACTGCTTGGGGTCTTGAAGCTTCTACAATGTCACCTCTGTTTGTGGTGTGAAAATATGTCATGCATAGTAAGTATAAAGAATTAGTCAAATGAGTAAAATCATGATCACAGGGTTCTGTAGGAAGCCCATGCCATCATGTGCACTGAATGATGACTTCTGGCAGTAACTAATTTGTGACTTGTTATTAGTCCTCAGAGGTAATGAACATCTATCTGAGGACAATAAACAATCAGACAGATTGCATTGTCCATCATGAGTAATTGCCTGAAACATCCATCAATTCACAATGCAGATAGGTTCATCAGTAATCAGATGAAAAATAGATGCAATAATTCCATCCACAAGAACAAGTATAACAAACCTAGACACTGGTACACTCCTATAATTCCAGTGCTTGGGTGGCTGTGGCAGGAGGATCATGGGTTCAATATCTCACACAGACACACAGTGTTTCAAACAACAACAACAAGAAGAACAAAATAGAAAAAACCTGGATCCCAATATGAGAAGGAGACTCAGACTCTTACAGCTTCTACCATAGCTGTGTGAGCAATCACTTTGCAACTAAAGGATGAAGGAAAGCATGTACTTATCTCATAGACAGGTGGCTTTGATGTATCTCCTCAAGTCAAGAATTGAATTCCAGCTACATTGCTGGGACCCATGTTTATGTCCTTGGAGAAAAGCAAGGACAAAGTTTCTACTGATGGGCAAAGTTACAAGAAGGATACTTGATAATTCAGATTGTGTGGAAAGAATAGTAGAATGCACTTCCAGTCAAGATGGCGACCACCTAGCTGCGCTGCAAATCCCAGGGAAGAAAGGCAAGACATTAAGGGTTTACTGGGTCTTTTTGTCAGTGGGAGGTCACGGGCAGGGGGCAGGGAATCTCGTATCCCCTTGTGGGGGAGTAGCCCACCCCTCCCACCAAATATCCACCATATCCACCACCACTGTCACCACAGCGCTGATTATCCCTGTGTATGGAAGCGTAGACTGCTCTGCACTCACCCACATTACTGCTCTGACCACCACGCAATTAGTGACTCCTAATAATAGGGAACACCCCATTCCCTCAGGAGTGGGCATCCCATGCCACCCCATATCCACAGTGCAGCTACGCACAGATCGATCCCTGCATGTGGAAGTTTAGACTGCTATGCCCACTCGCTAAATTACTGCTCCTGCCACTGCACATTCAGCGAGCCCAGTCCCAGTCCCACAGCACTCCCACACAAGCCCAGACTGTGTCTCTCTCTTGCGCCAGCTCAGGTGCCATCCCCTATCTGTCTGCTGCGCCAGCCATCAGCCATTTTCCTGTGGCGGGGGAGCACAGACTGTTTCTGGTCCCAGTGTTCCCAGCCAGAGTTTGGGCTGCTTCAGTGCTTGGTACCTCAGCCCCCCTCCAAGCTCTAATGCAGGCAGCTTTGGCACATTACCACTTGAGAACTCAGGCAACTTTGGCGCCCCTGCCAGGCAGTAGATGGGTGGCTTTGGCAAGTAAGAGCCAAAGCCCAGGCTGTTTGGCAACTGCCCCAGGCTGCCTCAGATTCCCACTGTGCTAGAGCCCAGGGTGACCCACCCACCTACCTGCTGATATAGTCATGGGCAGGCCACAGCGCAAAAGAAATAACATGAAAAATCAAATGCAAGAAAATCCAGTTAGATCACCCAGTCCTACAATGAATACATCTAACCAAAACATAGAAGAGTCATTAGGATCAGAACATCAAATTGAAGCTATGAGCAATGCAACCCTGACCAACCTACTGGTAGAACTAGCAGGAAAGCAACAAAGGACCAATAATCATGTGGATGCTGCCATCACTAAATTAGAATTAATAGATAAGAAACTGGAAGGAGTTCAAAGAGAGTTAAGACATTTGAAGGAGAGTAAAAAAAAAAGAAGACCTTAAAAATCAGCTGGCCATGCTAAGTGAAGACATAAAGAAATGCAAGAATGAATTCCAAGAATCATTAAGAAATTGATATAAAAAGGGGACTTGACAGAGGGATGGAAATTATACATAGAAAAGTAGTAGAAAATGCAAATTTAATTGAACAAGCCCAAAACTTTCCAGAGGCTCTCAAGAATAGAGTCAACAAAGTGGAGGATAGAAACTCTGCTCTGGAGGACATGATGGAAGGAAGAGTTCAAGAGTTCCAAAATTTCAGTAAGTTCAAAAGTTCCTGTGAACAGACCATGAGGGAATTATGGGATACAGGTAAACGTCCTAATATCAGAATCATTGGAATACCAGAAGGAGAAGAAATTCAGACCAAAGGCATGGAGAACTTATTTAACAAAATAATTGAAGAAAACTTCCCCAGTCTTTTAAAAGAAAAGCCCATCAAGATACAATAAGCCAACAGAACTCCAAACAGACTGGACCAAAGGGGAAACTCTCCAAGACATATTGTCATTAAGACTCTAAACATTGACACCAAAGAGAAAATCCTAAAAGCAGCTAGGGAAAAACAGAGCACCACTTTCAATGGTAACCCCATCAGAATTACTTCAGACTTCTCAATGGAAACCTTGAAAGCTAGAAGGGCCTGGAAAGAAATACTCCAAAGTCTAAGAACCTATGGCTTCCAACCCAAACTACTCAACCCAGCAAAATTATCCCTCATAATAGATGGTGAAAGAAAATCTTTCCATGAAAAAACTCAGCTTTACAATTATATGAATACAAAACCAAACCTACAGAGAGTATTTTATGAAATTCTCCACAGTGAAGAAACAAATAATCAAACTCAAATGTCTACAAGAAGCAGATCACAATAACCAAACTCAGAGTAGGCACAATCATCAAAGCCCATGAAAACACCAACACACATCTACCATCACAATATGGCAGGGATCAAATCAAATCTCACAGATATTACCCTAAATATTAATGGCCTTAATTCACCCATCAAGAGACACAAGCTATCAGGATGGAACAAAAAATTAGACCCCTCAATCTGTTGCCTTCAAGAAACCCACCTCACCACTAAAGATGGACACCTCCTCAGGGTGAAATGGTGTAAAACAATATTCCAAAAAAATGGGAATAAGAAACTAGGATGGATGGGGAGGGAGGGGAGGACATCAAGGGGTGGAAAACACTAATCTAGACACAAATGGAAATGGTCCCATAAAATTCTACTTCCTAAAAGGCAGACCAAATGGCTGAACCTTCACCAGGCCCTTACAGGAAACACCTGAACCACAAGACACTGGAGAAGGTAGGATCTTTTACATCTTCCCTCCCTCCCTCTGTCTCCTCTCTAACTCTTGTATATTAGTTATCTTTTTCCTCATTTTCTTAGTGGACATTGACCTGTAACTCCCAGTACCAGCATGGGGCTATCATCCACAATGAGCTTCTGATCAGAGTGACCTACAAGGTTTCCTAAAAGAATGACCGATTTCTGTCAGAGTACTTGACGACCCATCAAAGGTTAGTGGTATGACCCTACTGCTGAAGACACCATATACAATTGACATGTAAAATGGAACAGCATGGCTGGAAGGTAGGAGAGAGTCAGTCTCCAGACAGTCAGCCTGTCTAGTTCTAGGAGGTGTTACATGGGCAACTGGGGGAAATGACCGATATATGTCCAAGCAACTCATGGTCTAACCTACTTAGCAGCAAATAACCTGTTGTGATGCCCACACAAGTGCTATAGTGGCACACAGCCATGGTGGGGAGCCAACTGCTCTTGATTTGGCTAACTGATATCATCAGTACTATGGGACCCTTAGCTGGAGCTGGGAAACAAGTTAGAACTATATCCAAACATAAGCCCACTCTCCAATATCAAGCTACCATCAGTCATGGGCTACAAGAGGGCCTGCACCTATTAAATTCTCTATTAAAAGAAAAAAAGTAAGAGTTATCTCATTTGTCCTGGTGCTAACTCACTCTCGATTGGAGAATCTGCTTCTCTTTTTCAAATAGATGTAGATCTTAAGGAGAGAGTCACCCCATCATACCTCAAAAGGGCCCCAGCTGAAACTAAGAAAAATTGGCTAAACAAGCAAAGGTGCTGTTTTTCTGATGAACTGGATATCAGCACAATGGGGAAGAAGGCCAACACAGAGAAAAATCAACTCTTACCAAATCAGAGAGCCAGAGCCTCAGAGGCCCCCAACACCTCATCACTGAAGCAGACCCAAAATGAACCCAACATGGCTCAGGAAATTTTGCGGAAGAGGGGGTGAAAAGAATGTCAGAGCCACATGTTGGGTCATGATATGCAGAGACATTTTTCGTACAAATAACTGTAGGCTAACTCCATAATGCAGGACCTATATACCTCAACAAGATGGGGCCATTGGGGAGGGGGTAGGTCATGGATGAGGCTAATAATGGTACCAAACTGCCTGTATTTCCTGAATACAAAACTAATACAAAAAAAATAAATAAAATTTAAAAAATTACCCACTAATATTTTGGGGGGATTTAATTTTGATTTCATATCAATGAATTATTTCATTGATGAGTGTAATAGGACATTTTTATCTGTTTGGATCGCTTAGTTATAATTTTTTTTGTCAGATATCTTTATTGCCAACTCTACTTGTTAGCTATTTCCATTTGTTTAGAATATCTTTCTCTAGCCTTTCACCCTATATTAATGTCTGTGTTTTATACTACAGTGGGTTTCTTGTGGATTGCAAATGAATGGATCCAGTTTTCTGAAAAAAAAGAATAATGGAATGGGGAACAGGGTACACTATAGAATCATGAGTATATGAGTTGTGAACCAATAGATGAATGGGTTAAGAAACTCTTAACATTGGTTCTGAAGATATATATATATTGCAATTTGCATAATGTGTTAATTTGTATAATATGTCCAATGAAAATATTTGCCAAAGATAAGGCAATCAATAACTGGGTAGGTAAAGGGATGTCAAGATCCTTAGTGATCAGCAATCTGATACACTTGAGATTTGATTTAAGGGGCCCAAGTGATGTGCACCCAGTATTATGGATGACCTTAGAAAGAGATTCCTAATTACACTATGGCACAGAAAACCGGACATACCTGTAATCAAGAAACCTACCCTGGCCTCATTATGGAATCCTTTATTTATTTATTTATTTTAAGGATATTAACTGGACACTAGAGGATAATTTAACTTTCTTAGGTTTCATCCATTTTGGATGGCCTGGGGATTTATTAACTTGATTCTTAGGTCTAAATACTTGATCTACCAGACTAGAGTCTGACATAATCTTTATCATATCAAGAGCTATAGTTACTAGAAATAAAGTATAGGAATTGGCCCATGGCTCTGATATTGTTGAGTCATAACACTTACCATACTACTCAGCAGGTATTGCTGGGCTAGAGTTGGGACTCTCTGCTGAAGTCACCAGTAAACTCATTCCTTTGAGACACTAACTTCAAACATCAGAAACAACTCTCTTGGAAGCAGTGTTTAATCAAGTTGATAGCATTTATATAAGATAGTCCAGAGTATGAATAAAGCAGACATCTAAGATGCACTAACTGATGTTCTCTACAGTGCTTTGATAAAGAAGACTCTATTACTCTTTAAATTACAAATTAAACTCACAGCTAAGACCCACAATTTATAAACATGTCATAACCCTCATTCGTACAAAGACAGAGTGATTTTTTTTTTCTCTTCATGGCCCCTACTTACAGGGAAAAGAAAAATTTAAACTCAAGACCATGGTGTACAAATGAATTTAACATATATTTTAATAAAAACAGAAATTAATATAGGATCCATTGCATTTTCTATAAATACCCAGTGTAGAGAAAATAAAAGAAATGCCAAGGGTTTCCTAGGATTCTATGACTATCACACAACTGTTGGGGTGGAATTGAAAAAAAAAAAAAAGTAGAACAAAGATATTGTAAGTATTTTCAAAACCTCTTAAGTATAAAACACAGTATTAATCTTATAGTTCTTTTTTGAAAAATCAATATGCCTAATTTCCATTCCAAAGTAACTATTACATTATAAAAATATATAATCATTTAACATATTTTCTAATTGAAAATGTTGAAGGGCTTGACAGGTGCCCCAATGGTTAAAAGTACCCACATAGTGTCAGATGCACACAGTGGTGCATGAATCTGGAAGTTGTTTGAAGTGGCAAGAGGCCTTGGCATACCTATACTCTGATCCATACCCTCCCCCCGCCCTGCTTGCAAATAAATAAATAATAAAATTTTAAGTTGAAAAAGAAGAAGTTAATTTCTATTGCAAAACATAGGAAGTATTCATTTTATGTTAAGGAAACATTTAGTGGAATAAGTCTCATATATGTTTCCTTTTGATATTACAACTAAAAATTTAGAAATTGTTTTGATAATTCTGGTATGAATTACCTGTTTTACTGAAGGGAATAAAACATGAATAAATTTGGCACTTGTTTAAATTTCCCTGTTCTCTCACTGACAGTAGTTATTTGCAAAATTACAACAGAAATATAATAAAGCCATGTAAATAGTAGTTAAAGGGAAATTGGATCAGAAGATAATGAGAGCCTGTTGGGAACAGCAGAACTGAGTAAAAATTGTACTACCATGGTAAATCTGCTTCTGTTTGTTAGAGTTTGTGAAAATTACTTAAACAGAGCTAAATATGAACAAAAGATGCAATATGGAAAATATTAATAAATAATGAAGGGAAATAATAAAACAGAAACTTAGTTCTTATTTGGGGAAATGAGGAGAGAATTCCATAGCAACTGTTTCTTAATTCAGTTTTGCAATAGGACAAAGGGAACAAATATCACAAGGTTAATAAAAATATTGTAGTTTTTTTTTCCTGGTCCCCAAAGAGCAAGGAAGCTAAAACCTATTAGTACAGAAACAAACACAATACTAAACAACACTGAAAGCAAGCACATGTTCTTTTCCTCATGTAAATCAATATTGAAAGCCTGTCATTTTCTTGCCCTGCACCATAAACTTACTGAGCATTTGCAAATATGATTTATTCCTTTGGAAATTAGTAGAGCTTCTTGAAATTGACAGGCTTCTTCATTGCCCACACTCATCTGTGCATACCTATCCTGATGTTACAAGATAAACTATGTCAAATCCTATCAAGCTCTTTCTTGCCAATTCCACCATGAATCACACAGGGTTACACATAAACTCTTGACTTCATGATCTCCACTACCACTACATTTAGAAGTGTAAGTTCAGCTTTCCTGACTAAACAGGTCCTCCTTCCCTCCCTCCCATTCCATTTTCCTCCCTCTCTCCTTCCTTCCCTTTCATCCTTTCTTTTTTAAATGGCCTCATAGGAAAACAATTATTGGTAATACAGGGGGTAATGTGAACTAAAGTTAGCAGAAAAAGAAAGCCACACCTTGGTGGTTACATATCCTATGTGGCTGATTGAGTGACAAGAACTTCTATGATTGTAGAAAGTTGGAATGTTATAAGTTGGGATGCAAATTATCTTGTGCTATCCTTAGCTTCTCAAGTAGCCATTTATTATACATGTCTATGTTTGACCTACCTAAAATCATTATGACTGCATGGTAAAATCACTTCTGGAATGTGCAAACACACCTCAAATTACATCATGCCAAGAGCTAACAATGTCATCAGATAACACCTAAGGCTATAAGAGAGATATTTTTCTGTTTTCCATTAACCCATCTATGTGCTCTTACCACTAATGTATCTGAAAACTAATTTGATTTATAGCTATGTTTCCTGGACATGGTAATTCACATTTGGCTCTGGAATAAAGTCACTCATTCTATGAGAGGTAAGAGCTGTGTTTACATTGCTGTAAAAATTATCTTGTCCCTAACTTTGTTAACTAACCCACTGTAACATAAATAGAAAAATAAAGTCTTAACAAAATAAGTCAAATAATTCTTATAGGTTACTTATTAGTTTGTGGAGAAGTTAACAGTTAAATGATGATACAAATAGTCTTATATAACATATTAATGTTTTCATATATCTATCATGTCTAGGAAATAAGTAAAAACATATGAAGAAGTTAAAAGGAATATAAGAACAATAAAAGAATAAAACAGAATCCTTAACATATATGATTACCTACATATAGAAAAACTACTAAAATTGCTACTGTAATTTTAAATTTCCACTGTGGTAACACAAAAGAAATACCAAAGAATGTTTTTTTAAATTTTTCGTTCATTTATTTATTTATTTATTTAAGAGTGACAGACACAGAGAGAAAGAGGCAGAGAGAGGGAGAATCAGTGCACCAGGGCTTCCAGCCACTGTACACGAACTCCAGATGCATGCACCCCTTGTGCATCTGGCTAACGTGGGTCCTGGGGAATCGAGCCTTGAACCAGGGTCCTTAGGCTTCACAGGCAAGCACTAACTGCTAAACCATCTCTCCAGCCCCCAAATATTGTTTTTAAAGGAAAATTTTTTGCTGTTTTTCAGGTAGCGTTTTGCTGTAGCCCAGGCTGACCTAGAATTACCCTTAGGCTGGCCTTGAACTCACAGTGATCTCCTACCTCATTCTCTAGAGGAGTGTTGGGATTAAAGGTGTGCACCCACATGCCCAGTGACAAATTTTAAGTTTCACATTTTTCAGTGACCAATAAGTCAAGTTAATTTTTCAATACCATTGTGGTAGATCTGAAGCAGGTACATTTTTAAAATAAAATATGTCTGTCTAGCTCACCGGTCTGGATGTTTGAAGTCCAAAAAGCATGATATAACACTGGGCAAGGGCTCCCTTTCTTTGGTTATCTGATGGTTGAAGTTAATGGGGCAAGCATGTATTGGGGGAAGTGGTCCCTAGTTTAAGTGAACAACTAGCAAGAGTACAGGTCTCAGAATCCCTTCACAGGCATTTCCCAATGCTCATAGGGGGTCTCTCATTAGGCTTTACATACTAAAGATTTCAACACTTTCACACTGCCTTACCTAAAAGCAAGATTCCAACACATGAGCCTTCAGGAGTGTGGGGAAGGTCGTATTCTAGTCATTTCCAAAAGACAGCAATAGATGAGGAGGCCCTCGGAGAAAATTACATCTACTATGACAAAGTGAGCTAATTAGAATGGAAGACTGTGCCACTTACAACTGTTGCTTATAGTTGCAGGAATTTTGATTACCCTAGTCATTTAACATCTCAAATATGAAGAATTACCCATTTTAATCGGAAAGAAGTATTATTGAAATGCTAATGAGAATTGCCTAGGTTGAATCGCAATAAAAATAATCCCTGTATTTTCATATTGTACATTACAAAGTTGCTTGGCTTTATTTTCTCACACATTAAATGCTTAATGTAAGAAATAATACTCCATGAACCAGGCTGAACTTCTGTAAACTACATTCTAACTCAAGGGAAGAAAGAGAATGGACTAACTTTTCTTAGGTGGGCACATTCTTGCATTTGTTTGCTCTAGTGAGTAAGACCTAGTTGAGGACTCTTTCTTTTTTTTTTTAATTTTTAATTTTTTTTTAAATTTTTATTAACATTTTCCATGATTATAAAATATATCCCATGGTAATTCCCTTCCTCCCCACCCCCACACTTTCCCATTTGAAATTCCATTCTCCATCATATTACCTCCCCATTACAATCATTGTAATTACATATATACAATATCAACATATTAAGTATCCTCCTCCCTTCCTTTCTCCACCCTTTATGTCTCCTTTTCAACTTACTGGCCTCTGCTACTAAGTATTTTCATTCTCACACAGAAGCCCAGTCATCTGTAGCTAGGATCCACATATGAGAGAGAACATGTGGCGCTTGGCTTTCTGGGCCTGGGTTACCTGACTTAGTATAATACTTTCCAGGTCCATCCATTTTTCTGCAAATTTCATAACTTCATTTTTCTTTACCGCTGAGTAGAACTCCATTGTATAAATGTACCAAATCTTCATTATCCACTCATCTGTTGAGGGACATCTAGGCTGGTTCCATTTCCCAGCTATCATAAATTGAGCAGCAATAAACATGGTTGAGCATGTACTTCTAAGGAAATGAGATGAGTCCTTTGGATATATGCCTAGGAGTGCTATAGCTGGGTCATATGGTAGATCAATCTCTAGCTGTTTTAGGAACCTCCACACTGTTTTCCACAATGGCTGGACCAGATTGCATTCCCACCAGCAGTGCAGAAGGGTTCCTTTTTTTCCACATCCCCGCCAACATTTATGATCATTTGTTTTCATGATGGTGGCCAATCTGACAGGAGTGAGATGGAATCTCAATGTAGTTTTAATCTGCATTTCCCTCATGACTAGTGACGTAGAACATTTTTTTAGATGCTTATATGCCATTCGTATTTCTTCCTTTGAGAACTCTCTATTTAGCTCCATAGCCCATTTTTTGATTGGCTTGTTTGATTCCTTATTATTTAACTTTTTGAGTTCTTTGTATATCCTAGATATTAATCCTCTATCAGATATATAGCTGGCGAAGATTTTTTCCCATTCTGTAGGTTGCCTCTTTGCTTTTTTCACTGTGTCCTTTGCAGTGCAAAATCTTTGTAATTTCATTAGGTCCCAGTGGTTAATCTGTGGTTTTATTGCCTGAGCAATTGGGCTTGTATTCAGAAAGTCTTTGCCAAGACCAATATGTTGAAGGGTTTCCCCTACTTTTTCCTCTAGCAGTTTCAAAGTTTCCGGTCTGATGTTAAGGTCTTTAATCCATTTGGACTTAATTCTTGTGCATGGCGAGAGAGAAGAATCTATTTTCATCCTTCTGCAGATATTTATCCAGTTTTCAAAACACCATTTGCTGAAGAGGCTGTCTCTTCTCCAATGAGTATTTTTGGCATTTTTATCCAATATCAGGTGGCTGTAGCTACTTGGGCTTACATCTGGGTCCTCTATTCTGTTCCACTGATCTACATGTCTGTTTTTGTGCCAGTACCATGCTGTTTTTGTTACTATGGCTCTGTAGTATAGGTTAAAATCAGGTATGGTGATACCACCAGCCTCTTTTTTGTTGCTCAGTATTATTTTAGATATTCGAGGTTTTTTGTGATTCCAAATGAATTTTTGGATTGTTTTTTCTATTTCCATGAAGAAAGCCTTTGGAATTTTGATAGGGATTGCATTAAATGTGTAGATTGCTTTAGGTAAGATTGCCATTTTCACGATATTGATTCTTCCAATCCAGGAACAAGGGATGTTTCTCCACTTTCTAGTGTCTTCTGCAATTTCTCGCTTGAGTGTTTTAAAGTTCTCATTGTATAGATTCCTTACTTCCTTGGTTAGGTTTATTCCAAGGTATTTTATTTTTTTTTTTTGATGCAATTGTGAATGGGAGTGATTCTCTGATTTCATCCTCTGTGTGTTTGTTGTTAGCATATATGAAGGCTACTGATTTCTGTGTATTTATTTTGTATCCTGCTACATTGCTGTAGGTTTTGATCAGCTCTAACAGCTTGCTAGTGGAGTCTTTAGGGTCCTTTATGTATAGAATCATGTCATCTGCAAATAATGATAACTTGATTTCTTCCTTTCCAATTTGTATCCCTTTTATGTGTGTCTCTTGCCTTATTGCTATGGCTAAGACTTCCAAAACTATATTAAATAAAACTGGGGACAGTGGACACCCTTGTCTTGTTCCTGATTTTAGTGGAAAAGCTTCCAGTTTTTCCCCATTTAGTAATATGTTGGCTGTAGGCTTGTCATAAATAGCCTTTATAATATTGAGATATGTTCCTTCTATTCCCAGTCTCTGTAGGACTTTTATCATGAAGGGATGTTGGATTTTGTCAAATGCTTTCTCTGCATCTAATGAGATGATCATGTGATTTTTGTCCTTCAACCCATTTATGTAATGTATTACATTTATAGATTTGTGTATGTTGAACCATCCCTGCATCTCTGGGATAAAGCCTACTTGGTCAGGGTGAATGATCTTTTTGATATACTCTTGTATTCTGTTTGCCAATATTTTGTTGAGAATTTTTGCATCTATGTTCATGAGGGAGATTGGTCTGTAATTTTCTTTTTTTGTTCTATCTTTGCCTGGTTTTGGTATCAGGGTGATGCTGGCCTCATAGAAGGAGTTTGGTAGAATTCCTTCTTTTTCTATTTCCTGGAAAAGCTTAAGAAGCAATGGTGTTAGCTCTTCCTTAAAAGTCTGGTAAAATTCAGCAGTGAATCCATCCGGGCCTGGGCTTTTTTTAGTTGGGAGATTATTGATAACTGTTTGGATCTCCATGTTTGTTATAGGTCTATTTAAGTGATTAATCTCATTTTGATTTAATTTAGGTAGGTCATATAGATCAAGGAAATCATCCATTTCTTTCAGATTTTCATACTTTGTGGAGTATATGCTTTTATAGTATGGAGGACTCTTTCTTTACAACACAAATATTCTTTTTCTCTTTAAAAAATTCTATGTGTGTGGTGTGTGTATATACACGCATGCAGGCACACATGTATGGGTTCACTTGTGTGTGTGTGTGTGTGTGTTGCATTCATGTTTATGTGGAGGCCAAAGGTTGAGGTCAGGCATTTTCCTCTTTTCCTCTCCGCCTCCTCCTTTATTTTTTTATTGATACCAACTCACACGGAACTTAAAGCTCTGAAATTTGTCTACACCAGCTATTCAGCAAGCCCTGTGGGTCCTCCTGTCTCCTCATCTACCTCCCCTGTTCTGGGATTATAAGCACGGGCCACAAAGCCTACCTGGCTTTTACATAACTTCTGGGAATTCAGACTCGGGTCATCATGCATGGGCATCAAGCACTTTGCACACTGAACCGTAACTTTCCCCCTACCATTGAACAGTTACAAGCAATTTTCTCTGGGTCTGCTTCTACTTCCTGCCTTCATGTTTCCCTTCATGAGTAATTGACTTGCTTCAGCTTGAATTCTTGTGTTCAAGATTCTGGTTGCTTGTTAAGTGCCATCATATGACTTGGGAATATTCATTAGCACTCACAGACTTTCAGTGAGATGATAGATGGATAAGATGTTCTCTCGTTTTCAAATCAATTGTGGTTAAAGAAAGGGGTAATTCTGAGGATCAGGATCAGAAAACCTAAAGAAAATAACTATTTCAATCTTTTATCACATCAGAGGCCACAGACATGAAAATTACAGATTCCCAGTATATTGGATAAGCTCATGTAGAATTCGTAATTTTTCCTCTTTTATGAATATTTGAAATGCTATCTACCAAGCCTAACTCTTCATGTTATCTAAAACTTTGCTGTTATGCATTTATCCCCAGACCCTGAATATTTTCATTTCCTATTGTGGACCAAGTACACATTGGACTGATGAAATAAAAATGAATATCATCTGGGTAAGGTGGTGCATGCCTTTAATCCAAGACTTAAGAGGATCATCATGAGTTCAAGGCTGCCCTAAGACTGCAGATTGAATTACAGGTCAGCCTAGACTAGAGCAAGATCCTACTTTAAAAAAGCAAAAATGAAAAAAAAAATGAAGTATAAAATATGAAAATATCCTGGATTTATGGATCCATCTATATACATACTGGGTCAATGGAGGAAGATAGAAACATTGTAAATATATCCTAAAGTGGCTGGACTTTAAAAATGCCCATAGAAAAGAGCAGTTGGAACTCTGGTGGTCTGTGCTAGCTGGTATCTGTTGGGTGGTATCTGTCTGTCTGTCTGTCATCAGTCACCACTAATGGTGTTACCCTGGATCTGTAAGTCTGGAATAAACCCATCCCTCCCATAGGCTGTGTCTGGTTGGGTGGTTGCCCCAGCAACAAGGAGCTGACTCCAATGGTACCCCTGGGCGAGGTTCCCCTGGCAGGTAGTGCTGAGGAAGAACCAGGCCCTCTGGTTCCTCCCAAGGGATTGAGGAGGAGGATGAGTGTCCAAGGCCAGGAACACACCACCAAGCTGGGAGCAGGAACTCACTTTACTGTTACAGGCGGTTGCCTAGATAGTATTGAGAATGAGGGTGGGGATTCTAGGATGAAGGGAGAGGTAAGGGCCAATAGTGTACGCCAACTTTTGAAGTGATTGGTTCTAAGCTTGTGTATGTGTGGGAATTCCAACACCTATGCGGAAGTAACAGGCCAGAGGCCACTAGGCCTCTTTCTGAGTAATAGCTGGCCAGAGCAACACCAAACTTTAGCTAGGCTCAGGAAGTTCCACTAGGCCTTGTGTCTGGGCCTTTCAAGGCCCAACACCCCTGGTGGACTAAGGACCTCCCATAGTGCCATTCTCTTCAGATCCCGCATTACCATACTGAGATCAAGCTCCCAATACAATGAAGCCCTTTGGGGGCCACTCGAACCACATCCACACCACAGCAATTACCACCTCACCACATCTGTTTCCCTGTTCTTCAGTGCTCTGCTTCCAGGTGAATCCCTGGATGTGGTTTCCTGTACTTCTGGCTGGACAGCTGCCTGCCTGCCCACATGCCTGCCTTGTGAATGGCTGCTCTCCCTGCAGAGCGCCTTCTGGCTGTGCCTAACGCTCCTTTCACCCGTGAACTTCCCATTCCCGCTGCTGAGTTGGCCACCCACCCTGCTGATGTGGTACTGGAATTCTGAGATTAATCAGATCTCCATAAAGATACAAGATCCTCTAGGCATGTAAACCCCAACTTTTGGTCTCCTTGTCCAAGTTATCAAAGTATACAAAATGCAGACTCGGAGATGAATAAATTATAAGATTTATTTTGCAGGAAGAGTTAAGATACAAGGGAAAGCAAAATGAAAAGGCACCCTAGGGCTGGAGAGATGGTGCAGCCGTTAAGGCACTTGCCTGCAAAGCCTGAGGACCAAAGTCTAATTCCCCAGTACTCATGTAACACTAGATGTACAAGGTGATACATACACTTGGAGTTCATTTGCAGTGGCATGAAGCCATTCTCTTGCTTTCTACATGCCTATTTCTCTATCACTGTCTTAAATAAACAAGTAAATAGGGCTAGAGGGATGGCTTAGCAGTTAAGGTGCTTGGCTGTGAAGCCTAAGCACTTAGGTTCAATTTCCCAGAACCCACATAAGCCTGGATGCACATAGTGGCTCATGTGTTTGGAGTTCATTTGCAATTGCTAGAATCCCTGTCACACCTATTCTCTCTCAAACAAATAAATAAATCAAAATAAAAATAGCCGGGCTTGGTGGTGCTCACCATGAATACCTCCTATGTCTGCACTTGGGAGGCAGATATAGGAGGATCACCGAGAGTTCAAGGCCACCCTGAGGCTATATAGTGAATTCCAGGTCAGCCTGGGCTACAGTGAAACCTTACCTCAAAAAAAAAAAAGAAAAGAAAAGAAAAGAAATAAAAACTGAATTCCCATAGACAATAGATAAGTCAATTCAAAAGGAATTATAACGAATAAATGAAGACAGCTTCAAGAAGTCAGAGAATATTATATTGTTGAGTAGTCATGCCAATGGACAGTTATGGGCATGAGAGCTAAGCCAACTCATGAGGGAGTTCCCTGAGGAATCCATGTTGATAAGATCACTAAAGGGTCACAGCTTCGTAAAGAAAAACAGAAATAAACCCTGTCTAGAAAAGGAAATGCAAGAAATGTAGCTCATATTAGCCCTTGATGTTAATCAAAAATTAGAAACAGACTCCACAGTAAATTTAGTGTAATAGCTTTTCCCATTTTAGCAGAGCTTCCATTTTGGAAAATACCTTTTTTTAAAAAATATTTATTTATTTGAGGGAGAGAGAAAGAGGCACACTCATGTGTTTGTGTGTGTGTACAGAGAGAAAGAGAGAGCGAGAGCGAGAGCGAGAGCGAGAGCGAGAGCGAGAGCGAGAGAGAGAGAGAGAGAGAGAGAGAGAGAGAGAGAGAGAGAAAGGTTTGTCAGGGCCTCCAGCCACTGCAAATGACTGCAGATGCATGCAGCACCTTGTACATCTAGAATATATGGAAACTGGGGAATCAAGACTGGGTCCTTAGGCTTTGCAGACAAGTGTCATAACCACCAAGCCATCTTTCTAGTTCCATTTTGGAACATATCTTTATTTGAATGAAATTGTTTGAGTGATTATAGACCAGGCACAAATATGCACAATTTAGCATAAATATATTCTTGATTAAACCAACTATTTCTCACTCAAAGAATGGCCACAGATATCATTCGGCTGATTTTTAAATAAAAGACACTAAGTTTAGGAAGAACGCTATATGAAGAAATGAAATTAAAAAAATATAATAATGAAGGAGTTATCTAGTAAGGAAGTTAGGATTTTCAAAGATCAAAAATGAAGTCCTAAAAGCATCAGTAAATCTTGGATAGACCAGTCATCTCAAGGACATGAAAATCTAGATCAACTCAGAATCTATTAGTGTGATGTAGGACGGTTACTATCTTTAACCTGAGTGCATAGCTGTTCCTCTGAATTAAGATACTACCTTTTGCAGAGACCAGGGAGGTCCAGGTACCACTCCCCAAGGGGATAAGGAGGGTTCTTGCCAAGTTTGTTTGCCAAAATTGTTACTAATGTATTGCATTTTAGACATCTATTTAACATGCATTCCATTTTATTAGAAACACTTTAAAACATGCCTCCTTCCATTATTATTGCTTTAGCATTTTAGACCATAATCACCCTGGTGCCACTAATCAAATCTGTATTAAAGCAGGAAAGGAAGCTGTTTAAGATTCCCACTTCACATAAGGATTCATTAGTTTTCAATATGCTATCTAATCAAGATTATCTAGAATGATTAGAGAGCTGAGTGTGTCTTTATGATCAGCAGTAGTAAATTCTTTACTGATAGCTATACCAAGTGACTTCACATTAAGTAAATGAATCAAAATTAGAGTTACTTTTTAAAGTATAAAACTAAGTTAATTAGTTTAAAGCTTATTTTTTTTCATCAGAATAACTAAAGACTTGTCAATCCATGTATTTCTTCATTTCCCAAGTTTGTGTTACACACCTTTTCTGTTATTTTTAATTTCTTGAGATCCTTAAATATAGGAGAGTAACTAGAATAATGGAATTATATATGACAAACCATGTAACATAGAGAAGGTATTTTCCATATGAACTGTTAATTATGAGCATAATTTGTTAAAGTTAACAGTAGTATTAAATTAACTAATTGGCTATATTTTGTGAACAGTTGGGAAAATTCTACTTTTGTCTCATAGTAGTATATAATACATAATATATTAAATATAATTTATTACATGTAATATAAAAAAATTGCTGTATTGTAGTTCAAAATTCTTTGCTAGAATATCTGTTTTTCCTACTAAATGCTATTCACTGGATTGGTTCATCTGCAGCCTTTTGCAAGCAGTGAAATATTCTTCACAAAGTATCAACCAAAGCTGTTAGGAAAGAAAGTTCTATAATCCATCAACGTTCCAATCGCATGATTATCAAGGAGGGTCCCTGCGGAGGTGGGAGGACAGGAAGGCTAACAATGGTATCAACATGGCTGTATATACAGTGCCCATAACCAATAAAAAATTAAAAAGAGATAATTATTTTATCCAGAGTTTATACAACTGCATTTTATTTGATTTCTTAAAGAGACCATTTTTCTGAAAAGTATTTTAAGACACATTAGGAATTTTCTGTTATGCTACTGTAGAAGACACTGACTTACAGCAATTATTTGGATCTCGTTATTCCACGGAAATAAAATGCTTAATGTTAAAGTAGAATTTCCAGAACACAGATAAAGGGCAAATACCCTCATAGGCCTACCCAAGAGGCATGCCTCTTACTTATACCTAATCTAATCAAGTTGACAAGAGAATTTAATCCTCTCTCCTTTCTTTCTTTTACACTTTTTCCTTCTTTGTTCCTTCAGTGAAATTTTTTCCCTCTCTCTCCCTCCCTCCCTCTCTCTCTCTCTCTCTCTCTCTCTCTCTCTCTCTCTCTCTCTCTCTCCAATTAAAAGAACATGAATTGGGAAGTACATGAAATGACATCTCCCACTTTACAGATGTGAAGAAATAAACATTCACTGCCCACAGAAACTCTAAGTACATTATTCTAGGAGGCCTCATGGTACCTCTCATGGGGTTACTATGTGAGGGAATTCAGAAATGAAGCAAGCAAAGTGTTCTCACTCTGGCACAGCATTCCAAAAAGGAAATACAGCTATGATTTTTTGGGCTACCCTAGTCCTGCTCACAGTAACAGAGCCAGTGGCAGTTTAGGGGTACAAGTCCATCCTGTGATCAAGGAGTACCTGAGGTCTCTCATTAGTGGTCTTTCCTGGGAGTCATTTTAATACTAGAACAGGGTAATTTCTGCCCTTTAACCACTGACTCCTCACATCCAAGTTTAAAAATTCTATCCACTTTCCCACGGTTAGTTTCCTTCTCCATCAGTTTTATTGTCCTACATTTCTGGCCTAAGAAGCTATCAGGGTTTGATGTTTTACCTAATATAGGGAAAAATAACTTTAAGATAGTTATGTATCACTAAAATAAACATGCCAAACTGGAAATTGAATTGAACTAAGATAGGCAGTCTCTGTCTTGGTTGCGATACATTCATCCTTAAGTTGCTGTTTATGTGTTTGTGGGTTTGTTTATTCAATGCATACCTTCATAGTGACTTTGTTTTTTGATGTCAATAAGTACATATCATAAAGAGAGAGTTATTAAAACAGCTCACAAGATATGGGGTAGGCAGTCCAAACACAGTCTGCACAGACAGGAAAATTAAAGAATCAGAAAGCTGCTCGGTCCATAAGGCTAGATACAGGCCAACGAGTTGTAGGGCTCAGCTGCCACTAAATTGGTGAAGCTGAACAGCAAATGACAAGAAGCATGCACCAGCGGGCAGCCTAAACAGCTGTACAAAAGAAGAAAAGTGCAGGCGTCTCCTAATGCTTCCTCACATACAGTTTCCCTTTGGAAGGGCTTCCCATTTCAGAGGGAGGACTTCCTATCTCAGTTAATCTTGCCTTGAGCTGCACACAACTACCTGCCCAAGGACCATGTCTTTCACTCCATTGCGGATCTGGTCAAATTTCCAACAGAGTAACTATGACATCAGGTATGAATCACTCTCAGGTAGGGTGTCTAATCTTTTGACAATGAAACATGACTTTGCCATCTGCAAATGTGTTGAGCTCCACGTTGGATCTGTCTGTCTGTTCTTAGGAAAAGCTGAATTTGACTTATGTAATTTTGTATATTTAACTGAGATACTATATCTAGTTTTTGCCCTAGACAAGTCATTTTCACCAATATGGAATATCCTAGTTATCACTTTTGAGCAGCATACATACAATCATCCCACTGTGATCCAGGGCCAATCTGCTCAGATTGATAAAACTCTTCTGTGGGCTCTTTCTAGACTATAAAAAAATTACATAATTTCCCTAAGATGAAAAATAGATAATATAATAGTTCTTATCCTTAACAATTAGATTGCAACCATAGCATAGTAAGTATCCAGTAAAATGTGACAACGCTTGTTAATAGTACCAAGATAAATTTTAAAAATGCATTAGTCAGGCTGTGCATGATGGTACACATTAACCCCAGCACTTGGGAGGCAGAAGTAGAAGGATTGCCTTGAGTTCAAGGCCACCCTGAGACTACATAGTGAATTCAAGGTCAGCCTGAGTTAGGGCAAGACTCTGCCTCAGAAAACCAAAAAAATAAAAATAAATAAATAAATAAAAATAAACATTAATAAGTGAAAGAAATAAAATCAAAAATTAAAGTACCTATATACTCCAATTGGAATATATTTATGCTACATTTATGCATTTATTTTACATTGAATGTAAAATGCATCCAGGAGGATCATGTGTTTCAAGACTTGATCTCAGATATTAGTGCTCAAGAGTCTGTGGAAAGTATAGGAGTGGAGCTTTGCTGTAGGAACTGTGTCACTGAAGGCAGGTTTTATAGCTCACTCCATGTCCTCTTCTCTATCTCTGCTTTGCTTCCTTGACAATGTGACACCCACTTCTTATTTCAGCCTGCCATGTCTTCCCCTCCATGATGAAAATTCCCATTAAAATCACCTGCTTGGGCTGGAGAGATTGCTTAGTGGTTAAGTGCTTGCCTGTGAAGCCTAAGGACCGAGGTTCGAGGCTCGGTTCCCCAGGTCCCACGTTAGCCAGATGCACAAGGGGGCACATGCATCTGGAGTTCGTTTGCAGAGGCTGGAAGCCCTGGCGTGCCCCTTCTCTCTCTCTACCTCTATCTGTCTTTCTCTCTGTGTCTGTCACTCTCAATTAAATAAATTAAAAAAAAAAAAACACCTGCTTGTAGTCTTGCATAATTCAAACATGTCTCCTGTGGTGGCTTGATTCAGGTGTCCCCCATAAACTTAGGTGTTGTGGATGCTAGATTCCCAGCTGATGGAGATTTGGAAATTAACACCAAAATAACCCCTCCTCCCTTTTTTTTTTTTTCTTCCCCAATAGCTGCTCTTGGTGATTTCTGCCAGCAATGTGAACCTGACTGCAACAGTAAAGTTGGTGCTGAGAAGTGGTGTGTCATTGATGATAGACACCTGACTGTGTGGATTTGGCCATTTGGAGCTGATTCTTAAGAACAATGTGAGAGAATTTGAAACCTAAGAGAGATGCCTTGCAGTACTGTAACTAAAGCTTGGTGGACTATTCTGGTCAGAGTTGAAAGATATGATGCAGTAAAAACTATGGACTGTGAGACTTGGCTTATGAGGGTGAGAAAGAGCTAGTCCTTGGACTGTGCTAGAAGCTATTTGTGTGAACGGCTTGCTGTTATGCCCACGTCCAGCGAACTTGTGCAGGGTTGCATTGCATACAAACAGACTAGTGTGTACAGAGTGATATGGAACAAATATCTGGGCTGAAACTTCTGCCTGTTCAGCTGCAATTGGGAGAGACATTACAACCATTGAGATTAGGCCAGCTGGCCCTCCACTGGGACAGCAGAAAGAATGTGGAGTACACATGTCTGGAGTTCATTTGCAGTGCCTGGAAGCCCTGGCGCTCCCATTCTCTCTCTCTATCTATCTGCCTCTTTCTGTCTCTATCACTCTCAAATAAATAAAAATGAACAACAACAACAACAAATAAGTTAAAAAAAAAAAGAAAGAGTGCAAGAGCCACAGAATGGGAAGGTAATACCAGGCACTATTCTTTCCACAGTAACTAAATGATACAAACATGACCACAGAGTAATACACTGAAGAGGGTCTTCAGGGAAATGCAGGTGTGTGTGTGTGTGTGTGTGTGTTGGGGGGCATAATAGGATAACCTGATGGGAATACACCCAAATTGCAATAAGTTTATATATATATACATATATATAACTATAGAGTTACCAACAGACTCAGTTATTCCCTTATTGGGCATGTACCCTAAAAGTTCCACACCTCAGTTCAGAGAGATTTAGTCAACCATGTTTATAGCTGCTCAATTCATAATAGCTAAGAGCTGGAATCAACCCAGATGTCCATCATTAGATGAATGGATAACTAAGATGCATTATATCTTCATGATGGAATTCTACCTAACAGTAAGGAATAACAACACAGTGAAATTTGAAGAAAAATGGTCGAACCTGGAATAGATCATTCTCAGTGAACTCACCCAATCACGCAGATATTCACCACAGAGTCTCACTTATCTACAGGTCCTGATCTGAACCCACACAAGATGCCAGAGTACCTAGAAAGCATGTAGATGGCCAGGCAGTGGGGTGAGTGGGGAGGGAGGAGAGGATAAGGGAGAGGGAAGGGTCACAAAACTGGACCTAAATGGCAATGATCCCATAAAATCCTACATCCTAAAAGACAGACCAAAATGGTTGAATCTTCACAAGGCCCCTAGAGGGAACACCTGGATTACAAGGCCCTGGAGAGGGTATGAAGAAGACTGACATTAATGTTCCTATATTTTTATCCCAATAAAATTTAAATTCAACTAAAACCTGTATGACACATTAAACAATTTCCTACCATAAGCTGCTTCTGCTTGGGTATTTGCTCACAGGACTGCGAAAGTAAATATTACAAGTATTGTGGTTCATAATTATGACTGGAAAATAATCATTAAAATAAGTTAATTATTTAATAATTTATCTTTTATAGTATTTGTCTTTTTAATAGAGAGATACTATCTCATTCCATTACAGCACACTAAGTGGATATTTTCTGAATTCCAGAAAAACCAAGGTGACTAAATGTCTTGAAGAAATTGTCTGGTCATATTTTTTCCATGTTGACACAGACCAATCAGAAATCAATTAGAAATTGTAAATTTATTATTCACATGGGCAGCTCACAAACAACATGATAAATTATTTAATGATTTGTAAATTTATATGGAGTTTGCTAAACCTAAGAGTGATCCAATATGTGCAGAGCAGCTGTGAAATCTCTGCAGACAACTTAATGAAAGAAAGCCAGTTTGTCAACATTGCTGCATAAATTGCACCATTAAAACCACTGACAGTGATTTAAGAGATCTGATCATTTCATTCATTTAACAATTATTTCCTGAACTCTAATAAATGCTAAAAATCACGTTAGGTTCCAGGAATTTAGGACTGAACAAGAAATAGGCAGTACTTTAATGGGATTATCATTTAATAGGAGAGACAAATGCCAACAAATAATTACAATGCAGTGAGATAGTGTAATAGTGGAGGATTTTTAGAAGGTGGCATAAAAGCCCAGAGGAAAAACACCTACTTTGTCCCTGCTTCTTGACAGAAAGAAAGTCATAAATTTAGTTTAGTAGTGGTGTTCACAAGGTCTTTTTGGAATTTCAGAAGGAATTAAACAATGAAGATGGAAGAAAGACTATGTTTTGAGATAATTACCCCATAGAAAATTTAACAATTTAAGCAACTGTTATGAGATAAATGACAACAAATATATGTATGTACATGTATATATTACACTAAGAACACTGCCAAGATGACTGTGGGAATATATATAATTTATACATGTATGGTATGTATTTTTCAAGGTATAAAATTATTTGAAGACAAAGGTAGGAATGAAGCTGCATGAACAATGACATAGTGGTAGAATGGCTGTTGTTGTCAAGCTTTTCTATCACCAAACTTAATCAGTTCTCATATTATCATGCTTTACTTTAAGTGTAGCTAATCTTATGGCAGGAGGGATCTTCAAAAAGTACTACTTCTGTTCTTTGCATAGGATGTAGTTATTAGAGTATACATTTTTTGTGTATACATTCCCTCAGAAGAAAAGGATAGTGTGATAATGAATCAAAATATCAATATAAATTATTTATTTATATAATGCATGACTTTTTGTGAATTTTTAATCATTATGTTTCTTGATAAGTAATATAGCTTTATAATTTATAAATTTTATAACTTTATAATTAGGGACAAAATGAAAGGCTTAAGTTAGTCAAATAAATAAAAACTTGGTCAGTGTAAAAGTCTCACATTGAAATGGCAAAGATGCCTTGATTTTCTGTTTAGTATAAAATCAGTATGACAAGTCCATGTAAACAATTAGACAACAACTTTACAACTACCTAAGAAACTTGAATTGCAGCAGAACTGATTATTCTGTGTGACAGTGACCTGATTCTCTCCGCCATGAAGAACCTTACTGATGTGACTATGTACCCAGCTGAGCTCAATACTGGGGAAAGATGTATTTATGACAGTAAATTATAAATGTTTCAAAATAATAGAGTTGTATATTTTCTTTAGTCTCTTACAGAAGTCCATTTCCATAATTTTAGTCACTTTCCAATACAAAATTATAGGAAGGAAGCTTTCAATTTATATTTTAAATACTCAATGATTTTTCTTCTACCATAAATTTCAACACTTATTTGAAAAAGCATATTACCATCATAAAAAGTTAATTCTAACAAGTGAGTGGTAACTTCAGAGCACTTGGTTGAGAATCATAGAGGTAGTTCATAGAAGCAAATTCAACAAATGATGGATCATAACCCACACACAAAATATGCATAATTCAATTCTAATATGAATTAGCAAATGCAAAATTAAATTAGGAGAGTAATCACTTTAAGAAGAACTCCAAATAGCATGTGTATAGTTACTTCCCCCCCAAAATGGAATACCAACCTACCCCTCACTCATGACTATATATGGTGAGTGAAAAATAACTCAAAGTCAGACGATCAAGCTTAACTCTATCCATGATAAACAATATTTATATTCACTTTTAATATGATGAGCTTTATATAACATATGACTTCTATGATATTTCTCTACCAAACTCAAAACCCTAGTCTAAAGATGAAGAAAACATCAGGAAAATTCACTTCAAGGACACTGTACACAACTCCTGACAAGTAATCCTCAAAATTAACAAGGTTGTTGAAAGCAAGAACATGCTAAGAAACTCAGGGTCAAGGAGAACTTAAAATAGAAATTACTCAATGAAATATGGCATCCTAAATAGAATTATAGAATGAATATTAGAACAGAGAAAATGACACTCTAATAAACACTGTGGGTAACAATCACCTGTCACTTGTCACCCACTAATACAGACAAGGGTGCCATAAGACACCAAAAATGACAGTGGAGCATATATTGGAAGATCTGATATCTTCCTGAGAACTTTTGTTCCAGTAACCTTGTGAAATGTAAAAGCTTGTTAGTAGTAAAAATTAATAAAATATCAATGTATACAAAATTAGTTTTGAAAAGAGCCAGATGGATTTGAATATGTGTTCTGATTACCATGTATGTATCACTCAATTTGGGGACTTTTATATTTTCAATATAAAATTTACCAGAAGTGGTGTATAGCTTCTTTTATTTAGGTCCTTTAAAACTTTTTTTGCAGAAATATCACATGGAAAGAACTTTATAAAAGGATGCTGGACATCTTTGTATTTGCTTTGTTTCTTTGGCTATACTGTATATTTTAAGTACTATTCTGAATGACTATTTTGAGGTTATTTTTTTATATTTTATGGCCAATGTATAAAGTAGAATTGATTTGTATACATTAACTTTTGTCTGGACTATGCTATATTCACATACAGATCCAAGTTTATAGATTTTTTTAGATTTTACTGTATATAACGAATTTATTAAAGTAGAGACCATTTCACTCCTTTAATCTTCATGATTTCCATTTCCCCTCTGCTTATTAAACTGGGTGACACTTCAAATACAGTATTTTACTAGCAATAGTGATCATTAACACTGCAGTATGTTCTGGATAAGGGATACTTAACACATAATTTTTATACTCACTTTAGTTACACTGCTCTCATAAAATAAGTTTTCTGTATTTATTAAAATATTTGTCAATCCACTCCATTATACTTACATGTTTTACATTTATCTAATTTGGTGTGATTAGTATTCATTTTACCCATTTATTTTTATGTTGTATACAATAACACACAAAATCTCCTAATGCTACCTTTCAAGACATGTTAGGTTCTACAAAGGAACCTACCAAGAACCAAGTCTGTTCTCCTTAGTTATTCACTAATCTAGAAAATTTACTAATGGAATCACCTCCCTCAAATTAACACTGATGTTCTATTCACTTTCATTCTTGCCATCATTTTCTAGTATGCATTATTTAATGAGTTTAGTGAATTTTTTTTTTTTTTTTAGTCTTTTGAAAATATTTTTATTGGGAACTTTAAGATATGAACATATGAAAATTTGTCATGTTGTTGTCAGGTTATCATTTTGTGTGCTCTCTCCCTCCTCATTTCATTGAGGGCCCTCCTCAGTGTGGGGATCCTTAATCACTGTGGGGGCCATGAATACACTAGTCAGTCCCTGTAGTGAGGAGAGTGTCTCACACTTCACCACCCTGTGGCTATTACATTCTTTCAGCCCCCCTTTCTTCAGTGTTCTCTGAGTGTTGGAGGGTATGTTAGAAGTCTCCTTTAATATTGAGCTCTCAGCAGATACTTGTATTTAACTTTGATGGGTTTTAAGTCTAATGAGTATCTACCCGCATCTTCATAGAGTAGGCTCTCCGGACAGCAGTGAGATCAACACTCATATTTATCTGTAATGTTTGCTGGGCCCTGCCCAGTCTGATAGGGATGACATTCTAGCACTAGGCATTGGCTTTCTTTTCTTATCATTTAGATGTTTCTTGGGTCTCCTTGGCATTCCCCACCATCAGTAATCAGCAGGCACTTTAACCAAGAGTGAGTGCAGCATGGATCAAATGGGATAGGCATATATAATCCCAAAGCGTTTTGTTTTTTTAATTATTTGTTTTATTTATGAGAGAGAGAGAGAAAGAGAGAGAGAGAAAGAGAGAGAGAGAGAGAGAGAGAGAGAGAGAGAGAGAGAGAGAGAGAGAGAAGCAGATGGAGAGGATAGGTGTGCCAGGGCCTTTACCCACTCACTGCAAACAAACTCCAGATGCATGTACCATCTTGTGCACCTGGCTTACCTAGGTCCTTGGGAATCAAATCTGGGTCCTTTGGATTTGCAAACAAGTGCCCTAACCACTTAGAAATCCCTCCAACTCTCCCAAATACTTTTTTTTAAAAAATATATTTATTTGTAATAGAGGGAGAGAGAGATATTGAGAGGGAGAAAATGTTCATGCCAGTGCCTCTTGCTGTTGCAAACTCTAGAAACATGTGCCACTTTATTTATTTGGCTGTATATTGTAACTGAGGAATCAAACCTTAGCCAGCAAGCTTTGCAAATAAGCAAAAACCATAAACCACTGAGAAATCTCCCCAGCCTGAGAACTTTTTAATGGCTATTAACTATATATTCAACCAAAGAACAGTGGAGGCTTCCCTCTAAAGCCTATAACATTCCAAGCTATAGAGTATTTTTGTTTCGCTTTAACTTGGTTCTCAGAATCGGGCAGGATTTCCCTCCCATAGTCAGGGAACATTTGCTAAATCTTATTTATTTTTATTTGAATACTTAATGAGGCCTAGTATGTTATATGCTTTTCTTCATAGAAATACTTTAGAAGCCATATGTTAATATTTCTCTAATGAATGGGACTAAGTATCCTAAAATGATCTTTAAAGGTTAAGTTATTCTACTCACTATAGATTGATTTTCAGATAAATCCCATTACTGAGCACATTAACCATATTATTTTAGATCTCAGGGATAACATTAGCAAAATTAGTTCATAATCTGGTGGTATCTCAAGGTAGCCAAAGAGTCATTGCTGAATTAAATAAATTTTCACCTAATATTTAAATAAATAAAGGAATATAGACATGGGTTTTTAAGGACAAGGAATATTTCCATATTTCTGCTAATATAATGAAAGTAAACATAGTGAAAAATTCAGTTGTACATACAAAATTTTGCTTAGAATAAAATAATTTTATATTATGATAATGAATTTAAATAAAAATTCAGCAGCTAGACAAATCTTTTTTAGAAACTATCATATTCATAATTTTATTTTAAAAATATTTCTATTTGGAAACTTTAAGACAATAACAAAAATATTAATATCAATCAAATGATCTGTGGTTCATTTCAAAAAAATGATAATAGAATATACTATGGTAAAAGTGTTAACCAGACAGCCAGGCATGGTGGGGCATGCATTTAATCCCAGCACTCAAGAAGCAGAGGTAGGAGGATTGCCATGAGTTCAAGGCCACCCTGAGACTACAGAGTGATTTCCAGGTTAGCCTAAGCTAAAGTGAGACCCTATCTCAAAAAAGCAAAAAAAAAAAAAAAAAAAGCTAACCAGACAAATATTGTACTGCAGAGATTATTAAGACTTGACCTCTAAAAGGGCTGATCAAATTCAGAAATAGCATTTCATATATAATAAGAAAATGCTACATTATATTATATATTATATATATTATATAATATATATTATATATATATTAGGATTATATATATAGTATTATATATATTATATATTATATATATATATATATATATATATATATATATATATATATATATATTAGGATTTAAAGTACTTGCTAATGAAGACAGTTCCTTCCCCAAAACTGCATGATATATAGTATCCCTAATTGTAGTGCTTGCTCCCTCAGGAGGAAGAAAGAGACTTGTATTTTCAGTATTACAGAGTTTTAGAAAATGTGTATGAAAAAATGCTTAGTAATGTGATCTGTTATTTTTTAATTTTATTATTATTTTTGTTTTTTGAGGTAGGGTCTTGCTCTAGTCCAGGCTGACCTGGAATTCACTAGGAAGTCTCAGGGTAGCCTAGAACTCATGGAGATCCTCCTACCTCTACCTCCCGAGTGCTGGGATTAAAGGTGTGTGCCACCACACCCTGCTAATGTGATCTTTTATATTTGTGTAAATAATTATTTGTGCTTTTTCATATTCACCTTATAATGATACATATATGAATACATGAAAAGTAATTGCTTTAACACACATGATTTTAAAAGTAAAGTATCATTTTAGCTTTCATCCAAAATCAAACTATCTCAATCTTATACTATATATCATGTTTTTAAAATATTTAAATTAGAAAATGATACTACATCAGCAGTGAATAAAAGAAAGATTATTTTGTGTTCATTTTTATTTAATATGTTTATTTCACAGGAAAACAGTTGGCAAATCCCAACACATAACTTGGCCTTCTCATAAAGCAACATTTGGGTAACAAACAATAGACAATACACATACAATAGTCATCTTCAAAAAAATACAAGCTTCACCAATAGATCAACTCTTTTTTAAACTTTTTTTTATTAAACACTTCCATAAATATAACTATACTATGATCATTATCCTCTTCCACCATCCTTATTTTCCTCTCCTTCTCCCAAGTCCCCCCTCAACTGAATCCTTTCTTCTTTCCAATTAGTCTGTCTTCTATTTTGAGGTCATCATCTTTCCTCCTATTATGCAAGTCTTGTGCAGGTAAAGTTAGCCCCTGTGAGGTAATGAATATCAAGGCCACTTTGTGTCTGGAAGACAGTATTGTAAGCACCCATTCTCCTTCCTTTGGCTCTTACTTTCTGAAATGGTCCTTGTTGAAGTTAGTTCCATGTTGCTGGGATGAATATCCAAATGAGAAACACTTTATGGGAAGAAAAAAGTTATTTGAAACTTACATAACCAGGGGAAGCAAAACAGCAGGAATCCTGCCAGAGCTCAGACTTTTCCACATACTTTTTGGCTGAGAATGAGATCTGCCCCAAACACACCTTAAGGCTGGACCTCAGGATCTGTCCACAGTGAAACCTCTTTCAGCCAGGTGGCTGGAAATCCAAGTTATAAGCTTTAGTAAAACACTTGAATCTTTTGCAGGACATACATTCAAACTACCACAGTCTCTGAGTCTTGATTGGCATTATATAAGGTCTCTTGTAGTGATGTACATTCCACTGACACTTCTCAGTACTTTGGTGAGATTTGAATCACCTCAGTGGTCACCATCTTCTGAAAAAAGAAACTTTTCTAACCAAAAGTAAGAGTAGCTTTAGTATACAGGTATAAACATATGTATTTGAAGGGCAGTTTGGTGGGCATAATAAATTCATTTAGCCAGAACAACAATAGTTTTTCCTTCCTAGGGCTTATGATGTCCCAAGCCATAGCAGTTTGATTAGGTTTCTAGTATCAGGCAGAAATTCTCTCCCTTTGAGTAGGCCTCAAGTACAATCAGAGAGCAGTTGGCTTCCTCCATAACAGATATGTCATCATTTCACCAGTTGGCACATCTGACCTAGCTAGCCAGCCATAGAGCTTTCAAGGTCCACTCTTGATTAATACTGTAGATGACTAATCTCCCTCAACAGGCTGCATAGTTATTTTCATTGGTCCTGACAGTTAGCCAACTGGAGGAAGTATCTAGCTCAGTTTCAGCTTGATTTCTCATTGTCCTGCAGCCCAAGCAGGTAGATAGAGTCACCCTCTTAAGCAATATTTAATTATTAAGTTATTTTTAGAACCTAAACTTTACCTCAGCCATGCTAATTTGATCTTTAATGTGTTCAGTGACTGGTTTTAAATTGTGTTACAAATTAGCCATTTAAACAATAATAGCTCACGAAACCAGTATGGCTCCTTCTGCAATATTGGAAATGTGGCTCAGATGTTAAGTAATTGCCTAAAATTTTCTATCTGATAAACTGTAAAATGAGGACTAAAACTTGAAATTTAAAATTATATTGCCTTTATCTGAAGTTAATTCTTGACTACATTGCCGTGCTTCAATTCTTTTCTGTGAATTAAGACTACACCATCAACCTACAGAAATGCCATCAACAATGTCAAGGTCGTGGTTGATTTTCATGCACCATTCATTTACATCTCAGTCTTCACTGTCATTCTCATAACCATTAGGACAGGTTGTCATTTAATGCTGAAAAAAAATATCTAAAATTATTTAGAAAGGATTTTTAGGTGTAAAAGATTTATCAGACATTTTCCTTACCAAACTCTTCAAAAGCACTTGAAATGTCTTTCTTAAATATTAACAAATCATATTACCAAGTGGATTAAAATATTATTATAGTTTCCCAAAGATTGAGCTTAATCTATGTTTCTTTGCTAGGCATAATTCTTACCAAGAACTGAAGCTAACATGCATAAAATGCTCTGCTGAGCCTTACATGATCTGGTTCTCAATAAATCATTCTAAACAAACAAATGGATAAGTGAAAGACTAACTGACCTGACTACTTCTATGTGCTTCTTTGTCTAATGTAATCTCTGAAACAAATCTCAGCCAGGTATTTAAGTGAGGGTCAACCTCAGATCAGAATTGCAGCCTCACAAGTTGTGCTAAAAGGAAATTATCAATAAACTAGGAAGATGGTTTAATAAGTATAAAATGTTTCATCAGACTTTTGTCTTCTTACAGAGCTGGGGACATCAGTAAGTATATGCTTCTATTACTTGCCTTTCTACCTTTTATTCTCTCTTCCCTCTGATTTTCTTTGGTAGCACATGAATTCTGGGGACACAGAATATATATTCAGGAGTGGAATAGAACATGTGGTTTGTTTCAAGAACAAACAAATGCCTAATTAATCAATCTACAATTGTCATAAACCAACTTTGACTTGATATATATCCATGGTCTGTGTGTGTGTGTGTGTGGCGTGCGTGTGTGCGTGTGCCTGACACATGGTGTTTATGTGGGATTCAGGATAGGTGTCGGTCCTCTACTTCCACCACTCGGAGGCAAAGCTACCCTTATTTGCTACTGGGAAGGCCAGACCAGCTGACTCTTGATTTCAGGATTCTTACGTTTCTACCTCCAATTGCATGGGCTTGGAGATTACAGGTGGGAGTGCCACTTTTGCATATATGTCTTTGAAAAGGTGCTCAGGATCCATACACTGATCTTTAGGCTTACAAAGCAGGAATCATTAACCACTGAGTAACTGTCAAACACATGCATTTCTAACATTTTTGTATCTAGACACTGTTCATCTAGCTTCTCATATTGCATTGCTTCAGTTTTGAAAGTTCTTCACAGCCATGCATTTGAGTATCTCACTTGCTCTCCTTGACTAGATCATCTTGATGGCCATCTTGTCCTCTGATCCTCTCTCCCGATCCCTAACATTGTGTCTCTTATGTCTCTTCAGGGCACCATTCTTATGCAGATTCAGCTATTATCAAATTGTATCTGAAAGTTGGAGGAAGTCATCCTAAAAATTCCTAAGCATTCTTGTCACCTTGTGCATATGCTTCCTGCACTAGCAACAAAGTTTCAACCACTAGTAACAAAGTTTTCAGCATAACTGACTTCTATGCATGTAAATCAAGTTCCCAAGAAATACACGTGATTGTGTTCAGGAAGGAAAACCAAATATATCAACTGAGGCCACAGAAGAAACCCTTTAAACACTCCAAACATTGTGAATATGCATCTCAGGATAACTATACTACACCCACATTTCTTAGTGTCACTCATGTAGGTGTGAGTGTGTGTGTGTGTGTGTGTGTGTGTGTGTGTGTGTGTGTACCAGCAATCCTGTCAGTTGGAAACAAACTTTAGACTTACACTATCTTTTGCATCTGGCTTATGTGGTAGGTGGGATTTGAACCTGGGCCAGTAGCCTTTGAATGCAAATGTCTTAACCACAGTGCTATCTTTCTGGCCTCTAATATATATTACAACATAATAAGTCATTTAAATTCATATAAAAGCTATTATATACTTTTATTTCAAGATACATTATGGAACACTTGTAAAATTTGTGCCTCAGGGTCATATTATTGAATATTGTATTAAATGCATTCAGACTTTGCAAAAAGTTTTTGTAAAAGTTTTGTGAAACAAACCTATTAAAGAATTTCCTAAAATTAATCCCATGCCATCTCATTACCTTTTAGTAAAAGACCATAATATCTATGACTTTATAGCAAAACAAATATAAAACTCTGTATTTTTTGGAAATGTCTTCTTTCACTGGTAAGAAATATGTGATAATTCATAAAGGCAAGTGATCATTTTCCTAAATAAAAGTATGACTTTAGGTCTGGGGAGATGATTTAGTGTTTAAAGTACTTGCCTGTAAAGCCAAAAGACCTAGGTTTGATTCTCTAAGACCCATGTAAGGCAGATGCACAAAATGACACATGCATCTGGAGTTTGTTTGCAGCAGCTGGAGGCCTGGCATGCCCATTCTCTCTGCCTCTGTCTCTGTCTCTCTCTCTGTGTGTCTCTGCTTCTTTCTTTCTCTCTCAAAAAATAAATATATTTTTAAGTTATGAATTTAGAGTCACATAGCAGAATATTAGATTGCATGTGTGTTCATGAATCTGACTCTTTTTACAGAAATGAATTACACAAGTGAATAAACTTGGATAGAAAAAAATAGATGAAATTGTTATGATCATTTGCTAATACTGACTGATTATCATAAATCATAGAGGCTATTTACAAATATTTGAAGATATTTTGGCTGAAGTTTTTTTTTTTTCCACCTGAATATTGGTGTGTAATATTTTCTGAAGTATTTAATTTCAAACTCTTCTTGGGCTGGACAGGTTACTTAGTGTTTAAAGGTGCTTGCCCCAAACTCTTCTTATGGATAACTTGCAAGTGTCTGATTTGAAAATATTGTCCACAGTTCATCAAACAAACCACTCCCCCTGTCCTGCTTTCTATTTCCTTCCCTCCCAGGTTTAATTTCTCAGGACCCATGTAAGCCAGATGCACAAGGTGATGCTTGTGTCTGAAGTTCATTTACAGTGGCTAGAGTTCCTGGAGTGTCCATTCTTATTTTCTCTCTCTCGCTCTCTCTTTCTCTCTCCCCCTTTTTCTCTCTTATAGATAAATAATTAAAATATACCCAGGTGTGGTGTTGCACACCTTTAATCCTAGCACTTGGGAGGCAAAGGTAGGAGGATCGTCATGAGTTCAAGGCCACCATGAGACTACATAGTGAGTTCCAGGTCAGACTGAGCTAGCATGAGACCCTACCTCAGAAAACAACAACAACAACAATAATAATAATTATTAAAATATAAAAATCAATTTATAATATTTCTGACAATAATATATTAATAATATAGCATAAAGAATAAATATTTAATATTAGATTCATGTACAACAATTAATTTTGCCATTTTATTTAAAGTTAAATTTATTAAGTTTTATGAAGTCAAAAGTAGTGATGAATCGATCTTCTGGATGGAGCTTGTGTTAAGTGTATGTTACATATGTTTCACAGTCAACATGATACCCTTCAGTGTGAAGAGAATGCCATCCTCAAGGCGTCCTGTGGAGGATTGTGCTGTCTCCAACACGGAGCAGCAGCAGAATAATTATATGATAAACAGGTGGTGTTAAGATACTCTCAATTTCTTTTATATTCTGGAAAGATATGTAATGCAATTGCTCATTAATTGTTAAAGGTATGAAACTTTTAGTTTATTAAAACTGACTAAATATGTGCAAAGGAAAATGTAAAACTATAATCAATAAAATGTGCAAGAAATGAGAAAGTGAATATATAGAGTACATGGGAAATTTGAGATTCTACTGTATAAATACATTAAGTGGTCCAGCTATAACCTATGCTGTGCAATTATCATTCAAATGTAAGTTGGACTTAATCAATATATTTGAAAACTGTGTAGAAATGCATAAAGTGGTTGTTGTACTGATGACGTCATAGCAGCTGTTGTGGTCTGCCCATGACCTGCACAACATGGGTATGGATGTTGGAGGAAGACAATGGGATTTTTTGAGTCAATCACCCATGTCAATATAAGACAACATAGGTTTTAAGTTCAAGTATGTGTCCATTTTAATAAATCCTCATCATATTCTTACTCCAAAACCAGAACAAGGCACAACATTTTAACCCATCAGGAAATTGAGGGCAATGATAAACTCTAGGAAGGGCTTTGGCTTGACAGTTCTACAAATTACTGACATAATTGACTTGCTAGGTCTGAACTTGAACTTATAAGTGAGTTGATGAGTCAGGTTTCAAACAGAGTGCTGAATAATTATTGAGGTGGTAGGACAATTTAAGCTCATGTTTACTTTAAAATGTACACTTGTTTGCTAGAGCACCATCAGGATAACAAATACCTGGGCCATCAGCTTGAAAGAAGAGGCTTTATTCGGGACAGTGGCTTCATAAGTTTCAAAGGGTGGTACAACAAGCTGTTGGTACAACATGGTGCAGGCATGAGATAGTTCTCCTTAAAGGGGACATTTCCAATAACAATTTCCACCTGCTAGGCTCTACCTCTGAAAGGTTCATTGCATCCTGGGCTGAGGAGCAAGAATTACAGTTTAGCCTTTCAGGGGTATTTTATATATCAATTGTCACAAATTCAGAAATAGACTGACAGGCTCATAGTTATAGATGATAATGCTTATATCTATATATTTATTATTATGTAAATAGTTATTGTGATATCTGTCATATAAACTATTATTATAAATACACACACACACACACACACACACATTTCTGGCTCCATCCACTAACATATCATTCATTTTAAACCTCATGACACGATTGAAAATACTTTTCCAAAATTCATTATTACAAGCTTTTTATTAATAAGAGTACCTGTCAATCATAGTTGACCAGTGTTGTTAAGCTTACCAAGATCATGAAAAATAGTGCAAAACTGAAGGCTTCATAGGCTGGGGATTACTAATGAGGTAGAATAACATGTTATTTAAAATTAATCCCAGAAAAGAATGGCTCTTGAAAAATGCTATAGTTTTCTTATTGAAAATTACAGTAAACTCTCTAGTTCACAAAATTTTTCTTGTCATTTAAAAATAGTAGAATTAGAACATCTATACATATACACATACACACACACATATGGCATCTATATAGGAAAACACTATAATTTATTCAAAATAATTAAAGAACTGTATTGAAGAACATGTAATTCTGAAAAATTCACCTCACCAAAAAGTATTCAAAAGAGTAGTTTTACAACAGTAGGTGATAAAAGAAAATGGAACTTTGTGTTTAAATTAACAGAATTTTCTTTGAAGTAGATTATACAAAGGTTTTCAGAAGAGTAATCTACAGAGTGACAACAGACCTGATATTTTGAGATCAATATATCAATAGAGGTAAAGATATTCTTGTCAGAATTAAATTGAGTTTAAAATGTTCATGTATGTAATTCTAAACTTTTAGTTATGTTCTTTAAACCTTATTTAGGAACATTCATACCATTAATCATAAGTAAGGAAAACAATTTTTTATTAATTTCAGAATACTTATGATAACCAAGTTAAAATATCCAAATAAAAGAAACTCTAAGGCCATACAAATTTTCAAATTTTTTAAAATAGAAGCCCTCCTATGGCCTATTTGCATTCCCTAGTTGCTAAAATACAACTACTTTGTTTGGTTATATTTAAATATATTTGGGCTATCAAGTTCTGAGCCACCGACATTCTTGAATATTTTCCTGCATTTGGCTTGGTTTTAGGATATACTTGAATAAAATGAAATCTTTTTTACTTTAGAATTATCAAAGCAGTCAAACTGGGTAAATTTAATGTTGTTCTTGAATAATGGGTTATAATAGAGAACAAAAATATGTTATTTAACAGATCTCATTTTAGAATAAGAATCTTTTTCCACAATGCTCTTTGTAATGTTCTCTTGTAATAATAAGCGAATGAGTAAAAATAGTTATGTGTTGACAGCTCTGACTAGCTCCTTAAATGAGTTTTATCTGAGCTTTATTAATAATATTCATTTTCTTTTCCATGAATTTAATTGTGTGTATTTAAGATATTCAACATTATGCTATAATATATAGTTAAGATTTATATGTTGGCTTATATATAAATTGCTATATTTTGTACATTTATATATAATTAGTTAGAAATGCATGGATATATTTATGAATGATTACCACTGTTGAGTAAACTATCACCTTCATTTTCCCATGGTTACTCAGACTTACGTTGAGGCAAAGCATATATAATCTACTCTTTAGCCATATTTCTGAAAGCCATACACCATTATCAATTTCAGTGTTCATATTATACATTAGATCACTTGTTTATTTTACATATTTAGTATTTTTCTTTCTTTATTTACCTTTCCCTAACCACTATTTGATCCTTTATCTTTAAATACTTATAATTGTCTATCTTGGATTCCACAAATAAGGGAGAATATATACTATGTAATAGAAGAGTAAAAGCAAGGTGAAAATTTAACAATAACCATATCTATCAGGGTTAAAAAGTGGTCGGATAAAACCAGAGAGGTTTGTGACATTGAGGAAGAGAAATAGGAAAGCCTGTGCAGGTTCTGGTAGCCAAGACCACCAGGTAGGAGCCCAAGACTGGAAAAAGTCAAGGCAGACCTCAAATGATTTAGCAGAAACTCCTGAAGACCCTGTTTGAGAAGCATGTGCAAGGCATATTTGCTTTTTGCCCCAGCAAACTTATTCACTTTATGGGTGGTTGCACCTTTAGTCATAATTCCTTGCATCGAATCACAACAGGCTGAATTCTGGATAAAATGTGCATCAAAGAAAACCTCTACCCATTCCAGGGAAAGGACTAACCTGTAAACTCCTTCTGGTCAGCAAAGGGCAGGGAAATAATAAATCAAGCTTTCAACATCATATACTGTAGGTAGCATTTTACCATTGTCTCAGGGCTTGGTCTCCTCTCCACTCTGGAGGGTGTACTTTCTCCTTCAGCTTGTTCATGTCCTAAAATAAACCTTGATTACTTGCTTGTCTACCTGTGTTGTGCTGCAACTTCTCCTCTGGAAGCACAAGAACAGAGACCCTTGCCATGGTTGGAATTGGAGACTCTACAGCCAGGAGGCATGTTTGCTCATGCATGAGGGTATCTGCTACCATCTAGGCAATGGAGCAAAAGCTTGGTAACCAGCTAGTGGGAATCAGGAAAGGATGTGGGATATTTAAGAGGTGGGGCCTGGTCAGATTTTCCACTGGAGGTATGCCCTCTAGTGGGCTTGTGGGACCCTTCTCTTCTTTCACAGTTTTACTTCCTGGACACAAGGCAGTCACTGCACTATATCATAAGCTTTCTGCTATAATATGCTAGGTCATTACAGACCCCTGAGCCAAAGTAAACATTTTCTCTTAATAAGTTGATTATTTCAGTACTGTGTTGAAGCAATGAAAAGGCAGATAACACATTACCTGTCATATTATCTTGTCAAATTTCTTAGCAAATAAAATAAGGCATGTAACTTTCGCACTAGACAATTCAAACTCATTTTAAAACAGAGGAAACAAACTGATCTTAATCCATAAAGACAGTTTTGTGAAAAAGGGAGTGAAACCATGCTGTCCACATCCTAGCTTCTGTCACATTACATAAATGTCTTCAAAGGACACATTCCTTGTGTCATTCATTCATCAAGTAGTTATAAGGCATCTGCTATGTGCAATATCCTGCTATAGTGCTCAAACAACGAAAACAGGTATAGATCTCTGCTCCTATGAAATATACATTCTAATGGAGGAAAAAGACTAGCAAACATAACATAATTTACAAAAAAAATATGTTTTTCAAGGTAATCAGTGATATTGTAAAGCCATAGCACAAGTAGAAAGGATAACTGCTCTGAAGGTCTAGGTATGACAAACTGAAAATAAGCAATTGCACAGGATAATTCCACAGGAACATTAGAGTCCCTAAAACAACAATTAATGCCTTGTGCTCGTTTTCCATTAGTTAATACAGTGAAATTCCAGAAGAAAATATTCAAAATAATTTTCTGTTATATGAGTGACAACATGTAAGGAGATCAGACTGAACAAAGCTTATACATTATGAAGGGTAGAAGAGAACCTGCAAAGTTACCTTGTGTTGGGCAATGCAGCCTCAGTTTTATCGTCACCACAGAAGAAACTGGACTACGTTGCACAAGTAGCAGTATTAGATGTACTCTCTTTGATGCACTGGTGCATGATGTGGTTGGGCTGGAACTAGTGAAACCTGGATGGCTGCAACAACAGTAATGGAGCTTGATGTCTATGTCCCCTGGCATGTCTCTCCAAGGCTAATGGAGGAAAGTGTGAAGACAGAATAGTTGATGGGCTATGTGATTGGAATGAGAGAAAAATAAATTGAAGATAAAACATGGCTCTATTATTTCCAGTTTGATGAGCAGAGCAGATAAATGTATCAGTCATTGAGATAAGTCCAAATGTAATATATTAAGGTATGGTTGAAGATGTGATTTGATGTGGAAAATCAAGACAAACATTTAAGGTATATTTAATTTCAAATAGATATGAATCTTATAGAAAAGATTTCTTAAAGATGAGATTAGGAATCTCAAAAGTAACTTTAGGTAAAATTATGGCTATAAAATAATAAATGTATTTTTCCTGTTAAATCTATGAAGAGAGGCAAAAAGGACTTTGGAAATTTGTATATTCTGAATTCAAATAAAATCCTAAGTCTATAAAATTAATGGAAAGGCATTCCTAGAGATAAAGATGGAGATGAGGGCTGGAGAGATGGCTTAGCGGCTAAGCGCTTGCCTGTGAAGCCTAAGGACCTCAGTTCCAGCCTTGATTCCCCAGAACCCACGTTAGCCAGATGCACAAGAGGGAGCACGCATCTGGAGTTCATCTGCAGTGGCTGAAGGCCCTGGCGCGCCCATTCTCTCTTTCTGTCTATCTGCCTCTTTCTGTGTCTGTCACTCTGAAATAAATAAAATAAACAACAAAAAAAGATGGAGATGAGGAGGGAGGAGGAGTAGAGTAGGAGTATGAGGAGGGAAGCAATGTGAAAGATAAGGCTACAGGAAATAAAGGAGGAGCATTTGTCAAAGGCGAAACATTGTCTCTGATCATGATCCTCTTGAGAAACTGAGGAAATGTCAATGGAGAGCTACATGCATCCTTGTTCTATGGCACCTTTCCAGAGTTATTGCTCCCTGGAACAAACATATTTTGTTGAAGCATATTTTTTGTTGGAACATATTTGTTGGAATTAGAAGACAAACCAAGGTAGATTCAGATGTAACTATGAAGAAATAACCTTTTCAGAAAAGTAGAGGGGACTATAGAGGAAAATGATGACATTTGTACTTTGCTGAAGTCCAATATTGTAGAAATTTTAATTCGATAAAGTTATATATAGTAATTATCTATAAAGGTAGTGGATTTGGAATCTGGGTTACATCTCAGATATTTTAACCAAAAACTCTGTGATCTTTAATGAGATACTACCACTACCAGAAATAAAGAAACTTACAGTCTGCATAACAAATGTATTTCATGTTTCTTGGGAACCTGAAATTAAAGAATGCATGTGATATACTTAACAGTTCCTAAAACATTAAACATAATAAACATTAAACAAGTATTATTTTCTTTTTAGTTACTTTTGGTCATAGTATGTTATCATTTCCTCTTCCACGGTAACTAGCCTTGCTAAACTGACATGTAACTAAGAATACATAGAAAATTTCTTTGTGATGAGTTTTGTTTTTAACTTAATGTTTTGACATTCCTTTCACTAGCAGGCAGGATTTGAGACAATTGTTTTCAACAAAGGCTGGATGAATGTTAAAGAAAGGGTAAAGTAATTCCTCTGTTTTCCACTAGAGGACAGAGAAGTGCCAGGCATCACTGAGGATATCTGTTAAGGAGCCAGATGTTCTAGACACTGACAGTCTTGATTTCCTTATTCTTGGAAACTCAGATACCAAAGCCAGATACTTGTTTGGAGATATATATATATATATATATATATACCTTAAAGTTAGTTTGGGGATGTTTTCATTTGATGGATTTATATTATACTTTGATTAAAACCCTCAGTTCTGTGTTGTATTATTTTACATTATTTTTATTTGTTTCTAACCATCACCATAATTAGATTTTTGGAAGCTAAAGACTTCCCCTCTGGACAAATACTTCTCTTTATAGATTGCCTTTGGATTAGATTCTATGTTTTCTCGTCATCATCAATACAGCAGAGAAAGATAGCAGCAAGATGCTGCTAGATCAATGATCAGGAAAATAGGGATATATGTAAGTCAAAGCTATACCCCTCCATATACTTGAAATTGTCCTTTGTGTTGAAAGCTGAGATCAAAGTCAAAAAGCTAATAAACATGTACTTAAACATGTATTCCTTAGGTGAAGGAAATTATATTTGTTGTATAATATGTGTCTAGATTATATGTTCAGATTTATTATTTAATTGATTAGTCTTAAGAGTTCTATCAAGATATTTACCTTTTTGTATTCTGTTTTAAAAAAAAAAAGATATGGAAAGGGCTAGAAAGTCCTCCAATATCACACTGTTAGTATAGATGGGAGCCACTAAAGAAAATCACACCAGGCTAGATGAACATCAGTGGCTTTTATTTTTAGTGATAGTTTGCATACATGTCCGTATTGTATTTTGATCATGATGCCTTAGTTTGTCATAATGACTTTGTTTTATCCTCCCTTCCCATCTCCTTCTGGACACTTCTTTTCAGCTAGTTCCTCTTCTTCTACATTTATGGCAATTTTAACCTTCCTTTAACCTTGATGATGGCATATTCATTGGGTTAATATTGTATAGGTCTGCTATAGGTAATTATAGTCTTTGTGGGGTCATGAATATAAGGGACACCTATGGTACAGAAATAGTATTCCAAACCACTCCTCTCCAGCCTCGGGATCTTGTATGCTTCCTGCCAATGCTATCAAAATGTTCTCTGAGCCTTGGGGAACATGATAGAGATATCTGACACTTCTCAGCTCTTTCCACATGTTTGGACTTCCCATAGTCTCTACAATCTGTAAAATGAAGTATCTCTGACAAAAAAAAAAATAGAGCAGCACTAGTCTGTGGATATAAACACTGAGCCTATGATTCCCTCATTATAGGCTTTTGAGTAGGGTTTTATTTTGACACTATTTCTAGCACAGGGCAGAGAATGCAGATCAGGCCTGGAAAGCCCTCACCATAAATAATGAGGAGATTTAAGGTTGGAATAGGGGGCTGAGATATAAAAGTTCTTTTATCTTCATGGCAGAAGTAGTTTCAAACTTGGAGGAAGGAACTCATGGGAGAACTTCACAGAGATGATTGTCTTTGAAATGGATTAACCTTGTCTTGCAAAAAAGAAAATGTGGGATTACATGAAAGGGCAAACCATTTTCCCAATTTGTTGTGTGGTACTTTGTTTTTGTCTTTATTTTCATATACACAGAGACCAAAAAAAAATGATAAGAACAACTTTTTTTTCACAGTAAAGGCTCTAGGAAAATGGTGGCCAGGGATTGGGAATTGAGAAGAAGCGTGACAAGCCAAGAAAAACACTAAGGCCTCTTGTCTTGAGTCTGGATTACATCATGGTTCTTCTAACTCATAAATTCAAAATGGCACTTTTAAAAGAATTATACATCACATCTGACATGCCAAATGACCATCAACCTGTCTGGGAAGCAAAATATATTTATGGAAGTAATGCTTTCTTCATAGAGAAGTCCCTGAATTTTATTACTTAGAATTAGACCAAGGTACATCACCTCAGATTTAACCAACATGGCTACTGCTTTATGAACAAAGTTACTTTCTTTACATCATTTACCTCAAAGTTATTTGGACATATTACCTAAAATCACCCCTCCTTATTTTTTCTGAGAAGCTTGTTCTCTCCTTAAGTTGCTGAGTCACAAGTTGATGGAAATTGATGTTGTATGTACATGGCCCTGTAGGATTGAAAGTGTGATGTTGGGCTGGAGAGATGGCTTAGCGGTTAAGCGCTTGCCTGTGAAGCCTAAGGACCCCAGTTCGAGGCTCGGTTGCCCAGGTCCCACGTTCGCCAGATGCACAAGGGGACGCATGCGTCTGGAGTTTGTTTGCAGTGGCTGGAAGCCCTGGCGTGCCCATTCTCTCTCTCTCCCTCTATCTGTCTTTCTCTCTGTGTCTGTCGCTCTCAAATAAATAAATAAAAAATTTAAAAAAATAAAAGAAAGTGATGATGTTAGAGGCACCTCAAGTTTTTCTAGCTGAATGTGGTGGCATACATCTTTAATCCTGGCACTTGAGAGGCAGCAGTAGGAGGATTGCCATGAGTTCGAGGGCACCCTGAGACTACATAGTGAAATCTAGGTCAGCCTGTGCTAGAGTGAAACCCTACCACGAAAAAAACAAAACAAAACACATTTTTCTAAACCTTACATCATTTTTGTCTGATTAACTGAAGTCAGAATATAGTTGAACTCAGTTACATACTTTTAGGACAATAGACTGAAGACATGTAGGTTGACATAGATAGTGGCTGAAATAGAAAAGCTTAAAGAAGATCATTGTTGGTAAATTCAGCTCAAAATGTTATGATGTTTTTCAAGTCAGTGTAAAGAGATATATTAATAATGGTATCTGGGACTGGAGAGATGGCTTAGCAGTTAAGCGCTTGCCTGTGAAGCCTAAGGTTTCCCCAGGACCCACATTAGCCAGATGCACAAGGGGGCTCATGTGTCTGGAGTTCATTTGCAGTGGCTGGAGGCCATGGCACACCCATTTTTTCTCTGTCTCTCTCTGCCTGCCTCTTTCTCTCTCTCTCTCTCTTTCATTCTCTCTCTTTCTCTCTCTCTCCTTCCTCTCTCTCTCTCTCTCTCTTTCTCCCTCTCTCTCTCTCTGTCATTCTCAAATAAATAAAGAAAAATGAACAGAAAAAGATACCAAAAATATATGTAGGTTGGAGAGGTGAGTGTGGTAAACCAGTTTTAAGTGTAAGTTAAGATCTGGATCAGTGTGGATAGATGGTTTACATCATACATTTTTTGTTATTTATTTCCCACTGCTTTCATGGTAATGCTAGCAAATATCAATTAATATTTTACCATGTCTCTTTAAACATAAAAATAGGAAACAAAAATATGAGATCACATGAATCATGAATTTTAAAAATTATTCGGTAACCTGAAGCTTTTTATAACATTTAACTGCACAAGAATAATTAAGTAGTTACTATGGCACTTAAATAATATAAATGTGGTTGGAGACATGGTTTAATGATTAAGGTACTTGCCCATAAAGCCCAGTGGACCCAGGTTTGATTCCCCAGGACAATGTAAGCCAGATGCATAAGATCGGACATACATCTGGAGTTTGTTTGGAGTGACTAAAGTCCCTGGTTTGCCTATCCTGTTTTTCTCCATCTGCCTCATTCTCACTCTTTCACAAATAAATACAATAAAAAATAAAAAAAATTAAATAACAGAAATGAAAATTCAGTTTAAGCAAAGATATACAAACCCTTGGATTGAATAATAATTAAAACTCTTAAACCTTACCATTTATCATATCAATGTATATGAAATTTAAAACAAATATATAGAACAAAATAATTTGAACATAGCTACTCAGTCTGTGTATTGACTCTGGCTGTTTCCATCCTATAGTTGCAGAATGAGTAGTCATAGCAGAGATTATTTATACCACACGACATGGAACTTTTACAGTGTGGACCTTTGTAGAAACAGTCAGTCTTCACCACATCAATAAATTTATTTGATGTACATGAAAATATCACAGAGTACAGTGAATAAAGCACAAAGAGAAAACATATAATTAGTTTTTACTAAACATTTATAGACATCTGTGCTTACATAATTTTACATATATACTAGAGTTCTCACTTGATAAATTAAGCCCTGATAACCAACATCTTTAAGAGCCAATGTACTCATTTCATCAATATGTGTATGATGAAGCTTTAGAAACCTTTAGGTTAAATACCCAACAATTCCTCATAATGCTTTCAGCTGTTATATTTATTAGTGCTATTGATTCCATGACTGTCAACATTGTTTTTGATAATATAAAATACCTAAATTGTACTAAATGTAGAAATAATTTCAAAAGTAGTTACATGAAAGAATACCCACAAACAGAAAAATAGTATGGGAATCAAAGTGTGAAGAGCAATCCCAATATGTAAGCTCTTGTAGTTAGTTTAGCCTGTCTGTTGTCTTCCACCGTCACAAAAATCATCAGCTAGGGACCAGGTGAAACCACAGAGGAAATGGCAAGAAGAGATAGGCACTGAGGAGGCTCAAAATGTACCAAAGCAGAAATCCTGAAGCTGCAGAAAACTCAACGCTAACATAGGCTTAAAATATACCCATCAAGGCTCAGGGATTTTGTGAAGGGGGTCAGAAAGATTGTAAGAGCCACAGGGTGAGAGGGAATGTTCAGAAGCACTGCCACCCCCAGCACCACAATGACTGATTGCTGCACTCACAACTCTTAACCCACACTCCATGGTGAATACCAGCAATCCCACTGAGGAGGGGAGCGTGGACGTGGAGGAGGTAAATGATGGAACAAACATATGATGTAGCCATACAAACCTTCTACTTAATAAAAATGAAAAAAAGTAAGTGAAGGACATCAATGCAAAGTAAAGCATGTGTGTTCATGCCCAGTGACCCTGCACCCAGCTGCCTCTGATCAACTGGAAGTGACTGTTTTAGGAGTTCATGAGAACTGTCTGTGGCCACATTAGGGGAGATCATGTTTCCAAGTAACTCTCCTGGGCCCGTCTCACAAATGTATGGCTTCACTCTCTTCTTCATTCAGCACCTAGAGGGGATGGAGAATTGTTTTGGATGCTATTAGAATAACTTTTAATTGTTTTACCTCTACGTATAAAAGACTATTGTGAGCCAGGTGTGGTGGTGCACACTTTTAATCCCATCACTTGGGAGGTAGAGGTAGGATCGTCACCATGAGTTTGATACAACCCTCAGACTACTTCCAGGCCAGCCTGGGCTAGAGCAAAACCATACCTTAAAAACAAAAACAAACAAACAAAAAAAAAACAAACAAACAAACAAAAAAACTAAAGACAGAAGAGACTATTGTAACATCTAGCTTTATATACAGGTAATCTGTCTCAAATTTTATATCTTCTATCAAATATACATATTTATCTGAAATCTAAGAAATATAGACCTTCATGTGCTAGTCATGAATTGATTAGAATTAGTAATTGTGAAGTATATATTGAGAAAATCTTCAGTACAATTAGTGATGTTAAAGGGAAACAGAAAGTACTGTTTGTATACAGAAGAAAGTATCTATTTTGTAGTTCAATGTGCTATATGAAAGTAGCCAATGTGAATTATATTTATTTGATACTTAGAATCAGAAGCTATGCTCATATTAATATACACACATTTCTTAATACAAATGGCATGTTTAGGTTATGAGCAGAGGACCCATGGATTAAAATGATAACATTATTACATGACATTTAAAAGTGTGGATTAGTGCTAAACTTACATTTTGCCTCAGAATTATGCCTCAGAAGCTCAGGATAAAATTCATACAGAATTGAAGTTCCTTTGAATTATTAGAAAAATTCTAAACTTTTATTATTTAATTAATTGCATAAGCATCATATAACATAAGACCTATGGGATTATACATATTCATTATAATATGAAATAAATGTGAAGTGAATTGATTCCTAATATTCAAGAATATATATCAGCATATTATATAATATAGGAATAAACACCGATATAGATATATTATGCATGTATGTCAAACTTTTCATACCTTTATCTCTTGCCAAGAATCTGTGTTAATCATTCATTTTTATTCTTCTATTATATAGTTTCCTGTAAAAATATACTTATATAATAATAATCTAAGCTTCTATAAGTCATAATTTTATGATATTGTAATTCATCAAAATAATTTTGATAATAATAGTAAAGCTAATAGTATTAACTGGTTACACCTCTCATCACTCATCAATGCAGTATGTTTCCAATTTTCTTTTAGGGATTTCTTTCTATGTGTTAAGAGAGAAATATGAACTGTGAGTACCTTGAATCTTGCTTATTACTTATTTATATCCCAGAGGTTTCAATTCTATCTCTAATACTTCTGAGATAAAACCAGGCTTGATTATCAAACAATAGATGCTTATTAAGTCTTCTTGGTTGCTAGGCAACCATAGCTGTCAATCAGTGGAGACTTGAACAGATGCTTCTTTAAAGCACTCTCTCAAAAGCATCTTGAATGCATCTTATTTGCTCTAAGACTGTATTATTACAGGCATTGTTAAGCCAAGGTCTAGATTAATCTACCTGTCTCAAATATAATATTACTTCCTTGAGTTTCTTCCTCCTCATTTCTGTCTTCTAAAAATTAAATATATTTAAAGGTGACTTTTGTATCTTATGTCTATCATAACACTGTTATAGTTTGTATGTGAAGTATTTAACAGGTTCATTTATCCACCAATTGGTCCCTGGCAGGTGGTTTTATTGAGAGGTAGTTATATCATAAAGGCTCTAATATCAATAACTTTGCCCATTTGGTAAGTTCATACCTATGTGAGCTATCAGGAGGTGGGGCCAATTTTGAGAAAGTAGGACATGTTTATTTCTATTCCCAGTTCCACTTTCTCCCCCATTCCCTGACCTCCTTCTCCCTTCACCTTTCCCCTTTCCTTTCTTTTCTGTCCACCATGAGTTCATCACTTTATCTCCCATACCTTTCCATGATGTTTCTACTCTGCTACACGAATCAAGTGAAGAGAGACAGATGGCTATAGACAGAAACCTCAGAAACAGTGAGCCAACAAAAACCATTCTTTCTGTGAATTGTTTATCTAAGGTGCTTTATCACACTACCAATTAGACACCACAAGTTCTCATCTGTTACATATACATATTACCAACTATAATTTTGTTTTCATAAAGCCATAAAAATTTTATTGTACTTGAAAATGTCTAAACTATCTAGAAAGAAAGTACTCAAATGGTATATTCTATGAGATAAATCAAGGTAAGGGAGATGACAGATATGTAAATCCTCTTGCATGAAACCTATGCTTTTAAATAATCATGATAGTGTATGGGGAATCTTTGTGAATATGACCTATTGATTATATATATATATGTATTAGTTTTTTATTTATTTATTTGAGAGCGACAGACACAGAGAGAAAGACAGATAGAGGGAGAGAGAGAGAATGGGCGCGCCAGGGCTTCCAGCCTCTGCAAACGAACTCCAGACGCGTGCGCCCCCTTGTGCATCTGGCTAACGTGGGACCTGGGGAACCAAGCCTCGAACCGGGGTCCTTAGGCTTCACAGGCAAGCGCTTAACCGCTAAGCCATCTCTCCAGACCGACCTATTGATTTTTATAAGCAAGGGAACATGATGACTTTTAAAGAAAACTTGAACAGGCAACATTTTGAATGTGAAAAATATTAGTTCTACTTAGGTCAGTAGACACACTTTCCCTTGCTAGGTGTGGTGGCACACACCTTTAATCCCAGCTCTAGGGAGGCAAGGTAGGAGGATCTTTGAAAGTTCAAGGACACCCTGAGACTACACAGTGAATTCTAGGTCAGCCTGAACTAGCATGAGACCCTACCACAGAAAACTAATAATAATAATAATAATGCTATTTTTTTTCTTCAGAGATGACATAAGACTGAAGATAGTCTACATACAAATACACATGCATGAAAATAGAATTAGATCCATATTTCAGTATTTCTTGCATGTACTCCCTACATTGACAGGAAACATTTGTCTCTTTTTATAACATCCCAAGGGAACTGAGGCTTGGGGATCTAATGTACATAGTATTGCTATTTTTGTTACAAGTATAACATGCTTATATTCCAGACTTCTTGGGTCTTTCCACATAGGGTAAAGGCTCAGTCCTTTCTACTTTATAAACAATCTTCTATTCAAATCTTCAGCTATTCCTTTATGCACATGAGCTGAATAGGTCTTTAACTTTGAATCACTTACCCATTTATTTTCTTAATTGTCATATCTCAAAGCAAGAAAATTATGTTAAACTGTTTAGGATTTTCATGTCTTAAGTTGTAATACTTTAATCTTTCTGTCAAAATATGGGACTAGTTGGAAATGATCAATTTCATGACACACACAGTTTATTGATTGGCACAGCTAGGAGAGGGTTTCAAATGCATCTTGATAAAACAATTTTGGGGGGTGTTATAATGTTAACTTTCAGGAGCAGTGATTTCTTAGAACAGACCAGTAATTTATTCTTTTATCTTTTAAATTTTCTTTTTTTTTAAACTTTTTTTTCTGAGGGAGAGCAAGAAATAGTGAGAGAAAGAGAGATGAGGGAGGGAAGAGGGAGAGTGATAATTGCCACATCAGGGCCTCCAGCCACTGCAATTGAACACCAAATGTGTGTGCCACCTTGCACACATGCATGACCTTGTACTTGCCTCACCTTTTGTGTCTGGCTTATATGGCACCTGGAGAGCATAACTTTAACTTTCCTTGTTATTTTATTTTTTAAACTCTGGTTCTATTCTTATTTCATGTAGATTCAGAAGAACTTGGCTTGTTTCAATATTTTCTAAAGTCATAATGTGAATTATGATGTTACCTAATACAATAATTTAAAAGGCAATCTTTGTTTTTTTATTCAAAATATTCGCAGTAGCACTAAGTTCAGTAAGTGTAATTATTTTCTATTGTAATTATTACCTGCTTATGTACTTCACTAGACAGTGAATAATTCCTGGACAAATATCATCACATTCACATTTGTATGCTAAGTAATGATTATTAAGAATCTATAAGTTCAAATATATTTTATGTGGAAAAATATTCATAAAATAACAAATATAGAGACCTATAATAAAAAAACAGCACATTTGTAATCTAAGCTGAACTGTAATATATAGCTTACTTAATATAACCTGTAAATCATAAATCTCTTTTAAAGTACTTGCATTTATTTCTGCCAAGAGTAAAGTTCAGTTGAACTAAATTTCCACACTTCACAGTAGCCTGTTGGAATCATAAGTACATTAATATGATTTAAAGAAAATTCCAATGACAATCATGTAAGGTGTTCCAAGTATCTCACAGAATTAAAATATCTTTATGGAAAAATGTGATCAATAGATAATAGAAGTCTATAATTCATTAAGAAAAGAAAAAGAAATAAATAACATTTCAAGGAAAAATATCAAGTAAAATCATCTAACTTGTTTTAAGAACTTACACTTAGGCCACTGTAATATTAACTACCTGTGAAGGTCTGTTTAATTTATTCAATATATCTTGCCTTTCAAAACTATAGTTTCAGCAAAATGAGAGGTTGAATGAACACACTTATGAAATTGCTTGTTCTACACTGTCTGAAAAGAGAGACTAGAAAATCACTGGGGTTGCTTAGCATTACTGAATGCTAATATAACCAAGCAGAAGCATTACTGAATGCCTCTGCTTGGTTATTTTGCCTGTTGATAGATCCAGCGGTGCCAGCTAAACTCAGCACTCTAAAATGCAAGATATATCATCTGTGCTTTGCTTCATATCACAAGAATAACAAACTATTTTCCTATAAGGAAAAGTGAAATATAATCTGAAATAAAGATGCACACTAAATTGCTTTCCCTGCCTTTGATTCTGTTGTTAAACAAATCATTATTTCCAATACTATTAATCTTTACTGATGTATTTCCTGATTCTACACATGTATTTTGAGGTTACTAGCACATTTGTTACACGAAAGAATGATAATGTAATGCTCACAAACTTAATGTATTTGAAATGACTTTGGTTCACTTTTATAAATAGTTTGAGTAGCAACATTAGTCAAGTGTTACGTACTGAGATAGACATTGTGGGCTAAAAAAAAAGGTATTTACTTTCATGCATATGATATTTAAACATGTCATATGTATAAATCACTGCTCCAAAGGCAGGAAAAATGCCTTAGTGAATAGAGCACTTGCCATTCAAGACTGAGGTCACAATTCAGATTCCAGTATCAAATAACTGCAAATATTGGGCGGGATTGGCAGATAGCTTATAGTCCTAGTACTAGAAACATAGAGACAAGGGATCTGTACGTCAAGGTGGCTAAGTGAGACTAACTGAATTGGCAAGCTCTGGATCTCAATGAGAGAGCCTTTGTGGTGGTTTAAACCAGGTATCCCACATAAATTTATGTGTTCTGAAAGCTTGCTCCTCAGCTGGTAGCAAGTTGGGAGGTGGAGACTTTTTGGAGGAGGTGTGTTGTTGGAGACAGGCTTAGGGGTTATAGCCAGCACTCCTTTGCAAGACCCACTCTCCTGCTGTTGTTTTCCACCTGCGGTAGCTGAGGTGATGTCCATTCTCTGCTCATGCTATGCTGTCCCCTGCCATCAAGGAAATTTCCCATGATACTGTAAGCCAAAATCACAACTTTCCTCCCAGCAGCAGCTTTTGGTTGGGTGCTTTGTCCCAGAAACAAGAAGGTAACTACAACATCTTGTTCCAAGTACCCATACCTCAGAAGAGCAAGAATAGTAGTACAAACTTGTCATCCAAGCACTGAGCTGTAGAGGTAGGAGGATCAGAAAAGTCCAATGTTATTCTCTACTACATATCAAATTTGAGTTGAGCCTATGCTCTGTGAGCCCTTATCTCACAAAATGGAAACAAAAAGTCAAAGGAAGAAAAAGGAATTTCTACGCAGAAATCTGAATCAAGTTGTGACTTCTGTAATAGATGAATTATATATCAGTTTCACTCTCTTTAGGGGTTAGCTTATGTCAGAATATTAGAAACTGCATAGTATCTTCAATTATTTATAAGAGCTAAAACTAATAAACTATCTAGGTTTCTCATAAGACACGATCAATGAAAATAAAGTTTTCATACTAAATATAAGTCCATGGCCTAGGAAAGTTCTATCAAATGCAAATGTGTTTTCTCAATCTCCCAACATGTAACTGATCTGGAATTTATGCCTTTAACATGTAAAGGGGAGTTTAAACTTTGATATGCCATCTTCACATAAGAATTGGTAGTTCTAACAATCCTGCTGACTTTCCAAATATCAAAATTGCAAAGTATCTACCACCACTCTTCATGAGTTTTTCTTTTCATTTTCTCTTAATTCTAAGCCTGTTATTTTGCATTTCTACTTTGAAAACTGTGTAACAACACAGTGGCACATTTTGTGTGTGCAATAAACAAAGTACCCTTTATTTAGTTGTGTTTGAGATCTAAAATCTATGTGACTTCTACACTGGTTTTGTTTTCCTTTGAGGGAAGATTGCTATTCAGTGCCTTGCTGGTTCCTATGAAACTCACCATGGGAAGATTGGTGGTCGGTGTGTCAATATGTGAGGCAGATTTTCAGCATAACAGGTCTCAGATAAATTTTCTTGCTTTCTTTTATTTCTCTCTTATACTTTGTATAAAGCCACATACCTCTAGAATCTCATTGGATTCTATGATTGATTTTTCCTAAGCATAACTGACCTGAAAATTGAAAATATTCAACCTAATTTGTTAATTGGAGTTAGGATTTTGCCCTACCACTTGACAGACCAATTAATTTCAAGCAAACTGATGGAACCAGCATTTTCATTTGGTCCTATCTTAATATCCAAAGTCTCTACAGCATCACTAACATTTGTTTTCATTTGATTTTCTAATGTTTGCTATCCTTACTGGGGAATCCTATAGTTGTTTCAATTTGCATTTCTTTAATGGTTGGAAATGTTGAAAATTTTTCTTAAGTGTGTGTTAGCCATTTGCAATTCTTCCTCTGAGAACTCCCTATTTTAGTTCTCTGTCCCACTTTTGGAGTGGGTTGTTTGATTTTTTAGTTGTTTAGTTTTTTGAGTTCTATGAGAATTCTGACCCCCTATGGGGGGGGGAACAGGAGGAAACAAAGAGCAAGCATTTTGTAATAATATTTTGAGCTCTAGATAGTACACATTTGTGTTGGCTATAAGCAAAGAAGTGCATTGAATACTAATAAAAGGGAAGAATAGTAAAGCAGGGAGTGGTGGCTCCTACCTAGAATCCTAGCACTTGGGAAGCGAAGGCAGGAGGACAGCCACAGTCACAGCCGGCTTGGTCTCCATAGTGTGAAAAAATGTCAGAAAAATTTTAAACACACACACACACACACACAGACACACAACAAAACACCAAAGAAACACAACTCATAGAACTATTTTAAATATATTTTTAATTCAAAAAATACAATCAAAAAAATTCTTGAAATACAGAAGATATAGAGAACTCAACACTAAATTAGACTGTAAACAGGCCTGCCATGGCTTGGAGGACATTAAGGAAAAGGTGGCAGAAGAATTTTAAGAGCCACAAAGTGGGTAGGAATAACCCTGAGGGTCTCTCTCCCCTCCTACCCCGCCCCCACTACCATCCCATAGGGACCGACTGAGGACTTTGTGACCTCACAGTGAATATCATAACCCATTGTGGGGGGGGGGGGTAGGGTAATAGGAGATGAGACAAGGCCAATTTATGCATAATAAATTATATATTAGTAAATTATATATAATAATTTATATAGAATAGAATCTAAAAAACAAATCTGAACTAAATTTCATGTTCTGATCCTAGTCTTTGTACAGATATATTTTCTTTAACCATTTATTAGGACATTACTCCCATTAGTGAATCACTTTCAAAGATACTGAATAGGGATGTCAGAGATCAAATCAATAGAAATGTACTTTTATTAAATTGCACTATACAGAAAGCAATTATTCTATTATACATCTATAAATTTCAAAGATATTATTTCATTAAAAAACAAGAAAAATAATCATTTAAAATGTGAATCTTGTTGCTGGTTTCAACTAATGCAACCTTATTCCTACATAAGTCTTTGCTCAGATTTATTTTCAAAATTATACTCAGGCAAATAAAGTTGACTTAGTTTATGTACACGAATATTGATAAGCTCTGTGATAAAAAGAAACTGCTCAGTAAATTCATGTAACACAATATGCTGAGAAACAAGCTTGAGAACAATATAATAAATACTACCCAATGATTATTCCTTATGGTGTGAATTCTTTAGATATTCAATTTGAATATACTTCATTTCATGGTCCAATGATGAAAAACTTTTCATTTCTTGCTGTCATCTGCCACTTTCAACCTCAGTAATTTTTCTATTTAAACATAGTATGAATTGATAAACACCCTTGCTTTTGATCATGCAGAACACATGGAATCATCAAGATGAATGCCTTCTTTTATGCTGGCACTCAGGAACAAATGTCCAAGCATCTGGGACATCAACTTTTCACACTTTTGCTGCATTGCTTTAACCTTTTCTTTAACAAAGTTTGTTTAAGCTTTTCTCACTTTTTACCCTTTTACCCTTTGTTATTTAGTCATTGCTCATTAGAGAAAAGAACGGGAATGTTTAGCAGTCCTTAAATATCCAAGCGTACACTTGTTTTTTTTTTTTTTTTTCCTTCAGAACGAAGGCATCGTGAAAACCACCACTAAACCTAAGGAAAGGAAAACATTGTTGTCATTGAACACGTAGATTCGGGCAAGTGCACCACTACTGGCCATCTGATCTACAAACATGGTGGGATGGACAAAAGAACCATTGAGAAATTGGAGAAGGAGGCTGCAGCGATGGGCAAGGACTCCTTCAAATACGCCTGGGTCTTGGACAAGCTGAAAGCCAGTGGTCAGCGTGGTATCGCTACTGACTTCTCCCTGTGGAAATTTGAGAGCAGCAAATACTATGTGACTGTAATTGGTGCTCCAGGACACAGAGACTTTATCAAAAACATGATTACAGGCATGTTTCAGGCTGACTGTGCTGTCCCCATTGTTGCTGCTGGTGTTGGCAAATTTGAAGCTGGCATTTCCAAGAATGGGCAGACCCGAGAGCTTGCTTACACACTGGATGTAAAGCAACTAATTGTTGGTGTCAACAAAATGGATTCCACCGAGCCACTCTACATCCAGAAGAGATACGAGGAAATTGTTAAGGAAGTCAGCACCTACATTAAGAAAATTGGCTACAATCCTGACACAGTAGCATTGTGCCAATTTCTGGTTGGAATGGTGACAACATGTTGGAGCCAAGTGCAAATACGCCACAGTTCAAGGGAAGGAAAGTCACCCACAAGGATGGCAGAGCCAGTGGAGCCACACTGCTGGAAGCTCTGGATTGCGTCCTACCATCCACCCGTCCCACTGACAAGCCTCTACGTCTGCCCCTTCAGGTTGTCTATAAAATTGGAGGTGTTGAAGCTGCTCCTGTGGGGCGAGTGGAGACTGGTGTTCTCAGTCCTGGCATGGTGATTACCTTTGCTCCAGTCGATGCCACAACTGAAGTCAAGTCAGTTGAAATGCACCACGAGGCTCTGAGTGAAGCTCTCCCTGGAGACAACGTGGGCTTCAATGTGAAGAATGCATCTGTCAAAGGCGTTCTCCGTGGCAATGTTGCTGGTGACAGCAACAATGATCCACCAATGGAGGCAGCAGGCTTTACTGCTCAGGTGATTATCCTGAACCACCCAGGCCAAATCAGTGCTGGTGATGCACCTGTGCTGGATTGTCACACAGGTCGCATAGCTTGCTAGTTTGCGGAGCTGAAAGCAAAGATTGATCCTCGTTCTGGTAAGAGGCTGGAAGAGGGACCCAAGTTCCTGAAATCTGGCGATGCTGCCATTGTTGACATGGTTCCCTGCAAACCCACGTGTGTGGAGAGCTTCTCTGAGTACCCTCCTCTGGGAGGTTTTGCTGTACCTGATACGAAGGAGGCCGAGAGTTGCTGTAGGTGTCATCAAAGCCGTGGACAAGAACGTTGCTGGAGCTGGCAAGGTCGCCAATCTGCCCAGAAAGCTCAGTAGGCTAAGTGAATGCGACCCCTAACACCTGCCACCCCCGTCCTAATCAGCAGAGCAAGAACAGTCTCAGAAGTTTCGTCACAACTGGCCATTTAAGTTTAATAGCAAAAGACTGGTTAATGATAAAAATACATTGTAAAGCCTTCAGAAGAAAAGGAAAATGTTTGTGGACCAATTTGTGTGTGTGTGTGTGTGTGTGTGTGTGTGTGTGTGTCACACGCAGTTTTGAATTATTAGTTTTAAAATCAGTACTTTTGACCAAAAACCTGTCACAGAATTTTGAGAATCATTAAAATAAAGTTTAATGGGACAAAAAATATGCAAATGTTTTGTTGTGGTACACAAAATAGTCATGATAAAAATGAAATAAATCATGTTTTTATTTGTTTTACTTGCTTATTTTGTTTTCTTTCTGACCAAATTTCTTCAGAATGTCTATTTGTTTCTTACATGATTCACACACACTTTGTCAAGTGGGGACATAACTGAATTTCAGTTATCACTATTTAATTAGCTAAAATGATCAAATGAACAATAGTTCATGTTTCACTCACTTTATTTTGGTTCCTCCCTTCCCTTTTTACTAACATTAATTTTCATAATGTTGGATAGATGTTGGCTTTTAGCAAACATATTTACATATTAATGGATATTTTTATTTTATCTCTTAGTGTTATGAATTTTATACTTCCTAATTAAATGTTAGACCAGAATTGATTTATTGGAATGAAATAACTTAGAGGTGGTATACATGCTTTATTTATACATTGTTACATTAGGTATATTAGTATTTTAAGTTTTCATTATTTTTATTTTTTGGAAAAGCAAGTAGGCTGTACAATGTCTTTGTTTTTACAATAAATAAAATGTTTTCATAAAAGAGGCTTGATTTTTTTTCATTTCTGACATAGTGAATAGTACATTGTATTATTCTATGATTATATACATGAATGTATATGTATATACATATACATATGCATATTGTTATTTTCATAGACATAACTGTACACTGTGATGGAGAGCAGAAGTTCAAAGGGGAAAGTGTGGGAAGGGAGAGATTTATCATGGGATATTGTTTACAATCATGGAAGTTGTTAATTATAAAAAAATAAAAAAATGAATTTAAATTTTTTTAAAAAGTTATATCTAGGACTCACAGTGGTGTCAGGTTTTGTTTGTCTTGAGACATGGGTCTCAGGTGTCACTGTATATGCTCAGAGTAATTTTGATCTTTTGACTCTCCAATCTCAACCACCAACTTGGTGGTATTTCAAGTGTCTGCTATAATGGCCAGCCCAATGTAGTATCACTCCTACTGCTACAGCTCCCAGTTACTGGAACAAACATCCAATCAGAAGCAGCCTATGGTAGCACATGTTTATTTTAGACTTACTGTGTCTGTGGGAACACGATCAATGGAAGAAGAAGCTGGCTCCCTTTCACAGAGCCAAGCAGAGAAACACCATCAGCAGCCATCATCACAGAACTTCCTGCAACAAAAACAGCCAGAACTCAAACTGCTCTGAACACTCTTAGTAAGTCTGGACTGAATAGCCACCCCGAAACACACCTTAGGGCTGGCCCCCAGGATCCACCCCCAGTGATATGATTCCTTGTAGCAGGTCTGCCTGTTTGGGGATCAAGTAGGAAGTTTAATAAAAATTGACTTATTCTGTGTAGCCAAACATTCAAACTATGGATTCAAATTACCACAAACACTATTAATATGCGATTCTACTTGTTTTTGGTAAATTTCAATTATGCTACAAAAGTATGATCATTCCATTAGATGCAGAAAAAGCATTTGACAAAAATCCAACACCCCTTCATGATAAAAGTCCTACAGAAACTGCAGTAGGAACATATCTCAACATTACAAAGGCTATTTATGACAAACCTACAGCCAATGTGATACTAAATGGAGAAACCTTAAAGCTTTTCCACTAAAATCAGGAACAAGACAAAGGTGTCCACTGTCCCCCCTTTTATCTACTGTAGTACTGGAAGTCTTAGTCACAGAAATAAGGCAAGAGACACACATAAAAGGGATACAAATTGGAAAGGAAGAGATCAAGTTATCATTATTTTCAGATGATATGATTGTATACTAAAGGACCTTAAGACTCTACCAGCAAACAGATGTGATAAACACATAGCAATGTAGCAAGATACAAAATAAATACACAGAAATCAGTAATCAAGCAATGAGACCTTATGAAATTACAAAATTTTTGTACAGCAAAGGACACTCTGAATAGAGCAAAGAGGCAACCCTCAGAAGGGGAGAAAATCTTTGCCAGCTATACATTTGACAGAGGATTGATATCTAAGCTATACAAAGAACTTAAAAATCTAAATAATAAATATATCAAACAATCCAATTAACAGATAGGCTATGGAACTAAATACAGAGTTCTCAAAAGAAGAAATACAGATGGCATATAAACATCTAAAAAAGAGTTCTACACCCCTAGCCATCAGGGAAATGCAGATTAAAACTACACTGAGATTCCATCTCACTCCTGGCATTCGGGTACTATCAGGAAAACAAATGACAATAAATGCTGTTGAGGATAAGGAAAAAGAGGAACCCTTCTACACTGTTGGTGGGAATGCAATCTGGTCCAGCCATTGTGGAAATCAGTGTGGAGGTTTTTGAGACAGCTACTCTATTCACAAAAGCAAGTAAATGGAACCATCCTAGATGTCCCTGAACTGATGAGTGGATAATGAAGATATGGAATATTTATACAATGGAGTTTTACTCAGCAGTAAATTGAAATTATGAATTTTGCAGGAAAATGGATGGGTCTGGAAAGTATACATGAGGAGGAATAAAATTCAGTAACAGAGGCCAGTAAGGTGGAAAGGGGACTAAAAGAGGCTAGAAAGGGGAGGGGGACTTAATAGGATAGTATTGTATATATGTAGGTAGTGTAACCGATTAATGTGGTTGGAAAGGCCTAAGTGAGGTCAGGGGAAGAGATTGAGTAAAGGAAATGAGGGAGAGGGCTAATCAAAATCTAAGAGGGTAGGAATAAGTCATATGGAATCCTACTTTTTTCATGTTTTATTTATTTATTTATTTTATTAGTTATGTACACAATGTGTATACAGCCATGTTGGTACCATCGTTAGCCTCCTCCCTGTTCTCCACCCTCCACAGGGACCCTCCATGTTGAGCAATATGGGTCATGCATTATAGGGTTATCCATCAGCTATGGGTAAGAGGCATTGTCTTTCTGCATAATGTTCCAACATGTGGCTCTAACAATCTTTCCACCCCCTCTTCAATGAATTTCCCTGAGCCATGTTGGGTTCATTTTAGGTCTACTTTAGTGATGGGGTCTAGGGAGCATCTGTGTCTCTGTATATATGGTTTGGTAGGAGTTTAATGTTCTCTGCTTCTATTTCCTTCACCCTTGTACCAGGTTCACCAAGGAAGCAGCACTCTTACTCATTCCCCCAATTATTCTATGGTTTCAACTGGGACCTGGTGAGGTACAATGGGCTGATTTTCTCCTCAGGATCTGTGTCCATCTAAAAAGAGAAGCAAATTCTCCAACAGAGAGTGAAGTCAGAACCAGATAAATGTGATAACCATTATTATTTTAGAGAGAATTTAATAGGTGTAGGCCCTCTTATAGCCCACAATTGGTGGGAGGTTGATAATGGAGAGCAGGCTCATTTTTTGGATATGGTTCTGATTTGTTTCTTAGATCCAACTCTGGGTTCCATTCCACTAAGCTGATCCCTTAGCTAAATCAAGAGCAATTGGTTACCCATCATGGCTGTGTGCCACTATTACACTTGTGTGAGCATCATACCAGGTTCTTTGCTGCTGAGTAGCTTAGAACATGAGTCTCTTGGACAGATGATGGTCATTTTCCCACACTTGTTCATGTAGCACCTTCTGGCACTAGAGGAGCTAACTGGGATTGACTCTCTTCAAGATTCCACCAGGTCACTCCATGTTCTGTACCAACAGCATATGATATCTTTGGCAGTAGGGTCTTACCCTTAACATTTGGTAGGTCATCAAGTACTCTGACAGAAATCTGTCTTCTTTTGGCAAACCTTGTAGGTCTGTCTGATCAACAGCTCATTGTGGATGCTAACCACATGCTAGTACTGGGAGTTACAGACCAGAGACAAGGGAAATAAGGGAGAAAAGATAGGTATTATAAAAGCAAAAGAGAGAAGAGAGAGAAGAGGGAGAGAGAGAGATTCAGAAGAAGAATATAGTCAGTATTCATCATATCCTCTCCAGGACCCTGTGGTTCAAGTGTTGCTTCTAAAGACCTGATGAAAATTCAACCATTTAGTCTATATTTTAAGATATAGATTTTTATGGTATCATTGCCATTTGAGTCCAACTTTGTGCTCCCCCGCACCTTTCCCCTTCTCTTCCTCCCCCCACCTACTGTCCAGTCCTTGAGATGTTTATTAGGAAGCCTACTTTTTTGGATAATGGAACACCCAGAAGCCATAGATTGTTACTAGAAAATTTTCAGTGCCAGGGATGGGATACCTTCCAGTGAGTTGTTTATCAGGGAGGGCACTGATGCCCCCAAACATTACAGGCCATTGGTATGGCTCTTGGTTTCCCACCAAGAAGAGATAGTAAGACCCTGTTGCTGAAGACTCCACATACTTGGGCTACAAGGTCATAGAGAAATTCTGCTGCAGCTGAGCTGAAAACCTCTCCCATGTAGATCAGCTAACAGAAAGCTGGTAAGAGATACAATCCATTAAGTTCCAAGCGTGAGAGAGAAATCACCAGTGGGGTTAATCAACAGTGGACACTGCATACCATAAATTTGGCTAACCAGGCCAAATGAGCCAACAGGTGCAATAGTGGAATGTCTTTTATGGGTAAAACAAACTAATTTCTAATAGGACTGGAGGCCCACATGGGAGTGAATATATCTCTGATTCTGAAAATCTACAACAGGTGTAGTCATGAGCCCTAGAGGTGTAATGTCTGCTAGTGTCTGGCTAAATGTATATACCATGCTGACCAAACTGCCCAGTAAGCACTTGTCTTAATGTTTACAACCATACATTAATGCTACTCTCACTTTTGGTTAGAGAAGCGTATCTTTTCAGATGGCAGTGGACCTGGGATTACTCAGAAGGCACCATGGTGTTGAGAAGAAGTGACGGAAAAGTACTTAGCACTGAAATATCTCTATCACACCTTTCAAGGCACAGTGTCCATTGTGGGAGAGGTGTCAAAAAGAAGGTAAGAGCCAAAGGAAGTATAGGACTCTTTACAAAATTCTCCTCCAGACACAAAATGGCCTGGATTTCCATGACCTTGCAGTACCTGACACTACCTACACAAGACCATCATAAAATGAGGAAAAGATGATAACATCAAAATAAAAGAGACACTAATTGAGAGGGGGAAGAGGTATAATGGAGAGTGGAGTTGCAAAGGGGAAAGGGGGAAGGGAGGGAATTACCATGGGTTACTGTCTACAATTATGGAAGTTTTCAATAAAAATATACTAAAAAAGAAATATAGAATTATAGATTCTATATGTTCAATATGATATATCCACAAAAAGACTTATTTTTTTTGTTTGTTTTTCAGAATTGTTGGCATATAAACTTGAATTCTTCACTTATGGATCTAAGTGATAGTATTTATAATATATTACCATATATGAAATATTGTCTCATGTATATTATATTCCCATATATATAATGAGTACAGTACAAATAAAATGACTGTTAGTAATGCTGTAAAGGATAAAGCAGAAATTAGCAATATTTTGTTCTAATGAACTTTCACTGTCTTCTGAAAAGGTATACTGCTATTGAGGTGAAGTATTATTAGTTGTTTACAGAGATGAAAAAATAAGTAAACCACCAAAAGACATTGAAATGGAAGCCAAATTACAATTAAATCATGTAAGATTTTAATTAAAACATTCAAAAAAGAACATAAAAAGATGAAGAAATCAAAGAAATAACAAAAAGCAAGTGTATTTAATGGAAAATGGAAACAGAAATATCAAAAAATTACAATAATCACTACGTATATGAATTATTTAAAATATCAACTAAAAGGCAGAATTTATCAAGTAGTAAAATTTATGATATACATCATAGTTTATCTGTAAAAAATCCTTTCTTAATTATAAAGGTATTGTTAATATACATATATACAGCATGCCAAAAATAATGAAAGGAAATAAGTATTATATACTATGTATAATAGATATTCTACAATTGGAAGTGTTATCAAGTATAAAATGACAGATTATATATATTCATGCTATATAAGGCACACATGTTTAGTCAGTTGCTCAAGAAGGCTTAGTAATCTTCATAAGAAAGAATTGAACTAGGCAGATAATAGAAGATATGTAAGCAGTAGTTGTCATATGTATTATTAAACTCAGACCTGTCAGCTCAGGAAAATTTACAATTAAAATGATGGCTTACTCTCAATTTTATAGCATTTAAACTCAATAAGAACTAAATTAGAAATCATAATAAATAATAAATTATATATAATAAAATAAATATAATAAATAAAATAAATAATAAATTAGAAAAAAATAATAAAACACTACTGAAATAAAAATATAGGGTATAGTTTGGAGATATTTTGTCAAAATTAATCTATGTCTAGTAAAGTATTTATTTTCAAATTACACAAACCAATTTTGAGAAATTTATAAGTAAGTGGGCAATTGATAGGTATTGTCTTTCTTTGAAATAAGTGTAAAATGGAAAATACATAAGAAGCATAAATTATTATTTATATATAAATATATATTAATTATTAATTATATATTAATATATATTAATATTACATAAATTATTGTTCCATTTGCTTACAATTATTTGTTAAAGATTTAATATTAATAGCCAAACTTTTTAATTTATAGTTGGATGGGAGTTATTTAAATGTTATGCTAATACAAAGTTTAAAGAATGAAGCCAGGCATGGTGGAAAACACCTTTAATTCCAGAACTCAGGAGGCAGAAGCAGGGGGATTGCTGTGAATTCAAGGCCACCCTGAGACTAGTGAATTCTAGGTGAGCCTCAGCTAAAGCAAGACCTTTCCTTCCAAAAAAGAAAAAAACAAACAAACAAACAAAACAAAAAAGTTAAAAGAATAAACATTTAATGCATTAAGCACAATAATGCTGAATGAAAGAACTCAGACAAAATGTCTACTTTAAGACTATTTTTATGCCAAATTGTAACTAACATAAACAGATTTAGGAAGATGGAATTCACTAACTTCATAAAACTTGGGAATAGAGTGAAAGAGGTTGCATTAGTAATTTCTACAATAAGTGAAATATTTTTTAATTCTTTAATGATACAATGATTAATGTAAGATATCACTGTGGATGCTAATTCATTTCAAAACTCTTCATGTGCCAAGAGTTTGAGGCCACCATAGAGTACATAGTAAATTTAAGTCAGGATGTGCTACAGATTGAAACTCTGCCTGAGAGAGATAGAGGATGAGAGAGAGAGAGAGAGAAAGTGAGAGAGAGAGAGAGAAAGTGAGAGAGAGAGAGAGAAAGACAGAGAGAGAATAAGTAAAGAGAGAGTGAGAGAGGGAATGAGGAAGGGAGGGGAAGAGAAAGAGACTGGAAATGAGAGAAGACATATATTTTTTAGTTGGCCAGAATTATATATAAGCTGAAAAAAGTCAAAGGAAGGAATAATTCTTTCATCATTTATCCATGACATTTATTTCATTACAACATACAAATATTAAAAAAATAATAATATGTAGTTGATAAAACTTATGAAAGTACACAGTAAGTCAGTACCTACTCTTTCAATAGACATTGTTCTTGATTTCTTCATCTGTAATTAATAGGTGCCATGTGAAGTGATTAATAAAAAATTCTTATGTAACTCCAGTGCATATTATCAGTGACTCCCAGCCATTCAACCAGTGTGCACGCAAGGGGAAAAGCCATGGTAACAACAGGAAACCTATCATAACTAGGCATATGCCCCTTGTTTTTAGGGGAGGTTCATATAAATGGCCTCACAGCTCGAGAGTTGTCCGAGCAGAGGCAAAATCAAATAACAGCCTCATCAAGTGGTGTAGAAAGAGAGCAGAGAATGCAGGGCCCATGTCCTCATATCTGCCTCTGCTCCTGGGAAAGGAGGCACTTACTTTGCCACTGGAAAGACTAGAGTTCCTTTGGTGCAATACTTGTTTGTGATGTAAACTCTAATGCAAACCAATGCAAACACACTGGAACAAAAACTAAACGTTGCTTATTCTAATGGAGACTTCTTTGTGACTAAAAGTGTAATTGCACATTGGAATAAGAACATTAGTGATAAATGTTTTCAATTAAATGCTTTCATAACTGTTTTTAAGTCGGCATAGCAGTTACAAACACCTCATGGTGGTTTTCATGTATGTTTCACATGATTCAATTGACTTACAATTGAACTAAGAGAGAAATGTACAGATGCTTGTTATATACCAAATGATGAGCTAAATGGAGTTTATTTAAATAAATATATTTATTTGTACATACAATTTCAATATAACTAAATCTGATTTCTTCAAGTTAACTACTGGGATATTTGACTCTCATAGCCATACAGTATACTAAACACTAATTACACACAGTTCTGGAGATCAGTACTAACAGGAAAATTTCACTAACTAGTTTTGTTAATGATGACTGCCTTACACACTGCTGTGAACCCTGCTACTTAACAGCATCTATAAGCTTACTTGTGCACAAAGATTTTGAGGGATATTATAATTGCATAATAATAAGAAATATTCATTTTATTGATAATAGTTCAGTACATTATAGTCATTATTTAATATTCTAAAGTGTAATGGCAACCACAAGTAGGGTCCAAACTATTTTGGTAAGTTAAAGAAAAGGAGAACATTATTCCCTATCTCCATTTAAAATACATTTTAAGAAACACATTTTTTTTTTGTTTTTCTCTTCTTGAAATAATTTTTAGAAGATTTATCTATTTTTATTTTATTTTACATTTTTACAAGAGAGAGAGTCGGGGGGGGGCAGATGGGATTGGCATACCAGGGTCTCTAGCCACTGCAAATGAACTGCAGACACATGCACCACCTTGTGTGCATGCAAGACCATGTGTGCATGTGTCTCATTGTGCCTCCTGCTTACATGGGTTTTGGCAAGTCAAACCTGGGACCTTCAGCTTCACAAGCAAGTGAATTAACTGCTAAGCCATATCTCCAACCTTAAAATATTTTTATTATTACAGTCAGGTCTTGATTATTATTTGTTTTTATTTGATCGATTTTTGTCTGATTAAATAATGTCTTATGTAAATTAATTTATAACATTTATTCACCCTCATTCAGACCTTTGTGGAATAATTTATGCTGTCCATTGTTGTAATTTTTAATATTATTCTCCCTAGCATTGATAAAAATTGTTAAAAATATCAAGTATAGATATGTTTAGGCATGCTAAAATTAATAAATTCCAATAAGTTATTATCCAATATTATACAACAAAACTTACTCCAAGTAAGCATGGCTCTAACTGATAGCTTTTCTCTTCATCAGTTTGGTAGAATTTTTTCCTGCAAGAATGGACAGTGTGGGTTGTTTCATGCCTTTTGGAACAGGACGATATTATAACAGGATTGCATTATTAGTACTCAACATAACATCTACACCAGTGTAAACTCACCCTGTACAAACTCACCTCAATACTGTTAGTACTGTATCTTTCAATGCTTTTAAGAAGGAATACAGAAGAAAAAAAGGAATATCAAACAGCTTAATAGAAAAGTGGATAAACCTGAAGAGATATCAGGTTCTCTACCTACAGAAAGCAAATGCTATTGAAATGTAAGTACACCAACAATATTTCCTTTATGTTTAAATTATAATTATACCAGTTTACTACATATGCAACACACACATTTGCACATGCTGTTAATTAGTTGCAAGATATTATATGCAAAGCCTCTCATATATTATTGATGTGAATAAATGTGTTTTATAAAGAAGATGAACTTTGCATTATTTATGAGTTCTATAATGTTTAACTATATGAGATGTTCAATTTATGGAAAATTAACTTGCAAATCAATGAATATATTCAAGGATACCTTCTGAAAAATCAAAGGAATTAATCAATAAGGAACTGCTGAAAGATGGCACATTGATAAAGTAATGAACCTGGGAACTAAAAATAAATGTGTATTCATGCAGAAAAAAGTAAACATATATTTTTTGGTCACATTATACTTGATTTGTTAAATATCTTGAATTAGATACTTATTAGTTTTCTATATAGTTGAATATATTTTGTATTAAGAAAAATAAGAACAAATGAAAAACTTTAATTATACATATGATGAGTGCTTATCTTTTTTAAGGTGTGTTTCCAAAGTTTTAGTGAACATATTATTTTTCCCTTAATTTCTGCATCACCAAGAGCAGATAAGAGAAAAATGGATTACCAAAGGTTCTGTTTGTAGATTTCTTCATTTTTAATTCATTAGTGAAACCATTTCTATAACATTATTGTTATTGTGTTATTAATTTCTAGATTTTGTTTAAAATTGTATAGGTTGTATTATTTCACTAAGCATATCTCACTTAAACATTCAGAACAAAACTGATGACATGAAGCTATGTACCCACCACTCAGCACATAAGAGGCTGAGGCAGGAAAGCCTTGACTTTGAAGACAGTGAGTACTACATACCAAGTTCAAAACCATCCTGGGTTACATATTAAGACCACATATAAAACATGAAAATCAAAAATGATGATTCATAATGTCTTTATTTTCTACTTGATCTTTGAACATTTTAATCATAATTTATTAACTGAGGACAAAATGTCTCCTCATTGGACATATTTTAATCTGATTCTGAAGATTGACTTGTGATTTGCTATTATTTTAACATTGTAAATCAGATATGTAGACAATAGAAAATGATATAAATACTTTGAATGATATAAATGCTTTGAATGCCTAGTGTGAGACACATCTTTCCACACACACATATTTGCAAATACTAAGCTACTTTTAAGGGCTTCAATTTTATCCAATAAAGATATAGTCTGCATTTGGTTACCCAGAATGCAACAATCCTCAAAGATCTATAGTAACTATTTGTGTCAAAAGGAGTGATGGATTTGACAAGGAGGTTTTTTTCCACAGTCGATGTTTATTTTGTTATGTGATAAAATTTCTATATATATGTAATACAGAGAGAGGTAGTAGAGAAAGGAGAGACAGATGCACAGAGAGAGAGACACGCACACATAAAGACACACAGAGAGAATGGGTGTGCCAGGACTTCTCACCACTGCAAATGAAGTCCAGATGCATGCATCACTTTGTGAATCTGGTATTATGTGGGTACTGGGGAATCAAAACCTGTGCCTTTGCCACCTGTCAGGTCCCTCCACATTTATTTATTTTTAAATTTTTATTTTTTTATTTGTTATTGACATACTCAGTATGCAAACAGCACATTTTGTACCATCCTTATCCTCAGCCCTGCCCCCCTCCAAAGGCGCTCCCCTTGTTGGGGATGCTAGTTATCCCCATGATGGGTGTGCATTGTTGGGGTAGCCATCTGTTATGGGAAAGAGGCAATTTCTCTGTACCTAATATCCCAACTTGTGGCTCTAGCAATCTTTCTGCCCAGTCTTCTGCAAAATTCCCTCGGCCATGTTGGGTTCCTTTTAGGTATATTTCATTGGTGGTCTTTTAGGAGCCTCTCAATCTCTGGATCTCTTGTTTGGTAGGACTTGAGTGTCCTCAGTGTCAATCTCCTTCACCCTTGTGCTGATGTCAGGTTCACCAAGAAAGTACTATTACTCATTTCCCCATTTCTTCTGAGGCTTCAGCTGGGTCCTTGGTGAAGTGCAATGGGCCATTTCTCTCCTCAGGTCCTACTTACATCGGAGAAAGAGAAGCAGATTTCCTAATAGAGAGTGAGGTCAGCACAGGTTAAATGGGATAGCCATTGTTAGTTTAGAGAGACTTTAATCTGTGCAGACCCTCTTGTAGACCAAGATTGGTGGAAGCTTGATATTGGAGAGCAATGTCATTATCTAGATATGATTCTAACTTGTTTTGAAGTTCCAGATATTGGTTCTGTGATGGTTAAGTTTGGGTCAACTTAATCTGTTTAGGAATCCACAGACAGATATTCCTCATAAGTGAGTCTCTGAGGTTGTTTCCAGGAGGGATTAACTAAAGGAGGAATCCATCCCCCAGAGTGAGCTCTTCCCCCAGAGTGGCCCCATCCCCTAGAGTGAGTGGCGCCTCTCAGAGGGGAGACTTTATCAAAAGAAACTCTGGGAAGAAAGGTATTCTCCTCCCCTCCCATTTGGCTGCATGTGCTGCTTTCCAGCTGGAATGAAGACCAACATGGACTGCAGAGCAGCATCTCTCCAGGACACCTCCGGGCCTTCAGTGCTGGACTGGGACTGCTGAGGCATCCAGCCTCGTGGACTGAGCAGCTACCAGGTAATCCGCTATTGTTGGACTGTCATACACTAATCCAATAAATTCTCTTTTATTACAATTCATTCTATCGGTTCTGTTCCTCTAGAGAACCCTGACTAATACAGGTTCCTTTCCACTGAGTGGATCTGTTAGCCAATCCCAGAGCAGTTGATTACCTGCCATGGCTGTGTGCCACTATTGCACTTACCTGAGCATTATATCAGGTTGTTTGCTTCTGAGTATCCTAGATCTATAGTTGGACAGATATTGGGCACTTTGGCCCAGTAGCTCATGTAGCACCTTCTAGCATGAGAGGGGCTGTCTGGGGACTGGCTCTTTTCCAGATTCCAGACAGGTCTCTCCATGTTCTGTGCCAAGAGCATATGATGTCTTCAGCAGTAGGATTTTACCATTAACCTCTGGTGGGTAATCAAACACACTGACAGAAGTCTGTCTTCTTCTTTTTTTTTTAAATTTTTATTAACATTTTCCATGATTATAAAATATATCCCATGGTAATGCCCTCCCTCCCCACCCCCACACTTCCCATTTGAAATTCCATTCTCCATCATATTACCTCCCCATTACAATCATTGTAATTACATATATACAATAACAACCTATTAAGTATCCTCCTCCCTTCCTTTCTCCACCCTTTATGTCTCCTTTTCAACTTACTGGCCTCTGCTACTAAGTATTTTCATTTTCACACAGAAGCCCAGTCATCTGTAGCTAGGATCCACATATGAGAGAGAACATGTGGCGCTTGGCTTTCTGGGCCTGGGTTACCTGACTTAGTATAATACTTTCCAGGTCCATCCATTTTTCTGCAAATTTCATAACTTCATTTTTCTTTACCACTGAGTATCCATTGTATAAATGAACCACATCTTCATTATCCACTCATCTGTTGAGGGACATCTAGGCTGGTTCCATTTCCCAGCTATTATAAATTGAGCAGCAATAAACATGGTTGAGCATGTACTTCTAAGGAAATGAGATGAGTCCTTTGGATATATGCCTAGGAGTGCTATAGCTGGGTCATATGGTAGATCAATATCTAGCTGTTTTAGGAACCTCCACACTGTTTTCCACAATGGCTGGACCAGATTGCATTCCCACCAGCAGTGCAGAAGGGTTCCTTTTTTTCCACATCCCTGCCAACATTTATGATCATTTGTTTTCATGATGGTGGACAATCTGACAGGAGTGAGATGGAATCTCAATGTAGTTTTAATCTGCATTTCCCTGATGACTAGTGACGTAGAACATTTTTTTAGATGCTTATATGCCATTCGTATTTCTTCCTTTGAGAACTCTCTATTTAGCTCCATAGCACATTTTTTGATTGGCTTGTTTGATTCCTTATTATTTAACTTTTTGAGTTCTTTGTATATCCTAGATATTAATCCTCTATCAGATATATAGCTGGCGAAGATTTTTTCCCAGAAGTCTGTCTTCTTTTGAGAAACCTTGTAGGTCTCTCTGATAAACAGCTCATTGTGGATGTTACCACATCATGGTACTGGGAGTTACAGGTCAGTACCAAGGGAAAAGAGAGAAAGAAAAAAACTAGGATAAAATTAAGGTAAGGTTTTATCTCACCCTCTCCAGGGCCCTTCAATTCAGGGGTTCCCTCTAAAATTCTGATGAGGGTTCAAACTTTTAGTCTGTCTTCAAGGCTCAAAGACCTCAATAAAAGACTGAAAAGTCTGCTACTACTGGAGGAAAAAAAAAAAAAAAAAGGAGTAACTCTCCAAAATATAGGAGTGGGAAAAGACATCCTTAACAAAACCCCAGTATCTCAGGAACTTAAACAATCACTGAACCATTGTGATCTCATGAAGGTGAAATTTTTTTTCACAGACAAACACTATAAGCAGAGCCTATAGGCTACACACAGAATGGGAGAAAATTATTGCAGGCTATACAACTGACAGAGGATTATTTCTAGAATCTACAAAGAACTCAAAAATTTAAGGAATTAAAAAAAAAAATCAAAAAACCCACTCACAATGTGGGGAAGAGAACTGAATAGGTAGCTCTCACAGGAAAAATCCAAATGGAAAACATACACTTAAGAAAATGTTCAACATTCCTAACCACCAGGGAAAGGCAAATTAAAATAAACACGAGATTCCACCTTACCCCAGTAAGTATAGCAAGCATTAAAAAAATCAAAGGATAACAAATATTGGCAAGGATGTAGAGAAATAGGAACACTCACTCACTGTTGGTGGGAATCTAAGCTGGTACAACCACTATGGACAGCAATATAGAGATTCCTAAAAAGTTTGACTATAGAGTTACCAACAGTTAGTCCCTTTCTGGACATTTACTCTAAAAACTCCAAGCCTCAGATCAGAGATATTTGCTCAACCATGATAGCTAAGAACTGGAATCAACCCAGGTGCCCATCATTGGATGAATGGGTAAAACAAGTTGTGGTATGTCTACACCATGGAATTCTACTCAGCAATTAGGAAAAATGACCCAAAAAAATGCAAAAAAAAAATTGTATATAAGGCTGTGGGGGGAACACAAAACTGAACCCAAATGGTTGTTTTGGGTTCACTTCAGGCCAGTGTTGGTACTTGACAGTCAGGCTTGGGAAAAGTTGTTATTACTAGTTTCATCGAGTCTTCATTGCAAGAATCCTATGCAGTCCTGAGACCCAGGCACAGCTTCTGCCTCTCCTCTCCACTGCTGTATTTTTGAGCCCATATCATTCATGTATTCATCTCTCTCTGTCTCAGAGAGCTATTTCTTTTCACTTCCCCAAGTGACATTTTATTTGTATTTTATGGGTAAAGGGTCTTGGTACAATTGCTGTTCCTGAGTTAAATAGGGGGGACTTTCATGTTTTGTGTTATTTTGTGCTATCTCCTCCTTCTAGTTCTACACAATGAATGAAAATTTACTAATTAAAGCACCAGCTTTCTTGAGAGACCAGGGATATTTCTTGAAGTAATAACTGAAAATAATGGTGAGAACTTCCCCTGAGCTTAGAACCTTCAGTAATATAATTTTCACCTACTTACTGAATTTGTCTTTCTCGTCTCTGCATCTTACGCAAGGAAGGTTTTATTCATAAATCTCTTCCTTGCAGATATGTCTTTTTCTTATTTTTTATTATTAGTTATGTACACAGTGTATACAGTCATGTTGATACCATCGTTAGCCTCTTCCCTGTTCTCCCTCCACAGGGACCCACATTGTTGAAGAATATGGGTCATGCATTGTGGGGTTAGCCCTCAGTTATGGATAAGAGGCAATGTCTCTGTGCATAATGACCCAATGTGTATCTCTTTCTATGGGCAATGTTTGTTGCACTATGATTTTGACTCTCAAAAGGTTGTGTTGTTGTGCTGGAGAGATGACTGAGCTGGTAAGGATTTTGCCTGTGAAAACTAAGGACACAGGTTTGATTCCCAAGAACTAATGTAAACCAGATGCACATGGTGGTATGTGCATCTGGAGTACATTTGCAGTAGCTAGAAGCCCTGGTGTGCCCATTCTCTCTCTCTTAAATAAATAAATAAAAATTAAAAATATTTTAATAAAGTAAAAAATATTATAAACAAGATTGTGTTAAATGATGCCTTTTCAGCAAAAAAAAAAATCTTGGAAAATAAGATATCTTTATGCAATGTGTAAACTTTGATACACACACTAAAGTTCTTAAGTTAGTTTATCACTGACTCATGAAAATCCCAAAATTAGTAAAGTTTCAGAATTAAGTACTGTAGGAAATATATATTATCTGAACTCAGATAAAAGACACCAACAACATATCTTTTGATTAGTTTTTGGCCTGCACTGTGTCCAGAGCAACATACTCATATGGTAAAACTTCATATTACAAACCCCTGGTCTTATATAATCACAGTTATTTTTGGCATCTTCCTCTGACATTATTATTATTATTATTGTTGTTTCTTTGTTTCTTTTTTAGAGTTAGTGTCTCATGCTAGCTAAGGCTGACATGAAATTCACTATGTAGTCTCAGGATGGCCTCGAACTCATGGTGATCCTGAATGCTCCTGGAGTGCTGGGATTAAAGGTGTGTACCAGCATGCCAGGGGTTTTTATTGTTATTTTATTTTTTTTAGGAAATCAAAAGTTAACTTTGTAGGCAGGTTTTTGTTTGCTTGTTTGTTTTTGGCTGTTCAAGGTAGTGTCTCACTGTAGCTCAGGCTGACCTGGAATTCACTCTGTAGTCTCAAGGTGTCCTTGAACTCATTGTGATCCTCCTACCTCTGCCTGCTGCATACTGGGATTAATGTAGGCAGTTTTGACTTAATCACTTATGTTGATTTTCTTTTTATAGTTAGTCAACATGTCTCCTCAATTTTTCTTATCTTTTGATCCTTCCTCAGTAGAAAGTACATCACAAAAATCAAACACTGATAAGTTAAATTTGTCAAAATTCATTTTTGCTCTTTAAAGTTTTCTCTTAAGACCAGAGAAAATACAATTAATGGAGGAGTGGATGTATTTAAAAATTAGCACATAATTGAAATCTTGTATTCAGTATGTTAACACTTAATGGCAAAGGTTTAATAAAAACAGACATGTAAACTGTGCTGACATTTCCCTCTCTCTTAGTACTCCCTCACTCTCTTGCTCAGCCACTCAAGAGAGACTGAGGGAGAGAAATGAGAGAGACAGAGAGAACGAGAGAGACAGAGAGGTGAGAGAATGAAACCCCGTGAAATATGCTTGGCCCCATTGGTCATTAAATAATGTAAACTAAATTCATAGAAAACTAGCACCCCAAATATACTAAAATTTGTCTTGTTCAATTAAAAAAGGCAATGTCTTCAAGTGTTGTGGAAAATGTTAATATAACAATGTTCAGGTATTCATGGTGGGACCTTAGCATACTACAGCCACACTGAGAATACTTGATAATTTGAAGAAAATGAAATATCAACTTACTTTGAACAAACATTTTTCCCCAAACATATGTACATATCTGTCTATACTCAGTATTTTATATCAAGATATATCTACAAAAACAATATAACTATCACCTGTTTTCAATCTAATCTTCAATATCATCATGTGTTTTCCTCAATGGCTATTGCTGAACAAGAAAATATCTACACTACTAATTCTGAAACTATCTTTTATTTAAGTAAATGATGGTATTTGGTAAGCCAAACATGATTTATATTGAAATGAATCATCTTAATGTATTGACTAGTAGATATACTTTTCATACTTATGGATATTAATATGGCTAGAAAATAATATTTTTGCATTGATAACAGATATTTTATTGCTTGAAATTTTTAGTGCAAAAATATATAAAATTCTTAAAAGTAGTAGGATGAAGATGATATGAACAGTTAGTGCATTGTAACCTTAGTAGTAAAAGAGATTGAAGCAGTAGCCAAGTTTCTGGTCTTATAACTGAGGTCTTTGATCTATTTGGACTTGAATGTTGTGCATGGTGAGATGTGTGGATCAAGTTTCAATTTCCTGCATGTGGTTATTCAGTTTGTTCAACACCATTTGTTGAAGATGCTGTCTTTATTCCTGCCTATATTGTTAGGGCCTTTGTCAAATATCAAGTAGCTGTAATTACTTTACATAAAGTCTGGGTCCTCAATTCTATTCTTTTGATCTATACTCCTGTTTTTATGCCAGTACCATGCTGTTTTTACTACTATGGCTTTGTAATATAGCTTTAGATCAGGTATGGTAATGCCTCTAGAGGTATTTCTTTTGCTTAGGATATGCTTGTATATCCGAGGCCTTCTACTTTTCCATATGAACTTTGAGATCATTTTTTTTTCTATCTCTGTGAAGAACACTGTTGGGATTTTAATTGGAATTTCATTAAATCTGTATACTGCCTATGGTAGGATTGCCATCTTCAAAATCTTAATTCTGCCTATCCAGGAGCAGGGGAGATATTTCCATTTTCTCAAGTTCTCCTCAAATTCATTTTTGAATGCTTTTATGAATATAAGACCAGAAACTCAGCAACTACTGAAAGAAAATATAGGAGGAACTTTCCATGATATAGGAATGGAAAAAGACTTCTTGAACAAAACCCCAGTAGCACAGGACCTTAAGCAGTTCCTCAACCAATGGGATCACATGAAGCTGAAGAGTTTTTTCAGAGACAAGCATACAATAAGCAAAGCCATTAGATTACCCACAGAATGGGAGAAAATATTTGCTGAATATCCAACTGACAGAAGTCTGATCTCTAGAATCTACAAAGACCTCAAAAACCTAAACAGTAAAAAGTCAAACAACCCAGTCACAAAATGGGGCAAAGATCTGGATAGGTAGTTCATAGAGGAAGAAATACAAATGGCAAACACACACTTAAGAAAATGTTCATCATCCCTAATCATCAAGGCAATACAAACTAAAACACCTATGAAATTCCACCTTACCCAAGTAAGGATAGCAAACATCAAAAAATCAAATGAAAATAAATTCTGGCAAGGATGTGGAGAAATATGAACCCTCATCCACTGTTGGTAGGAATGTAAGATGGTACAACTACTTTGGAAAGCAATATGGAGACTCCTAAGAAAGCTGACTATAGAGGTACCAACAGATCCAGTTATTTCCTTATGGGGCATAACCTAAAACCTTCAAGCCTCAGTCCAGAGAGATTTGTTCAACCATGTTTATAGCAGCTCAATTCATAATAGCTAAGAGCTAGAGTCAGCCCAGATGTCCCTCACTTGAGGAATGGATAAGTAAGATGTGGTATATCTACACAATGGAATTCTATATAGCAGTAAGTAAAAAATGACACAATGAAATTTGAAGAAAAATGGTTGAACCTGGAACAGAGTATTTTCAATGAACTTACCCAATAACATAAAGATAAACACCACATAGTCTCACTCATCTACGGCACCTAACCTGAATCTACCCAAGATGCCTACATACCCAACAAGCATCTCAAGGACTAGACAATAGGGTGGGTGGGAAGGGAGGGGAGGAAAAGGAATGGAATGGGGGTCACAAATTTAGACCCAAACAACAATGGCACCATAAAATTCTACATCATAAAAGGCAGACTAAGTGGTTGAACCTTCACCAGGTCCTTAGAGGGAACACCTGAGTCACAAGGCACTGGAGAGGATACGATGAAGAGTGACCTTAATCTTTTACAGCCTCTCTCTCTTTCTATCTTGCACTTCTCTCTAACTCTTTTATATTAGTTATCTTTTTCTTCCATTTATTAGTGGGCACTGACCAGTACCCGCAGGGGGCTATCATCCACAATGAGCTTTTGAGCAGAGAGACCTACAAGGTTTCCTAAATGAATGACAGAGATCAATCAGAGTACTTGATGATCCACCAAAGGGTAGTGGTAACACCCTATAGTGCTGAAGACATTTTATGTGGTTGACACATAACATGGAATGACATGGTTGGAAGCTGGAAGAGAGTCAGTCCCCACACAGTCAGTGTGTCTAGTGCCAGAAGGTGCTACATGGGTGACTAGGGGAAAATGACCAATATCTGTCCAAGCAACTCATGTCTAACCTACTTAATAGCAAATCACCTGTTGTGATGCTCACACAAATGTAGCAGTGGCACACAGCTATGGTGGGAAACCAAATGCTCTTGATTTGGCTAACTGATCCCCTCAGTGCTGCGGGACCCATAGCTGGATCTGGGAAACATGTCAGAACCATATCCATACATCAGCCTCTCTTCATTATCAAGCTACCAACCATAGTGGGCTACAAGAGGGCCTACATCTATTAAATTCTCTATAAAAAAAAAATAAGGTTTATCCCATTTATCTGGTGCTAACTTTACTCTCCCTTGGAGAACCTGCTTCTCTTTTACAGATAGACACAGATCCTAAGGTCAGAACCACCCCATCATACATCAAAAGGGCCTCAGCTGAAAGTAAGAATAATTGGCAAAACAAGTAAGGGTGCTGTTTTCTTGGGGAACCATGTACCAGCACAAGGGTGAAGTAGATCAACACAGAGAATAATCAACTCCTATCAAATCAGATATCCAGAGACACAGAGGCCCCCAAGACCTCATCAATGAAGCAGACCTAAAATGAAACCAACATGGCTCAGGGAAATTTTGTGGAAGAGAGAGCAGAAAGAATGTCAGAGCCACACATTTGGTCATGATACACAGAGACATTTCCTCCTACCCATAACTGAGGGCTAACTCCAAAATGCATGACCCATATACCTCAACAAGGAGGAGACATAGGGAGGGGGTAGGAAATGGAGGAGGCCAACAATTGTACCAACTTGACTATATTCACTGAGTACAAAACTAATTAATAAAAATAAATTAAAAAAATAAAATAGCAGAAAAAAATAAAAGACATTGCATGTTGAAAGTCAGGAAAATTAAGCAGGAACATTCATTTCATCATTATATTTTTTTTTACCTTATTCAAAGGAGCACTAGGCTCCTGATTTCTGAAAATGTAAGAAACTTGCTTTGTATATGGACTCCCAGGACCATTAAACTGCAAATACTTGAGAGATGATTAACTATCATGTAAATGAAATGTGTATTAGGAATAAACTAAACAATGTTTACTTCCTTTTGAATAATAACTTCATAGAAACTATTTGCATTGTATACTAGATTCATGCTTGGTAAAACAATTTATGTTTTTTACTTTTATTGATCTTGTCTTAGTAAAATAAAACTGCATCAAATGTTCACTATAATCAAAGAAGTAATTAAATTTAATTGAATGTCTGGATATAGAGAACTATTTCGCATTAGAAAACAACTGAGATGACATGAAAAAATACATATTTTATTTATTCCATTATTATTGAGATCTAAAATTAAAACAATTGAAATCTTATTCGCTTTCCCTTTGATTATTATCTAGAATTAAATTTACTGTGTAGAATACAAATATGTTGAGTAATATTTTTACTGTGTAGAATACAAATATGTTGAGTAATATTTTATGTGTGAAAATGTACATTTTTATTTTCATATTTATCCTAGATATATATCTAAGAGTTTTAATTCCCCAATATTTCTAGTTAAATAGAGTATATCAATATTTCTTGAACACACTTGTGAAGCACTTACAAGGCATTGAAAAAAATGAGCCATTACCATGAAGATGACATCAATTCTTTAGGTTCATGTTCAGACCCCCATTCAGGCTCTTTTGTCTGGACTTCCATCCTAAATTATGTCCTTAGGCTCTAATACCCCACACCAAAATTGAATAAATATCATTCACCTCTTCTCATTCTATCCTTGGTATTCTAGTGACAGTGCTCAATTAATAAGAGAATAAAAACTGGCAAATGAAAGATTTAATGGTTATGATAGTAGATATATGCACAAAATATCATCAAAGAATAAGTTTGTAATATGTCAATGTATTAAATTTCCCAATAGTGATTAAATTTAAAAAGATAAATGGTGAATACAACAAGTGATGAATCTGGTATATGAATGTAGCCACTTTGAGGCAAGTCACTGAAGGAGGAAAAGAGCATGCTGTATCCAAGTATATTAAGTGTCTTGAATATAAACTGCAAGACAGGAGCAAGCCATCTCTCTCTCCCTTGTTGTCCCTCCCTGCCTTTCTGTCTCCTTTGCTTGTGTACTACCTTGTTCCTCTGTTATATAGTCCTACTATATTTGATCTTTCTCATTTGTATAACTTAACACATGTATTAGAATAATAGACAAATTGACAAATAAGATATTCCCTCTGTTTCATATATTTTCCTATAAAAGTACTAATTACTGTTTTAAGATTAATCTTTCAAAGTTAAATTATGTTATTTATGCCATATATTAAATGTGCCATGTATATTAAAGGTGTTGTCTTTATGGTGCTCACGCTTGGAAAATTAAGGTAATCAATATGTGAAGAAAATGCTCATCTGTCAGGCAGTGTCAGGCACAGGCTAGATCCCTCAGGAGAGGGGCCTGAGCTGCCAGGCACAGACTACAGGAGGCCACTCCTTCTCCAGGCCTGGCACACCTGAACTTGGGCTTTGCCCATAGCCCTGTGACCTTTTGCCAGTTGCCTAGGAAACTCCTTTTCAGCCAGCAGCCTTCACACAGTCCTGGGACCCTCTGTAGATCACCCAACTCTCTCCCTATGTGTTGTATCTGAAAGAACGTCCCCTAGGTTCCCTTGCAACCTTTAAACTCACAAATCTCCTTAGGGTCCTCTTCCCTCTTTAAACCGATTATCTCAGCAATAAGAAGGCAACTCTAAGGATGGAGAGATGGCTTAGCAGTTAAGGTGTTTGCCTGCACCTTCCTGGTTCAATTCTCCAGAACCCACGTAAGCCAGATGCCCAAGGGAGAGCATGCATCTGGAGTTCCTTTGCAGTGGCTGGAGGCCCTGGCATGTCCATTCTCTCTCTCTCCTCTCTCTCTGTCTCTTTCTCAAATAAATAAATTGATTTTTTTTTAAAGGCTACTCTAACACAAATAATATGGAATAGGTAATTTTATTTCTTCCGCATTTCAAGATCTTTTTAGTATCATGTTTTTGCCTCCATCATGCTTACATCCACATTGGCAGAATTAAAAATGACTTTGAATGATAAATCCAGTCTTTGCTTTTCAGTATTCAATAGGTTTCTCTTATCCCTATCATTTGACACAGTTACCCACTTCCTGCTATGGAAGGTTTGTGTTAATCTCCATTGCATGTTGCTGGTTCATATTCTAACTTCACTGTTAAAATGATCTCATCACATGATTCATACATTCACTTTATTATATACTCATATTTTATTTCATATGTACTTTAATTTTCATATAATTGTGTGAGAAACAGAAGCCAGAACCACATATATTATAAAGGAAATAAAAGCAAAATGATATAATTTTAATGTTAAAATGAATACTTCTAGAACTAAAATAACAAGAACAAACACTTAATCTAATTTTAAGAAATGTACCAACAAGAAAGATTATTTAAGTGGAAATAATGGAGTGCTTTATTACCTTTCATAGCATAGTAATGATTTTATGTAAAATCACGTTAAATTAGGAGAAAGTTCAGTGTTACGAATATCCTTTCTGTTGGTATTTTATTTTTTAAATGTCTATTATTCCACCACATATGGAAGAAATGTATTTATAAAGAAAATATAAAACAAATATTTTTATTACATTTGACTGTGAACTTAATTTCCTAACTTAAATGACTTAAATGAGTTTAAGAAATAAATATTTGGAGCCAGGCATGGTGGCACATGCTTTTAATCCCATCACTCAGTTGGCAGAGGTAGGAGGATCACCATGAGTTTGAGGCTACCCTGAAAAGGCAGAGTGATTTCCAAGTCAGCCTGAGCTACAGTGAAACCCTACTTCAAAAAACCAAAAAAAAAAAAAAAAAAAAAAAAAAAAAAAAAAAAAAAATTGGAACCTCCTCTTTGAAAATGTTAGCTACTTTGTCAATTTTTCCAGTGTGATTGATGATATAAAAATGAGTATTCTTGGGCTGGAGAGATGGCTTAGCGGTTAAACGCATGCCTGTGAAGCCTAAGGACATCAGTTCTAGGCTCAATTCCCCAGGACCCACGTTAACAAAGATGCACAAGGGGGCACACCCATCTGGAGTTCATTTGCAGTGGCTGGAGGCCCTGGCACGCCCATTCACTCTCTCTCTCTCTATCTGCCTCTTTCTCTCTCTATATATCACTCTCAAATAAATAAAGATTTTTTTTTAAAAAATGAGTATTTTTACTCATTGTCTCTTGTTATATGGTTTAGAATGTATAGACTTCTTCAATTAGAAATGATTTATTTCATATATCATTAAAATATGTTTTAATACAAAATAATAATATTCATACTTAGTGTAGAATATATCAATCCAATATGTCATATGATTTGAGTAACTGACATAACCTTCTAGAAATTACTATTTTACTCTGTCCTCCACACAAAAAGAATGAATTGTAAAATAAAAAGTAAAGCCTTTTTCAATAAAAAAGCAATTTAACATATTGCTTCAGAATGCAAAATTCAGAATTCTATGACCATTATGAACATACACAATAATTTTAAGAATTATACTACATAGGGATGGAGGGATAGTTTAGCAGTTAAGGCATTTGTCTTCTAATCCAAAGGACCCTGGTTTGATTCCCCAGGACCCATGTTAGCCAGATGCACAAGGAGACACAAGTGTCTGGAGTTCATTTGTAGTGGTTGGAAGCCCTGGAGTGCCAATTCTCTCTCTCCCTCTCTCTCTCTTTCTCAGTCAAATAAATAAAAATAAAATATTTTAGGAAGGAATTATACTGAAGATGGCTCAGAGATATCCATGTCTGTCTGACACTATGTTGTATCATGTTAACAACAGTTTATAGAATTTGCTATGTACTGGTACAATGATTTATTTATTATGAGGACTCTGGAATAAGAAATACATTTACTTTTATATAAAGGTATAGCTGGAATTTAAAGAATATGTGAGTTCAAGTGAATGACTTGAAAATTATTAATTTTAAAAATGTTTTTTATTTATTTATTTTAATAATAAAAGGACAGAGAAAGAAACAGATAGAGAGGAGGCATGGGTGTGACAAGAGTTCCTGCCACTGCAGGCAATTTCCAGATGCATGCACCACTTTGTGCATCTGGTTTTACTTGTGTACAGAGTAATCAAACCAGGTCAATCAGATATTAAGGAAATGCTTTTAATCACTGAGCTATCTCTCCAGCCTTTGACAATTATTTTTATAAAAAATAAAACAAGATAATCAACATTGTTAATGTTACAATTGTTACATAAATAATCAGTAGCTCAAAAGTATTGAGTTTTGTACTTCAGCTAATATTTAATAAGTAAGTGACTATTTATACTACTATAATAATCTATCTTATATAAGAAAATAATATGTTCTTCGTTTTTATTATTAGTTCATCCTTTCTTTGATATAAGTATTTTAAAGTTTAGAAAACCACTCAAAAATTGTGATGTTATGAATTAATTATAATCCTTCAAAAATGATACATTTTTTGACTATCATTTTCATTGCCTGTTATATTTCATATGTCATTTCTGTGATGTTATGTGTATGTGCCTCCCATTAAAACATGTTTTAGGCTCTTCACAATGTTCCTTATGTGTTGGCTAACACTCATAACTAAACAGTTTAATCCCTAAGTTTTGAGAAATTCCAAACACATGATAAAACCTATTTGATTATTCTGATCAGCTTTCCTCATAAATTAAATATTGGAATATTTTATGTTGACAAATATTTGCTTCATTTTGCATTTTTAAACTTTCACAAAATGGTGTGTAAAATTCTGCTCTTAAATATGAATATATAAGGTTGATTGGATCAATGTTCATATTTATTCTTTAAGATTTTGAAATTATATAAAAAATGTGTATGGTGTTTCTATGACATTGGCTAACTTAAGATTGAGTCATATTGCCCAGATACCCCTTTCTTGGGTGGATCTGTGTTAAGGGACTTTGCAACAGAAGTTTTCATAAGGGTGAGGAATGCACCAAAAGCCATTAACTATGAAGGAATCCCTGAGCTAAGACAAGGAAGAACAAATGGCAAAGTGATGTCAGGTTTACCATGACAACATTTGCTTTATTGTATGAACATAACCCCAGGAGTGCCCAGACCCTTGCCTACAAAGTCAGAGACAGAAATAACATTCCTGAGAGCCAAGCTCCTTCTATTGACATTTGTACTAGGCTCCATTTTACTTCCACTTTACTAGTATGCTTAGTTTCCTGTGAATTGACATGATGATAGTACTAAGCATGTATGCTGACCTCTCCTCGTCTGTATTGGATTGCTCTTCCCCTCTTTTCCCACAATTGTGAGCTTAATTCCTATAAAGGCTTTTATATTCTGAAGATGAAAGTAGATTTCCTTCATTGATTGAAACCTGATTTATAAATTTTATGTGTAGATTTAACAACTCTATCAAAATTATATTATGAATATAGTTATTTTAACTATAAACAAGGAGGATATGGGATTGGGACAGGTTCATGACAAAATCTGTGTGGAAAGTAATATGCTACGCATTGGTCTTTAAGGTGGATTTTCATATTATATTTTTAAATTTGTGTTTAAATGTATCTAATAATCTATCTACATATTCAAGTGTATGTCATATGATTACTTTATGGGCTGCTAAGTGCATTTCATATTGACTAATATATTCAAAGTGCATAAAATGGCTAACTATGAATGAACCAACTGTGAGAATAACCAATGAAAAAAACTTCAAGGGACAGTCACGTAAGTAGATAGGTCTCTCCTTGTATGAATATAAATATTTACTTTGACTATCTCCAAAATATGCATTTATGTGATAAAATTGATGTAGGCTATTAGGTCTTTACAAAACCAAATGCTAAGCAAAAATACACCAATTTGTGAATATATATATATTCAATTGAGAGACATTAATGGAATGTGGGAAGTTGGATGCATATAAATGTCTTCTTATCATGTGATTTATGCACAGCCACTTGGACAAAGAGTAATGAGTTCACTTTACATTCAAGTGGAGAAGGAATTTAGCTTTTCTTGTGTTCGCTTCTATTTGTTGTGGCATTTGCTTTGGCTAAACAAGATGTTTCCAGTGATCTGGTTTTGAGACCCAAGATGAATTGCCTTTTAAAAAGCCTTTTGTATTGAAATACAAATTAAAGTAAGGGATGGAATTAATTCTTTTGCCAGAAGGTAAAACCGGCAACTGTCCCAACACATTTTCTCAAAGGCTACTTTTGCCGAATTACAAGACTAGCAATATTGTCCTCAGGATCCCCTCAAGCACATGGAAGCAAAAGGAAAATCTCATAAAAGTCTTCAGTAAGCATATAAAGAGAACTCGAGACATTTACCCATTTATCCAAAAGTCAAATATATTCATTTTCATAAAAAATGAAAATTTAATTTTCTTAGAAGCAGGTCTGCTATACAAATTTCTAAGTACAATTAATATACAACTTAGTTGTTTTATGCATGAGACTTCCAAATATCTTCTCCCAGAGAACTTATTTATATCTGGACACACACACAAAACATATAAATATATATTTGATTATATATATTTTGCATATATTCTATATTATAAATATATGATAAATTCACACTATATGTACTATTTGCATGTAGATATTTTGTAATAATAGGGATAAACATATTATATATATATATATCAGTCATATGATAGCATGTTGTTTAACTATTTATACATTTTTCTCATTTCATAAATTCTACATTAGGAAGAAGATTGCTTTCCATATAACTCTCCTAATTAGAAATTTAATTTATTTTTTTAATAGAAAATTGTTATTATTTGTCATCTCCTTTGGTCTAATGGTAAAGTCAGATATTTGTAAATATGAGGAAGATGAAAGAAAGCAGAAATAAAACCAGTGAAATATGAGTTAATTATTCCAACATTATTAGAAAATGTCTCTTAGAAACCTGCTTGAAAAACAACTATATCCTAGGATTTATGATAACCGACTATGCATACATTCAAAGCTTGGATATCAAATCAAGGTCATGGTTACCTTTTCAGGGAATGGGAAGTTATTTTCATCCCAGAAATAAAAAGCTAATATGACATATTCCTTTCTGCTAGCTTGCACTATGAAGCTGCATTGTGGCCCATGAACACGTCAGAGACCTAACTAGAGACCTCTTTCTTCACCATTCATCTGTTGGGATAGGGCTGCAACTAGATTTCCATACACCACATCCTAACTTTGCATCCATGGTATGTGGCTAGTAGGATCCCTCTGCATTTATCCTTGCAAAACTTCAATAAAGAATACTAAATCAGCAGGTCCTAGAATTATTCTTTTTAAATATACTATTATTTATTTGCAATCAGAGAGAGAGAGAGAGAGAGAGAGAGAGAGAGAGAGAGAGAGAGAGAGAGAGAGAGAGGGAGGGAGGAGACAGAGAGAAAGGGCATGCCATGGCCTCCAGCTACTGCTAATGCTTGTTAGCCCTTATCCCACCCGTGGCAGAAGGACAAAATTTCAATATTTTTATATTTCATAAATCATATGGACAAAAAAATGATTCAAATTAAATCCCTGCAATTCAGAAAACATCACAGAAACTTGAACAAAGAGATGTGATTATTATTTTAAAGCATTTTATATGTATGAATATATACCCTAATAAAAATTTAAGAGGTATCTAATTTATAAAAAGATGCTATCCAAATATATGTAAAGTATTAAAAAATTGAAGTAAAAGTACATATATTAAAAAATTAAAAGTTACTAATTCAATAAAGGATTGTATGATAGCTTCAAAGTACATTTGAAATGTAAAAATCATTATTATGTGTATGTATAGCAGTAAGCTACTTTGTCTCAATAAAGATGGAAGAATGGGTGGTGGAGTGGGACACCTGACGTTCAGTTGGGGCCACCTTAGTGAGTACCTTCTTACCACAAACCAGCACATGGGGTGTTGCAAGGCACATACCTGTGCATACACCACACATACCACGCTGCATATCACACGCACATACACACACACACACACACAGCCCACATACACACATACACACAGATAAAAAATAATATCCTGTGGATTTCAGATTTCCACAAATAAGGATGTAAGTTTAATCTCATTGTACTCTTCAGGAGGTTAATACCTCTTCTAAAATGTCCCACTCAAAACTCCCTATTCCAAACGTTCTAAATGGAGACAGGTGATATTTGCTTCTTATAACAAAGGTTGAAAGTAATGTGTAAAGGAGCAGAATTTATGTCATGAAAATTGAAAGATGCTCTTGTTTACAATAATGCAAAATATTAAAATTGTTAATTTATTTTTTTTGTTTAGATCTTTCTTCATCTGTAAAACGAAATCTTTGGGAGGGAGAGATGCTCAGCAGTTAAAGGTGCTTGCTTCAGAAGTCTAATGGCCTTCCCAGGGTTCAATTACCCAGTATTCACATAAAGCCAGATGTCCAAAATGGCATATGTGTCTGGAGTTCATTTGCAGTAGCAAGAGGTCCTAGAGGAGTGCCCATTCTCCCTCTGTCTTACTCAAATTTCTTGTAAATACAAGAAATAAAATAAAATAAAAAATATTTTAAAAATATTTTAAAAATATTTGATTAGACTTTAATAAGTTTATGTTATTTATATATGCCACATAACATCTACATGATTTAATTGGCATCATAGATACTTTGTGTTCTGTTTGTATGCTTTTTTAAATAAATTATACAGCAATTTTGAGTGTGTCTTTACAATTTCCTTAATTAAATATGGGCAGTGATGTGATTGCAACTTAAGACTTTATCATTATTATCATGATGATCAGTTATTATCAACTATTGACAAAGTAGCTCCATTCCTAGAGCAAAAGAAGTGCAGGTAAAATATACTTAAATAAACGAGCAGTAGTCTTACATACAATAAAATAAAAAATATATATAAGGTTCAATAATTTTACTGTGAAAATGGTCATTTCATCATTTTGCAAGATGTAGCCTAAACTGAGTAATTAAAAAGTTATTGACATGGATTTAGGTCTCAGTTATTGTGTATTTTGATAGTTTCTAGTAATTAATATTTAGAGTATTGTAGGATGAATAAAAATGGAATATTCATTTATAATTCACACACTCACTCAGGAAATATTGTGTGCTTTTTACTTCATAACACTGATTCATTGACTATATTGTTGATTTACTTAGCCAGTGGTATTTTATATGGCATGCTACATGCTCTGCTAGAGCACAGTATTATTACAAGCTTTATAGAAATCCGAGCTTTCCATAATGGGGTTTGGCTACCTATCTTCTACTCTGTATTTTGAAAATATTAAGAGCTAAATTACAAATTTATTGTAAAACAGAGGGCTTAATAGAACATATAAATGGGCATCATGTAGATTCTAGAAGATGCTGACTAGGTGTCCATAATCACAATGATTGAAACACTTAACTTGCAGGGTTTTTTTTTAAGTTTTTCTGTTCATTTTTAAAAATGTATTTATTTGAGAGCGACATACACAGAGAGAAAGAGGGAGAGAGAGAACGGGCGCCCCAGGCCTCCAGCCACTGCAAACAAAATCCCTACGCTTGTGCCCCCTTGTGCATCTGGCTAACTTGGGTCCTGGGGAATCATACCTCAAACCGGGGTCCTTTTGCTTCACAGGCAAGCGCTTAACTTCTAAGCCATCATCACTCCAGCCCTTAACTTCCAGTTTTTATGATGTTATTCCTGCTTGCACTGATGGCCAGTGGCTTAGGGAGGTTTCCACTCCTCTGAGAGAGTGCTGCTGTTTGAGCAGAACAAGCTCACCCCTTGAACTTGGCCATCGTTTCTATTCTATGCGTGCTTCATGTCCTTCCAAAATGTTCCTTTTTCATTACATAGGAAGATTAGAAGACATATTTCATATTCTTAACTATGGAACTGCAGAGATAAAACTGCAAAGGGGGAGTGTAAGAGAGAAGAGAGAGAGAAAGAGCCAGCCTGCTTTGTGTGTGTCTCTATGTGTGGCTGTGTATATTTAGCCAAAAAAGTATATTTTACAAATAGACGATAACAAGTCGAAAAAAAATGTGTAGTTAATCGAGTTTTCTTCAGTAAGTGTTATTTACCTTTGGTTTTATTATAAAGCATACAATAACCTCAAGCAAAACATGGAGCAGTTCTCTCCTAACAATTTCAAACATAATGGTTACATTAAACTAGATTGTTCATATTTGAAGCACTCTGAATCAAATGACATGAAAGAGAGATGAGCAATAAATGTTCAAAGGCTTTTACAAGTTATTTCTATTACAGCATCTGACTTGAGCTGTCATAGTGATTTCTGCTGAAAAATGAGACGTACCCACAAGCAATCATATATATTTCAGTTGATGATTCACTGGTGAACTTCTGCTCTTGCTCAGAAACTGTTCCCTCCTGTACCTTGATTTGAGTTTCTATATTTGCTCTTATTGTAATGAACAAAATGTCTGTTCAAACCCCTTGATCAATATGGTGTATTTAAAATGGTGGTGTGTGCTAATACATGTTAAACTGTGCATTTACAATTGCTAAAAACAAAATGTTGCAATATAAAGCAAAAAAAAATTATGTAATGTTCTACACAGAATGTGTTTCCCATTCTTTTATTTTGTCATCTTGTCACCTTATTATTTTAATTTTCAGTAGTGATATAAAATAACTATGTACTATATCAATAAAAATCAGCAACTGATAGCAAAATGACATTAACTTGGTTGCATATAACTTATTTTTAAATTTTCTTTTTTGTAATATTTTCATTTATTTTTATTTATTTATTTGAGTGTGACAGACACATAGAGAAAGAGGGAGAGAGAGAGAGAGAATGGGTGCACCAGGGCCTCCAGCCTCTGCAAACAAACTCCAGACGCATGCACCCCCTTGTACATCTGGCTAACGTGGGTCCTGGATACTCAAGCCTCAAACCATAGTCCTTAGGCTTCACAAGCAAGTGCTTCACCGCTAAGCCATCTCTCAGCCCTTAAATTTTCTTTTTTTAATAAAGGTTTTATTTCTTAATAATGTAGAAATTAGCACTTCCTCGGTGCTAAGAAAGATTGGGTTTCATCCTGAGGATGACAGAAAGCTATGCATCATGTCCATGCACAATAAATTACATAGATGAATTGATAGGGTATATCAGGAATACACTCAGATATGTCTTTATTTATATATGGTATGCACATTTATAAATCAGATCCTTTGAAGATGAAACACAATCATAAGAAGCCCAATTTTCAGAAAATAACTACCTACTTATAAAATCAATCTATCTCCAATATCTCTCTCTTTTAAAATTTGAATCCAACCACTTCTTGCATTTCTATATTGTCAAACTCGGCTTGAGTAAGTCTATCACTTTGAATTAGACAAAATATAATTCAGTGGTATATAAATAATTGAATAATAAAATAGAAATATTGGGAATGATAATTGATATAATAAAGTTTATGAAAGTGATTTCTTCAGAAAGCTAGATAAATAAGGTTCTGACAGTTTTTGAAATATCAGAGGATCAGAAAATTAAATGGCATAATATATCCATGACAAAGTCGATAGCATTTATTCTGGCTATAAAAGAATAAACAGATATTGTACATGATTAAATGTTACAATATGAAAAAACAATATTTTATGGATATAACGCACACGTAAATAATAAAAGTAGTGTATCTTAGCTAACACATCTTCCTAGGGCCTGGGAAAAATTGCAAAAGTGGTAACATGAGTACTGTTCTCACTGCAAGCCTGAAAACCAGCTCCAGGTAGACAGTTTCACTTAATATGCATCAAAGCAGAAATCCAGAGGCTATAGATATCTTAACACTAAATCAAGCTTCAAATACACACACCAAGGCTTAGGGAACATTGGAGAAAAAAGCTGCATGCAGAAATATTGTAAGAGTTACAAGATGATTAGAAATGTTTGGCAATACACTGTCCTACCAAAGAGACTGAAAGAGGACTTCATGACCCCATAGTGAATACTAATAACTCCAGTGAGAAGGACCTTCACTGGAATGGGTGCAGAGAATAGAAGATATAAGACTAAAACCTTTAAAATATAAATTAATAAAAAAAACAAGAAATTGTAAAAACAATATTTAGAGAAGTAAAAACATATGAAAAGTAGGCTTGCTTCAATCTAGTTTATACATTTGTTTAAAATAATTTGACACACATGTTAATCAGTAAATCATGCATCACCTACTTCAAATTTTATTTCATTTGTTGTTTAAATATGGCAGATTCTCTTAATGACATTCCTCCAGAGCTTAGTGTTACTGGATTGAAACATGCATTGAGGCTTGATGGACTTGATAAGCATATAACTGACTTTTCATGGAAGTTGGAGTTATGATATTTTTATTATTTCTAAGTAGTCATTCTATACTTTTCAAAAATATCACTTTGTTGGTTGTATTATTACTTAGAATTAAATTATATAGAAGCAATTCTGTTTATAGGAAAATATGAATACTAGTAGAACACAGATGTAGTTGAATTGAATGTGGCACACATTTAGCATAACTTGTTTCAATTAGTTCCCACTCCCATATAAAAAGTAGATCTCCTCATTTACCCCTCCTGTGTTCTTTCCACTGCATTGCATAACTTTCTGTGAAAGAAGATTCTGATGATGATGATATAGAAATTGAGTTTGAAGAAATGTTCTCTTTATTTTTTTCTACTTCATAGCCTTTGCTGTACATTTTTCTTTATTCATATTATGTTTTTATTTCATTGACATCATTTTTCCTCTTCTCTGTCATTCACGACAAAAATGTTCACGGACCTAATATTATGCACGTCTTGTACAGGTAATGGCAGTTATTGAGGCGTGGTATGCCAAGAGCATTTTGTACCAGAAAATCGTTTTCCAAAGCACATCTCCCCATATTCAGGCTCTAATATTCTTTCAGCCACCTTTCCTTCAATGCCTTGGAGGATATGATAAGATGTCTCATTTAGTTCTGAACACTCAGTGTAATTTCTCAGCACTTTGATAAGTTTTGAGTCTCCAAAATATTCAGTGTCATCTGAAAAGAGAAACTTCTCTAAACAAAAGTGAGATCAACATTCATATATGGGTATAAACATAAATATTTAGAGGTTAATGTAGTAGTCATAACGTGTCTACTTAGCTAAACCACAGTAGAAGTTTCCTCCTAAGGTCTTATGACTTTCCAAGCCACAGGCTTTTTACTAGGATCACTGGCATAAACTTAATCTTGTAGAGCCAGGCCTTGATTCTAATCAGTGAGCACTTGCAACCTAGAATCCAGAACACCTAAGTTTATGGGGGACACCTGAATCAAACCACCACATATACTGTTTAACATTGATCTTAAGCATAACATTTGAAAGAGTATAATTGGAAAGTCATAACTGTCAACACTTAACTGTGTGAAATGTGTTTTTCAAAGTTGTTTTGTGCAGTTTTACTGGTGACAAATTTGGGTAAGAAATGATGTTTATTCTCTTTTCTGAAAGTTTTTAAAAATTACTCAGTATCCTTAAAATGCCTGACAGGGAATTAAAAACATTGATGTAAAATCCAGTTGCTGTTATTCTATTAGATGCATTACCACAAATATTTACATAAATATACATAATATATGGAATATTTTAAGTGTTATAAGCATATTATTACACAACTGAATTTCATTATAAATAGAAAAAGCCTGGTTAATAAAACTGCTTTATTAAAAACTTTACCCACATATACTATATATTTATATACAATACCTTTATGGAGTTTGCCCTCAGAAACATCTACAGGTATATACTACTTATTCTGTATAGATTTTTAAAAATTTTTTTTGTTTACTTATATATTTGAGAATGACAGACAGAGAGAAAGAGGGGGAGAGAGAGAGAGAGAGAGAAAGAGAGAGTGAGAATGAATGTGCCAGGGCCTCCAGCCACTGCAAATGAACTCCAGACATGTGTGTCCCCTTGTGCATTTGGCTAACGTGGGTCCTGAGGAATCGAGCCTCAAACGGGGGTCCTTAGGCTTCACAGGCAAGCGCTTAACCACTAAGCATCTCTCCAGCCCATTATTCTGTATAGATTTGAAACTAGTTACTGATATATAAGATTCAGTAAGTGAATGAAATTTGGTAGATCTGAGACATCATGAAGTAAATGTAAATCAATATTACTGTTAATTTGAAGTGTGAAGGAAAAATCTTAGTATGAATGTTACATATGATTCATATTCAGACATCATGAATTATCTTTAACACTTTGTAATAGTGTTTAAAATTTTTTAAACTTCATTTTAAAATAAACATTCAAACCTTAGACATGCTATGTTCTTGTTTCTCTCTCACAACATATATTTATATATGGTCTAATTCAAGGTATATAGACATGAGTGTGTGTGTGTATAAAATATATACATAAATATATTTTATATATACATATAAAATATTTTTTTCTTCTGACTTTTTTGTTCTATTATATCTGTGTGCAAGGCTATGCCACATATTAACTATACAATAGTAACAATAAAGATTTCCTGTAGGAGTTGTGTCAGGACAATTTGACAAACAGTATCTTGAAGGATCATGACCTTGAAGGTTTCTAACAAACTAATTTCTGAATTTGAAGAGGTTGTCAAAATGAATTTTGAAGAACAGTATATTAATGCCCATGACTATGAGTGGAAATGCACTATGCAATGGTTTGTACTTTTTAAAATTATGTTATAATTAGATAATAAGATCCATAAACAACCAATTAGAACTAAAATTGTTTAATGAAAGGAGTATGGTGTATAGAAGAGTAAATAATTAGGTCTTTTCTAAGATCTTAATTTTTTATCAGACTGAAGCAAAAAGTACACATACTGTTAGATTGTGATCCAGCTCAATTTAATATGCCATTATTTAATAGACACAGGCACACATTTTGTCATTGCAGGAAGTAAAGTTGTCTGGTAGGTAAAGTTAAAGCTACAAGTTGTCATCTGTTTTTATCAGATATAGTTTTAGTTTTCTTTAACAGAAGTTATAATGAGACAGATATACACTACAAACCCTTTGAGACAATTTCTCAAAAATTAATGAACACAGTAATTTTATACTTCAAATTTTTTGGCTTCATTTCAAAAATATTTATTTTTAGGAGTGTACAAACATCTAGAAAGAAGGCTGAGACTTTTAAAATTTACCTTAATCAAAATTCTGTAGCACATGTTAAAGCATCTTGGGGGCAAATGGGTAAATCTGTTTAGAATATTATGAAAGATTGAAGGCCACATTCCCATTTGAATATTCATCAAATACATAGACACATGTAGGTATGTATAGCAGAGAGCTTCAGGTTCACTGAGATGAACTTCCAGACCAGGCACAATTATGGAGGAAGGGATATTTATTGAAGCTTACAGATCCAAGGCAAGTTCCATAAATGGAAGAAGAAGCTGGCCTGCCTTCACAGGACCAAGCAGAGCTAGAGAAGTACAAGCCTAAAAGCCAAAAGCCATACACCACACTTTAGGAACTCTAGCTAGGCACACATTGCATATCTTTAGAAGGAAATCTGAAACCCACCACTATACCTTAAGATCCACCCAATGATGCTGCCTTCAGCTAGGTGGCTGCAGATGCAAACTACAAACTAATAAAAATAAAACTGAATATATTGGGAGCCATCTATTCAAACCAACACATTCCACCCCAGGCTCCCAATAGATTTATAACCATCACACATTTACTCAGTTCAATTTTAAAGGTCCCCATAGTCTTGACCAATTTAAGATAGTAAGTCCTGTAAAATCAAACAAGCTAAATACTTCCAACATGAAAAAGACATAGAGTAAACATTTTCAACTGGTATAATGCATAACAATCATGAAACTTCTGCAGTTCAAGTTCAATATAACCAGAGACGGTCAGTCTCTGTATTTTCCAATTTTACCCTCTAGCTGGGCACAATAGCCAGGGAACACTTCCATCTTAGGCCAGCAGTAAACTCTATGGTAGCCCTTGCATAGTCCTGATATATCTAAAAATGTATTCAGTTCTCAGTGCAAACCATAGTTCATCTTCCAAAAGCTCTTTCAACCTATCAGGGCATAACAGCCTGCCTCAAGCCACATCTTAGCAGCAGCTCCTGGAACTGTGTGCAATTCATGACCACTCCTCACATCTTTCATGCTTCTGAAAGCAATAGCAGGTGTGCAGGACACAGCCATATTCTTTTTTTTTTTAAAGTTTTTTATTTATTTATTTGAGAGCAACAGACACAGAGAGAAAGACAGATAGAGGGAGAGAGAGAGAATGGGCACGCCAGGGCTTCCAGCCTCTGCAAACGAACTCCAGACGCATGCACCCCCTTGTGCATCTGGCTAATGTGGGAGCCTCGAACCGCGGTCCTTAGGCTTCACAGGCAAGCGCTTAACCTCTAAGCCATCTCTCCAGCCCAGCACAGCCATATTCTTAATTCAGGGATGAAACAAATCATAGCCTTGCAAAACAGGTTGCTTCTCCAGTCAAATCTTTCCAAGACTTTTCATTTCTATGATAGTCTTTCCTCAGGCATCCTTTCCATTGTTTTAATGTAAAGCAATTGGATCATCTTCCTTAAGATTGCTAATGTGTTGACAATAGCAGCTTTAGTAACTCAAAACCAGTCTCTGTATCAGTAAGTTTTACTTGCTTAATGTTTTCCAGCTTAAAAATCTTAAATCTCTTAGTCCAGTATCTCTAGCCAAGCACATCAGTCCATAACAAATGTAACCTTGACCCCTGGGCCTCAGCAGCAGAATACAGCCAGCCCTTATGCCAGTAGCCCAGTTCCTTCCCCCTAGAAAGCTCATAAGCCAAGTCTCAAAGTTCAATACTGTCTGCATTTAGCATTCTCAAACTATCATCAGAATTCTCCATAAATCTTGGCTTACACTCCAGAAGGCATCTTCATTTGGAAGCACCAAGTCCATGCCCATTCCTTCAAAACAAAGTTTCCAAAACACCAACATCCACATGGTCAGGTACATCTCACTCCACTCCTGGTACCAAGTTCTATAGAAGATAGCTTCAGGTTTGCTGAGTTGAACTTCCAGACCAGGTATAATTATGGAGGAAGGGATATTTATTGAAGCTTATAGATCCAAGGCAAGTTCCATAAATGGAAGAAAAAGCTGGCCTGCCTTCACAGGACCAAGCAGAGCTAGAGATGTACAAGCCTAAAAGCCAAAAGCCACACAGCATACTTCAGAAACTCTAGCTAGTCACACATTATATATCTTTAGATTGAAATCTGAACCACACCACCGCACCTTAAGATCTACCCAGTGACACTGCCTCCAGCTAGGTGGCTGCAGATGCAAACTACCAACTAATAAAAAAAAATAATATTGGGGGCCATCTATTCAAACCACAACAGTATGTTACATTTATAAAGCAATCATGCTGTTTTCTTTGCAGAAAATTTAATGAAGATGGATATTTTGATAATTACTGATAGCACTGTGGTGGAAAAATTGATTTATCAAGGAAAATAATTTACTTAATTAATTTTTTATAAACATGTGACCCTTATCTGGTGAAATATGTGTGAACCTAATGTTATTTACCATATCTTAGGTGCTTAAAATAATAATAAAAATGCTGTTCTATTTCACTATTTTTTCATTATTGAGAAAATGTTAAGTGCATGTTAATAATTTTAAATGACAAAGAAAATTATCATTTCCATTAACTGTTATCAATTGTGAAAGCACAATATATGACGTTATAAAATAAAACATCCCATTTTATTTAAAATACTGTGACAAAACAAACCAAAACAATAAATATTTATAAGTTTTAAAGAGGTATTCTTCCTTTTTCACTCAACGTTTCTACTGTAAAGAATTTCTAGTTTAAAGTACATGTCTACCTTTATGTTTTCAGTGTTCTTATTTCTTTAAATATGAGAATTTACACTTAGGGAGATGAGTAAGAGTATTGCTTTCTTGGTGAACTTGGTATCAGCATAAGGGTGAAGGAGATTGACACTGAGGACACTCAACACTTACCAAACGAGAGATCCAGGGGCTCTTAAGAGCCCATTGCTGAAGTAAACTTAAAACATACCCAACATGGCTCAGAGAATTTTGCAGAAGAGGGGGCAGGAAGATTGTTAGAGCCACAAATAGGGACATTTTGCACAGAGATTTGCCTGTCTCCCATAACTGACTGCTGGCCCCACAAAGCATGACCCACAATCTCCATGGGGATGACCTATACCCCCAATGTGGAGGGCCCCTTCAGAAAAGGGACAGTGATGAGGGAAATGATGGTGCCAACATGTATTATTTAAATACTAAGTATGTCCATAACCAATAAAAATAAATTTAAAAAAATAGCCTTAAAACTTGAGTTTTTCTGCACAATTAATATTTAAGAGTTTTTGAGATTTATACCTTATGGAAAAATCATTGCTATATATATGGAACTGAGATTCATTCAGGTTTGAACTTTCTTACTTGGAAGAAGGGAATCTTGGAGATATAAGTGGCTCTGAGCAGAGTCTAAGGATTAGAAATATAAACTTTGAAGTGTATAGAATTCTACTACTGTTTTTAAAAGCCATGAGCCTGGATGAAATGATTAAGAAACAAATATAGCTGGGGTATAATTGGATAATTTCCTAGTCCAAAATGATCTGACACATGTAAATTAGTAAAGAAAGATAAAATTAACAAAGGAAAGAGATACAAAAATATAATCCCCCCCCCCAAATAGGCTTCTATTGAAGACAAAGTTAAATTAGTTTTCTCACACTCTGAATGAATTGGTATTGAAGACAAATAAGAAATGGGCTATGAGGAAAGTCAGATATGCTACAGTGGGGATATGAAGCATTTCCTAAAAGGTTGATGATTGAAAGCTTGGTACTCAGCTGTTAGAGTCAAGATGTGATTAGAGAATAAGATTCTAATTTGATCAGTGAGGTTATTCTTGATAATTCCATAGCTAAATGACTATTCCTACACATTAAGGAAATAGGTCATGGGAGGTAGAGGTATGGCGTGGACTGTTATATGTCAGCTTTTTATATCCTTGTCCTTTCTGCCTCTGACACCTTATTGTAACAGTTCTCCGCCACTATGCCCATCTATCTTTAGGTTTCTTTTGTTGTGATGGTCCCAAAACAGTAAAGCCTGATGATCAGACACAGAATCTCTGCAACTGTAACCTAAAAAGTCTTTCTTCTGTTAAATTGTTCATCTCACATATTACTCATCAAAACTGCTGCCTAAAGGGCTAGAAAGATGGCTCAGTGGGCACGAGTTCTTACTTAAACATTAAGGCTAGAAAGGGCCTGAGACTCACTAAGTTTGGTTTTCTAGTCCTTTCCCCCCTGAAATGATGTGGGTGGCCAGGAATAACTGTGACCACAGTCACGTTTCCTATGGAATAAAATGACAATAAAGTGAAAACTAGTAATAATAGTGAAAATTGTAATAAAAATTTTTCAGAAATTGTTTGTGGTCTTAACATGTCTGACAACATAATATAGGAATTTGGAGGCTCCTCACCAATGTACCAATAATTTTTATTGTCCCCAGATTCTTATGAATTTGAGTGAAATACATAGACCATGGGATAAGGTTCAGAAAGATTTTATTGTAGCATAAAGCTTTAGGAGGGAGAAGGGAAAGGGCATTTAGGGGAAGGAAGAAAGACAAATTTCTTTTGCAATAGAAAAATATTAAAAATAATCTTCATCCAGACGTGGTGGTGCATACCTTTAATCTCAGCACTCAGGAGGCAGAGGTAGGAGTATTGCCATGAGTTCAAGGCCACCCTGAGACTAAAGAGTGATTTACAGGTCAGTCTGAGATAGAATGAGACCCTACCTTGAAAAAACAACAACAACAACAAAATAAATAAATTAATTAATTAATAAATAAATAAATAAATAAACTTCAGCAAAGCATAAGCATTTACATTAGAAAGAGTGTCAAGATTAACTTCAATTAAAATTTAATTTGAATTAGCAGAATTAACAGAGTTTGGAAAATCACTTTTGGTTAATCAACAGCACAAATTAATTAAATAAATATACAAATGACATGTTAACATCAACAACAAAATTCAAAGTTCATAGAAATACATATAAGTAAGAACTAATGGGATGATAATTTGACATTCAGAGAGTCCTAGATGTAATACATACATTATAGATAGATAGATAGATAGATGATAGATAGATAGATAGATAGATAGATAGATAGATAGATAGATAGATCATATTATATGCATTATAAGATGAATTTTGAAAGAAAATTTACTGGGGGAATAATAGATAAAAATAACTTAAGTTGCATTACTTGGAAAAATAAGAAAGCATTTGTTTTTACTTATTACTAACAGCTATTTTAAATTAAAATACAAACGTTTGCTGGAGTGTGGTGGTGCATCCTTGCACTACTATCACTTGGGAGGTAGAGGCAGAAGAGTCACAGGTCAGGGTCAATGTCAGAGGCACAAGGAGTTCAGTGCAAGCCTGAGCTAAATGAGACTGACTCCACAAGCAAATTAAAAAAACAAAAACCCTCAAAATAGAAAGAAAAGCAAACTAAAACAAAAACCTACTACGATATTAAATATTTGATTCCAATAATAAAAATAATGCTTTATAGTTTATTTTCTAAACACTGTCAAGCATAAATTAAAGTCTGGGCCTGAGAAGATGGCTTAGTTTTCAGAGGTGCATGCTTGCAAAGCCTGCTGCGTGGGGTTCAAATCCCAACCCAAACATTAATAGTGACAAAAGTTTTTGGTGTCCATCTGAAGTTACAAGAGACCCTGGCACACATTTGCACACATGTGAAAACAAATAAATGTTTTTAAACATATCTATCAAATAGTGTCTCTGAAAATTTATAAATTTCACCTTATCTTTGGCCATATTAAAGTTTGAAATTAAAACTGAGACCTGGTTATATAGGTGTCCAGGGAAATTTTGTGGAAGAGGGGGCAGAAAGAATGTCAGAGCCACATGTTGGGTCATGATATGCAGAGACATTTCTCCTACCCATAACTGTGGGCTAACTCTACAATGCATGACCTATATACCTCAACAAGGAGGGGCCAAGGGGAGGGGGTAGGGCATGGATGAGCCTAATAATAATACCAAATGATACCAAATTGACTAATTAATAAAAATAAATAAATAAATAACAGGTATCAGTGAAAATAAGGAAATTTTTTTAAAAAGTGATGAAAACATAAATTTTAAAACAATGTCAGTACCATAGGAAAAGTTTCTCTGCTCCAGGAAAAAGGTAGCTATTTAATTTAAACACCACAAGTCAAGAAAAATGGTGGACATTCTGTTGTACTGTATGAGACTTTAGCAAAAGACACTAATATGTGACATGATTCTATTATTTGACAGTAACTCAAAATTTTCAGTCACTAAATAGACTTGGAATGTTGCAACAGTGAGTAACACTCAATATGCAAATTACCATCAAGATGCTTGACTGAAAATACAGTTTTGGTATATTTTTTCATTCCCTTTTAGAAAACATGTACATTGCTATAAGATATTTTATGGTGTGCAATAATTGTGGATCTCTTTTAAATATTTCATCTGTCAGTTTATTTCCAGCTAAAGACCATCAGAAACCCAATTGTGACTTAACACAGTTTTCTTGGAACTTTGAAGCAGTAATACATAAAATGATAAAAGTTTGAGGTATGAGGGAAAGAGAGGAGCCAGTTAGAGGGTTTCTCTTTGTGTTAAAACATTCTGAGATGGTTCAGGAAACATGATCATTCTTGGAGGGAAGGACAAAGAGTGCCCGGTGGGTGACTTTCATTTTTTTCTCGGAAAGTGGTGGCAATAGAGTTTTGATAAAATGTGTAAGGTAATGGAGGAGCCACTATAGTAACAGGGCTTGAGATGGATATTAGCCCATTTGCAAACCTGCACCGTGTTTGAGTTGTGTGTGTGCAGTGATTAACATGTAGTGGCCTCATTTTTGTCTCATGCTGTCGTGATCACTGTTGTAATTTAGAGCTAAAATTTCCCCTTAAAGGAAACGCAGGGTGATGACAACCTAGTGGGAAGAATTTAGATGAACAACTTTGTGTCCTTGCAGGGTTTAGGGGACCTTGTCCATTCCTCTTTCATTCCACTGCCTTGAAGCCACTGTGAAGTGAACAGAATTATTCTCTCAACAATGCCTGGGTACCCACAACCACAACCAACATGCGCACACAACCAGGACTGAAACCCGACACTGTGAGTTGAAATATTCCTTTCTTTCCCAAAGTCAATTTTCTCACAGTGACAGAAATCTTACTAGCTAAGGAACAGAAGGCCCTTCCCAAGCATTGGTGAATGTGTGATGTTAGTAGTATTCAGCAGAAATACACTATCACTAATTATTTGAGCCAAGATAGCTACCTAAATTGCTTTCAGAGAATGTTCCCTTTATTTTTTTTTTCTTTTCCCTACTGTTGTACATAGTTCCACATTGCTGGAATGAATTTCCCAAATAGACACAGTTTATAGCAGGAAAGCATTTATTCCAGCTTACAAGTCCCAGGGAAGTTACATCAATGACGGAAGAATCTGGCCCTCTTTCATAGATCCAAGCAGAGAGAAAGCACCAACAAGCCAGAAAACACACACACACACACACACAAAAAAAAAAAAAAAAAAAAAGCAGCAAGCATGAACCCTCCAGAGCTCAGACATGCTCTCTCCGTAACTTTGGCTGGAATCAGATCCACCCCAGTGACAAGCTCCCTCAAGTAGGCTTCTGGAGATGTATGCAGTAAAGTTTACTATAGTAAAAAATACGTGAGGTGGAGTACATACATTCTTATTCAAACTTCCATGCATGCATTTCCCCTGAAAAAGATCATGTGAGGCAAAGAAGAACCTATGTAATGTGAATAATCATAAAAAACTTTTTAAATGACCTAGTTTCCTATCCATAAATATACTTAAGTGTTTAATGACAAAATAAAAATAACCAAATATTTCCAGCATGTATAGACATTTGTACACACATACCCATATTTATATATGTTAATGACTATAAACTATGTAAAATTCACTGATTTTGAGTTTGTCACTACAGTTTTAGAGGGCATCTGTAATGAAAATTTCTTACATTGTAGAGGCTGAGTTGATGGTTGAGTGAAAACGTGCTTGCTAGACAAGCATGAGGACCTTAGTGGAGATCTCAGCACACATGTAAAAGTCTGTCATGGTAGTGCCATTCTGTAATTCCAGCACCAGGTTGGTAGAAACACATGGATCCTTGGGGCTTGCTGGATAGTTAGCCACCCCAGTCTGTGATCTCTAACTTTAGCAAGAGACCTTGTCTCAAAAGAAAAAAAAAAAATAGACAGAAAGCAATTGAGGAAGATACCTGACACAACTCAGCACTTTAAAGTGTGTACAAATTTGTGCATAGATACCCACACATATGCACCCACCTGCACACACAGGATGACATCAAAAAGCCTTTACATTGGAAAGTAGGAATTGAAGCGATAAATACACAGAAGATATAAAGTAAAGCCTCTCTTTTATTTCCTAGTGCACCCTTTAATCTCTAAACTTTCTATTTAAAAAAATCCTGACTCTTCAAAATATTTTTAAAAATTTGTATTTTTTGGCCAGTTAAAACTTGAACTATCCAAGGAAAATCAACATATAAAATCTATTCTTGTTTTGTATATCACCTTTTGACCTTGTTTCTATAGAAAAATCCAGTAGGTTTATAAAATACAACGTTTATTCTTTTAAAAGATAATTCTTCCAGTTCATACTTTTGGACACTTAAAAAGTCAACATCTACTTCCTTTAGATTAAAAAAAAATAGAACAATCCCTCTAAGTTTTTACCAACTTGAAATGATGCCTATAATGTCCACCTTTTGAGAAGCATAAAGACTTCTGTGCAGCATATGTTGTGATATTTGGGATTTTAAAGTATCTGAAATATAAATCCCTTAATAGAAGGTAGTCACTTCTGTACCTGCTGGATAAAATCTTCCATTCTTTCTAATAAACAGGGTAAAGGATACTACTGGGCAAAAGATTCTGTGATGAATCTGTTATCAAAAGATATGTGATATTGTTTTCTCTTTTAAATCCAAGCAGCTCATTATAACAACATATATACATACAATTTAATTACTGGGAAAACTCATACATTATTTTACTATTTCATTTTGGGGACTTTCACTGTAAGAACATCTGTGTTTAGTACTAAGTTACTTTCACATAGAATCAGAAACAAATTAAGTATGATGTTTCAAATAATGAGGTAATTAGAGGGAAAGAATAACTGCTCATCCCTGAAGATTCCTCTCATGGAGGCCTGTGATCTGAATGTACAAATCAATTCTCCTTCGCCCCACACATAAGCTTGATTGCCAGCAAAGTGATACTGTTTGGAAAGGTTGCAGAACCGAGTAGGTAGAACCTTACAGGAGGAAGTTTCTCCCTGGGAGCAGGGAGGCCAAACTTATTAACTCTCTGATTGCTGTCCTGCTCGGTGACTCGGGCCTCTTGTTCCAGGCTATGATGAAACTTCCCTTTGAAACTGTAAACTGGATTAAAACAATTGGATTTCTATAAAATGCACTCTGTTAATATTTTGTCTCAGCAACACAAAAGTAACTAATACACATTTTACATAGTTCACACACAAATTTACTCATATTTTATCATTAAACTATTTTTCTTAAATATTTATTTATCCACTTATTGGAATTGATAATGATAAACATAACTCAAAGACAATGAAGTAACAATATTTCCCTTTACATTAAATTTTGCAGCAATAATATTTTCATAGAAGTAGTCCTAAAGTATGAAACAAAATGGAAATTAATAATTGTTATAGAGAAAAAGTACAGGAAAAAATTCGGTTTCCTAGTTAAGGTATAATTAAGAGACTTGTGAAAGATGCTACTGATCTAAAGTGTAAATGGCAAGTGAATTTTTAATCATTAGAATACAATTACCATTTTCTTATTTATTTATTTATTTATTTTATTAAGTAGATAGCTTTTGATTAGATATGGACCTATTTTGTATGTAAACAACACTTGTTAGTACCATCCTTTCCCTCCTCCCTGGTCCTTTTCTAAAAAGGCCTTCCTCATTGGGGATGTAGGTCAACCCAATGGGGATTGCGGATTGTGCATTATGGTGGGGATAATGTCTCTGTGCAAAATGTCCTAACTTATGGCTCTAACAATCTTTCTGCCCCCACTTCTGCAAGATTCCTTGAGCCATGCTGGGAGCATTTTAAGTCTACTTCAGTGATTGAGTGTCCTCAGTGTCTGTCTCCTTCAGTCTTGTGCTGATATCAGATTCACTAAGAAATCATCTCTCTAGCTCATTTCCCCAATTCCTCTGTGGTTTCAGCTGGGGCTGGGTTGGAATACAGGTCCACCACAGATCTCAAAAAAAGAAACAGAATCTCCAGCAGAGAATAAAGTCAACACCTTATGGACTTAATTTTTGCGCATGGTGAAATGAGTGGGTCTAAACTCATTTTTCTACATATAGTCATCCTATTTGTCCAACAAAATTGTTGAAGATGCTGTCTTTTCTCCAGTCTACATTATTTGGATCATTCAGTTGTAGTTTCCTGCCCTGAGTCTGGGTCTCCAGTTCTGTTCCCTCTATCTATTTTTCTGTTTTTATTACAGTACTATGCTGTTTTTGTCACTATGGCTTTGTTAATACCAGAGGGTTTTTTTTCCCCCTGAGGATATATTTGGATATATGAGGCCTTCCTCCATTCCATATGAATTTTGAGATCATTCTTTCAATCTGTGAGAAGAATGATGCTGCTATTTTTATTGTTATTTTGTCAAATCTGTATATTGCTTTTAGTAGATTGCCATTTCACAATACTTGTAGTATTTATTCTACCTATCCAGGAGTATGGGAGGTCTTTCCATCTTCTCAAGACACCCTCTTTTTTTTTCTTGAGTATTTTTATATTTTCATTATATAGGTCTTTCATATCCCTGGTTAGTATTATTCCAAGGTATTTCTTAAGTTATTTTGCTATTGTAAATGGGACAGTTTCACTGCTTTTTTTCTCTGTATATTTGTCATGTAAAAAGGCTAGTGATTTTTGTGCATTGATTTTGTATCCTAACACTTTGCCAAAGGAAGTTATCAATCATCTTTAGAAGTTTTGAGATGGAGGCTTTCAGATTATGTCATCTGCAAATAGAACTAACTTGACTTTTTCTTTTTCAATTTGAACTCATTTTATTTCTCTCTGCTATCTTAATACTTGGGCTAGTACTTCTAGTACTTTGTTAAGGAGTCATGGTGAGAGTGGCCATCCCTGTCTTGTTCCTGATCTCAGTAGGATCTCCTGGAAATTTTTCCCCATGAAGTATTATTTGGCTTTAGTTTATGTGGAGCAGTTTGAGAAAAATTGGTTTGAGTTCTTCTATGAAGGTTTGATAGAATTCATCTGAGAAGCCATCTGGTCCTGGACTTTTTTGGGAAGGATTTTTTAAATTACTTTTTCAATCTCTATGGATGTGACAGGTTGTTTTTTTGGAGATTGATCTGCTCTGAGTTCAGTTTTGGTAGGTGGTATGTTTCTAGGAATTTATTCATTTCTTCCAGATTAATTAATTTTGTGGAGCAGAGGTTTTCGAAGTATTCCCTGATGATTCTTCCAATTTTGATGATGTCTGTTGTGATCTCGCCTTTTTCATTACTGATTTTGTTAATTTGAGGCTTCTATTTATTTATCTACTTATTTATTTATTTTTGCTTGATCAATTTGGCCAAGGATTTGTCAATCTTGTTTATTTTATTCTAAGAACCAGCTCTTCATTTCATCATTTTTTTAAAAAAAAATTGTTTTCTTAGATTCCAACTCATTAATTTGTGCTCTAATTTTGATTATTTCTTTGTGTCTTGGGCTCTTTGGGTTGGCTACTTCTTGTTTTTCTAGTGCATTTAGGTGGATAGGTTATTTATTTGGGATCTCTCTGTCTTTGTAATGAAGTCACTTAGGGCTATGAATTTTCTCCTTAGGACTCCCTTCATTGTGTCTCATAGGTTTTGGTATGTTGCGCTTTCATTATCACTCAATTCTAGGAATTTTACAATTTCTTTCTACATTTCTTCCACTACCTAGTCATTGTTTAAAAGTGTGTTATTTAGTCTCCAGGTCTTGGTAGAATTCTTTATGTAACTCTTGTTGTTAATTTCTAGCTTTAAAGCTTTGTGATCTGACATGATACAAGAAGTTACTTCAATTTTCCTGACTTTATGAAGGCATGCTTTATGGCCTAATATTTGGTCAATTTTGGAGAAGTTACATGGGCCTCTGAGAAGAATGTGTGTTCTGTAGAGTTGGGGTGGAAAGTTCTGTAGAAATCTATTAGGTCTATTTGATCTATGGTGTTGTTGAGCTCTATTATTTCCCTGTTGATCTTATGGTTGTATGATCTGTCTATTGATGATAGTGGAGTATTGAAGTCTCTAAGTATGTTGATGTTAGTGTTTATTTCTATTTTGTTGTCGAGTAGATTTTATTTTATAAACTGTGGTTCTCCTGTGTTTGGTGCATATATATTTATAATTGTGATGTGCTCCTGTTTGATTATTACCTTGATGTGTAGGAAGTACCCTTCTTTGTCCTTTTTGATCACTTCTGGTTTGAAGTCTACTTTATCAGATATTAATATAGCAACACCTGCTTGTTTTTTATTTCCATGTGCTTAGAATATCATTTTCCAACCTTTCACCCTGAGGAGGGGTCTATCTTTAATGGTGAGGTGCATTTCTTGAAGACAGATAAAAGGGTCCAGTTTGTTGATCCATCCTGGTAACCTATTTCTTTTAATGGTTGAGTTAATACCATTAATATTTAAGGCTATTACTATGAGGTTTGAATTAATCTTTGACATGTTGAAGTATATTATGGTGTTTGGTGCTTTCTTATGTTATGTACTATTTTGAGTTGTGTTTATTTTGGTTATTGTGATGTTTTTCTTGTTGGCTTTTGAAATTGGCTGTTTGGCTGTTCTGTGTGGAGTATTCCCTTCAGTATTACATGTAGGTTTGGCTTTGTATTCATATATTTACCCAGAGTTGAGTTTTTCAATGAAAAGGTCCCCCCCCACACATCATCTATTATGAGGTATATTTTTGCTGTGTAAAGAACCTTGGGTTGGAAGCCATAGTTTTTCAGACTTTGAAGTGTTCCATTCCAAGCCCTTCTGGATTTCAGGGTTTACATTGAGAAATATGATATAATTCTGAGGGGACTGCCTTGTTATGTTGTGAATTGCTTCTCTCTTGCTGCTTTTAACAGTCTCTGTTTTTGTTTTCATTGTTAAGAGGTTTAACTGTGATGTGTCTTGGAGAATTTCTTCTTCAGTTACTCATTTTAAAAGATATAATGTAATCATCTCTTGGTACAATGATAAAAATATAGATGTTTTACATGGTACAAATTAACATTTAGTTTAAAAGCTATTAAATTATTATTTTTCAATTGAGTATTATGAAAAACATTTATCCACATTAAAAACAAAACATAAAATCAGGTGAAATCCAAATATCTAGAAGTTACAGATTCTCAATACATCTTATATATATTATAATTCTTTTTATCAATTATGAACCCCATTGTTTTAAAAAAACTGGATGTTGGTCATATTCCCATCACATTAGATTCTTAAATCTTTTTGAGGTGAGCATAACATACTGGCCTTTTTGTTAATGCAAGAAACAGAGAGAGAGACAGAGAGAGAGAGAGGGGGGGGGAGGGAGAGAAAGAGAGAGAGAACTGGTGTGCTATGGCCTTCAACCACTGCAATTGAAGTCCAGATGCATGTGCAATCTTGTGAGCTTGCATCACCCTGTTCACCTAGCTTATGTGGAACCTGCAGAACCAAACATGAGTTCTTAGGCTTTGCAGACAAGTGCCATAACTGCAAAGCCATCTCTCCAATTCCAGTTTTACTCTTATAACCCCTCTCCTCTGCAACCATGCCACTGCAGGCATGCCTCTTTCTCACTGCTAGGGAAAACACCCAATCAGAAACAGCTTATAGGAGGAAAGGGTTTATTTCAGATTTACAGATTCCTGAGGAAGTTCCATCGTAGAAGTAGAAGCTATCACACTTTAGCATCCATGAGAGACAGAGAGTGAGAAAGAAGCCAACATGAGTAAGCATCAACAGCCTGAGCTCAAACCGGCTCTCTACACAATGAGAAAATTCAGAAGGGCTGGACTGAAGATCCTCCTCTAGGGCCACACTACCTCCAGCAGGTCTGTGCCTGCTGGAAAATTAAGCAGAAAAGCTTAATAAAAAAAAAAAAAAAAAAGAAAGAAAGAAAGAAAGACAAACCTATGAGGGACATACATTTGCATACAAACCACCACAATCGTAAATGCATCAATCAGTCTCTATAGTGAGAGGCCTCAGGAGGCTGCTTGCCACCTGTGACTTTGACAATCATTTCACCACATCTTCTACAATGTATGTTGCTATCACTGACTATCTTTTATAAGATAAATAATTATTTATTACATAAACGTAAAGCTGTTAATATATGTCATTGTTACTTTAGTACTAAGTTAGGAGTAATTGTGTGCAATTTCAATATAGTGCAGTTTGAAACATGGAAACTGAACAACACACTTTTAAACAATTAATGGATAGAAGATGGAATAAAAAAAATGAAATTGCAACATTTTAGAAATGAATGACAGTGAGAACACAATGTACCCAAACTTATGGGACACAATAAGGTGGTTCTCTGGGGAAAATTCATAACATTAAATGCCTTTATAACAAAGACAGAGAGATCCTAAGTCAATAACCTCACCATCCACCTAAAGGCATTGGAAAAGTATGGTAGTTTGATTCAGGTGTCACCCATAAACTTGGGTGTTCTGAAAGCAGAGGTTCCAAGCTGATGGAGAGTAGGGAATTTATGCTTCCTGGAGGTGGTATACTGTAGGGGGTGGGCTTATGGGTGTTATAGCCAGTTTCCCCTTGCCAATGTGTGGCACACTCTGCTGTTGCTATGGTCCACCTTATGTTGGCCAGGGGGTGATGTCCACCCTCTGCTCATGTCGTTGTTTTCCCTGCCATCATGGAGCTTCCCCCTCGAGCCTGTAAGCCAAAATAAAACTCTTTCTCCCGCAAGCTTCTCTTTGTCAGGTGATTTCTTCCAGCAACACAAACCTGACTGCAACAGTAAAGTGGTACCAAGAAGTGGAATTGCTGCTAGATACCTGACTGTGTGGCTTTGGCCTTTTGGAGCTGATTTTCACAAGGAATGTGGAAGGATTTGAAATCTTGGCCTAAGGGATGTTTTGCAGTGCTGTAAGTACAGCTTGATAGACAATTCTGGTCAGAGTTGAAAGACCTGAATGCAGTAAGAACTATGGACTGTGAGGATTGGTTTATGAGGGTGAAGAAGAGCTTTGCTTGGAGTGGGCTAGAGGCAGTTTGTGTAAAAATCTTGCAGTTATGCCCATGTCCTGAGAAATTGTGCAGGGTTGCTTTACATAGAAATGAACTGGTATGAACAGAGGGAAATGACACAGAATAAATGAAATCTTTGGACCAAAACTGCTGCCCACTCACCTGCAAATTGTTTGAGAGATTAAAACCTTTGAGACTGGGCTAGGTAACCTGCACTGGGGCAAAAGGAAGAATGTAGACTCTTGAAACGGGCCTAAGTGCTTAAGGAGTGTCCTGTTCTTCAAAATCTGCTTTATTCCCCTCCTCCTGGATTAACAAATCCACTCTCTACCTGGCACTGTGGAGTATAAGAAATGGAGGAAAGAGAGGATCGTTGAGTTGGCAACACAGTCTCGAAAATGGCTATGGGCAGCGTGAAGCAAGTTTTGCTGGTTGCCTGCATGGAGACCCCATGGGGCCATGAGGATGAACCGTGGCTTGCAGTGGAGACCCAGTGGAGATGCTGGAACCATGAGATGGCTGTCATAGAGAGCTGCTGACCTCAGATGAAGTTTTCCAGGACTGTGAGTAGCCTAGCTGGAGGGTTGGAATTGGAAGTCCAGAGACTTGTTGCTGTTTGGAGTTATCGAACTAGGAGATTTGTCACTAACTAGAGTGGTTAGACTTGGAGCTACAGAGTTTGGTATTTTCCCTGTTTAAATCATGTATTGCTTAAGTATTTCTTTGCTATGCCCAGTGCCATCTTTTACAGTGTGAATGTTTATTCTATGCCATTATGGGTTTTGGGGGGGATATTTTTTGATATTATGGCTCAGTTAAAAGACCTTGGTTTATGGGTATGTTTGAACATAATTGTAGTTGATAAAAATCTATGGGGACTTTTAAAGTTGGACGAATGCATTGCATTTTACAACATGTATGGAAATCAGCTTATGGGACCAGAAACAGTATGCAGTAGTTTGATTCAGGTTTTCCCCATAAACTTAGGTGTTCTGAATGCTAGGTTCCCAGATGATGGAGAACTGGGACTTAATGCTTCCTGGAGGCAGTGTATTGTTGGGGGCGGGCTTATGGGTTTTATAGCCAGTTTCCCCATGCCAGTGTTTGGCACACTCTTCTTTTGCTATGGTATGCCTTATGTTGGCCAGGGGGTGTCCACCCTCTGCTCATGCCATCATTTTCCCCTGCCATTGTGGAGCTTCCCCTTGAGCCTGTAAGCTAAATAGCCCTCTTTTTTCCCACAAACTGATCTTGGTCAGGTGATTTCTACTAGCAATGGTAACCTGACTGCAACAGTAAAGCAAGAAGAATCTAACCAAAATGCTCCAGATGGAAAGAAATAATTAAGATCAGAGCAGAAATTATTGAACTAGAAACTAAGAAAACAATTAAGAAAACTGATGAAATAAAGAGCTGGTTCGTTGAAAAAATAATGAAGATTGACAAACCCCTGACAATTTGATCAAGCAGAAAAAAACAAACAAACAAACAAAACCAGATTCTCAACTTAACAAAATTAGATAATAAAAAGGGGAGATCACAATAGATATATGTGAATTGGGAGAATCATCAGGACTTATTCCAAAAACATCTACTTCACAAAACTGGATACTATGGAGGAAATGGAAGAATTTCTGGACACAAACCACCTACCAAAGCTAAACTCAGAGTAGATTAATCTCCTAAACAAACCTCTCACACCCATTGAGATTGAAAAGGTAATCAAAAACCTCCCCCAAAAGAATAGTGCAGGGCCAAATGGTTTCTCAGCTGAATTCTATCAAACCTTCATGGAGGAATTGAAATCAACTTTCTCAAACTGTGCCACATAATTGGAAAACGTGGAACTCCTCTTATGGAGCTAGTATCACCCTAAGACCAATACCAAACAGAGATACCATAAGAAAAGACAATTATAGGCCTATTTCCCTGATGAACTTAGATGCAAAGGTCCTGGAAAAAATATATTCACAAACCAAATTCAACAACACATCAAAAGCATTGTCCAACTTGATCAAGTAGGCTTCATCCCAGCAACACAGAGATGGTTCAACATACAGAAATCTATCAATGCAATACACCATATAAATAAGATTAACCACAAAAACCACTTGATCATTTCTATCAATGCAGAAAAGGCCTTTGACAAAATACAACATCACTTCATGATCAAAACATTGGAGAGAACAGGCATGGATGGTGTATATCTCAACATAATAAAGGCTGTATATAAAGCTCCTACAGCCCAAATAATACTTAATGGGGGAAGAGAGAACAAATTCCCATTGAGAACAGGAACAAGATAGGGGTGTTCACTCTCACCTCTGCTCTTCAACATAGTACTGGAAGCCTTAGATCAAGCAATAAGGCAGGAGAAAGAAATAAAATGGATACAAATTGGAAAGGAAGTAGTTAAGTTATCCCTGTTCAAAGAAGACATGATTCTATACATAAATGACCCAAGAATGTCCATCTAAAAACTCTTAAAGGTGATTAACTCCTTCAGCAAAGTTGCATTATACAAAATCAATGCACAGAAATCAGTAGCCTTTCTATATGCAAAAGACAAAGATACAGAGAAAGAGATAATGCCATTGTCCCATTTTCAATAGCAACAAAAAATATCTTAGCATAATTTTAAATAAGGATGTGAAAGACCTATACAATGAAAACATAAAAATAGTCAAGAAAGAAATTGAGGAGGATTTGAGAAAATGGAAAGACCTCCCATGCTACTGGATAGGTAGAATTAGCATTGTGAAAACGGCAATCTTACCAAAAGCAATATACATATAGATTTAATGCAATGCCAATAAAAATCCGAACATTTTTCTTCACAGAGATAGAAAAATTGATCTTAAATTCATATGGAATGGAAGAAGGTCTTGGATATCCAAGCATACCCTCAGCAAAATAAACATCCCTGAAGGCATCACCATACCTGGTCTAAAGCTATATTTCAAAGCCATAGTAATAAAAACAACATGGTACTGGCATGAAAACAGAATTATAGACAAATGGAACAGAATTGAGGACCAGGACTTGGGTGAAGTAACTACACCTACTTGATACTTGACAAAAGCCCTAAAAATGTAGACTGGAATTAAGAAAGCATTTACAACAAATTATGCTAGACAAACTATATAACCATATACAGGAAAATGAAACTCAATCCTCACATCTAGCCATGCACAAAAACCAAGTCCAAATGTATCAAAGACCTCAATCTAAGACCAGAAACTCTGCTTCTACTGGAAGAAAAGACAGGAATAACTTTCCATGATATAGGTGTAGGAAAAGACTTCCTGAATAAAACTGTAGCTCAGGAAATTCAATAATCACTCAACCATCAGGATCTCATGAAACATTTTTTCATAGACAAACATACTATAAGCAGAGCCTATAGATTACTCACACAATGGAAGAAATTTTTTTCTGACTATACAGCTAACAGAGGCCTAATTTCTAGAATCTACAAGGAACTCAAAAACCTGACTAAGATGTGGTATATCTACATGATGAAATTCTATGCAGCAGTAAGGAAAAAGTATACAATGAAATTTGAAGAAAAATGGTCAAACTTGGAACAGATCATTCTCAGTGAACTCACCCAATCACAGAAAGATAATCATTTTATGGTCTCACTCATGTGTGGCTCCTAACATGAATCTGCCTGAGATGCTGACACACCTAATAAGCATTTTGAGGACCAAACAATAGGAACATTGGCTCAGGAGGAGAGGATAAGGTGGGAGGGACCAAAAACTGAACCCAAAGGAAAATGTTTCCATAAAATCCTATATCCTGAAAGACAGACTAAAAGGTTGAACCTTCATCAGGTCCTTAGAAGGAATACCTGAATCACAGGGCATTGGAGAGGGTTTAAAGAAGATTAACCTTAATCTTCTCCTGTTTCTATCTCTCTCCCTCTTATCTCTTTTAAATTACCTATCTTTTTCTTTCTTCTTTTCCCTTGGAGCTGGCCTGTACCAGCATCCACAATGAGCTATTGATTAGATAGACCTACAAGTTTCCCAAAAGAAGATAGATTTCTATCAGAGTACTTGATGACCCACCAAAGGTTAATGGCAAGACCCTGCTGCTGAAGACACCATATGCTGTTGGTACAGAACAGGGAGTAACCTGGCTGTAAACTTGAAGAGACTCAGTCCTCAGATGGTTAGTCTAGTGCCAGAAGGTGCTACATGAGCAACTGGGGGAAAATTACCAACATCTGTCCAAACAATTCATGGTCTAAGATACCCAACAGCAAACAACCTGACATGATATTCACACAAGTGTAGTAGTGGCACACAGCCATGGTGGGTAACCAACTGCTCTTGATATGGCTAACAGATCTGTTTCGTGGAATGGAACCCATAGCTGATACTGGGAAACAAGTCAGAACCATATCCAAAAAAAATGAGCCTGCTCTACATTATCAAGCTCCCACAAATCATGGGCTATACGATGGCCTACACCTATGAAATTCTCTCTAAAATAACAGTAGTGTTCCCATTTATATAGTGCTGACTTCACTCTCCACTGGGCAATTTGCTTCTCATTTTCAGATGGATGCAGAACCTGAGGAGAGAATCAGCCCATCACACCTCACCAGGGCCCCAGTTGAAACCATAGAGTAATTGGGGAAATGAGAATAAGTGCTGCTTTCTTGGTGAACCTGGTACCAGCACAAGGATGAAAGAGATAGACACAGAGAACAATCAACTCCTGCCAAACCAGATATCCAGAGACGCAGAGGCTACCAAGGCCTCATCACTGAAGTAGACCTAAAACAAACCCAACACGGCTCAGGGAAATTTATAGAAGAGTGGGCAGAAAGAATGTTAGAGCCACAAGTTGGGATATTATGCACAGAGACATGCCTCTTCTCCATAACTGATGGCTAATCCCAAAATGTATGGCCCACATTCCCCAATGAGGAGGGTCCCTTCAGAGGGGGGAGGACAGGGAGGAGGCTAACAATAGTACCAACATGGCTGTATATACACTGTGTGCATATGGAATAAAAACAAATAAATAAATATGTATATCTAAAAATAATGTAAAATTTCAACTTCAATTCATAGAAATTAAAAAAAAAATCTACATGTCTTTTCATCAGAGCCATAATAAGAGACCTACTTAGAAGACACATCATCTAATATACCATTAGGAAAAAATAGAATGTTCTTATACACAAATACTGAGATCTGAATAATGCTATCTTGCATTTGTTTTTTCCAAATTTTATTTATTTACTTTGAGAGAGAGAAAGAGAGAGAAAGAACAGACACTCCAGGGCCTCTATACTCTGCAAATGAACTCCAGGTGCACGTACCCCTTAGTGCATCTGGCTTACATTGGTACTGGGGAATTGAACCTAGGTCTTCGGCTTCATAGGCAACCAGCTTAACTGCTAAGCCATATGTCCAGCTCAAACTTGTATGCTTTTGATTAGAAATATATATATATATATATATATATATATATATATATATATATATATATGTATATATATATATATATATATATATATATATATATATATATATATATATGGTTCCTCTGTGCACCAGGGCTTATCTTCTTATAACCTATGTTTTGTTTTGTTTTCCCCCCCCTCCTACAGGTTGAAATTTCTAGGGGAAATACTTAAGGGAAAGAGGTTAATATTTAGTTTCTGAGATAAAAGCTTACTCCTCAGGAAATATAGCTTATATAAAAGGTAACTAACCACAGCATTAAATATTTTAAAAATATTGAAGTTAATTAAGAACAAAATTTCCTTTATTTCTCCAAACACTTCACAGCAACAGAAAAATCTGGAACAGGAACAAGGGTCTCAAAACCACCTTAATATAGGGGCTGAAGAGAGTGCTTAGTGGTTAAGGCACTTGTCTCCACGCCAAAGGACCTTGGTTAGATTCCCCAGTACCCACATAAGCCAGATGCACAAGGTGGCACATGCACCTGGAGTTCATTTGCAGTGGCTGGAAGCCCCAGTGTGCCTATTCTCTCTTTCTCTGTCTCTCTCTCTCTCTCTTTCTCTCTCTCCTCCTCCTTTCCTTTCCCTCTCTCAAGTAAATAAATATAAATCAAATGTTTAATTTTTTTAAACTACCTTAGTACAGAAAGGGAGGAATAATTAATTTTCTTCCCTTTAATAATTTATTTAAATAAAAACCTTTGACAATTTAAATAATGAAATTCTGTGGTATATTTACACACAATAAAATAGAGCTATGTTAATCACTATAGTTTGATAAGTTTTGACAAATGTATAAATATTCTTTAACCAAGTAAAGAATATTTGCACCCCACTAAAATGTCCCAGTCTATTCGCAGCTAATTCTCCACTTCACTCAGTCTAGATTGATTTCTTCTGCACCAGCATGTCATATGAATGGAATTGCACAGGGTGTACTCTTTTTGTTTTGGCTTTTTCATTAAGCATAATGCTACTGTGTTCATCAGCAATTTATCCCATTTTTATGTTCCTAAACCTTCTTAGCCCCTTACCTGTATGAAGAATATATGAGCTATTTTCATCTCAGGAATGTTGTGAATAAAGTTGCAATGCACATGTAAGTAAAATAAAAAGGGGGGCTATAAATTTAAAATCACTGAAGACAATTGGTATGATTATTTAAGCAACATTGATTACTTTTTGAGAGAGCTCTTACATAACCAGTCATTTTATAGAGTTTTGGGTGCTATGAGTCATGTTTATGAGATGAGAAGTAGATATAAATAGAAATTTAAAATCAGCCTTTTAAAATTTTGTTTAAATTTACATGTAATAATGGATTGATTCAATTAGAAACATCAAGTTGGTATTTGTGCATGCAGAAATCAAGATACTAGATGATCAGTGAAGAATAACTGGCCAATTCTCTGCCTTTATAGACATTCTTTCTATGCTATTAGTTTGCAACTTCTCTGAAATCATTTAATTATATATGCTTATGACAGATGAATTTCTGCTTACAAATAATGGCACTAGTTAAATTGCACTTAATATATTTGCAACAGGTGTTAGACTAAGCGCAATTATACATTAATTTAAATATAACAAAACTCAAATTATTACATAGTATATTTCTTTAAGTTTATGGATGAGAAAACAAAAATAAAAGAATTAAGTATGAGATTATGTCTGCCATAAGGAAGAATCTTAATAAATGTCTATGAAGAAGAATTTGCTCTGCATTATTCAAGTATTAATGAAGGTATGGAGATTATTAATAATACAGTTTGTAATTTGTATGCACTTCAAATTAGGAAATAGTTCACAAGACTTAAAGTAGCTTTTGCTTTCATATAACTTTAAACACAGCACCCTGCTTAATTGACTTTCATTTCTGATCTTGCATTCTGTGTTGTGTTTTCATGATATATAGGCAGAATAAAAAGAGCCATATGTATTTTATGAGTAAACACCTGAAGGAATTGAGATAACCAGCTGTTGCACGTGTGAGTTTCCCTCATTTGTGATGCTCATATGTTGCCCATTATATGTTGTCTGCAAAAGGCACAGGGTGCAATCATTGCTCTCAAAATAATCTTACAGGGTCATGGAGTAGGCTCCAGCAGAAGCATTATGCTGATTATGGTGGTATTCGCTACCTTAATTATGCTCTCTATTTGCATTATTCAGAGCACATTTGCTGCCAAGACACTGCTATGATGTCAATGCAATCACACTGATTCTCTGCTGCCTCAGCACTGCTCCAACGCAAGTTCTTACCATGCGAAATTTGATCACTAGGCAATTGGGTATTTATATCACCTCAATCAAAAGGGTATTTGACATAAGTCAAATGTGCTCTGTTCAAATCTTAAATAAGAGCTTTATATCAGCTGGATAAAGAGTTAACATATATTCAGATTTATCAATGTACTAAAAGATATTTACTAAAAATAAAACTGCTAACATTTTTACATATGTAACCATATAAATGACAATTTAATGACTCAACATAGTACAAATAATGATTCTTGATGCCTAAGGACCTGTAAAGGTTCTATTTTTTATTGATGAAATGTAAGCCAGGCATGGTGATGTGGTGGGAAATGCCTGTAAACTCATCCTTTGGGAAATAAAGGCAAGATGTATCATAAGTTAAAAATCGGCCCAGGCTACATGAAAATTTTTCTTAAACAAAAATTTACAGCTGGAGAGATGGCTTAGCAGTTCAGGCTATTTCCAGCAAATCCAAAATTTCAATTTCATACTACCTACATAAAGCAAATACACAAGGTGGCACATGTGTCTGGAGTTCATTTGCAGTGGCTATAGGCCCTGGCATGCCCATTCTCTCTGTCTCTGTAAAGCTGCTTTTTCCTCTCTCCCTCTTTCTCTCTCTCAAATAAATAAATAAATGAATAAATAAATTAAAGAAATAGGAAAATAAAATAAAGGAAGAAGTAAAAGGATAGTAGGAAGGGAGAGAGGTAAAAAAGAAGGAAGGAAAGAAGGATGGAGGGAAGGGATGTAGGAAGGGAGGGAGTAAGAGCATACATTTTAAAATATTACTTAACTCTAACGTTTATCCATACTGAGATTTTTATACTACTATATCCACTAATCAGGAGGCTAAATGAGCATTCACTTTACTCATTCACATACTTATAAGTCATTACAGTAAATTTTTCTTCATTTCAAGAACTGTATCAGGCAATAGGAAAATAAACTATAATATATAATGGCATGGTTGCAGTCAGGTTCACATTGCTGGCAGAAATTACGCAACCAAGTGCAGCTTTTGTGACAAAAGGGTTTATTTTGGCTTATAGACTCGAGGGGAAGCTCCACAATGGCAGGGGAAACGACAGCACAAGCAGAATGTGACCATCCCTCCCTGGCTAACCTAAGGTGGACAATAGCTGCACATTACACCCCACTTCCAACAATAGAATAAGGCTCAGTAATCCTCTATAATCCTTTAGTAAAACCCATCTCATGGTCAGTGTCTGTTTAGATACATTCTGAAATAACTCCAGAGAGTGGAAACTTTGATCCTGGACTGGTGTTAGGTACATGTTCAGAAAGGGATAACGTGTCCCCTAAGGATGTTTTAGAGCACCTTCTGATTCTTCTTTTCTGCCTAAGCATAACCGGGTGTACATTTGATTCAGTCAGATACATCATGGTCAGGGGTGTGGGCAGGAAAGTAAGGCTCATAAAACTCAAGCCTGTGAGTCAAATCAGGGAGCCATTCAAATTACACTCGCTAATACACAGCTTTTCCTTCTCAACTCCTTAAAAGAAGCTCCAGACATCAGCCCAGCTCATGTAAACTAGATGAAGCACTCTGCTGCTCCCTTACAGCATGAAGGCCCTCCCTTTCTGTTCTTTTACTTTCTGACAAAACCTTTTGCTGCTTTACTTTTTCTATACATCTTTTCCAATTCTTTGAACAAGATGTCAAGAAAATAGAAACACCCACATAGACACTACCAGGTACATCCTCATGTCTGTGAGATAAGCACAGTTTTGAGTATTTCCCTGTCTCTTCATGTTAAATTCTACACCTTCAATTCCCTGTTTTCTCTCTTTGTACTTTTCTTGCCTCCTATTACTTCAGCCATTCTTTAACCTGTAGCCTTTAACAGCCTCCGTGTTTTTAACCACATTGTTGGAAATGGCCATAAAGAAACACAAATCTTCCGTCTTGCTGTATGTAATCTTAAGTGGGCCCTCAGTGCTACTCAGAAAACCTGCTATATTTTTCTATTTACTTACTTTTCCACTCCTTCAAGTATTTTACTTCCTACATCTCTCTTAGATTTAATGACCTTGCCCTTGTGTGTTTCCAATAAAATAAACAGTGCTGTGATATTAGGAGGCCCCAGAAACAAAACTTCTCTTACTTTAACACCATCCACAGTACTGATATATTCCATCTGGTGCCATATATTTGTCCTGTTTTCAGCTGAACAGAATAAACTGCCTTTGCTCCCCTGTATAGTGAAAGTCCGCATGTTGTTCAGGAACAACTTCCTCTTTTGCCTTCTCTAGTTCTATCCTATATTCTTTCCTTGTTGCATTTTTATTACTTTTTTTTATTTATGAGAGGGGGGAGGCTGGGAGACAATGGGTATGCCAGGACTTTCAGCAATTGCAAACATACTCCAGACACATGTGACACCATGTGCATCTGGATTTCATGTGTACTGGGCAGTTGGACCTGAGTCCTTAGGATTCACAGGCAAGTGCCTCAACCACTAAGCCATCTCTTCAGCACTCCTTTTATCCCTCAAATCATCACACTTTTCCTTTTTATTGAGTGGCTACTCTTATGATGTCCTACTATTCTTTAGGGAAAGGTCTGCTAAAAATGTTTCTCACTCTCTTTTCATCACTGATTTTCTTCAATGCTCACTTCAACAGGCATGCATACTGTAATCATGATACCACCACAATGTTCCTCAGGGAAATGCTTACTTCTTAGCCCTTTGCATTCTGAATGTCTTGGCATTGCCTGACTCCACAGATAACTTTTATTTTAAGAGGATTTTTCATTTCTTAGTTTCTAAGGTACTATGAACACTTAAAATATCTTCTTATCATAGATTTTTCTCAAGTCTTTTCTATTTCATCTTTCTCTTTTCAAAATTTAAATGTTGGCCTTTCAAAGGACATAGTTCGAGGAACCTCTTCATTCATCAGTCTCTACTTGCATACTTGCACCATAGGCCAGTGGCTCATTCAACCTGAAAGCAGAGAACATTTCTGAAATTGCCTAAAACATTGTGGCAAGATTTTACTTTTAATAAAACAAAACAGAAGTTCATTGAAAATACCAGAGAACAAGCCAGGCACAGTGGCACATGCTTTAATTCCAACACTCTGCAGGCAGAGGTAGGAGGATTGCTGTGGATTCAAGGCCACTCTGAGACTAATTGTGCATTCCAGGTCAGCCTGGGCTAGAGTGAAACTCTAACAAAAATAAAAGAGAGAGAGAGAGAGAAATAAAGAAAGAAAGAAAGAAATCAAAGACAGAAAATACCAGAGAACATCATGCATAATTAGTATGTAAGAAACAGGTACTTTATACCCTAAGAATCTCTACTTATAACATCTTATATTGACACTCCATCAAGTGAAGGGCAAATTTAAATAACCAGGAATACACAGCATACAATTTACATGTTAAAATTCCCTGAAAGCATTTTTGAGAAGTTATTTCCATCATTTATCAATATATAAGCCTGTAATTGTCCCTAATTTATTATCTTATACAATTGTACTTAGCAATGTGACTGTGAGGAATCAGACTCCACTGGAAGACTTTTAGAACTTCCCTAACATGATTGTATTGGGAGCACAGCTGTGTGAATCACGGATTGAAGATGAAGGTCGTTAGATGAAATTTAGAAAGGAGTTGTGAGAACTGTGCCTCAAGATCTCTCCATAGCCAGTGATTGTCTACACAACCTCCCAAGGTACCATGTTCTGTAATTTCATGCACACTGTAGTAAATTCATGAATTTTGAGCAGCTCTATTTCATGGACAGGTGTTCTAGCTATATAAAAATGAAGAATTAAAGGAGAGATGGCTTAGCAGTTAAGGCATTTGCCTGCAAGATCCAAAGGATCCCAGTTTGATTCTCCAGGACCCATGTAAGCCAGATGCACAAGGAGAACATGCATCTGGAGTTCATATGCAGTGGCTGGAGGCCCTGACATGCCCATTCTCTCCCTTTCTCTGCTTCTTTCTCTCTCAAATAAATAAATAAAGTATGTATAAGAAAAATGGAGAATGCTGGCTGAGTATCAGCATACATCACTCTCTGTTTCTACCATTTTTCACCCAGTGTCACAAGGAAATGCTGGGTACCGGTTTCTGCTATGCTTTTCCAGCATGGTGGACTCTACTGGTTGTTATTGTAAGCCAAATCAAACTCTTTCCTTCCCTAAGCTGTCCCAACAGTGAGAGATTAACTGTTACAATTACTAATCACTCACATTATTTTCGTATCATTAAAAAAGTCTGGATTGCACTAAACATTATCAATTTTTTCAGTCCAATTTTTATTCTGGCAAAATTAATATCTGCCTTATGGCCCTAGTACCCACTGTCACCCCTGGCAACAATAATTTTAGCTTAGATCTTGAAATTTTTAGATACTTCTTGTTATATTAGGTCTTAACATCAACCCCTTTAAAAAGTCCTCTGACTACTAAGTTTAAAGCATCATAACCCCTTTACATTTTTGACATTCTCTTTCATGAGTACTCCTTATCAAAAAAGTGATTTCTGTTTTATTTATTTATTTATTCATGGAAGCATTCATGTATGTATGCATTCATGCATCTGCCTATTTATGTCCCTTGTAATTGCAATATTAAATCTATGAAAAATAATTTAACCTTTTTCCCACTGTTAAATACTAATAGAACATGACTTGAAACTTAATAAACTAAGAGCAATTATATTTGCTATAAATTCTCATATTAGGGTCACTGTAACTTAGTAATAAAACACTTCATCATGGGATTCACATTTTATCTACAAATCAATAAACCCATGATTGAATTTTTTGTAAGTGCAAGTTGAACTTCCTGAAAGTAAACACAGAGAGGTTTCAGTAGAGTCTATCTATTAATTCCCAGAGAAAATAAAACTGGTAAATTACCTTGACAAAAAAGACATCAAGAGGGAAGAAGCTAGCCAAGAGTCCACATCAGTTGAAGCCCCAGAGAAGTAACCCTGCTTTAATCATGCAGGAGTGCTATGGGGACAATAGAGGTCATAACGTGAGGTTGATGCTAGCAGCACCCAGGGGACTTGAGTATTGCTAATATGCTCTTACCTTTAGGATTTAACTATAGTCTACCACTTCTGACACAAATTCCTGGTCCCATGTATGATTCAGATACAAATAGTAGCTAGGCATGGTGGCACACACGTTTAATCCTAGCACTTCAGATGTTGAGGTTCTAGAAGGATCCATGTGAGCCTGAGACTATACAGAGTGAGCTCTAGGTCAGCCTGGGTTAGGGTGAGATCCTACCTTTAAAAATAAAATAAAATAACAACAACAAAACAGTAAGTACTGGAAGTCTGAGGACAGCACTTCAAAACAAAGATAATGAGCAAAGTAGCATAGCAGCCAAAAGGAGGCTCCTGACAGGGCTCCAAGGAACATGCTTGGAACCAAGAAGGTCTGTCTCACAATGGAGTGTCCCAAGAATAAGGTGAAGAACTAATCTTCCTTACCTAAAATGAGAAACAGAAAGTCAAAACCTTAAAAAAAAAAATCCTAGTTTGGCTTTAATAACAAAGTAAATGCTTAAAGTGAAATGGAATGCTTATACTCAAGATGCTAGTATATACAGAGTTTGTTCATGGTAAAATTCGTCAATAATGGGCTAAAGAGATGATAGGTGATAAAGAACTCGCTGTTGAAGTGTGAGCACTTGAATTCGATCTTTCCAAAAACCCATGTAAAAAGCTGAAGCCGAGAGAGGATTCTGTAATTCCAGCACACTGACAGTATGATGGGCACTGGATACAGGAGAATTTCCTTGAAGCTCAAGCCAGAAGCAGCACAGAAAAAAATGAAGAAAGACATCCAGAGACATACTTTAATAGAGTGGAAAGTGAGAATTCAACCAAATGTGGTGGTCCTCCAAAACATGAGGTGGTATGTGTGTGCCCACAGTCTCATACTCACATGAACACACAAATGCACACATACACACAGACACAGACCACACACACACACACACACACACACAAACTGGTCATTAGTCAATAAGAAATAGGGTATGTTTTTATTTCTACAAGTGCTGATGGAAATAAAGTGATGGGCATATATCAAACTCGATCCCCAGTGGAACTCCATATTAATTTCTACTTGAAACAAAGATGAGATGTCAAAATGTAATTATATACTGATAGAATAGTAGAGATTATGGGAGAATAAGAGCAAGGAGATATATTTTTTCTGACCACTCCATAGGGGTAAAAATGGCACAGTGGGAATTTGACTCTGCTAAATTTTATATAAACTGCATAAAATTAAGCCAAAACACCAAGAATTACAAAAATCTATGGCAGCTTTATAAATCATACTAAGTTCAATAAAGGTCAATATATAGAATATTATACACACATACACCATATATATATGTATATATGTATATACATATTTTTTTCCTTTTCAAAGATAACTAAGTTCATGAGGAAAGTATTCACATAACTTATATTTTCCCTTAGAAGTTTTCAAAGTATATAAAATGTGATTTTTATTAGTGTTGTTTTTTAAATAGAAGGAAAGTTTCTGGTTGCATGTGGCACCCTTTGTCCTTCCAAATTTTCTTCCTCAAATATTTATTTTCCTTTTTCACATAATTGCAAAGGCATATGCACTTTTAATCTATGCACATACATATGTATCAATGTAAATTAGAAATGTACTTTTCAAGAAAGAAATGGTTAAAGGCTTGTGGAGAGTCATAATAATATGCAAATAGCTGAAGGTTAAAAATATTAAAAATAACAAGAGCTTGTTCTAGCTTAAAGCATAGACAACCATGCTAATTAGTAAAAATAAAAATTAATTAGATATGTGCAAGTATTTCCATTAAATTTCGAGACCATTATTTTCCATCATAGCACACTGTCCTCTCTTTTATCATAGCTGTAGATCATTATTAACTCTCAATTCTCAAAAATAAAGTAGAAATAGAGGTTAAAAGTTACATCAATATGTTAAGAGAATAGTTGTTTTATATTCACTTTAATTTTGATACTTATATTAAATGGCTTTGTTTTATAAAGTTTGTATGCAAATTTTCTATAAATATATTTACTTCATAATTTGTCCTGATTCATGTAACATTTTAGAGAACCATCTTTAGAATTACAAACTTGTTCTTTAATATGCTAACTCCATCAATTTTTCACAAGGAAAATAAGACTCAATGGAAGCTAAGCCCTTCTCATTTTCATATGATTTGAAAGAAAAATCTAAGAGCAAATCGAGGTCATAATAGAATATATGATTAAAAATGCAGTACATTGTTTACAATTAAAGACTGCACACTATAAAAGGTTTATTATTAGGTCAAATTCTATCAGCTCTTTGAAGAATTATGATAGTTTGGACAACTGTGGATACATGTATAATTGCCATACATGATCTGTAAAGTGTGTACTTATATAATTCAGCATTATGAGCATTCTTGTACCAGGTCATACAGAAGAGTTGGTTAAAATAACATGTATTAGTCATTAAGCTAACAATGGGGCCACATGTGTTCAATATAAATGTGAAAGTAAAGCTTCACACACTCAATGAACTATCACTTAAATGTCTGAAGTTTTCTAACTGTCACAATACATCTTCATGTATTAAAAATTGAACATATTATTAGATAATTTAATAGTCATAAATTACTCTTACTCTCCATCTGGATTCATCACCATCACTGCTTTTGATCCAGTTCATTTTTTCTGGCTGTCAAGTTTAAAAATAGAACATTTAATTGTTCTGCATTTAGTTATCTTCAAAAAATGCATGGGGCACTTTACCTTATGATGTAGAACTTTTCCCATTTATTCCATATTATTAATGTGTAAACACAAGAAATTATATTTGAGGGTAAAAAATAGAATATTCAGTATTAGACTCCAAAAAATATAAGTTATTTTATCATGATGGCAGCACACTGATAGTTCTGTCTTCTAAGGACAAAAAAGGATGAAATACAAGGCTTAATATTATCTCTATTACATTAAGTAATCGTTGTAGTCATCTTCCCATTGCTGGCACAAAGCACCCAACAAAACGCAGATTTTCCCAGGTATTGAGGCACACGCTTTTAATCTCAGGACTTGGGTGGCAGATGTAGGAGGATCTAATGTGAGTTTGAGACTAGTCTGAAACTACATAGTGAGTTCCAGGTCAGCCTGGGCTAGAGCAAGACTCCACCTCAAACAAAAGCAACAAAGTAGATTTGGGGAGGGTAGAGCTTATTTTGGTTTAAAGATTTGAGGGGAAATTCCATGATAGCAGGGGGAAATGTGGTATGAGCAGAGGCTGGACATCACTTGCTGGCCCACATCAGGTAGACAACAGACTCCAGAAAATGTGACAAACACTAGCAAGGGCAAGTTGGCTATCATGCCTGCAACATACCTCCTTCACCAAGGTGCCAATTCCCAAATCACTGTCAACATGGATCCTGTAATTCAGAACACATGAGTTTGCAGGGAATAGCTAATCAAATCACCACATTCTTCCCCCTGTTCCCATAAACTCTTGAACATCCATGATGTAAAATGCAATACAGTTAGTTCAACTTTAAAAGTACTATATAGATTTTTTTTAATTAATCCCAATAGTGATCAAACATCCCCATAATCTAAGATCTCTTAATGAGCCATAAAGCAACAAAAGACATAATACCACGGAATAAATATTTACACTGAAAAAGATGGCATTGGACATAGCAAAGAAAGATTGAACCAATGCAAGATTTATACAAACAGGGAAAATATCAAATTCTGTAACTCCATGTCTAACAAGTCTCCAAGTCCAATAATTCAAACCAGTGGCATGTCTTTGAGGTTAAAATTCTGCCCCTTCAGCTAGAGTGCTCACAACCTAGGGAACAATGCATCCTAAGATGACAGCTCTCTTCCATGGCTGTCTCACAACCCTGGGATTTTAAAAGCGCTAAGGTCTCTACTATAATCCATGGTTCAATCTCATTTCTTTATCATGTCTCCATTCAGGTACTCCAACAAGCGTACTTCATATTGCCCATGGCCATTTCTAAAACCAAAAAACTTCATTGCAAATTCAATGACCCTCTCTTTTCTACCTTTGTTAAACTCCATATTACCAGGTGAGCTATCAATTTGTTAATCCGGGGTGGGGGTGGGGATTAAACTGACTTTGAGGAACAGGGCACTCCTTCAGAAGTCAAGCCCCTTTCTTGAAAAGAGTACAAATTCTTCCTACTGTCCCCAATGCAGAACAGCTACCCAAATATCACTAATTGTAATCTCTGAAATAATTGCAGCTGAACATATAGGAGTTTTAGCAGAAATCTTTCATTTTTCTGTGTGTCATATCCTTCTCATCACATCAGATCATTTCTACACAATGAACCATTATACAAGTTCTCAGGACATGGTGAAATATAGCAAACCTCTCACACAAACTGCTTCTAGCTCAGCCCATATAGAGCTATTTCTTACTCTCATAAGCAAAACCTCAGTCCATAGTTCTTACTGCATTCAGGTCTACCAACTCTGACCAGGATAGTCCATAAAACACTAACCTTCATCACTGAAAGGAGCTCTTAGACCAAAGTTGCAAACCCTTCCTCATTCCTCCTGCTAATTAATTCCAAAAGGCCAAAAGCCACACAGTGTTTTTATACCAGTTAACCCCATCCTGGTACATGTTGCATGTACCTTCTCATTGCTGTCACAAAGCACCTGACAAAAAACAGCTTGTGGAAGACAGGGATCTATTTGGAAAATTGACTCAAGGGGAAAATTCATAATGGCAGGGGAAATTATGTCATGAAAGAAGACATTACCTCTTGGTCAACATGAGCTGGACAACAGCAGCAGAAAGGTATGCCACACCCTGGCAAGGGGAAGCTGGTTATAACACCCATAAGCCTGCCTCAAACAGCACACTCTTTCTAAGATGCTCCAATTCCCAAATTGACACCTGTGGGGACCCAGAATTCAGAACAGATAAGTTTATGGGGAACAGCTAATTCAAACCATTACAGTAATGTACTCATGACAAATTCTAGATTTTTCTATTTCTCAATACAACAAAATAGGTACATAATAAGGGAACACAAAATACTGAATGGGAAAATGCTTTAACATAGTGCATAATATAAGTAGTCTAAATATTACTATATAAATATTAATAGCAACAACAAAACAGGACAATAAATGGAAATATTTAATTCTCCAGAGATATTTTCTTTTGTCAGTAGGTTAGATTTAATGTCTATAAAAATCAAAACAGTTTTATTTTAAAATAATGGAAAAATAACTACATCTAACTTAGTATTTAGAAGGGAAAAATTTTTAAAAAGTGAAGTATTACTAGAAATAACATTTGGTACGAAAGTATAAAATTTTAACTAATTTAATGTTGGTCAAAATATTCTCCTCATCACCTTAATTATCATCATCACCATCATCTTATTCATCAATCATTCATAAGGACATATATCTAGGCAGTGTTTGTTTCTCCTAAGGGTGAAAACAAATTCAATAAGTATATCTACCTTCACATGAATGACTTAGAGCTTATGTTACTGTGGTTCTCAAATAAAAAAAAAAAATGCCTTAGCATCAGAATTGGCCAGTCACTATATTCAGAGCTATAATAGCAGCATGACTACATTTCACATTTCAAAATTGCAAAGGTGATACACATATTTTTCGTTTATCCAGATAACTAGACCTCAGGCACATGGTCACAGATAAAGCAAAGAAGGTGGAGGAACCTCTTGTCACTGAGAAGGATAGTAACTCATCAGTCCCTACACTGCTTTGAGTGAAGAAACACATCCTAAGACTTGATCCTCTAGAAGAGTGAAGTTACTCTTTCCTATGATACAGAACACTACCAGAGGATCATCCTGGGGAAGAGATATGGTTTGAGAAATAAAATGCTGGAGATATTTTTTAGACCTATAACTCGTTTTACCTTGGAAATAGTCATTTTCCCTTACTAGGAATAAATACCTGATATACTCCTAGCTAAGCACAACAAAAATATTGTAAAGAAGGCATGTTTTTCCTCTAGAAACCACAGTATCCTAGTGGTTATAGAAAATCATTACAGGAGCTCTATGCTAGCAAGTTACTGGAGCAATTTATCAATGTGGGTAAGAGTGAGTTAGGAATTTAAAAGAGCTATGATTCAAAGTAAAAACTGAGGTGGAGTGTGGTGGTAAAACTAGGAGAAAATGCACTGGTGTGAGAGTTGAGAAGAAGAAAGGTACATTTTGCAAATAATTAAAAAAAAAACAGATCTTTTGAGGTGAAATAGGCTCAGAAGCACAAAGGGTAACTGTTCTCTCTTATATGCCTATTCTGGCTTCAAATTTCTAGTTTAGTGGCTATAAGTTAAGAGTGTCTGTAGAAACCAAGGAGCTAGAAAGGGGCCGTGTAGGGTGGTTTGAGAGGGGGTTGCTAGTAGATCATATGGAACCTCAAAGTAGAAAAAGGTTAAATTGGAAATGAATGGTTTAGGCAGGATATAGTGCGGAGGTGAGTGAAAGAAGTGGTGGGAGGCTGATCAAAACTAAAGTTAGATGAAAATCTACAAGAAGGCATACAATCAAGTTAAAAAAAAAATCCAGACAGAATGGAAATAATCAAAAAATCAAATGACAACAAATGCTGCTTAGGGTGTGGGGAATGAGGAATCCTCATCTAACATGGTGGGTGTTGCAAATTTCTACTGCATGGAGACTCTTCAAAAAGTTGAAAATAGATCTACCACTGGATCCAGATGTACCATTTTTGGGAATGCACCCTAAGGACTTTTTAGTAGGAAGATACTTGCTGAGCTATGTGGGTCACTGCTCTATTCACAATAGCTGGGAACTGGAAGCAGCCCAGATGCATAGTTAATGAAGATGTGGCACATGTACACAATTGAATTCTACTCAACATTAATAGAAAATGAAATAATAAATTTTGCTAGAATATGAATAGACATGGTAAAAATCATACTATGCAATGTCACATAGACACAGAAAGACAAATGCTGCATGTTATTTCTCATATGCAATTCTGAACTTGGAACAAACTGAGTTGATTGTAAGTGCTAGAATGCATCAGGAGTGTTGACATGGAACTAGAACGAAAATGGTATATACTGAGGGTAGAGAAGAAGGGGAATTGAAGAACAAATTGAGGGACAGAATATAAAGTGTTGTAGGGCCTTGTGGGGATGGGAAATGGGATAATGAGGGAGGAGTACATATAAACAATGATGTTATGATCCAGTACCAGAGAAGTCTTCTTCCTGGATTTACAACCAAAATATTTAACCTTTTGTTGTTGTTGATATTGTTGTTTTTAAGGTAGGTTCATTCTCTAGCCCAGTGGTTCTGAAATTTACTATGTAATCTCAGGGTGGTTTCCAACTCATGGAGATCCTCCCATCTCTGCCTCCCAAGTGATGGGATTAAGGGCTGGCACCACCACACCTGGCTAAAATATATAACCCTTAATAAGAGGAGGGGGGAAATTATCTGGGCAGAAGTGCCCTTTAGGGGAGTAGACACAATAATCCTAAAACCATGGATACCTGCTGATAAATCACAATACTAGAAAGGGGTTACATTGCACAGTGAGCTGTTGGTACAGGAGAACCATGAGGTTCCTAAAACAATGCTGGCCATTGCCAAAGCAGAGTTAAATAGGAAGACCACATTGCCAGGAACCCTACAGGCCATGGACACAAGACATTGAGAGGTCATGCTAGAACCTAGGCAAAGTTATGGAGGAAGGGATTTATTGAAGCTTATATGCCCAAGGGAAGTTCCATCATGGCAGAAGAAGTTGGCCCACTTTCACAGGTCTATGAAGAGAGAAAAGCCACCACCAGCACCTAGAGCAAGCACACTCCAGGAACCCCATGCTAAGCTCAGGCAGTTTGCATATCTGTTGACAGGAATTCCCCAAACATACCTTAGGACCCTAGGATCAGTTCACAGTGACATTGTGGCCAGCCAGGCAGCTGGAGATCTGTTACAAGCATAAAAAAAAAAAAAAAAAACACTCCTGAATATACTGAGGGACATTTGTTTTGTGGACTTAAAGTAGTGTTTGTGTTTTGAGACAGTGGGTAGGAAGCATAGTTATTTAGGCCTTATTCTGAATTCCTTGAAAGTCATTCTTGATTTTATACTTTATTTCATTAGTTAGAATGTCATGCTTCCTATTTGTGTTTACTTTAATATATATTTCAAGATATTTATAAGATGAAGCTATATCTGCAACTTGGGCTTATATTGTCTTTTCTTAAATAGCTTTATTTGAATAGCAAATTAGTCTTCAAAATACTATATTCTAATCTGAAAATCACTACATTTAACCACTCCTATTGCCAAATTAACATATCTCAAGTTTTCCAGTAATGTGGTAAAGTTTTCCCACCTGTTGAACTTGTCTTACTATTTAACTCAGATACACAAACTCACAATAAGCCAATCTATCACCTAATTCACACACACACACACACACACACACACACACACACGCTTCTTCATACAATGCCCTAATACTGGTTACTGAATTTTTTGATTATTAGTATCCATTTGCCTTTGGTTTTGGGCACTGTGTTCTCTAACATGCATTTCTGTTGTAGTTTTAGAGTAACAGTATAATTGTCATGGAAATAAAGTAAAGAATGGATAAATATTGAAGGTCATCATAGTTATACAAATATTTCATGTTCAGTTTATTAACAAATTTATTTGCAACTCTAAAAAGGCTTCTTCTTGTATATACTGGATCATACCATTGCCTTTCACATCTTCTCACCACACACACACACACACACACACACACACACACACACACTCACTCACTCACAAACAGACAAGGCCTTATGCATATTTTACTCCTTTCAAGATAAAACAAATCCACTTAAGTACATGTTTTGTTAATGAATGATAACTTGCAGCACTTTGCAACTAAGGCAAAATTCAACAACTATAGATCAATCATGACATAAGAGAGTAAAATATTTCTCTAAACTATACAAGTTTCAATAGCTCACTAATATCAAGGAATAGACTAACCAATATTAAGGAGCTCAAAACTATTTAAGAACATTATCCTTGGGCTATTCTTGTAAATGAATTCACAGTAGGATAAGATAAAATATAATTGAGTGTTAGAAAATATTTCTTTGGGCTTATTTATATTTTTAGTTAATATAAGTGTTTTATTTCATAAACTGTGGCATTCTACATTCTGCAATGCAGAATCCTGGCACAAAATTGCCACAGAACAGGGAAGTTAAAAGAGAACACATTTCATCAATGCTCTGGGAACATTCATAGTACCGTGGTGATGTATGAGCAAAGGAAACTAACAGTACATCAATATATTACTTTGATTAGAATGCTGACACATGAGTATGCATCTGAGGAAAGTCAGAGTGCAGAGGTAAATAAATTCTCAGGTATGGCAATAAAAAATTGAGAAGTAGCAAAAAGGATAAATATTATGGACAATAAGAAATTCACAGACTGAATGAAGTGACAAAGGAGTTTACTGAAAAGGAGAAGACTTGTGAACAAATGGGTTTGACTTAGGGATTCTTCATTCAATTGCAGAAATTAAATTATGGAAGCAAACAGAATGGTATGATATTTAATAGCAAAAAATAAGTGTTTTTGATTAGAACATATTGACTAATGTTAGTTAAATTATAGTGATACACTTAAGCCAGTCTTCAATTCACATGATCCCTCTTGGATAACCGTGAAAATAAATGTGTTCCTTAAGTCACAGGATCATTCTTAAGTCATTTTATAAGAATATTTAGAATTACTTCTTTTTTAAAAGAAATAAAAAGCTCATAGAAAATTTTGTCAAATATTTTATTGGTTATATAATTGTCTGTGTACAATAAGAGGCAAGTGATACAAATATTAATTTTAACCAAATCACTCAATATTCCTTAAAATATTTTGTAATTAGCACACATTACAAAGTCTTGGCTATGTATGCGTCCTTATATTGTCTCAAAGAGATTAAAGGGATATTTGTTACTGAGAAATGACACCCCAAAGAGCCCACACTTGATGTTAGAGTAAGAAAAGTTTTGGATGAGATTGTTCATGACAGAGAAACAAGATTGGATTAAAAGAACATTTTCAGTGGGTCATACATCCCAGTGCTCAGTGAACAGTCTTAGTGAACCTGAGGGAGACCTCACTTGTTGATGTACCACATACACAGAGAAGCTAAGAGTACATCAACATGTGCATTTAATTACAATACCAACACGGGAGTATGCATCTGAGGAAGAAAAACTCAAAGGGTAAATAAACTCTCAATCATGAAAAGCAACTAAGTTTATGCTTTCTTTCTATCTGAACACTATATGTGGGATTCAATATGATCAGTATAAATTCACCTTCACATTGTCATATTATTTTCATGTTATTTCAAATTTATGGTGTTAGAACTATGTCAAGAGTTTTGATGAATGTTCACCATACAATTCAACTCCCAATATTATCAAGGAGTTGTGCTTCATCTGTACATATCACATGCATACAAGCATATAAATGGATACATGCTGCATGCACATGAATAATTCACAATACAAACAAAATATCAACATGCTTAAAACCATACTGATAATAAAAATATAATTTGCATACTTTATAATCTTTTAAATGTTGGCAGTGTACAACATTTAAAAAGTGTCACATTTTCCATATGCTATTTGAATTTATGTAAATCCTTATCCAAAGCTATACTAAAAGTCATAGTAACAAAACTAGCATGGTATGGATGCAAAGCAGAGATATAGACCACTAGAACAGAGGTCCTGGCCCTTAATTCAAGCGACCACAGCTACTTGATCTTTGACAAAGCAGACTACAATCTTCCCTGGAGAAAGATAGTATATTCAATAAATGTTGATGGATAAATTGGACAATCACATGTAGAAACATGAAAGTAGACCTACCCCTCTCACCATGCACAAAAATCAACTCTAAGTATACTAAGGACCTCAACATAAGACTTAAGATTCTTAATTGCCTGGAAGAAAAAATAGGGGGAACTCTCCATGATATAGGAATGGGTAAAGACTTGCTGAATAATAACCTGGTAGCCCAGGAAATTAAATAATCACTGAACCAGTGGAATTTTCTGAAGCTTAGAAGCTATTATTATAACATTTAAAAAGTGTCAAGCTTAGAAGCTATTACTATAAACAGGCTGAACATATTACCTAGAAAATGGTAGAAAATTTTCACCAGCTATGTCACTGACAGAGGCCTAATATCTAATATCTACAAAAAAATTCAAAAATACTAAAAAATAAAACATCAAATAATCCACTCAAACATGGGGCAGGGAACTGAATAGGGAAGTCTCAATGGAAGAAACACTAATGGCTAATACTCACATAAGAAAATGTTCAACATCCTTAACTATCAGGGAAATGCAAATTACAACAACTATGAGATTCCAACTTACTGCAGTCTGTATGGCAATTATTAAAAAAAAAATCAAATGACAGTAAATTTTGGTGAGGATGTAGAAGAAAAGGAACCCTCATTCATTGCTGGAGAGAGTACAAAATTATAAAATCACTATGGAAACCAATATGAAAAAGATGAAAATAGAGCTACCAAAAGACCCAGCTATCCCACTACTGGGTATTTACTCTATAGTCTCCATACTTCACTGCAGAGATATTTGCTCAAGCATGTTTATAGGCGCTCAATTCACAATAGCTAAAAACTAGAAACAACACACATGCCCATCGATTGATGATTGGATGTTGAAAATGTGGTACATATACAAAAGGGAATTTTACTCCACATTAAGGAAACATGAATCAATGAAACTTGTAGGAAAATTGATGGACTCGGAATAGATCATACTAAGTGAACTTACACAAGCACAAAAAGACAAACACCATATGTTCTCTCTCATTTGTGGATCCTAAACTGGAACAATTTGAGTTGCAGGCTTATCTGAATGGCAACTTAAGGGTCAGGTAATAGGAATGGAAGTTTTCTGAGGAAGGGGAGTGGAGGGTAGGGAAAATGCACACAAAACTAAATAAAAAAAATAAATCCATTCCATAGAAAACTTTCTCCTGGGTAGCGGATTAAAGGATACAACCCTCAGCAGGACTATGCAGGGATTATTGGGTAATAAGGGCCCTGGAGAAGATGGGATAAAACCTAACCCTAAAACATTTAATTCTGGCTTGTATCTCCCAGCACAAGAACTCAGTTACAATCCACTTTCAGCTATTGATCAGAAAGATGTACAAGCTGCACCCCCACCCCCACAAAAAAAGACAAGCTTCTGTCAAAACACTTAATTACCGACTGAGGTAAGACCCTATTCTTGAAGACACCACATACTGCCAGTACAGAACATTGAGAGATGTGATTGGAATCTTGAAGGATGCCAACTCCCACGTGGTATGCCTAGATAGTGATGGGAAGTGTTAACATGAGCTGCTGAAGGAAAATGGTCAAGAACCTTGTGTGCTGACAGGGGATACTGGTATACAAAAGCCACCAACCTGAGAAGATGGAAACACCTGTGTAATAGTGGCACCCAGCCTAGGTGGGTAACCAATAAAGATTCTGATTGGCTCAGGGGAAAGGAACCCTGGAACTGGGAACTGAGACAAAATCCTACGAAGACCAAAATCATGGGCTCAAACAAGAATATACCACTGGACTTTAGCCAAAAGAGTGGCTACACCCACCAAAATCTCTCTTATTTAATGATGTGTATCCTATTGAACATATGCTGACCTTAGTCTCCTTTGGATAATCTGAGTTGCTTTTTCACAAGGTGGCTAGAACAAGGAGATAAACCACATCTTGTACATCAACCAGGGCTCAGGTGAAACCTCAGAGGAATTGGCAAGATGAATAAGCAAGAGTGCTGCTTCAATAGTGAGCCTGTCAACCAGCACCAGGGTCATGGAGACCGACACTGAGGGCACTTAAAATGTACCAAAGCAGAAATCCAGATGCTGCTGAGAGCACAGAAGTAAAGTAGACTTAAAGAACACCACCACAACTCGGGTAATTTTGCTGAAGAGGGTGCAGAAGAATTGTTAGAGTTACAGAGTGTAAGAGAATGTCAAGAAGCACTGCCCTCTTCACCTTAAAATGACTTACTGATGCTGTCAAATCTCATCACCTACAAACCTAAGAGGAATGCTAGAAATCCCACTGAGGATGGTCCTCAGCAGAAGGGTGGCATGGAGAAAAGATATAACGAAATTAACATATGATGTATCATATAATTTTCTACTTTATAAAAAAATAAATAAATTTAATTTAATTTTAAAAAGACAGGCATGGTGGCACTTGTCTTTAATCCCAGCAACTGGGGGACAGAGGTAGGAGGATCACTGTGTATGCAAGGCTACCCTGAGATTATATAGTCAGCCTGGACTAGAGTAAAACCCTACCTCAAAAAACTAATAATAATAATAATAAATTTAAAATCCTTAATTTTTCTAATTTTAGAGTTAATTATTTTAAAAGGCCTTTACATTTATTTAATTATATTTAAAATATCTTGATAAATTACTCTAATGTATTTTTTCCTTATTTTTAAAAAATAAATAAATGAGGGGCTGGACAAATGACTTAGAGGATAAGGCACTCGCCTGCAAAGCCGATGGTCTTGGTGGATGCACATGCATCTGGAGTTCATTTGCAGTGGCTGGAGGTCCTTGCATACCCATTTTGTCTCTATCTCCCTCTCTCTCACTCTCATTCTCTCTTTACTTCTTTCTCTCAGTCTCAAATAAATCAATAAGGATAAAATATAAAAATAAATAAATGAGAAAATATCAAGTAACATATATCAAAATATTTTTAATCTAAATTTTTAAAGCAGGGAAATAAGTGGGTAAAAGCAGAAGTATCATGTTTGATTAAACCTCAAGAGATTTGTAAAAGTATTTTTATCTCATATGTCATATGTTATCTTTGATTTTTGTAGGAATCAGATGATAAGAATCGATTTTCAGTGACTGGATTAGGAAAGTCTTTTCTTCCCAAAACAAGAAGCAAAAGCCCAATAATGAATTACAATTCAGTTCTTAGTAGCCACTGAGCAGTTAGAATGCACAAACAATGGAGTAGGCTGTAGTTTGTGTTGATACTGCAAACTTTATTACTAACAATCACTGACCACTGGCACTTTCATAGTAAGTGTCAGAGACATCTGACATATCTTAGGTAGAAAATCATAAATCATGAGTTAGATGCTATGAAACACAGATGAGAAAGTGATTAATATTTTTGACATTAGATAAGTAAGCAGTTTATAATTATCTAGTAATCTAGCCAGGAGCTGATGTGGCATTCAGGCCAGAAGCCAGATCAATTCAATTTGCTTTATGACAAAATGACAAGATTTTCAGATGAGAAAGAAGCTACGGATACATAGATTTCTTAAAATCTTTGATTTAATCTATGTACATATTAGTGCACCTCCATTGTCTAGATCAAGATTTTTAAATATTTTCAAATATTTTAAGCTTAGTGAGGGCAACTTTCCACTACTTATCAGTAGAGATGATATGTCAGAATAAATGTGGTTTTGAATAAAGCCCCCAATTTTCACTTAGCTCAAGGAATTATCAAATAAACATTGTTTACCCTTATGGTTTCGTGCAAGAAATATCTTGTGATATGTCTTGCTACTATGAACCTGTTCTAAATACAAACATACACATCTGACTTGGAGATATATTTTCAGCTTTCAAAATTCATATTGTGCATAACAGTACTGCACAAAATAGCCTCACAGGCATTTCACCATACACTAAACCCACCCATGCAAAGCTTGTTAAAGCGGGAGTTGTATACTATGTGAGTACATAGAGAAGATTCAGGTATTTCTTTGTGTGATTTTAGAAAGATACACTTCTAGGTGCAATCCACACACCCGCCCAGCACTGCCCACCAGGAGCACCAAGCAGAGGAGGCAGCAGAGACCAAACAAGGGGATTCTCCAACCTGATGGTCCTCCTTGCAAAGTCAAGAAATCTGAAGGAAAGACAGCTGAGATCATCTAAGGGAGCTACTGAAAGGGATACAGGTGGGACTGCAAGAGCAACTCCAGGCTTCTGCTCTCTCCCATCCCCCAACCATCAGAACTGAGAACCTCTGGCGTTCATTCCTCTATGGCAGCCCCTCCAGAACAAAAAAATAAATAAACTTACAGACCAACCTCCCTCATGAACATAGATGCAAAAGTTCTCAACAAAATATTGGCAAACAGAATGCAAGAATATATCATAAAGATTATTCACCCCAACCAAGCTGGCATTATCCCAGCGATGCAGGGATTGTTCAACATACACCAATTGATAAATGTAATATGCATCATATAAATGGTCTGAAGGACAAAGAATCACATGATCATTTGAATAGATGTGGAAAAGGCATTTGACAAAATCCAACATCCCTTCATGGTAAAAGCCCTACAGAGACTGGGAATAGAAGGAACATATCTCAACATAATAAAAGCTATTTATGAGAAACCTACCACCAACATATTACTAAATGGGGAAAAAGCTTTTCCACTAAATTCAGGACCAAGACACGGGTATCCACTGCCCCCACCTTTATTTAATATAGTACTGCAAGTCTTAGCTATAGCAATATAGCTTTTCCTCTGACTATTACTGGTGATATTTTGTTAAAACTCAGGAAAGGTAGCATATACATCATTGATTATTATAATAGGCTAGAAATAGTGACTGTAATGTTTGTAAATATGCTAAAAAATCTGTAAAAACATGAATGGAGGAAGTTAAACTTAATTGAAACTTTGAAGGAGATTTTGTACAAGTAGATAATAGGAGCTTTGCTGTAGGATTTAATGTGAAACACTGGGGGGAAAGGTAAAGGCCGAAGATGAGACTTCAGCAAAATGAACCACAGGGTTGGGAAAACTGTGGTAATTAACTGGTCAGTAATAATCAATCATTATCCTATATTTTGATAATGAGAAAATGTCCATACTTCAGAGTGGACATAATAATATGTAAGAATAAATATAGTCATGAGGATGTGAACCCATGGATTTGTGAATAAAAGATAGTATAAAATAAAATATTCTCTGAAAAGAAGTTATGATAAACAATTAGACAAACTGATGATATTAAAAAAATAAGACTTGTAGGATAAAGATTTTCATTCTCAATCTATAGCCAGAAAGATCTAAAAATCTCTATGGCTAGAGTGTGGTAACCAAAGGAAATAGCTACAGCAAGACAGAACTGTATGACTAGAGAGGGTTGACTAAGAGAGAGATAATTTTATGCCATGGAGCTTATAGATAGCGGACCAGACCTGGTGATATAGGCAACAGTAAGAATCTAGCATTAAATCTGAGTGAAGAGAAAACTAATCAAATAATTTTGAGCATGATGCTACTATAGTATGAGTGATATTTTATCATATAAACAAAGAAACAAATTGACAAAGAACACAGAAAAATGGTGCTTTGTATTAATAAATTCATTAATGTATCAAAATCTACTTATAAACCAAAGAGATTTCAAAAAATCTCACATGTAGCATGTTTAAAATATTTAATACATAATAAATTTTCATAAACTGTAGAGTATGTTAAGTATTATTAAATCACCTGGCAGTGCTGACTATTTTTAGCTTTGAGAAGTGGTAAGAGACATGTGGACTGCAGGCTTTGCTGCTGAAACACACACACACACACACACACACACACACACACACACGTAGGAGCCAATGTAAATCCTGCATGCAATGACATGTTTGGAATTCTTGTTAATGCCTATAACAAAAAAAATATGTTTAATATTCCTATTATTAGTAACCTCTTCAGAATTTTTCTAGAGCACATTTTAATTTTTTTGTTTTTATTTTTATTTATTTATTTGAGAGCAACAGACAGAGAGAGAGAAAGAGGCAGATAGAGAGAGAGGGGGAGAATGGGCATGCCAGGGCCTCCAGCAACTGCAAACGAACTCCAGACATGTGTGCTACCTTGTTCTTGACCACATTTTAATAAAAATTGAAGTAATTAATTAAAAATTATAATGATTGAGGAATGGATAAATACAGCTGATGATAAATATGCAATGTACAACTCTATAAAATTAAAAATATATTTTAAAAATAGAGAATTATTAAGAATTCTTACAACAATATAAAATTAGTACATAAGATTAAGCAAAAAGATCATATGTCAAAAATTGCACACACCTTTAATCCCAGCACTTGGGAAGCAGAGTAGGAGGACTGCTATGAGTTTGAAGACACCCTAAGACTACATAGTGAATTTCAGGTCTGCCTGAGCTAGAGTGAGACCCTACCTCAAAAAACAAACAAACAAAAAAAATTGCTCAGAACAGTGCTGGAGATATGGCTTAGTGGTTAAGGCATTCACCTGCAAAGCCAAAGGACCCTGGTTTGATTCCCAGGACCCATGTTAGCCAGATGCACAAGGGGGCACACACATCTGGAATTTGCTTGCAGTGGCTGGAAGCCTTGGCATGCCCATTCTTTCTCTTCCTCTCCTTCTTTCTCTGTCAAATAAATAAATAAATGAATAAAAATAAAATATTTAAAACAAATTTCTCAGAACAGAAAAAAGTAATAAACTATTCCTAAAACATAAAATATATTTTACCTAAACAAAAAACAAATGGACTAAATGAACTAGATACTCCTTTAGCACTCAGACCCCTTCAATAGAGATTGCAGTCTGCCTTTTGTCCCAATGCAGATCAGCTGGCCCAATCACAATAGTTGTAACCTCGAAAACAATTGCAGCTGCATGGGCAGCAATTTTGTCCCAAAGATTTCATTTCTTTCTATGACATATCTTTCTGCTCACATTAGTTCATTTCTACGCAATGCAACTCTGGACGAATTCTCAGGACATGGCATAACAGCAAGCTTCTTACACAAACTACGTTTAGCTCCATCCAGACAAAGCTCTTTCTTCCACTTGTAAGCCAAACCCCAAAGTCAATAGTTCTTAGTGCACTTTGGTCTTTTAAACTTTTTTAAAAAATTTTTATTTATTTATTTGACAGTGACAGAGAAAGAGAGAGAGAGAGAGAGAGAGAGAGGGAGGCAGAGAGAGAATTGACACACCAGGGCCTCCAGCCACTGAAAACAAACTCCAGATGTGTGTACCCCTTATGCATCTGGCTAACGTGGGACCTGGGGAATCAAGCCTCGAACCAGGGTCTTTAGGCTTCATGGGCAAGTGCTTAACTGCTAAATCATCTCTCCAGCGCACATTTTGGTCTTTTAAATCTGACCAGAATAGTCGATCAAGTTGTACTTACAGCATTGTAAGGTGTCTCTGAGGTCAGGCTCTCAAATCCTTCCACATTCTTCCTTCAAATCAGACCCAAAAAGCCAAAAAACACACAGGTTTCCAGCGGCAATAGTCCCACTCTTCTGGAACCAATTTTACTGTTGCAGTAAGTTTCGAGTTACTGTACAAAAAACTGACCTAAAAGTAGTTTATGGGAGAAAAGTTTAATTTTGGCTTACAGACAGAAGGGGAATCTCCTTGTCTGCATGGGAAATTGATGGCATGAGCAGAGTGTGGACCTCACTTCCTCAGGAATACCAGGTGGGCAATGGCAGCAGGAGAGTGTGCCAAACACTGGCAAAGAGAAGCTGGCTATAACACCCATAAGCCCATGCCCAACAATACATCAACTCGAAGAGACTCCAATTCCCAAATTGTCACCAAGATAGGGAACTAGCATTCAGAACACATAAGTTTATTGAGGACACTTGAATCAAACCACCACAGCAACTTAAACCATGCCCATCAGTAATGTATTATGTAAGCTTATTTTCACAAATTTTAGTCCTGTTTCCTGATTTTCAAAGTGTCCTCCCACAGTTACACCTCAGCATAATAAGAATTTACTATAGGAAATGGCAACAAACTGCATATTATATTTTCAGAGCAAACTGTGACATGTTAATAATCACAATTATAAATTATAACTACATTACCAAGGGAGTGAAATTAATGAGCTGAACATGGCATTTTCTTTTATAACTGATCAACTAAACTCATAGCACTAATCAGTTAGTTAATATTTGTATTATTGTTTATTAATTCAAGATACCGGTACGTACATTTTTAGTAACATGTCAGTCAAAGATTTTTAGAGGAGCAGAACTGATAGAATGAATATGTATTCTAAAAGGGGCATTGGATTTATTGTGATAACTTACAGGATATGACCTGGGAAGCCCAACAATAGCCGTCTGCACACTGCATCCAGTAAGTGCATCCAGTAAGTGCTCAGTCCTTAAGTCAGTAAGTGCTGACACAGGCTGAATTTTGACGTCCACAAAGGACAGTCAAGTGGTAGATGCCAGCAGGAGCAATTAGCAAGGAAAACCAGGCAAAAAGAACAAAAAAAAAAAACAAAGAACAAAGTAACCCAGGCAGCGGGACAAAGGAAATAATGTTCCACGTTCTCTTGGAGTTTTGTTTTGCACAATCACCCAAATGAAGGGCCTCCCCCTCTACAGGAAATAATTCTACTCAGTTAATCCTTCTTGGATGTTACCTCACACACTTGCCAATAGGCCTTTTCTCCTTGAAGTCTGGTCTGATCAAGCTGACAGCAGAATTTAACCATCACTAGTGTACCCCTTGTCAATTTCACACCAAATCACAACTTTTATGACATGCAAATTTCCATGTGAAGATAACAGGGTCATAAATCTATCTAACATAATATAACTATCCAATGCAAAATTGGAAACTGCACGGTTATTTTCCATAAAAAAATGGTAAATTCCTGTAGCGTATAATATTGAATGATGTAAATATAGGCTTAAAAACATTTAATGACTGATAATATCTCAACGATTATTACATGGTAGAAAAATAGAAGAAAGAAAAAACAAAATTTCTTAATATTTGTATACACATAAACGAATATTTTTAACAAGTAGGGCAAACACACTCAGAACAATTATAATTATAATTATAATTATAATCTTGTAACTGGTCATTTGGTCCTAGCTGGAATTTGTAATACCTTCTTGTCATGAGCATGTAAGGACAGACAAGCAGCTGTCCAGAATAGATAAGTAAGAATTTAAGTAAATAAGTTAGAAACTAAGTGTGGCAGTTTGCAGTGACGTAATGATAGATAAACAGACATGTGTGCCTTAAGATTGATAAGTCTTAGAATGTATAAAAAGAGACCTGAAGAACCGAAAGTGTCTCTCTCTCTCTCTCTCTCGCCACGATGACTGACTGAGACACGCAGCTCATTAGTCCGAGACTGAGAACAACATCAGCGAGCCAAATTCGGAACGCTCACCAACGCAAACTCCAGACCATCCGTAAGTCAATCCAAAGACTCGGCAGATCAAGACCGCAGCCGATCCGGTCACCAGAGGCATCGCTACAGTGAAATCAAAAGTGAACGTCACAGCTCGAACCTCACTCGGAATCAAGTCGTATGATGTTAGACCTAATCAAGATATTGTTATGTTAGGATGAGTATTTGGATTTATGTGTTTTTGGCTTTAGTTGCCTTTTGCATGATATGGTCTTGCTTGTGTGTTATAACAACATCAGTAAACTCTCTTGTGCTTTCATCTGCGGAATCCTCTCTGTGTAGTGATAATCTAGAGAGTGCTCGCGACACTTCTTTACTACCTATTTGGTATTTCCTTCACCATCAGCAAGGACCTCAGCAAATCTTAGCTTTTTATCATGCTTCTATGGTTGGGTTGTTGAAGATTCTAATTGTCCTTGATGAACTGAAAGGTACCTGCTGCTGACTAAAGGTAGAAAAGATCATTAGATCTGTAACAAGAACCTGGATTTTCCTTATGTACTTCTCCCCTGAAAAGACAGAACCTTCAGGTTGGACCGGAGATATCTATGAGTAGTAAATTCCTTGGTCAGAAGCAATGCTAAGTAGAATGCTATCACAGTGGATAAGGCATTCCATACGTCCACAGAGAGGAGTTTTGGCAGAGGCACTACCTTCAGAAAAAGCAAATCCATACCCTCCAATAATCATGTATTCCAGTAAAGAAAGAAAAAAAAAAAAAAAACAGGTTGCTTGATGGTAAACCCAGGTTATGGTAGCATATTGAAGGCTCATTATTGGTCTCTCCTGCTGGAAGATCTTTCACTCAGTACCAGCAGCAGCAAGGTGGGAGTTGGTGAGCAGAAGTCCATGTTGTTATGTCTATGATAACCATACATGCAAACACCCCCACTGACCTGCCCAAGAGATGCAACTCCTACTCCATTTCTAATCCGACCAAGATAACAACAGAAATCAGCCATCACATGCAACCACATTTACCATTTTGTTGCCATTTTTAAAGAAAATTTAGTCATGCCATAGGACTATTTGTACCCAGTAGGCTTTATTCCACACAGAACATAAGCTTTTAAAATTTTGATTTTTTAAAAAATTGTATCAATCTATTTATTTGAGAGAGAGAGGAAAAAGAGGGGAGAAAGAGACAGAATGGGAGAGAAGAAATGGGTATTCCAGGGCCTCCAACCACTGCAAATGAATTCCAGACACATGCGCCACCATGAACATGTGTACATATGTACATGTTCATATGGTACTGGGGAACTGAACCTTAGGGTATGCAGGCAAACACCTTAACAGCTAAGCCCAACCCCAGAAGGTTGATTTTTGTTTTGAATTTCTTTTCATTTGGTTTTAATGGTATTAATTTATTTCAGCATCTCATAATGCCTTATGCCTTCAGTTCTCCCTGAAGTTACAGGATATTTTATTTCAAGAAGGAAGTCATGGCTAAAAACTAATTTGTAAATGCAATTATTTTCATCTACTGAGTAGCCTGCAGTGTGCATCTCAGTTTACATTAGCGCTGGCTTTACTATGTCCAAATGTTACCAACCACTGTTTCTGATTCTAGATTCCTTATTTATCAAATTGGTATTCTACATTCATATAGTAAATATCAATGAAGAATATAAAGTTTCTCCACAAAAGTGTGTGTGGTTTATAAGCAGGTAAACCATCTAACAACCACTTTTAATTGTCCCCTCTTGTAATAAAAATATTTTTAGCCAATTGTTGCAGTTATCTTCTCATTACTTCTAATTACCTGACCAGAGCAGCTTATGGGGTTTATTTGAGTTCAACAGTTTCAAAAGGAAGTGTCATCAGAGCAGAGGAAGCTGGCATCACCACACATCACAGCAGAGAGGAGAGAAAGCAAGAGCTGGCTCTGAAAAACATGGTAGTCTATACTCAAGGTTCACCCCCAGGGACATACCTCCTTTAGGAGACTAAGTAGGAAGTGTAATCAACAGGGTAGGAGGTAATATCCAGAGTCATTGGCCATCCCCACAATGACTGGCTGCTGCTTTCATGACTGATAACCCACAAGCCCATGGCAATTGCCAGCGATGCCACTGAGAAGGGCCCTCTGTGGGTGGGGCAGAAGGAGACAAATGACGGTACCATGATGTACCCATTCGAAGTTTCTAGTTAATAAAACAGATAAAAAGGCACATAGAATCATCATCTTTTGGTAACTATTTACTTATCATTCCATTCTGCTTTACATAGAAAGTAAAAATAAAGTACATTCAATTATATTTCAAAAACATACTTGACACTATAAGGTAGTTATCTTCAATCAACCACATCCCACCCATAGACTCACGCACATCTCACCATGCAAAGTACTCAGTCCGACTTAAAATTCCCATTGTCTTTAACAATATTAACACTGTTCTTTTGCAGGTTTTGCCCAGTAAACTTCAAGTACAACAACCAGTCTTAGAAAGTGGGGATTAGGGCTGGAGAGATGGCTTAGCGGTTAAGTGCTTGCCTGTGAAGCCTAAGGACCCCGGTTCGAGGCTCGGTTCTCCAGGTCCCACGTTAGCCAGATGCACAAGGGGGCACACGTGTCTGGAGTTCGTTTGCAGCGGCTGGAAGCCCTGGCGTGCCCATTCTCTCTCTCTCCCTCTATCTCTCTTTCTCTCTGTGTCTGTCGCTCTCAAATAAATAAATAAATAAATAAATAAAAGTGGGGATTAATGACAACACATTTCTAGGCTGAATTTCAAAAACATGCTAGGATAAAGCACTCCATGTACAAAAGGGTAAAGGGAATTTTCAATTTCAATAGCAATATATTATAATAAGGGACATAGTTTTGGGCTGGAGAGATGGCTTACCTAGATTCCTCAGGACCCACGTTTGCCAGATGCACAAGGGGGCTCATGCATCTGGAGCTTCTTAGCAGTGGTTGGAGGCCCTGGTGCACCCATTTTCTCTCTCTCTCTCTCCCACTTTCTCTGTCTGTTTCTCTCAGATAAATAAATAAAAAAGAACATTGTTTATATGAACACCTCCAAGTGTAAGTTTACTTATACATGGCACATTAAATTTAGGGATTCATAATATATTGAAGGTGATAGTTGGCTTTCAACATACAACTCAAATGTGTTGCTTCTTGAAAAATAGAATGTTACATTTAAATATGAAGCATTTCATTTTTAAATGCATACATACATACACATACAAATGTCTTAATGTTTTAATCTTTGTTATACATGAAAATTAATATTCTTCAATGATTTGGAAAGGTGATTAATTTATGTTTTCTAGCAGAAAAAAATGTTGTATTGAATATAAGGTTCTATTTGTTGACAGTATAATTTATGGACATGACAGATCTTCACTGCTTTCTTACCTAACTTGCCACATTTCATGACATGTACTGAATCAAATTTTGTATATAAGTATTGCAAGGAGTCAGTGATCACTTTAATATTTTAAAATAAAAATGACTCAATTATTAATTTGTACTTTTTCAAGTGTTGTAGTATTATCTATTACCAATTTATCAAAAGTTAAATATTCGTTAATGTTCCAGCTAGGTATTACAATATTAATGTTATTATTAGTATACAGTAGTTGTCTATTCAAGGTAAATTCATAATAATACAAGGCACATAACAGATATATTGGAAGCTGATGTGTGTACAATCATTAAACATGTCAGGAAGCAAGTAATAATATTTGAAAAAATTTTTAAAAATAGTGGGAAATGTACTAATTTTTAAAGGTGTTATGAGGAAAGATCTTTATGGAAGAATGGAACTTAAGCTTTATCTATGAACTCTAACTACTATTAAAATAGGTATAAAGAATATTGATTGATGGCAATGGGGTGAAAAGGCCCAAGTTAGGTCAGGGGAAAAGATTGAGTAAAGGAAAGGTGGAGGGAAGGCCAATCAAACTCTAAAAGGATATAAATAACTCATATGGAAGCCTAATTTTTTGGACAATGGAACACCCAGGAGCCATAAATTGTTGTTAGAAAATTTTCAGTGCCAGGGATGGGATACCTTCCAGTGAGTTGTTGGCCAGGGAGGACCCTGATGGCCCCCAAACATTACAGGCCATTGCTGAGGACCTTGGTTTCCCACCAGGAATAGATGGTAAGAACCTATTGCTGAAGACTCCACATACTTGAGCTGCAAAGCCACTGAGAAAACCTGCTGGAACTGAGCTGATAATCTCCTCCATGTAGACCAACTGACAGAAAGCTGGAAGAAGCCATTCTTCATAATGTTCAATGGGAGAAAGAGAAAACACCAGTGAAGATACTCACCAGTGGACACTGTATTCTTATAATTGGGCAGCCAGGCCAAATGAGCCAACCGGAGCAATAACGGCATGTCTATCATGGTGTAAACCAACTGCCCTCTTATTGTACTGGAGGCCCACTCCATGGGAGGGAGTACATCCCTGATACTGAAAACTTAAAACTGGGGTAGTCATGAATCTTAGGGGTGTAATGTCTGCTGTTGTCTGGCAAAATGTATATATTATGTTTATCATGCTGCCCAGTAAGCACTTCTCTTAATGTTCATACCCTTATATTAATGCTACTCTCACTTTGGGTAGAGAATCTTCTCTATTCAGATGGCAGTGACCTTGGGATGACTCAGAAGACATCATGGTGTTTGAAAAAAGGGACTGGAGTGCCCAATGCTGCAGCATCTTTATCACACCTTCCAAGTCTCAGGATCTATTGTGGAAGAGGTGGAAGGAAGAATGTAACAGCCAAAGGAAGGGTAGGACTCCTTACAACATGCTCCTTCCAGACACAAAGTGGCCTAGATATTCATGACCTCACAGTTCCTGACACAACCTACAAACGACCATCATAATAGGAGGTAAAGATCATGACATCAAAATAAAAGAGAAACTGATTGAGATGGGGAGAATGGACTTTCAAAAGGGAAAGGGGGTGGAGGGTATTAACATAGGATTTTTTTTTATAATTGTGGAAGTTGTTAATAAAAAATGTATTAATTAATTTAATTAAAGAAAAAGAATATTGATGGAGGAATTCTTGGCAAGAAAAACAGAAATCACACATGCAAAGAACACTAACTTAATATTTTAGCATCTCTGTGCAATTACCTTTGTGTGGTGCACTTTAAAGGTATTTTCAAAAGCAATTTATATCAAAGTATTCATAAATATGTTTTAAATATGAAAATTTATTTTATGTTTAATTTTTATGTGAGAGGTGAGAGAGAGATAGTTGTCACATAAGGACCTACAGCCCTACAGCTGCTGCAATTGAACTCCGGATTCGTATGTCCCCTTGTGTGCATATGAGACATTGTGTGTTGTGTTATGGTATGTTTGACTTATGTGGGACCAGGAGAGTCAAACATGAGTCCATAGAATTCACAGGCAAGGTCCTTAACTGCTAAGCCATCTCTCCATCCCCGTATGTTTAATTTTTAAAACTGTTTTGATTAAGCTTTGGTGCTAAACTACATGTCTATTAATTTGTAAATTCAACAAATTATAACAGCTACTCTAAGGGAAACTTTATTACCTAGTTAATAAATTTTCATTGTCATTTTAATTTAAATTTCTAAATTCACTTTTATGGGCTGGAGGGAAGTTAAAGTGTTTGTCTGTAAAGCCAAAGGACCCAGGTTTGATTACCCAGGACCCATTTAAGCCAGATAGATGCACAAGGGGCTGCGTGCATCTGGAGTTTGTTTGCAGTGGCTGGAGCCCTGGCATACCCACTTTCTCTCTCTCTCTCTCCCTCTCTTTTTCTCTATTTCTCTCTGTCAAATAAATGAATAAAAATATAATCTTTTAAAAAATGCACTTTTATTTCCATATGACTAAATTGATCAACTATCCAGCCTTCTCAAGTACTTAAATATCAGATTTATAAATATATCATATGTAAATGTTACAATAATGTATAGATATTTGTGACAGTTTAACTTAAATGTATTTTACTCATTAATTTAAATTTTTAGTAAAATAAACAAATATAATAAGTTATCTAAATAGGTCAGTTTATTCAAAGTTCAGAAATAACTTTCTTCTATCTATCTATCTGTCTATATCTATCTGTCTTTCATTTGTCTGCATGTATACGTGACTCAAAACATTTTTGATTTATTTCATCATGTATATTTATTTCTCAAGATTGCAGAGTTAGGAAGCATTTTCCACTTTGAAATTAATTACCCTAGAGAATACTGACCAATATGTTCACAGTTGGCTGACTTTCAGTTGAAGATAGACAGAGAAGGTCTCTTGTCCAATTCTGCATTGTGTCTTCAGGCAATATTCTGATACTAACTTATGTTCACTACCAGAGAAACTCCAATGCTTATAGGAGTTGTCCAAAAATCAAATATCCTTATTATTTATAAAGTTAAGGAAGATATGACAATATACTTTAACAGGTACAAACACTGTTACTATAAACACACCACTGTATGCATTCCCTAACAATGTATCTCTTTCTTTTTATTGTAGCAAAAAGCAATTTCCAAAAATATAATAAATGTTTGTCTTGTTTCTGATTTCTTTATGTGTTTTATTATCATCTAAGTTGCAGCATTGCCATTTTTTCCTTTCTAGATGTTTCAATTTTTCCATAATATGACTTATGATTTGTGTTTAACATAGACTATATTGCTATAGTGCTCATCATTGGGCAATGTGAACTAATTTTCTACCTTTCTTAAATTTTCGTTGAGTAGTATTAATATTTTCTCCTTTAGAATATTATTTGCATTAAGAAGATAACATAACAAAAGCAATCAAACACAGACTTAAATTGTGACTTTTGTTGTGAGGATTTATTGGAAGTAATGATACTTGAGCACTTATAGAAGTGGTGGCATTCTATATCTTTTAAATTATTTTACAATTGTTGAGCTATCACTATAGGACAAGCACTCAGAGTATAAGATTAAACTTACTTATTAATATCTGTTGCTGTTTCAGTCTGCTGTTGAATATGACTTACATTGGCTGAACTGCAGATCCCGATAAGAATTTTAATTTCTATCCTTTTCCACGTCAGCAGGTGACAATTAAAGGTAAAAATTCAAGTGATCATACGTAAGTGGAATATATCATATCAAATGAAACTAAAATAAATACAATTTGGCATAAAAGAAACTTATATCAATTATATACACATAAAATTCAAAATAGCTTGTTTGTAAAAAAAAAAAAAAATTATTCCAAGAGACACTGTTGTGAAGCTCTATGGCTTAGATGAAAGAAATCAAATATAGTAACTGTTATGAAAAAATACTTTGCCAAATTTTGTGGAAGTGTGGATGCTACCTTCATGTCCATTTCTCTGTTCCTTTCTATCTTAATGTGCACAGAAACCTGCTACTGTGTCTATTACTCCTTGAACACATTACTCACAAGGAAAAACAATGTTTTCACAATAGCACTGTTTTAATATAAGGCCTTAAGTTATTTTTTTGAAATTCTTGTTTCACTTATTATTGAATAGTCTATTTCCTCCATTCATGTATAATAAGGTATGTTTTTAAAATGCCGTACCAATTTTTAATATACTGAAAAATTATTAGTACTCCCTTTCTGCTTGAAAACAATATTATCTTCTTGTAGTACAAAGTAAGAAGAGAAATTGGCATATAATCTAATTGGATTCTATTTGCAAATTCATTGTTAATCACCAAGCTTTTATTTTTCTGTTTTTCCTCTAAGCACATTTATGGCTACAGAATTGTGTTTGGAATTCTTAATATGTCTTAAATTACCTCTTTTGTGGTCAGCATAAAGACTAATTAATATGGTGAACTTATATTCATGTGAGAGTTAATATACTTTTGATTATAATAACAACTCATACTTTGCAGCATATGTATTAATGTTAACCTAATAGTTATTGGTGGCTTCACTTCATTCGCTCTGGTTTAGATCACACATCCTCCTAAGGAGCTCCTTCTGATCATTTCTGCTTACGGTTTGTGGTTTGTGCCTTTCCATGTTCAAAGGTTCTGTACAGATGGCAGTGAACCCAATCTGTAATGCAAAACAAATGTGGTCCCTTTATTTATTTACAAAGCTTTGAGAATTCTCAAAATTCAGTAGTGTTATATTAAACTTACAGAAATGCTTCATAAATACATCAAGCATTGTGCAACTTGCATGCCAAAGTTCCTTGAAGCCAGTCCTATGATCAAGTCAGCATACTGCAGGGCCTGGTAATGTGTTTGGGAGATGTATGCTTAGGTTTCAACATTATTTTATTGTTATGCTTTTTGATTGGCCTGAGGCAAGTTACTTAATAGTGCACAGTCTGCTTTTATGTGCACAAAGCAATGTCATCTCCACCCAATTTGTGAGAACATATTGAGTAGTAAATAAATTAATTCATGTGAAATCTCAGTGAATATTGTTTGACACAAAAGTCTCCAACAAAATTAGCTAACTTTAATAAAGAAGCTGAATATTTGAATACAGCTGCCATATAAAAATATGGACTATCTTTTTCCAAATTATTTCCATACAATATAAGCTTGTAAATGCCATTAATTTTTGTTACAACTTTGGTAATCACTCTTAGGAAAGAATATTCAAGCAGACAGCCCTGGGTCACTAATTATGTCCTCCTAGATTGATCTCAGGTGGGCCATTAATTTTTTGGATCCAAAACTAAGTTCAATAAGTGATGCATTTTTTTTAAAGTTTTTATAACCCATTGAAATACAATCTGGATTTTAAACCCAGTTCTGAGGACTTAATTTTACTAACTAAACTAGCTAGTTTACATTACCGGTTTACATGTTCCTTAGCTTGACCTATCTCTTAAATAAAACTAAGAAAGGTAAATACATTTTATTTAAAAAGGAATAATAGTTGTAAATGATTAAGTTAGGAAAACCACCCTGATATGGCTGTTTTTAAATTTATCATTTTAACTTTGTTTTAATATCTGTGCTGGTTTGATTCAGGGATCCACCCATTAACTCAGGAATTCTGAATGCTAGTTCCCCAGCTGAATGCAATTTTGAAATTAAAGTCTTCAGGAGGAAGTGTTTTGTTGGGTGCAGGATTCTGGGCGTTATAGCCAGCTTCTTCCTACAGTGTTTGACACCCTCCTGTTGCTGTTGTCCATCTAATGTTGGCCAGGAGGTAATGTCCACTCTTTGCTCATGCTACCATTTTCACCTGCCATAATGAAGCTTCACCTCAAGTCTGTAAGCCAAAATAAACCCTTTCTTTCCCAGAAGCTGCTCTTGATCAGGTGTTTTCTGCCAGAATGTAAACCTCACTACAGCAGTAAAATTGGTATGGAGAAGTGGGATCATTAATACTAGAATCCTGACTGTGTGGCTTTTGGCCTTTGGAAGCTGATTTGCAAGAGGAATGTGGAAGGATTTGAATCCTTGGGCTAAGAGACAGCTTGCAGTGATGTAAGTACAGTTTGACGGACTATTCTGGTCAAACTAAAGACCTGAATGCAGTAAGAAATATGGACTATGAGGTTTGGTTTATGAGGGTGAGAAATAGCTTTACCTAGACTAGGCAAAAAGTAGTTTGTATGAGAGGCTTGGTTTCATGCCCATGTCCTGAAAACGTGTGCAGAATTGCTTTTTGTAGAAACAGACTGGTGTAAGTAAAGAAATAGGGCACAGAAAAAAAGTGAAACCTTTGGGCCAAAATTGCTGCCCATTCAGCTGCAATTGTATGAGGGATCACAACCAGCGGACCTGCATTAAGACAATAGGAAGAATGTACACTCTTTTGAAGGGGTCTGAATGCTGAAGGTGTGTCCTGTCCTTCAAAGTCTACTTTATTTCTCCCTGGATTAACAAATTTGCAGTCTACCTGATATTATGGAGTATAACAAATGCAGGAGGGAGAGGGTCATTGAATTTGTAACGTGGTTTTGTTTCTTGGAAATGGCCATGGGCAGTGTGAAGCAGGCTTTTTGGATTATCTACATGAGATCCCAATGGGGACAGGAGGATGAACTGTGGTTTGCAGTGGACACCCAATGGAGATGCCAGGACTATAGGATGACTGCCAAGAAGAGCTACTGACACCAGATGAAGTTTTCTGGGACTGTGAGTAGCTTCACTGGAGGGATGGAATTGGAACTCAAGAGACTTGTCACTGGGTAGAATTGACTTGGAAACACATCACTGGTTAGAGTTGTTGGAGCTACATAGTTTGATGTTCACCCAGTTTACTTCAAATCTTTTACTGGTTGAGTATGTCTTTGCTATGGCCAATACCATCTTTAGCAGTGTGAACGTTTATTCTATGCCATTATGGATTTTTTTGTTGTTGTGATTGTGGATCAGTTAAAAGTTCTTGGACTATGGGAATGTTGGAATATCATTGAACTTGATTAAAAACTATGTGGAGCTAGGCATGGTGGCACATGTGTTTAATTCCAGCACTTGGAATTCAAGCCCACGCTGAGATTATATAGTGAGTCCCAGGTCAGTCTGGGCTAGAGTGAGACCCTATCTCATAAAACCAAAGTGGGGGAAAAACTATGGGAACTTTTAAAGTTGGATTGAATGCCCTGCATTTTACATCATGTATGGTTATCTGTTTGTATAGTCCAGGGGTAGAATGTAGTGGTTTGATTCAGGTGTCCCCTGTAAACTTAGGTTTTGAAAGCTGGTTCCCCAGCTGATGGAAATTTTGGAATTAAAGCCTCCTGGAAGCAATGTATTGCTGGGGGTGGACTTAGTGGGCTTATGTGTATTATAGCCAGCTTCCTGTTGCCAGTGTTCGGCACACCTTCCTGTTCCTTTTGTCCACCTGATATTGGCCTGGAGGTGATGATGTCCAACCTCTGCTCATGCCATCATTTTCTTTTGCCTTCACTGAGCTTCCCCTTGAGTCTGTAAGTCAAAATAAACCTCCTTTATTCCCAACTCTTGTTGCTACTGTCTACCTGATGTTGACCAGGAGGTGATGTCCACCCCCTGCTCATGCCACCATTTTTGCTGCCATCATGGAGCTTCCCCTCGAGTGTGTAAGCTAAAATAAATACTTTGTTCCTGAAAACTGCTCATGGTCAGGTGTTTTCTGGCAACAAAGTGAACCTGACTGCAATAGTATCACAAAATTTAAAAAAAAAACGAATATTTATGCCAGACGTGGTGGCACACACCTTTAATCCCAGCACTCGGGAGGCAGAGATAGGAGGATTGCCATGTGTTCTAGGCCAGCCTGAGACTACATAGTGAATTCCAGGTCAGCCTGGGCTAAAGTGGAACCCTACCTCAAAAAAAAAAAAAAAAAAAAGAAAAAAAATGAATATTTAGAAAATTCAAGTCATAACTGAGGAGGGCTTCCTGCTGAGTAGCAGCAGGGAAGAGGGAAAAGATGTTATCAACATATGATGTATCCATACAAAACATGTTCTAGGTAATAAAAAAGAAAATTTTGCTGTGTTATTTTCATTACTACTGAAGCAAATATGTTTAATAATTTTTAAGATTTGCTGTGTTCAAAATCCTTTAATTTCATAGTTTTACTTCCTGTTCTCAATGACCTATTACATTCATCAAGGCTGTACCTGGTGAATACCAAAATAGATTCACCAGCTAGTGACCACATGTTCAAACACTTGAGCCTGTGGGGAATGATTTTCACTTAAACCACAGCATTCCACCCACTGGTCCCTGTAGGCTAATAACCAAAGCACATTCATTCCCACTTCAAAAAATCCCCATGATCTTAACTATTATAACTGATCAAAGACTCAAAGACTCAAAGTCTCTTTTGAGATGCAAGATAAACTCTTAACTGTGATTTTTCCTGTGACATAAATTAGTCAATAAATAAGTTAATTAAAATTACATGCTTCCAACACAAAATCGGAGTAAAAGTCCCCAACCCACGAAGTAGAAATGGAAGCATTGCATGGAAAAATCAGACCAAGACAAGAGTGAAGCCCAATGTGGCAAACACCAAATACTACATATTGCTTATATGTCTGGGACCCATGAAGGAGTCATCTAGGCTGCACTAAGATTTAATAGCTACCCCTCTTAATATTTGCTGCCTGTAGTTTTGTAGCCTCCTCTTGATTCATTGCATATTTATGTTTTTGAAAGATGTGCCGTAGTCCAGGCATCCCCAAAATCATTGGGTCTTTATTGAACTACACAGTTTCACACAAGAACTTCCCAGGTTCTTATTGTAGGAAGTCACACCCAGTTTCTTATGTGAAGCCGCAGTGGAGCATGATGCATTGCTGCTCCTAATCTGCTATCTTTCATGCCTAAATCTAGCACCACGTAGACAATGTTGCCAACAGCGACTGCCAGATCTGGATGAAGTCTTTCCCTTTTGGATCAGGGATGCAGTGGTGATTTTTGGCTTAGTAGATGAATGTTTGAGAACACTTTCCAAGATAATTTGCCACAGAGAACTCCCTCAGTGGCTCTCCATTCAAAATAATTTGCATGATCACCAGTGAGAGCCTTCAGTGGGTGGGGTCTTAGTCTCAGGGCACCTTTGCTACTGTCCCTGTGAAGAAAATAAGATTTCTCTTTAATTCTTTCAATTTCTGTTACAATTACAGATTTTTATTTTCAGCTGTAGTCTCCTTTAATAGCACTTTGAACTGGCTCATAAACCTTTCCTCACTATACTTCAGATTTTGGTTTTGGATATATTTCACTATAGGACTAATATTAAGAGCAATGGGTAGTAATGTTAGCCTGTCTTAAAATGGCTTCTGTCAAATAAGTTAGTTCATTACCTTTGAAATTGAATCAGCCTAAGTCATCTTCTCCAGGCACAAGCAGAACACGACCAGACTGTTTGCCAGACCACTAACCAGGAATTCTGTAGACTGCTTGTTCCCCTCCAAAACCTTATGAGCCTATTTTCTACCATCTGCATCTCTCTTCAGTTTGTAGTCTCCCAAATCCTCGCCAGAATGGCTCCTTAAGCTCTACTTACAGCCCTGTCTTGTTTCTCCAGTCCAAACTCTTCCACATTCCTCTTGCAAACCAGTTTCAAAATCCTATAAAGCACATTATCACAGAATCAGGTCCACTCCTTGGCATAAAAATTTTTATTAACTATGTTATCATTTGTTGTGACCAAATACCTACCCTGAAAACTAGTAGGTCCCCTTCCCCACTCCCCTCCTGCACAGGTAGGGTCTCACTCTAGCCCAGGCTGACCTGGACTTCCCTATGTAGTCTCAAAGTGGTCTGAAACTCACAGCAATCCTCCTACCTCTGCCAACACCCTGGCTTTCAACAAGCCTTTTATAGTTAACTAGAATGGCCTTTTGTTATCACACTCAGGTATGCAAGGGAGAAGTCTGCCTTGTACTGGGATTAAAGGCCTGTGCCACCACACCCAGCTAACTAGTAGTTTTTTAAAGAAGGATGGGTTTATTTCAACTTAAGAGTTCCAGGGGTACATTCTATGAAGGCAGGCAAGGCATAGATAGCAGCAGGAGCCAGCAAGAAGCTGGTTAGTCACATGACATTCAGTCTAGATAATGGGCAAGTATGAAGGGTGGCCATGTTATAACAAACAACAACAACAACAAAAAAAAACAAGACTACCCCCTTTCTATAGCCTAACTCCATGACCTAAAGTTTCTACCAACTAGCACTGATGCAGGATTTCGGGGCTTAGGGAGGGCCTATGAACCCCAACTTTTCAGCTCTTGTTATTTTAACAAAGAAAAAAAAAAACTCTTAGAAGGATAAAATCTAAGTTATTGGATTAATTTAAGGAGACATAATAAATTATGAGGTTTGTTTATGGTAAACTAGCATTCAGGAAGGAGGCTAGCTGAAAGCCTCACTCCAGAAAGGGATTCTCCTTGCCCAGCTGGCAGACAGACTCTCCATCGTAGAGAAATGTGTGTGGGGGAAAGTCCGTAAATGCACTTGTGGGAGGCAAAATGTGAGACCCAGGCTTACAAATTTGGAAGCACACGCACGCGCACATGTGGGGAGCAGGACAAAGGAACATGAGCCCGGCGCCCTCACATAGAGTAGGCAAAAACACGAGGGTCTGGAGCCAGAACTTCCAACAAACATACACACACGGTGACAAAGTATAAGAAGGCCAGCCCTCCCCCTTCCCATGAGCAGAGCTGAGAGAGTGTATTAAAAGGACTTAGGGTTACTGAGGGAGAGCACACCAAAGCAGAGACTGGGAGACTCAGACACCAAGGCCACAAGCAGCCAAGAAAGGCCAGCCAGGTCGTACACGTGGCGGGCCTGGAGCCTGGAGGAAAATCATACATGTAACAGGAGTAGAAAGGCATCTTCAGACGAAACGCAGGTGAGAAACGAACAGAAAAGCATCCAGGCAACATAATAAAGCAGTGTCCCAGCCAGTCTGGGTGAGGGTGGGGATGCACACACTGGTATTGAGGAGTAAAGAACCAGGCAGCCAAAATGGGAGAAAGGTTAGCACATGACAACAGCTTCTTTGTTTGTTTGTTACTCTATAGTTCCAGGCTGACCACAAACTCACAGTGATCCTTTTACCTCTGCCTCCCAAGTGCTGGGATGAAATACGAGTGCCAACAGCCTGGATTTCAAGAAGCCCTTTCTAGTTAATTAGAATGGCCTTTTGTTATCAGACTCAGGTATGTAAGGGAGAAGCCTGCCTTGTTCTGGGATTTAGGGGCAGATCCAGGGGCCAGCCCACCTTGGTGGTGTGTTAGGTTGGGAGAAGCAGCAGTGGGAACTGCAGCCATTATGGATGACACTGGTGTAGTCAAGGCAGGTGGGCTGACATCTTTTTTTTTTTTTTTCCTTCTTGAGCCCCTTGCCCCAACTGTCTCCTTCAGCACCATCATCCTGGGGCTATTCAAACACTTGAGCCTATGGGGAAAATTTCCCATTCAAACCGCAACAGAAATTGATAATGTTTGCTAATCCTACCTAAAACCATATGGTTTATGAACAGTATGACTGGAATTTTAAAAAAAGCATAGATAACACCAAAGTTTATTCACTACATTTTAGTATTTCATTTTTCATTGTTTACAACTTACCTTGAAGTTTCTTTATAAGTTAATTCTTGTATATAAAATTCTAAGAACAGTCAGTCCTTGAAGAAATAAAAGTGTGATAATTCTTAAGCTTAATACATACATCAGTATCAGGTTTCATTTGCATATTTCTACAATTTTAATGAGGTTCTAGTCTATATTTTGCCAAATGTGTCTCATTAATATGTATCCTTAGAGACCTAGTAGCAAGGGGCTATTTCTAATTTGAAAAAAAAAATTATTTGACAAATTTTATACAGGTGAGTAATATATTTCAATCATAATACCCTCCCATTGACTTCTCTCCCCCTCCCCAGTCTCAACTTCTTCTCTTCTCCAAGTAGTTACTCTTCTACATAATGTGTTTTGATGTTCAGTATTTCTACTTAGGAATTACAAACCTGGTAAATTTAATTATGCATGCATTATAGTTGTATAATTAATTAATCCATATTAGTAAAACACCTAAAGGCTAAAAAGTCATTATAAATTGAATGCAGGATACTTTGAGTAGCACCTTAATCTTATTTTCCCTCTTATCAAAACTAATTAAATGAGCTAATTCAAACCAACATAACATTTTGATCAAAAGAAATTCTCATAGGTAGGGAGACCATATTATGTTTTAATCACTTTAGTAGTCTGAAAGAAAGTAAAGTTCAATATTTATAAAAAAATAAATTATAAATTTATAATATAAGTGAAATTCGATTTCATTCATAAAGTATAAAGAGTAATGCTTAAGCTTACCTATGTCATTAAATTAGTCTTTTATACTTTCTCATTTTAAAGTTCAATATGAAAATACTAATCATCTGTATTTCCAAATATCTAAGCATTTGGAATTCTGTAGAAGTTGAAGTATTAGTTATGTATTTTTGGAGATCTTCATGAGCCAGTTACTTAGCAAAACATTGTACTGATTGCATGCTGCCTCCTATATGCTTTTATCCAGAAGCAGTATACGGCTGAAGTGATAAAACTTAATTTTGAAGAATACATGAACAAGGATAGAATTTAGGTGCTCTTTAATACTTGGCATTTCAATGCCATAGAGGGTCTGTTTAAGCTGAGCAATGATAAGAACCAGTTACAAAGATTTGGTCATAACGCAACTTCTCCACTCTTTCCAGTGTCAGTTCATCTTATGGTATAGAAAATATTTTTGTGGCTATTCAAAAGTTGCCAATGTTTACAAGTTCCTTCTCAAGTTGATAATTACAAATTGAATAAGCATAGATGTTATTGAATTGGTTCTATTATCCACAAAACCTGTTTAGTGATTACCATTACATGTCTAGAAAGTAAAGCAGAACCTAGCATTTGCACACATCATGTGTCACTAGGTGCTCAGGCTACTTGGTTGAAACTGAAGCAGAATGCTATGAAATGTCACCTCTAACTGTTCAGTCAAGCACTTCTAACAGTTGAGGTAAAAACTTTCCATTATTAGAAATAGTTGGAGAAAACTGATAATCTTTGTGACAAGATTCCAGTAGTAATCAGCACTGGCCAAATTCTGCATTAGAGTCATTCATGATGCTTCTCCATAGACAGCTAAGATGATATAGAGAATATATATATACATATATACATACACACACACACACACACACACACACACACACACACACACACACATATGAAATCAGTCATTTTTGCAAAGAGAAGCAACACCAAGAATTTATAATTCATAGTCATCATTCTAGCAGGTTCTCAATGTCATTCATATTAACTTTCTTGGGTTCAATAGTTCTTTAGTGATGGGAAATCTGGATAGAAGCTTTAGAACCATCCCTGACCTCTATCCATCCTGCAATGATTAAGATAATCAAGACATTGTTAATATGATCACATACCTAGGATACAAGTTGTTTTGTAAAGAAAGCCAGTCCTGTGGAGATGTGAGACAAAGGAAATGGCTATGTCACAGGCAAAAGAAAACACTTAAATTATAAGGACTGAAATCCAAAGATGGGCTTGAAATTATATTCAAGATGAAGTTATCATGCCACTTTAATAATTTATTTAAACAAAATGATTCTAAAATATAATTTGTGTCATCCTACACCTTCCATGCTGGGCTCCCCTGACAGGTAGTGCTGAGGAAGGAGCAGGCCCTCTGGTTCCTCCCAAGGGGTTGAGGAGGAGGAACACACCACCAAGCCAGGAGTCTTGTTGAAGCAGGAATTCACTTACAGGCGGTTGCCTATAGAGCATTGAGAATGAGGGTGGGGATTCAAGGATGGGGGGAGAGGTAAGGGCCAAGAGTATACTGCGACTTTTGAAATGATTGGTTCTAAGCATGTGTACGTGTGGGAATTCCAACTCCTATGTGAAAGTAACAGGCCAGAGGCCATTAGGCATCTTGCTGAGTCATAGCTGGCCAGAGACAGGTGGCCAAACTTTAGCTAGGCTCAGGAAGTTCCATTAGGCCTCACATCCAGGCCTGTTAAGGCCCAAATCTCCCCCTTTTGTTTTTGTAAGAGCATTAGTCACCATGGCCCCTGTCTTAGGTTGTCCCCCTCTGGGGATCTTACCCATCCCTGGGTACCATGTGTTTAGATTGCTGAAAACCCACTCCATGGCCTGTCTTAGGTTGTCTCGGTCAGTCTGAGATCTTACCCATCATCAGTCACATGGAGGGCAGAGGAGGTGGCAGTGGGTCATCTGAGGAACTTAATTCCTGAGTTGCCAGCCTGTGATAATATATCTCAACCTGATGCACTTTTATTGTCTCTAGCCACTGATGAATGAATTGTGTAATTTTGTTAATTACACAAGGCCCGACAGTGAGGATAAGGAGAAGGAGAAGGAGGGGCTCAAGTAGAGGGAGAAGGTAAAGTAAGAAGCCATGTAAGCCCGTCCACAGTGGTTTGTCCTAAAGGTCCTGCTGTCTCCTCCCCAGGTCATCTTGAAGTCTTTTGATCTTGTCCTGAACGATTCCCAATCTATTGGTGTAGAAACAGCATTTTTCCTGTAAAAACAAACATATGCCTCCCTTTTTGGCCATTAGTATGTGTAGTCCTCTCCCGTTTTGTAGGCCACCATGCCTCCGCAAACATTAGGGGAAGGTGGGGTCCAAATATAAGTTCCAGAAGGAGACATTGGGAAAAGCTGGGGATGAGGAAGGTGGCTGAGCAAATTTTTAGGGTGATATGGGCAACTGTAGTTGTATCACTGGTGATTACTGCAAGCAGCTGGGCAGGCCCAGATCGGAGGCAAAGCCAGCAATCCTCTGCAAGGGAGGGAGTTGTTTGGTTTAGTAGTGTGAAGACCATTTTAGGAACAGTCCTCAGGGGTGGGACACTCCCTGGAGAAGTGATTGTCAGTGTCCCCTTTTTGGGACAAATATTTTAGGTCACTCATTAGTACCCAAATGTGTCTTTTTCATCTTAGGGAAGACACATCCAAACCCTCTCCCTGCTGTGAGGAGGGGGTCTAGTCCTCTCCAGGCTCCAGTCAATGGGTCTCTCCACTTGACCTTGATTGAGCTGTATATGACAGAAGATGACCAATGTCTTTGAAATGATGACTTTTTTTTTCATTTGTAGAAAAATTTTAAATATTTAAGGTGAATAATTCTTTCTTTAGCTGATCATGGGGGAGGTAGTGATTCCTCCTTTTGTTTGTGTAACTGTGATTTAAGTGTTTGGTTATATCTTTCAACAATAGCCTGGCCTCGAGGGTTATATGGAATGCCTGAGGCATGTGTAATTTGCCAAGTCTAGAGGAAACTTGTAAAGTTTTGACTTACAAAGCAAGGGCCATTATCTATTTTTACTTGATTGGGCAGCCTGAGAGTGGCAAACCATTGAAGCATATGACTAATGGCATGTTTAGATTTCTCCCCTGGCATGTGCAGATGCCCAACAGGCACAGGAGAAAGTATCAACTGATAAGAAAATATATTTACATTTTCCAAAGGGGAGATAATGGGAACAAGCCTAAAGCCAAAAGCCACAGCACACTTCAGGAACTCCTGCTTGCATATCTTTAGACTGAAATCTGAAACCCACCACCACACCTTAAGATCCATCCAGTGATATTGCCTCCTGCAAAGTGGCTGCAGAATGCAAACTACACACAAACAACTGAATAAAATCAAACAAGTTAAACACTTCTAACATATAAAGGCACAGAGTAAACATTTTTAACTGGTATAAGGCAAAGCAAGGAGAGACTAAAACAATGCAAACCCAACCACCATCAAAAAGTGCTTACATTTCTATGATAGTCTTCCCTCAGACATCCCTTACATGGTGAAGCAATTGGACCATCTTCCTTAAGATTGCTAATGTGTTGATAATATCAGCTTTAGGAATCTAAAGCCAGTCTCTGTGCCAGGAAATTTAACTTGCTTAAAGTTTTCCGGCCTAAAATCTTAAATCTCTCAGTCCATTACAATTTTAACCTTGATCAAACTCTCTAGGCCTGGGCAGCAGGACACATCCAGCCCTTATGCCAGTAGCCCTATTCCAACAAAGTCCTCTGTAGTCTTTCTTTCCCCTTAGAAAGCTCATAAGCCAAGCCTCGAAGTTTAATGTTATCTGTACTTAGCCTTCTCAGACTCTCATCAGAATAGTCCATAAAATTTGGCTTACCACTCCAGAAGACACCTTCAGTTGCAAGCACCAAGTCCATGCCTATTTCTCCAAAAAAAAGTTTCCAAAAGTTCAACATCCACATGGTCAGGTTCATCTCAGTCCACTCCTTGGTACCAAGTTCTGTATCAGACAGCTTCAGGTTCACTGAAATGAACTTCCAGACCAAGCACAGTTATGGAGGAAGGGATAAATATTGAAGCCTATAGATCCAGGGGAATTTCCATAAATGGCAGAAGAAGCTGGCCTGCCTTCACAGGCCCAAGGAGAGAGAGAGAGAGAGAGAGAGAGAGAGAGAGAGAGAGAGAGAGAGAAAGAGAGAGAGATGCACAAACCTAAAGCTCAAAAGCCATACAGTGTGTCCAATAGTGTCATATGACCCGTTTAGAAACATAAAAGCCACAGATGCAGCTTGCCGGTGAACTGAAAATGAAAGGAAAGAGAAAGAGAATGAAGAGATGTTGACAAGCAAGTATAGGTTATAGAAGCAAAGTTTAGCAAATTAAATATGAAGACTGCCTCATAACTTATGAAGGTACATTTACCTGCACATGTACACTGATTGACCTCCTCAATGAGAATGCCTCACATGGGGCACCTGTCTGCCGGGTTCCTGTATCCCCACATTGGGTGACAGACTGCCGGGCTCCCCCAGCAGGTAGTGCTGAGGAAGGACCAGGCCCACTGGTTCCTTCAAGGGGTTGAGGAGGAGGAGGAGTGTAGACAGCCAGGAACAGCCCACCAAGCTGGGAGTCTTGTTGAAGCAGGAACTCACTTTATTTTTACAGGCAGTTGCCTATATAGCTTTGAGAACAAGGGTTGGGATTCTAGGATGGGGAGAGAGGTAAGGGCCAATAGTTTACCATGACTTTTGAAATAATTGGCTCTAAGCGTGTGCGCATGCGGGAATTCTAACTCTTATGCGGAAGTAACAGACCAGAGGCCATTAGGTGTCTTGCTAAGTCATAGCTGGCCAAAGGCAGGTCACCAAACTTTAGCTAGGCTCAGGAAGTTCCACTAGGCCTCACATTTGGGCCTCTCAAGGCCCAACACTTCCATATGTGCACAGAATGCTGTTGCCAGGAAAAATGACAAAACATAAACTGTGAGATGGAATTGTGAGTGATTACATTAAGTGTTCAGAAAGGAAATAAAATTAAAGATCATGTTTCAAAGTCAGTAGTCTAAAGAGCATGTGATGATAAATTGAACATAGTGTCCCTCAATATTTTAGAAATAGAAGAAAAAGAAAGCTAGATTTGTAACTGGTTCATGTTTTCTGTTTTGGATCAAAACTTTTCTTTTGGACTTAAAGCACAGGGGTAGATAGTTGAACAATTTCATCTGTTTTGACAAATGATACGTAAGTGAACTCACCATTATAACTCACCATTAACTTAGTTTCTTCACTTAGACTTAGCTTATGGTCATGTGGGTGGGGAACAGATTGTACCTTCCAGCAGAAAGAACTCTTTAATTTGTTGTCATGAGAGAGGGAGAGACAGACAGAGAGAGAGACAGAGAATTGGCATGTCATGGCCCCCAGACACTGCAATAGAATTCCAGCCATGTGCACAACCTTCTGCATATATGTGACCTTGCTTACTTGTGTCACCTTGTGTGGGCTTAAGTGGGACCTGGAGAGTACAACATGGGATCTTAGGATTAACAGGCAAGTGCCTTCACCACTAAGCCATCTATCCAGCCTAAGAAAGAACTGATTATGCAGATCATTTCATTCCCAAATAATTTTGAAGCTTTGTTTTGTCTTTCCTCTATGCACTTTATGGTAGAATATTAGATGCTGATGCTTTTGCTTCCAGAATATATTCTGTCCACTAATTCCTCTGTGTACTTCATAAGAAATAAATCTCTATGAATAAAATTTCACCAGATACACATGATTACTCTAACATGAGACATATTATAATAGATGCTTGAAGAGTTCTTCAGAAATTTCTGAGAACTTTGTAGTAATCAGTGGTGTAATCGTACTCAATGGAAACTCCCTCACTTAAAATCACCAGTTACAGATGCACAGAGACAAGCAAGTGCCATAAAATTGCTTGATAAATGTTCAAGGATAAACATGAAAGGAAAAAAAAAATTTCTCTGACCCATAACAACATAAATAGAAATTAAGAAGCTTACCTTTCGATCATTTATGTACTAATGTTTATTGAAAGTACCTCTGATAGGAGTTGTTCCCTCATGTCATTTCTTCTGAAAGCTGATTGCTGTGGTAGTTGATATACAGAGCTCAAAGAAATGATCCAATTACTTACCAAGTGCCAACACCTTTTGAGCCTAACCATAATTGTCAAGATGAGGCCATGTTCTGTATAGCTGGAAAACTGGCATAACCCAAACGGTTGGTGAAGCATTTGAACTTCCTAGTAAACAATGTGAAGGTGTTGATACTGAGTATCAGAAACTTTTGGAAGACATAGAGCTTGCTGTCATTTCATCAATTTGCTATTATAGAAATAAGAATATATGACAGGTATGTACTTTTTAGCTACTGTGTAATAAGTACAACTAATCTATTTCAGTTTCATAAAATATGCAATTCTAGTCTTATATTTTTAGCTCTGTCATTTAAAGAACATAGAATTCATCAGGAGTTTCCTTTTAATAATAAGCAGAAATGAGTATTGAAAATAAGGCCTCATACATGGTAGGTTAACAGGTAAGCGGTTTATCAATGAGCTATAAGAATAGCCCAGAAGCCATTACTGTGTATTTGAAACAAGATGAAGGGAGAAACACATGAAACCAATGCATTTTCTTTGATTCAATGGACACTCAATTTGCAGAGAAAACAGCTGGCTTCTTATCTGGAGAGATAGATGTATTCTGTCATATCCCAAATCTGCTTACACAAATCAATGCTGTTATAACTCATACAGACACTTTCTGCTAATTTTGATGTATTGCTGGGGTCTGAGTATGAATAAATATGAGAATGAGACTTCTGGGTAGCAACAGTCCTATAATGGACCCCTACAATTTAATATCCTTTATGTTCTAAGACCTGACTAGGTTCTTATTGTAAATATTTGAGAAAATCAACTTTCATTATGGTAAGGCAGACTAAAAATAAAAATTAGGAAATAGATACAAAACCTTTTCCATCACAAAATTCTACCCATGTCCAGTTTTTTTTTTCTTTCTTCCTGCCTCAATTATGAAGAAAAAAAAAAACAGGAATGGAGAGATGGCTTAGCATTTAAGACACCTCTGAAGCCTAAGGACCCATGCTCAGCTTTCCAGATCCCACATTAACCACATGCACAAAGTTGAGGCAAGCACAAGGTCACACATGCCCACTAGGTGGTACATGCTTCTTGATTTCAGAGGCTAAAACCCTGATGCACCAATTTTCTCTCTCTCTCTCTCTCTCTCTCTCTCTCTCTCTCTCTCTCTCTCTCTCTCTCTTAAAGAGAGAGAGAGAGAGAGAGAGAGAGAGAGAGAAACATAACAAAAACAGACAGTAAAATATAACATTTCAAGAAAATGTGTTATGAACATAGTATCCAGAGAAGAAATTAGTATCTGGAATAAACAGCTACTCTCCAGGAGAAGTCTTTGTGAAAATCACAGCCCCCATGCCCCTGGAAATGTGAGATCCAAAATAAATATTTTGGAATGATTTTTTATATGTCTTATGCTACATAAGAAAATAATTTCATATAGGACGTTTAAGATAGCCCATCCCATGCAACATTACACCTCTAATACATTTAGTTACTTCTGGTCAAAGAAATTAATGGGAAAATCCAACAAGAAACCATTTAATTTTCTCACTGTTATAAACTACCATGCTATTCTCTCTTGTAAATAATTCTTTGTCCCAAATCCATGCTGTATATGTAACCTGCCCACCTATGACTTATTAGCCATCTTAGAGAAAGATATATACACATTTACATAATTTGTATTACAGAGTAGTGTTAAGCTTATTCTATTTATTAAGAGTTATTAGCATTAATCTCTTACTATGCCTAATATTAAGCTGTATTATTGCTTTATGTGTATAAAAATAATATAGTGTATGGGTTGAAAGACACTAGGTTTTATATGAGATTTTATATATCCATATATTGAATTAATTTACTTGGGAGAAGGATATAATTATATTTGATGTAAAATGTCCTCCATAAACTCATGTGTTTGAATATTTAATCCCCATCTTGTGGCAACATTTGAGAAAGTTGAGGAACCTTTAGAAGGCTGAGTTTTGCTAGAGGAACTGTGTCATTAAGGAGGGCACTGAAGTTTTACAATTCAATGCAATATTCTGTTTTCCTACTTCCTCTCTGTGTATGTGATGGTGTGAGACATTCTTTGGGCTTCTGCTATTTCTGTTCATGGTGGTACATGCTGGTGCAATTGGTGGCAAGGTGGAGGCAGAAGAATAAGCAATATAAAATTCACCATTTTCCCCATACTTTGGTGGACTCTATCCTCTGGGACTATAAGCCAAAATTAATCCTTTTCCTTCCTCAGACTACTTGATGTTTTGTATTTTCTCACAGAAACAAGAGATCAAGACCACAAGAGGGGTTTTGTACTGTAAGTTAAAAGAAATCTACAAAGAGGAAGATTTGTGGAAATTCCAAGTAAAAACACAGAAAGGCCAATGGGGATGTTTTGCAACTCTACCAACCAATAGAAATAGAAATCATTAAATGCAGAAAAAATATGCGCAAAATAACCTATATCCTCTTGCAAAAGGCATTTTCACCTGAGTTTCTACTCTGTAATATATAAGAATTTCAACAAAATATTAAAAGACATGACAGCAAAAACAAATGAAGTTTGAAAGTATGAAACATTCATAAGAAATGTATTGAGATCTTAAGGTTATCCCACAAGGGATGTAAGCCCTCATTAATGGTTTAAAAGCTCTAATGAATCTATATCTATATCTATATCTACATATATATACTCTATATAATATAAAATATATATATATACGTATGTATATATAATGTATTTGGACAGGTTGGCAATAGAAACAAAGAATCAAAGTGATATTTTCATAATAAACTGTATTATTAAAGAAATTATGAGGACTAAGTGCTTATCAATAGATTAAATATTAGAGTACTAAACAATAGTGAGGATTTAAAGTAGTATATTCACTCTGGATACTGGTTTGATAGTCTGTTTAAAAATATAACATAATGGTTGGGAAGGTGGCTTAGCATTTAAGGTGCTTGCTTGCAAAGTCTAATAGCCTGGGCTCAATTCCCCAGTACCCATGTAAAGCCAAATACAGAAAGTGGTGCATTCATCTGGACTTAGTTTGCAGTCACAGGAGTCCCTAAGATGGCCATAGTCATTCTCCCTGTCTGTTACTCCATCTCTCTTAAATAAATAAATTAATTAATTAAAATTTAAAGTGTAACATATACTTGTTACACAAGCTAGGCATTGTGTTTCTAGTATTAACATAGTCAATTAAAATAATCTCCATACAAAAATCCCTTATCTTCAATATGAAATGAAATAATACATTGTGATATGGTTACATTTTGAAATACCATTCAGCAATAAAAGTAATACTATGAGTTCATTTAAAGTTAGGACTGAGTCTTAAATGTATATTGCAATGTAAGAGACAGCATTCTGCATATAGTATACATTGATATATTCTAACTTATTGGCAGAACTATATGGCAATAACTAAAGTTTTGACTGTCAGGGTTCTTATAAGTATAGAGTCAAAAAATATTTTGTACTATATGACAAAATAATGCTGGGTACATAATTTAATGCATCTGTTAAAACCTTTAACATTTAAAAAAAACACTATGTGAATGTTTAGGTATGCACATTATGCAAATGCAAAGCAAATCCTGGGAAAATACAGAGCATAAAAAGAATTTACCTGTGTTAAGGAATGTAAAAGTAACCTACCTAAACATAGTGGAGAGCAAGGAGCTGACTTCATATGTTTGAAACTCGCCACGTTTCCACAGGGAAGGACAATTTAATGGAATATTTAAGTAAGTTGTGATCTATTTTGAAAGCTAGTTTGTTCAGTTCTTCAAAGTTGAGTAGAGTCTTACTGTTGAGTGTACAGTTTTGTCTTGTACTAAAGGCTTAGAGGAGCTGGGTACAGAGGAGCTATAAAAGAATGCTGAAAATGACTCCATGATTCACAAATGAGCATTGGAGGGTTATCTGCTTATGCTTATTTTAATGTAGAATTAGATATATAAAACTTCTGTGTCCATACATGGGATAATTGTTGCTTATATATTCCCATATCTTCTCAGCTGAAAATGCCTGAAAGCACTCTCTCCTATGTAGTAATGTACACACTTCTGTATAAATTTCAATTTTTAATATTCCTCCATATAAAGTACAAAACCATCTTGCAGAACTGAGAAGATGGATCAGAGTTAAACATGCTTACTGGAAAACCCTTATAGCCTGGGTTCAATTTCTGAAGATTCTTACAGTTGTAGAGAGTAAGAAATTTCTCACAGAACAAAGTCCATGTATAATGATGAGAGTATGTTAAAATAAATTGGAATAAAGTGGAAAGCTCCCAACCCAAAAGGTAATGACTTAAGAAAAAAAAAAAAAGAAAAAAAAAACAACTTTCTATTTGGCAGGGTATGGTAGCACACATCTTTAATCTCAGCACTCTAGAGGAGGACGTAGGAGGATTGCTGTAAATTCAAGGTCACCCTGAGACTACAGAGTGAATTCTAAATCAACCTGGATAGAGAGACCCTACCTTGAAAAACCAACCAACAACAACAAAAAAACTTCTACTCATCACACAAAATAATGGGTCTCATGGTAACATTTCATACACTGCACATTGCTTATGTTCTTCATGACCTCTCCCATCTCTCGAACGTCCTCCTTCACATAGCCCAAGTATTGCTTTTCATGTATCTACCTGCATACATATGAGTGTGTTGTATGTATGTATGTTATGCACATAGGCAGGGCATATGAAAAATAACTTTGTATTTTGACATTTTTTTCTTCTCTCCCTCTATTACTCTTTTTTTTAATTTATTTTGAATTTATTTATTTATTTATTTATTTATTTATTTATTTATTTATTTATTTGGTTTTTCGAGGTAGGGTCTCACTCTAGCCCAGGCTGACCTGGAATTCACTATGTAGTCTCAGGGTGGCCTCGAACTCTCGGAGATCCTCCTACCTCTGCCTCCCGAGTGCTGGGATTAAAGGCGTGCGCCACCACGCCCGGCTGCCCTCTATTACTCTTGATTGTTCCACCTCTGCTTCCTTTTAGTCTGCTTCCTCCCACTTTATAATCCTTCTACTTTCATGGCATATAGATCAATAGGTAGATAATTGATAGATAGATAATAGAAAAAAGATAGATAAATAGATTGTGCATGGATAGGAAAACTTGAAAACCTCCATTTGATTTTCACATAATGGTTACACCTGTTAACATTCCTGCTAGTGTATGTGATTTTATTCTTTTTTCTCATTGCTTTTGATACAAACACAACAGACTGGCCGTTTTTATGTGTATTAGAGAACTGACACATCAGGGCCTCCAGCCACTGCAGTCGAGCTCCTGACATGTACACCACCTTGTGTGCTTGTGCATCACCCTGACTGTCTGGCTTACATGGGACCTGAAGAGTTGAACATGGGTCCTTTGGCTTCGAAGGCAGGCACCCTAGGTGCTAAACAATCTCTCCAGCCCGCCACCCTCCCCCCCCAGGCTTTTGTGAAGTAGAGTCTTACTCTAGCCCAGGATGACTTGGAATTCACTAAGTAGTATCAAGCTGGCTTCAAACTCACAGTAATCCTACTACCTCTCCCCTAATACCTCTGCTGGCATTAAAGGCATGAGCCACCATGCCCAGCTGCACACATGTAGTTTTCTTAATGCCAGCTAGGAGCTGTGACAGGTGAAATAGAATCGCAATGCTCTGTTCATTTCATCTCCTTGGTGGGTTAGGATGCAGAGCCAATTTTTCATATATTTATTGACCATTTTTTTCTTACTTTTAGAACTGTCCATTCAATGCATTTGCCTATACATTGATTAGTTGAATTGGGTTTTGGAGTGCTTATTATTATTATTATTATTATTATTATAATATTTATTATTTTGGTTTTTCAAGGTAGGATCTCACTCTAGCCCAGGCTGACCTGGAATTCATTATGGAGTCTCAGGGTGGCCTCGAACTCACGGCAATCCTACTACCTCTGCCTCCCAAGGGCTGGGATTAAAGGTGTGCACCACCACACCCAGCTGGAGTGCTTATTTTTTAAGTAATTAGTGATTCTAAATACAATTGCCTGGTCAGATGTAAAATTGGCAAAGATGCTATTCCATTCTGTTATTTGTTTCTTGGCTATGAATATGCTTATGCATTTTTTCAGATTCTACAAAATCCCATTTTTAATTCCTATGTTTAATTCCTGAGCTACTGAAGCCTTTTTTTTTTTTAGTTGACAATTTGTTTCTTTATTTAAGCAAAATGAATAATTTCTTAAAATTTCCACATTTTCACTAAAGTAAAAGCTGTGCATCTCCCAAAAGACATAATAGTTATTCAACATTGTATGTCTTTTTTTCTCTTTTTGAAATCATTAATCAAAAATTCTATCATGTTTTATATTGTTTTCACACACTGAAGACTTTTTTATGGAATGGAATCCATAGCTGGAGCTGGGAAACAAGTCAGCATCATATCCAAAAAGGAGCCTGCTTTCCATTATCAAGCTCCCACCAATCATGGGCTATAAGAGGGCCTGCACTTTTTATATTCTCTCTAAAAAAAATGGTTATCGCATTTATCTGGTGCTAACTTTACTCTCCATCAGAGATTTTGCTTCTGTTTTTTCAGGTATTTGCAGACCCTAAGGTGAGAACTACCCCATCATGACTCAAAAGGGCCTCAGCTGAAAGTAAGAATAAGTGGAGAAACAAGCAAGAGTGCTTTTTTTTGTGGCGAACCAGGTACCAGCACAAGGGTTAAGGAGATAGACACAGAGAACACTCAACTCCTACCAAACCAGATATCCAGAGACACAGAGGCTCCCTAGACCTCATCACTTATGCAAACCTAAAATGAACCCAATATAACTCAGGGAAATTTGTGGAAGAGGGGGCGGAAGGAATGTCAGAGCCACCTGTTTGTCATGATACACAGAGACCTTGCCTCCTACTCATAACTGATGGCTAACCCCACAATACATGACCCATATTCCCCAACTAGGAGGGTCCCTGTGGAGGGGGAGGGCTGGGAGGAGGATAACAATGGTACCAACTTGCCTGTATTCACTGAGTACAAAACTAATAAAAGAAATTCTTGCCTATGGATGTATCTTACAATATTTAGCCTGTGTTTTTATCCATCAGTTCCTTTCAGTATTTCAGTTCCTACACTATGGCCCTTGATCTATTTTGAGATAATTTTTATTTAGGACAAGAGATAGTAAACTAGTTTCATTTTTCCAAATGTAGCTCTAGACTGGTTTTCCCAGCATGATTTACTAAAGAGGATTTGTTTTCTCCAAAGTATGGCTTGGAAATCTTTAACAAGATGGGTTTTTTTATGCCACACTATCCATCAAAACTGAAACAATATGGGAAACAAAGCAAATCATACTAACTGAGTATAATATAAAATATAAAATGGGAGTATCTAACAACATAAATGTTATAATTAAACCAAATAGATTTGTAAAGCAGAATAATAAGATGATCCATAAAAGTGTGGCTACTTTTATGTAAGGAAGAGGCTTATTACCCTCACTCCTGAATTTTGGTGTGGTACACGGTGACCACCTTCAAAGAGGACACGTGGAGACATGCTAAACACAATATCTTTCTAGTAAAGCAACTTGAGAAACACAACTTCAGCCAGACAGTTTAGTTCAACATCTCTCACGCACAGTGATCATAGTCTATGTCTGGAGTGATAGAAAAATGTACTGCAACTTATGTGCTTCCAAACAACACACAGAAAATCGGCATATTCATGAGAAGAAATCCAAAACACAGGTTATATAAAGTGATTACTAGACTTCACACTTGTCAAGACCATCAAATACTAAGAATTGTCAGAAAAGTGTCCACATAAAGATATAGCAAAAGAGTATGTGCTATTCTTGGTAAATAACATGTTAGGTTAACATGGTAACAACCTAGAAATAGGGTGACAGACAGGTAAGAGCTCAGTGTAGAGTTGAATAACTTTATTTAGTATATGTTTGAATTTTATATAAACCATACATCATTCTAAATATTTTTAGTAGTAAATGTATTAAAATATTGAGAGAAAAACCTTATCTGATATATTTAAAACTTACTTCTCATGAAAAATCTAAATCCCAAATTTCTACAACTGTGTAACCCCAGAGTAAAAGTGTTAAAAAATTTACTTAATTTGGGAGATTGTAAATGTTTTATTTCTGGTTAAACAAAAACAAATATTAAACCTGTATGTGGATAGACTCTCTTACAGCAATAGATTAACCAAGTTCATGATTCACACAACCTGCCTCCAAATAGTAATTCAATTTTTTATTATGTTACTTTTTCAGATAAAGGGATATGAGGATACACATAGTGTGCTTTTTCATGGTCCTCTTTGGTATCCTAAAAAAGCATGCCCTTGAAGAAGTTGAAACTTCTAATGACTTTTTCAAAGCAATAAATCTGAAAGTAGCCACTGTGATTGACAGTTGAGCACACACTTCTGACTTCTAGAAGAGAAGTCATGTTCACAGTACATAAATATTCACAGAGATGGTATCTTTAAATATAACTTGCAAATAGTATGTCAGTAAAAATGTATTTTTATGCTACCCAGTGGAATTAAAGTGAACTTTTCTTCTTTCCATTTTCTTTGATGAGTTAAAACAATGTAGCTTCCAATTTCAGCATCTGCTATATTGATTTGTATTTCCAAGTATATTTGTTAGTTGTTTCAATTAATGTTATACTGACCTTGGCCAGGAGATCACATATAAATATATATGTACATATATATACATAATCTTAAAATTTTAACTGCTATTTGTTTCTTTCTTACCCAGGTCTAGTTTGTTTTGTTTTATTTTAATTTAGGGCCTTTGGTTAAATTGCACTATGTTGGCTGGCTCTGGAGAGTGTGCACATGGAGTGAATAGGCCAGAGCTTCCAGTTGCTTCCCCACCTCCCAGTTTCCTGGTCCTGGTACCACTGCTGCTGGCTTGAAGATGCCTGGATCTTGCTAGAGTAAAGGCTGACAAAGGCCTGTGGCTTTGCCTTCCTGACTGACCTGCCCCTGGATTCTCAGGCCCCAGATTCCCAGCTCCAGAAGGCGAGCATGCTGCGTGAGTAGGGCAGAGATCCTGGTTCCTTCCCCACCTCCCAGCTCCCTGGTCCCCAGAGCCTTGTTGCTGGCTTGGGGTGCCTGATCCCTGTGTGTGCTGCAGAGGTGGGCCTTTTGTTCTGCTTTCCTGATTGTTTTAAACCCCACTCTTCCATAAGTGGAGAGTGGAGTTGTGAAGGAGAAAGTGAGAGGGGGAGGGAATTATCATGGCTTATTGTTTATAATTATGGAAGTTGTCAATTAAAAAAAATCAGAGCAGGATTGATTGCAAAACAATGAAGTTTGGTCAGAAAAAAAAGAGGTCATTTAAAATTGAGATAAAGTTAAATATGGTTGCTTAGATTAGTACCATTACAAAAGTGGAAAATAAAATGGTATCATTTTTAAAGCCTCAAACCAAACAAAACAAAACAAAACAAACAAAAAAAAAAAAAAACAGACCAGCAAACAAACAAAAGAATTGGTCACCTAATGAAAAAAAGAATACAATAACTGATGGAAATAATCAACAGAATCAGACCTAGAAATATCATATGCTTGATAACGAATATCTAGATGATTCACCTTAGGTAAAGTTTATAGATTCATCAAAGTGTATTCAATATTGAACAATATAAGTTACTATAAACTTTGAAGAGTAATTTAAGTTGCCATATGTAACAGAAAGTATAAAGTAGTCATAGTGACCCAAAACATGCCAGCAGATTTGAAAGTTATAGAGAGCCAGAAAGAAGCAGAGTTATAAATTGCTTTGATTAAACATTTCAAGCTCCTTTCTATCAATTGTGCCTATTGTGATGATAGCTATATATCAGTTTCTCTATATTCTATATTTCTTCTTTATTTTGAAGAATTCTAAAATGCCCACATCACCACATTCTCAGCCTTCATTGTTATATTCTGTTGAATATTATATTCTGTTGAATGTAAGAGTTACTAGATAGCACAAGATAAAAAATTAGGACCCAGGCTTTAGAGATGGTTTAGTGGTTAAGGCATTTGCCTGCAAAGCCTAAGGACACAGGTTCATTTGCCCAGTACCCACGTAAGCCAGATACACACGGTGGTACATTCCTCTGCAGTTCGTTTTCAGTGGCTAGAGGGATTGATGTGCTCATTCTCTTGTTTTTTTCTATCTTCCTTCCTTCATCTCTCTCTCTCAAATAAGTATATAACAAATAATTTTTTTAAAAATTAGGTCCCAAGTCAGTTTACTCTGAGATTATTCAAGTGAACTAAATCTCATTAAATAGTATTTTATTTTCATTCAAACTTTCAGAGATTGGAAGCTCAAAAATAAGTAGAAATCACTTATATCTTATGATGTAAACTATAAAATACAATTATAGGACACAAACATTTAAAACCTTTTAATAAATGAGGACAAGCTTATCATCGTTTAACTTATAAATAACTTGAAATATTCATAAATCCTCGGTTTGTATACACATAGAAATTTGTGCTTATACATTATGTTGATGAGTCTTCATGAAAATATCAAGAAATATCTATTTACGTCAGATAGAGCACCAATCACATAGTAAGAAACAATCCCATACAAGTCTAACTTGGTGAACCAATATGATTATTGGAATGACTTAGAGCAACATACAGAGTTACTTACAGGAATGGAGGTTACTCAAAAACAACTCTATCAATGGCTAAGGCACATGCCTATGAAGCCTAAGGACCCAGGTTCAATTCCCCAGTACCCAAATAAGCCAGATTTACAAGGTGGTACATGTGTCTGGAGTTCATTTGCAGGAGCTGCAGGCCTATTATAAACCCCCCCCCTCTCTCTCCCAAATAGATAAAATATTTAAAAAATAAATAAAAAGCTGGGCATGGTTGTGCACACCTTTAATCCCAGCATTTGGGAGGTACAGGTAGGAGGATCACCTTTAGTTTGAAGCCATGATGAAATATTCAAGGTCAGCCTAGGCTAGAGTGAAACTCTACCTTAAAAAATCAAAAAAAAAAAAAAAAAAAAAAGGCTGAACCTTCACAAGGCCCTTAGAGGGAACACCTAAACCACTGGAGAGGTTATGAGGAAGACTAACCTTAATCTTCTAAGCTTCCTGCCCTCCCTCTTCCCCTATCTTTCTCTTCTCTCTAGCTCTTGTATATTAGTTATCTTTTTTCCTCTTTTTCTCAGTGGGCACTGACCTGTAACTCCCAGTATCAGCAGGTGGCTATCATCCACAGTGAGCTTTTGATCAGAGAGATCTACAAGGTTTCCTAAAAGAAAGTCAGAGTAGTTGATGACCCAGTAAAGGTTAGTAGTAAAACCCTACTGCTGAAGACACCTTATGTGTTTGGAATGGCATGGCTGGAAGTTGGAGGAGAGTCAGTCACCAGTCAGTGTGTCTAGTGCCAGAAGGTGCTACATGGGTGACTGGGGGAAAATGACCAATATCTGTCCAAGCAACTCATGGACTAACCTACTTAGCAGCAAATAACTGGTTGTGATGCCCACACAAGTGCAATTATGGCACACAGCCATGGTGGGGAACCAACTGCTCTTGATTTGGCTAACTGAACCCCTCAGTGGTATGAAACCCATAGCTGGAGCTGGGAAACAAGTCAGAACCATATACAAACATAAGCCCACTGTCCATTATCAAGCTACCATCAATCATGGGCTACAAGAGGGCCTACACCTATTAAATTCTCTATAAAAAAAAGTAAGGGTTATTTCATTTTTTCTCGTGCTAACTTACTCTCCATTAGAGAATCTGCTTCTCTTTTTCGGATAGATATAGATCCTAAGGCGAGAGCCACCCCATCATACTTCAAAAGGGCCCTGGCTGAAACTAAGAAAAATTGACAAAACAAGCAAGGGTGCTGTTTTCCTGGTGAACCGGGTACCAGCACAAGGGGGAAGGAGATCAAAACAGAGAAAAATCAACTGCTACCAAATCAGAGAGCCAGAGACCCAGAAGCCCCCAACACCTCATCATTGAAGCAGACAAAAAATGAACCCAACATGGCTCAGGGAAATTTTGTGGAAGAGGGGGGCAGAGAGAATGTCAGAGCCTCATGTTTGGTCATGATATGCAGAGACATTTATCTTACCTATAACTGTGGGCTAACTCCACAATGCATGACCCATATACCTCAACAAGGAGGGGCCAATGAGGAGGGTGTAGGTCATGGATGAGCCTAATAATGGTACCAAACTGACTGTATTTGCTGAATAAAAACTAATTAATAAAAAAAATTTAAATATTGTTTTCAAGTTTATTTATTTATTTGAGAGTATGTGTGAGAGAGAGAGAGAGAAACAGAGAGAAAGATAGAGAGAGAAGGAAGGAAGGACAGAACGGGCATGCAGATACCTCTAGCCACTGCAAATGAACTCCAGATATATGTGCTACCTTTTGCATCTGGCTTATATAGGGTTTAGGGAATTGAAGCTGGGTCCTTTGCCTTTGCCCTTTGCTTTTGAAAGCAAGCTCATTAACCACAAAGCTATCTCTCCAGCCCTAATTTATGTTTTATATTTTACTTATATCCATTACCCAAAGGTAGTTTTATGTAGCATAGTGGTTTGAATCAGATATTCCCCATAAGCTTATGTGGTATGAATGCTTGGTCTCCAGTTGGTGGTGATTTGGAAGATCAAGCCTGGCTTGGAGGAAGTATGTTGCTGTGGGCAGACTTTTAGTTTTTTTTGTTTTTTGTTTTTTATTTTTTGTTTTTTAACCCTTAGTTGGCTCATCTTATTTTGTTTCACTTTCCTGCTGGTGGAGGTGATGTCAAGCCTCTGCTTAAACCATTGTGGCCCCTGCTATCATGAAGTGTCCCCTGCAGACTAAGCCAAAATTAAAATAAATAAATAAACTTTTTCATACCAAAAGTAATCAAAAAAAGAAAAGAAAAATCCCCCCCCCCCAAAAAAAAGTATCACCAAAAGTCCACCTCGGCATGGCTAAAGACTGATGAAAGCTTTATCACATTATCTCCCTACCCAATTTTCACCCAACTTTGAGGAAACTCCACTGAAAAATCTCTTTCCAATCATTGCTTAGTGATAATATAAACTTGGGGAGAAAATAATGCATTTGGGGGCTTTTCCTTTACTTATGTGTATGATCAAAATAAGACATTTAAGAAAATGAAAAGACCCAGAGCCTACATTCCAATCCTTCCAACTGCTTAAGAAGTAAGGAATATAAGTATTTGGACCAAAATCTTAAGTGATTAACTTTGATACCCTTGAAATAGAATTTTGGAATATTTTTTAGTGGTGGGCACTGTAAAAGAATTGAGTTTTACAGGCTGAACATAATCTTATTTATAGGTTTCTTTAACTGATTTTCTGTAACAAAGTATTTAAACCCTAGTTGCTGTTCCAAAAATCTCCTAAATATGATAGATAAGCAACTGAAACTAAGGACAACTGGCGAAATTAGCAAGGTTGATGTTTTCCTGTGAACCGGATACCAGCACAAAGGGGAAGGAGATCAACGCAGAGAAAAATCAACTCCTACCAAATCAGAGAGCCAAAGCCTCAGAGGCCCCCAACACCTCAGCACTGAAGCAGACCAAAAATGAACCCAACATGGCTCAGGGAAATCTTGCGGAAGAGGGGGCGGAAAGAATGTCAGAGTTACATGTTGGGTCATGATTTGCAGAGACATTTATCATACTAATAACTGGGGGCTAACTCCACAATGCACGACCCATTTTCATTAACAAGGAGGGTCTAATGGGAGGGGGTAGAAAAAAAAAAAAAGAAGGAACAGAGAGGAAGGAATATCAAATCATCCATCGACTTTTCCATGAAAATAAATAAATGTACATGTTATTCATTAAAAAATATTGCTTAAAATTGCAGGCATGCATGATTGTGTAGTACCAGTATGGCCATCTTATTTATTTTACAATATAGAAGGAATATAGGCATGTATGTACAGATATTTATGTCAAAGTTGGAGCAAAAATTAATAAAAATTTGTCTAATCAGACAACCAGTAGAAGCAAGAGTCAGATTAGGGAAGCTTAAATGAAAAACTGGAGGTCACATTGTGAGAGACACATACCCACATACTCACTTTAGACAGATCCTGTTATGCAGACTGTTGTATACAAGACTGCTCAGATTTGAAGAGAGGAAGGAGGGCTCTGATTCTGTAAGTCAAGCCTGGGCATCCCTGAAATTTAAAGGTCACACAATCACTTCATAAGTTTATATTAATTAGAAACTGAAATATTCTGTCCTGGGATGGGAAGAAAGGAAGTTCCAGATACTTAGGAAGTCAGCAAGTCTGAGAAAGGGTTGCCTGACCCCACCCTAAGGCTATATAAAGGGTACATAGTAACTCTCCAGTTGAGCTGCCTGCGAGTGGTGTAGTATATTTCAAGGCTCTTTCTCTCTCTGATTCTTGGAAATGCCTGCATATTTGCGCAGTGCGCCATAGGCTATTGACCAGCCAAACTGTCAACATTGTGTGCATTGTGCTCCACAGACAAAGCTTCTATGTGTCATCTTATGTTGGGGTGTACTTTCTGGACACTGCCTTTGAGCCTAAACAGCTATGGGGAGATCATTATCCAGGATAGGATGAGACTTCTCATAGTGTTAGTGCCTTTGAATCATATATTGTTCCAGTAAGCAATGCCTTGCCTTGACCTGTAAGTATCCCTAATAGACACATTGCTTCACCAAAACTAACTTTGGTGTAATAGCCCTTTAGTCTGTTATCTATGCCCTATATAGGGAGGAAAAAAAAAAAAAAGTGTTTCTGTCTCCTGAAGGCAAAGGTTTTCTGTGACACAGAAGGCCCCACAGCCCCAGCCCAAAGGGTTAATCGCCTTCCCTGAAAACTAGAGGGAACTAAAGAGTTAATGACTATCCCTAAGACCAGGAAGCAATAAAGAACCCTCAGAAACATGTGGACATGATGGGCTACTGTACTCCTGATTGATAAACTTCCCTTAGCTCAGAAAACCTTGAAGGAACAGAAACTGTGTGGTGGGATATCCTCCCTAGACAATTAAAAAAAAAAATAACTATTTTTGTTTATTTTTATTTATTTATTTGAGAGTGACAGAGAGAAGGAGAGAGGGAGAGGGAAAGGGAGGGAGAGAGAGAGAGAAAGAGAGAGAGATTGAATGGGCATGCGCCAGGGCTTCCAGCCATTCATGTTGAAATTTCAAAATCAACAAGTGAGGAGAGAGAAAAAAAATTAAAAAGGTAGTAACTCAAGACATTGCAAGGAAAACTTCAAACATATGTTAACTCAATTTTTTTAATCAAAATTCTACTGACATTACATTAAAGAATAATTAAGGGCTGAAGAGATGGTTTAGCTGTTAAGCGCTTGCCTGTGAAGCCTAAGGACCCCCAGTAAGAGGCTCAATTTTCCAGGACCCACGTTAGCCAGATGCACAAGGGGACACACACATCTGGAGTTCTTTTGCAGTGGCTGGAGGCCCTGGTGCACCCATTCTCTCTCTCTCTAACTGCCTCTTTCTCTCTCTGTCACTCTCAAATAAATAAATAAAAATAAAAACATTTAAAAAAGAATGATTACCATATTACACTTAATCTTCCTAAACTTACAATATTAGGCACAGTTGAAAGCTTAATGTGTGTGGGTGACGAAATTTCAGCTCCAATGACATAAGGACAAATGGAATGAAGAAGAAATGAGGATTAGATGAAGAATAATATGAGAATAAGTAAAAGAAAATATTTGATCTGGATGGATCAAGTAAATAGCAACACATAATGTATTCTTTTAATAGTAATATTGTTTTCTGAACTTCTCACCAATGTTATGCCACAATCTTTACATCTCTCTGCCATTGTAATACAATGATCCAATTTCTTTCCCATGTTCAAGTATCACAAAATTTTCACATACTTTCTTAAGTAGTTAGTTCCTGTGGCAATCATACACTATAGTGGAGTAATGATTGAATGAAACAATGCTATGTAGTACCTCATATTACCATTTCAGTGTTTTTGAGGATGTCAACTTCTATAAGTATCTCATTACTAAACAGACAGAAAACAAATGTACATGTAGATGACATACCTGATAAGCATTCATGATGAATGCTGCCATGGAACTAACTATGGACTTGAGACCTCCAAACCTATCTGTTAAAAATACGTGTTGTTTTTAGCCACCAAATTAGTGACAATTTCTTAAAATAGCAATTTACAACTAATACAAGCCATTCTTTCTGAAGATCACACATATAAAAGAATATTGAATATTTGTTGATATACACATATGATAAATTCTAATGAGAAATAGTAAGACCCATTTTATATAACATGTATTGTGAGCAAACTATTTGCACTTACATTGATTAACTGGTGAAATTTAGACAATTAATTATCTCTGAATTATCACTGAAGATGAAACAGTTTCAGGGGTTTGCCCCGATGCACGGGACCTAGTTATTCGTGAGGGCACCAGGAGGACCTTAGCCTGTGAAGAAAATGGGCGAGAGAGGGGAATGGACTCAGGCAAACCAATGCTTGTCGAGAGTCGTTTATTCAGCCAAAAGGCTCATCTTTTAAAGTCAGTTTTAGGTAGGGGAGGGGTAAGGGGAGTAGAGGGTGAGACAGTACAGAATCTTCTTGCACAAGGCATGGATCATATGGAAGGGGGTCAGGGTGACCTAGGTGGTGGAAGGTAACAAACTCTTCTTGGCCTCAGGCCAGAGACATTGTGGTTGTTCTGGGAAGTCATAACTCAGGGGCCTTGATACTGCAGGCGCAGAGCAGAATGTTTGTTCTTTAGCCAGAATGCAGCAGGGGTAGAGGAGGGAATAAGGGAAAGACGAAGGATTTCTTAAGGGTGGTCCCCAACAGGGGTTTAAAATATTTTTAAATTATTTTTAAGCAGAAATTTATAGAGAAGAGAGACAGAGAACAGTTGTGCCAGGGCTTCCAGCTGCTGCAAGCAAACTCCAGATACTTGTGCCACTTTGTGCATCTGGCTTTATGAGGTTACTGGGGAATTGGAACTGGGTTGATAGGCTTTTCAGGCAAGCAATTTTACTTGATGAGCCATCACTCCCACTCAGTTTCAGATGTTTAAATGTAATCCTGAGAGACAGAAAATAGGTAGGAAAAATGGACAAGATATTAGCATATCAGTGAGAAATGTGAAGGCTTCCAGGAATGTGCTGCCCCTGTATTGTTCATTTTTGTTTTATTTATTTATTTGAGAGCGACAGACACAGGGAGAAAGACAGATAGAGGGAGAGAGATAGAATGGGCAAGCCAGGGCTTCCAGCCACTGCAAACGAACTCCAGACGCGTGTGCCCCCTTGTGCATCTGGCTAACGTGGGATCTGGGGAACCGAGCCTTGAACCGGGGTCCTTAGGCTTCACAGGCAAGCGCTTAACCACTAAGCCATCTCTCCAGCCCAGCTGCCCCTGTATTAAAGAGCCAGATCATTAGTCTAAAAACCAGTCTTCCATTTGTCTCCAGAAGTACATGCAACTTACTTGAACAAACTAGGTGCCATGGATGAGAGGTGCTGAAAAATCCATGTGGAATGTTTTGTTATATTAATTATATATTATATTAAGTTATTTCAGAGAATAAATACTACCTTAAATAGTTAAGTTTGACTAAACAGTCCTTAAAACTTGATTGAATGCTCTAGGAATATGGTCCCTTGCTATTTTTTTCTGTTCTTAGATTTCTCTTATCAGAGCAAAATATTTAAATGTTTTGTTTCATGAGTCCAGTGAGTTGATATTAGGGAGGTCTTATTTGTTTCAGAGGGTAGGTTGGTTACTTATATATTACCAAATGGATTAACTCATTTAATATTGAAGTACAAGGGTTAAAATAAGCTTAGATTGTAACCAATAGACATTTTCCTTCACATATATCTAAGGTTAAGTAAGTATTGAAACAATAAAAATCAGGAAGTGGTAGGATGTAGAAAACCTCCTGATGTGGTTGAACTCATACTAAAAATAAGAATATGCAGGGTTTAGGGCTAGAAAGATAGCTTATCAATTAAGAATATACAAGGTTTGGTTCTTAGCATTTAAATAATTGAAGCTATACTTAGTACGGAGGTTTGTTTCAGGATATATTCAGAAGGAATAAAACTTGAGAAGATTCATTAACAAGCTTCTATAATATGGGAGGCAAGAAATCGTGACACTTGGAACAGGTGGGTAAGGTGGTACATGTTAGAAAATAGCATTCCAAGCTATGTGAACCTTACCAAAAAAAAAAAAAAAAAATCCCCTGTGCAACTGAAACTAGCAAGGTGTAATATAGAGCTTGAGGAAGAATTAGGAATGGCAAGCTGTGACAATAGTATGTGAGATGGGCTTAGAAATATTAACAGTAACAACCACAACAACAACAAAAACAGAAAAAAGTATCATTCATTTTTATACTAAACACAACAAATTCTAGCCTGATATGTCCTACATTTTATGTAGTTTCCTCATCATGTACCCCTGGACTTTTTGTTCAGTTATCTTTTCAGTTATGCTTCTAATTTTCTCGATAAAGAAAATAAATAAAAATAATTCTTAACATAAATATCTTACAGTAACTATGACATGTAATACAGGACATACCACTAAACAAGTATGAACAAGGATCAGGGCTGGAGAGATGGCTTAGTGATTAAGGCACTTGCCTGCAAAACCAAAAGGTCCAGGCTCTATTCCCCATGTAAAGCCTGATGCACAAGCTGACAAATGCATCTGGAGTTCATTTGCAGTGGCTACAAGCCCTGGCACACCCATTCTCTCTCTCTCTCTCTCTCTCTCTCTCTCCTCTCTGCCTCTTTCTTTTCTTTTCTCTCTCTCTGAAATAAATAAAATGTTTTGAAAAAGATAAACAAGGATCAACAGTAATATAACTAATCTTCACACATCCAATTCAATTCACAGCCAAGCGGTTTACATTATATTGCCCAGATTATCTACAAATACTATAATAAATTGAATCTCATCTATCATGTATCAGAAACATTTAGTTAGCCTGTATCTCTAAAAGGGAATTGTTCATTTTTTTTTTTTTTTAATGGAGGCTGAGTGATGTCTCAGTGTGGGAAACACTTGCTGAACAAGCACAAAGACCTGCGTTCACATCACCAGCACCGATGTGAATGCCAGAAATAGTTGTATACACTTTAATCCCAGCACTTGGGAACCAGAAACAGGTGGATTCACAGTACCAGATGTCTAGCTAGACTAGCAGAATGGTAGAACTCTTGGTTCAAGTGAGAGAGACTGTTTCAATAAATGGGGTAGACAGTGATAGTGTCATTAGGTGGCACCTAATGCCACCTCTAGCCTCTACATGCACACTCACATTTGTGCATGTGTACCTGTATACTCACACACATCAACACACCTGCATGTCACCCACATCCATTTGAAAAATATAAAATAAAAATAAATCCTTGGAAATACATCTCAGTGTTTGAGTGCTTTTGATCTAATGAATTCTCTATAAACTGGCTTGAGTATAAATCATGGTGGAATCTAGAGTCCTAATAAAATCTTACTCGCCAATTTGGCCAGATTATTTCAAATTGTGGAACCACATATTCTCCAGCTCAATTTAGAGATGTTTTCCTTCTTTTACTATGTAAATATCCCATGAGACTTCCTTTGTGACTTAATTCTTATTAATACATTAAAATTTCTGTGAACCCAAAAGTGGATCGAATGGCAACGGTATCTTAAAATTCTATGTCCTAAAAGACAGACTAAATGGTAGAAACTTCATCAGGTCCTTAGAGGGAACACCTGAACCACAGGGCCTTGGAGAGGGTATGATGAAGACTAACCTCAATCTCTCCTGTTTCTCTCTCTCTCCTCATCCCCCTTCTATCTCTTTTACATGGTCTATCTTTTTCTTCCTTCTTTTCCTTGGCACTGGCCTATAACTCCCAGTATAAGCATGTGGCTAATATCTACAATGACCTGTTGCTCAGACAGACCTACATGGTTTCCCCAAAGAAGACGGATTTCTGTCCTAGCACTTGATGACTCACCCAAGGTTATTGATAAGAACCTACTGCTGAAGAAACCATATGCTGTTGGTATATAAGATAGAGTGACCTGGCTGGAATCTGGAAGAGAGTCAGTCCCCAGAAAGGTCTAGTGCCAGAAGGTGCTACATGAGTGACTAGGGGAAAATGACCAACATCTGTCCAAGGCTACTCGAGGTCTAAGCTACTCATCAGCAAACAACCTGACATGATACACAAGTTTAATAGTGGCACACAGCCATAGTGGCAAACCAACTGCTCTTGATTAGGCTAACTGATCTGCTCAGTGGAATGGAATCCATAGCTGGAGCCGGGAACAAGTCAGAAATATATCAAGAAAAAGAGCCCATCTACATTATCAACCTCCCACTGATTGTGGGCTACAAGAGGGACTATACCTATTAATTTCTCTCTAAAATAACAGTGGTTATCCCATTTATTTCTTTGAACCTTCACTCTCAATTGGAGAAATTGTTTCTCTTTTTTTAGACGGACACAGATCCTATGGAGAGAATCAACCCAGCACACTTCAACAGGGACCCAGCTGAGCATACAATCATTGGGGAAATGAGCAAGAGTGCTGCTTTCCTGGTGAACCTGGTACCAGCACAAAGGTGAAGGAGATAGACACAGAGAACACTCAACTCCACCAAACTAGAGATACAGAGATACAGAGGCTCCCAAGACTTAATCATTAAAATAGACCTAAAATGAACCAAACATGGCACAAGGAAACTTGCTGAAGAGGAGTTGAAAGAATGTTAGAACCACATGTTGGGTCATTATGCACAGAGACATTGCATCTTACCCATAAGTGATGACTAACCCCACAATGCAGGAGCCATAATCCCCAACAAGGAGAGTCCCTGCAGAGGGGGAAGGACAGGGTGAAGGACAAGGATGGTATCAACATGACTGTATACACACTGGGTACATTACTAAAAAATAAAAATAAATAAATTAAATCATAGATAAAAGAATATTAGGCAATTGATTAATTTTTTTAATTAAAAAGTCTCTGTGGTCAATTAGGATGTAACTCAGTGACAAGTGCTTTCGTGCACAAGGCATCGTGTTTGATATGTAGTACCAAAATATTTTAAATAAATATTTTAAGAAATAAACTTTGTAGGACAAGCAAGAGGGCCTGAGTGGGTTTGAGACTGCTACAGTTTGAATTTCTAGATCCCACATAAATAGCTAGACATGACCACACATTTTGGTAACCATAGTCATCCTTCAAGGGAGTAGAAACCAGAGAATCGTTGGAGTATCATAAGCTCCTGAATCAGTAAAGAGACAGGCTCAGTAGAAAGATGGAGCAAAGGAGTGATGGAGCTGGACACCAGATGTTCCACTCTGACCCATGTAGGCGAGAACCCCCGGCCTCAGGCGAGCATATGCAGTACCACACCATATACACCCAAGCAAAAAATGGAAATAAGTAGATGAACTTTGTCATCAGTCTTGTTTATAAGACAGTTTTAGTAACAGCACCAACTATACACTAACAACCCCCAAATCCCTATTCCAATGAAGGTCACTGTTCTGGACATATGGATATAGGTGACAGCCAGGTGTGTTTGTGTGTGGACATCTATGCATTAGTAATTGCTGAGCTGCACGAGAAGAAAGAACTGATTCTTAACTAGATTATTCATACTTCTCAGATATTTTCTTCTTATATTAACCATATTAATATGAATTTCATATGTTATTGTAAGGGCATTGCTACTACTATGCTATGATCCCTGCTGTATCAGTTACATCTAAACTAATTTCATCAGTAAACTTAATAAGTCAAGGAAGACTATAAAATAGAATATTTGTAGTATCATGTATTAAAGGGTTTAGGATTATATTATGTTCTAAGTGTTTTGACATGCACTTTTATATTAACACTTGCGTGAACATCATGGGATATGTATATATTACATGTGTATAAATTAATTATGTGTGCTAATGAGGAAACTGGAGCTTGGAACATTTAAAGAACATTTCTAAGATGTTTATTTCCAGTTACTGAATATAATCTTATGTACAGTACATGACATTATTCTTGACAAATAAGCAGCAAACATTAAAAAGAAAACCATGTTGACACAAATTAACTGAATGTTAATTTGTATATTTTTATTACTAAATTTACATTCCTTAGAGAGACAAATAGTACACTTTACAAACACACTTTCTGTGTGTGTGTGTGTGTGTGTGTGTGTGTGTGTATGTTTTCCCAGTCTCATGCCTTACGGGCATAAAGGGTAGATCTTAGTGGGACCTGCTGAAATTTATGTGACAACTGATTTATTTATTAGCATATATTTTCTCTAGAATGCACTAGAAACTGCATCGCTTTTAACCCCCACTTCATATGATGCCCCTTAAGAAACTTCCTGGTACTGGTACGCAGGCCCAAGTTCTTTATTATATTTGGTTAGTGTCAAAGAACAGCTTTGTAAAATAAACTGACCTCTGTACTCCACATTCCACAAAACATTCCTTTCGTAATGTGACACTTTCTCAGTCAGTACCGATCACTCCACTTTTAGGAACTCTTCTGTGGTGGTTTGAATCAGATGTTCTCCACAAAGTCGTGTGTTTAGATTGCTTGGTTCTCAGCAGTGTTAATTTGAGAGGTGGCACCTTGCTGGGAGGGGAGTGTTGTTAGGGGAGGACTTTGGAATGTTACAGCCCAGCCTTTCCCTTGTTAGAGTTCAGCACCATCTCTTGCTGCTTTCTGTCAGCTGCTTCGGTAAAAAGTGATGTCCACCTTCTGTTCTACCATGCATTTGCTGCCATTTTGAAATTTTCCCTGGAGACTAAGCCAAAGTAAAACCCTTTCTTCCCATTATCTTCTTTTGATCAGTTATTTGGTGATGTCTTTACTATTATGTAGTTTACTGTGTACTGAAGAAAAGTCACACTAATTTTTATGTGAAAAGTACCTTAAAGAGGTTCAGTGTGTTATGGAGGCTGAGAAAGTTGCATGGCATTTTTTCTAGTCTGAAAATAGTTGTAAAATTTCTGTAATAATTGGAAGAATATAATTATAAGAAAAAAGTTGAAAATATGGTAAGACTCAGCATCCAAAAATAATAATGTTATCATTATTTTTAAATGTCAACACAAGTTTAATTAAAATTTAAATAATTTTAGCATCCAAATCATGAAAATATTTATATACATACATATTTTCTAAAATCTTACTTTCTTTTATAGGTGAGATAAATGAAACATGAGTTGTATAAAAGTTGTCTCTCAATTTCACCCTCATGACTATTGATTCAATTATACATATTACTATGCAATTATGTGTCACTGATTTTGTAAAACGGCATTCAACAGCTACATCATATCAGTTTATACACTGACAAGAACATAAGGAAACCAATAGTATGCGCTCACATTCAAAACAATGTGGTAGGCAGTTTTGTGCTAAGGATTGTAGTAGGCTCAAGGCTGCCTTGTGATATTTGGATGCAGCTGTCCTCACCATGGTGCTTGCTATGACTGTAACCAAAAAGACAACTGAACTGAAAATATGAGCATCATTCTATTTTAGAGAGATTTCTCAACCTTGGCCAGCTGGAAAAGCAGGGCCATTTGAAAATACAGTACTGGAAAGACATTTGAGGAGAGCTGTCACACTTTGACATGATGAGGTTAAGTGATTGTGATACAATGTAATGGGAGCCAGAGAAAAAGAAGAGACCTAGGGATTAAGAGTGAATCCAATGGCCTCATTTCTACAGTAATAAGCAGTGCTGCCAAGGTAAGCCGTGTCTTCCCTGTTCATTCGTCATAAAAATGAAGTCCTTTATACGTTTTATCTACAATATGAATATTTGAACACCTTTGTGCTGTTGTGCAATACGCAAAAATCCTTCTCCCAGTTTACCTTTCTCCAATCTTCGTTTCATCCAAATTTGCATAATTACTGTTTTTCAAGCCTGCTTCAGGCACACCTGCTTCTTCAATCATGCTGTTTTATTCTTTGGATTTTTCTTAAAACTTATTCTCTGATTTTTCTCAACTGATATCCATTCCCAAAGAGCTAAGTGCATATTCTTACACTGAGCACATAACATCACTCTTTTAAATTTTTTTTTTATTAGTTTTGTATTCAGCAAATACAGTCAGTTTGGTACAATTATTAGCCTCATCCATGACCTACCTTCTCCCCATGGCCCCTCTTGTTGAGGTATATGGGTCGTGCATTGTAAGTTAGCCTACAGTTATGGGTAAGATAAATGTCTCTGCATATTATGACCCAACATGTGGCTCTGACATTTTTTCTGCCCCCTCTTCCACAAAATTTCCCTGAGCCATGTTGGTTTCATTTTTGGTCTGCTTCAGTGATGAGGTGTTGGGGGCTTCTGGGTCTCTGGCTCTCTGATTTGGTAGCAGCTGATTTTTCTCTGTTTTGATCTCCTTCCCCCTTGTGCTGGTACCCGGTTCACCAGGAAAACAGTACCCTTGCTTGTTTTGCCAATTTTTCTTAGTTTCAGTCGGGGCCCTTTTGAAGTATGATGGGGTGGCTCTCTCCTTAGGATCCACATCTATCTGAAAGAGAGAAGCAGATTCTCCAACGGAGAGTAAGTTAGCCCCAGGACAAATGAGATAACCCTTACTTTTTTTAATAGAGAGTTTAATAGCTGTAGGCCCTCTTGTAGCCCATCATTGATGGTAGTTTGATAATGGACAGTGGACTTATGTTTAGATATGGTTCTGACTTGTTTGCCAGCTCCACCTATGGGTCCTGTACCACTGAGGGGATCAGCTAGCCAAATCAAGAGCAGTTGGTTCCCCACCATGGCTGTGTGCCACTATTACACTTGTGTGGGCATCACAACTGGTTATTTGGTGCTAAGTAGGTTAGTCCATGAGTTGCTTGGACAGATATTGGTCATTTCCCCCATTCGTCCAGGTAGCACCTTCTGGCACTGAACATGCTGACTGTCTGGGGAATGACTCTCTTCTAACTTCCAGCCATGCCGTTCCATTTTACATAAAGTGTCTTCAGCAGTAGGGTCTTACCACTAACTTTTGGTATGTCATCAAGTACAAGGACACAAATCTGTCTTTCTTTTAGGAAACCTTGTAGGTCTCTCTGATCAAAAGCTCATTGTGAGTGATAGCCACATGCTGGTACTGTGAGTTACAGGTCAGTGCCCACTAAGAAAAGGAGGAAAAAGATAACTAATATACAAGAATTAGAGAGAAGAGAGAGAAAGTGAGGGAAGCTGTAGAAGATTAGGGTCAGTCTTCATCCTACCCTCTCCAGTGTCTTATGATTCAGGTGTTCCCTCTAAGGACCTGATGAAGGTTCAGCTATTTGGTCTGCCTTTTAGGAAGTAGATTTTATGGTACCATTGCTGTTTGGGTCTAGATTTTGTTTCCCACCCCTCCACTGCCCTCCCTTCCCTCCCCAACATTACTCTTTTATCATCTTCCTCTACTACTGGAGCTGGCACTGAAAATTGTACAACAAAGAAAACACAATGTATATAATCCTGGAAATTGATGGCATGTATTTGAAAGAGTTAAGTAATAGAATATTTACCATCTATCAAGTATATGCTTTAGATCAGAGCAAAGATACAATAGTCTTTTCAAGAAATAATTTATTTTAATCTAGATAATAGATATGCTAAGCTTGGAAATTTTCTTGATGCCAGGTGAACATCATAGCCTGAGTGTAATCTTAGCACTTGGACACTGAGAAAGGGGATATCTGGGAAAGATAGCTATCTGAGACTAGTTAAATCTGAAAGCTCTGTGCTCAAGTGAGATGCACTGCTTCAGAACAGAAAGAGGAGAATGATGGAGGAAGATATACAATGCTTACCTTTGTCCTCAATACTCACACACATATGAACACGCATATACACATTTATATAAACACACATGAAGAAATTATACACACACAAATATATATATATGTGTGTGTATATGTATATGTATATATATATATATATATATATATATATATATATATATATTTATTTATATATATATATTTATATATATATATATATATATGTGTGTGTGTGTGTGTGTGTGTGTATGTATTGGCTTTTCAAGGTAAATTTTCACTCTAGCCCAGGCTGACCTGGAATTCACCATTCATTATGTAGTCTCAGGGTGGCCTTAAACTCACAGCAAATCTCCTACCTCTGCCTCTGAAGTACTGGGATTAAAAAGTTCACCACCATGCCTGGCAGAAATTGTTTTAGTTATGCCCTAATCTTTTTGGGTATATGAATTGTTATTACAGAATGAGTACACCAGGGACTCTTATTACTGCAAACATACCCAGGTGCATGTGCCATTTTGCACATCCACTTTACGTGGATCGTGGGTAATTGAACCTGAGCCAATAGGTTTTGTAACCAAGTGTCTGTTAACTTCTGAGCATCTCCTCAAACCTATAATTATTAATCTTAATAAACTATATTTTATAGTGTTTTAATATCTCTTTCATGACTATTTCAAGACATAATCATAAGTTAAATTACTGAGATATTTTGAGAATGGTACATATAATATCAACTTTAACTATCTCATAATTGACTTTAATAAAGAGAAAAATCCTTCTTACTTCTTCTTCATCTTAAGGCAACATTTATTTCAGAAAAATAAAATATGCAAAAGAGAATACAATTGCTAAAGTGAAGTTGCTGAAATGTACTTTTCATCAGCTAAGTCATAAAACTTTGCTAAAATATGCTTAAAGAGAAATTGATCCTATTTTTATTATATATCAGAAAAAACACTTTAAATTGGACATGCTCATTTAAAATTGTTTAGCTTCATGAATGTCAATTGTACTATAATTAATTTTGCATAAGTGTGTTACTGATTGACAACTACTGTAATTAAAACATGGTGAGACATTTGACAGGCAGTAATCATATTTTCACATTTCCTTATGAAAATAATATGGATATGTGAATACAGAGGAATATGGCCAGAAATAATGCTAGTAGACAATTTCTTTGACACATAAATGTATTAATGCTTCTACTGCCAAATTTTGGTCAAAATATAATAAAAATCCTACTGTCAACATTATTGTAAAAGGAGGAGTGAAAAACATCTTTATTTTGTATCTCTAGTATATAACATCACAATTGTAATTAATTCAGGCAAGTTCCTAGCATTTTTATACAAAATGTTAACTTGATTTATTCTTAATACATTTAATGTATACTATACATAACTATAAAGGAAATTAAATAATATGATGAAATTAAGATATGAGAAATTTCTTATCAAGTTTCTGATGTATCTACCTGAACCAGGATCATACAATCTCTTGGATGGAATCCAGATAATAAAATTCTTACCTATATCTTTCATAGCAAACAGTCTCAAAATATAAAAGAAACAAAATCAGAAGTGCATAAGCCATGCTAGAAAAATTAATACAATAACACAGAAATTATCAGATCGATCAATTTTCCTTTGTTTGTTTCTAAGCCCTTCACTAATTCACAAAATGGCATGTTTTATTTACCTCATTTGTTTTTATTTTGTTTTCCAAATTACTCACTGAAATCACTAATCATCAATAATGTGGATGCATGGTCCCATTGACCCAGGCATTTTTTGTTGGGACTGAGCTTGCAACTTGAGTCTGCAACAAGTCCAAGCCCTTCTGGGGAAGAGATATGTCACTGGGGGGAGGACCATGTTGTCTAACCCGAAGCTGTGTAAAGACCAGTTTGGAGGTCTGCCTGATGTTTTTTTGCTGGTTGTTGTCACTTGCTGTTTGCTGAAGTTGTTTCTCTCTGCTTGAATCTATCGAAGTGACCGACTTCTTTTGCCACTGAACCTGTTTCCTGTGGATCCTGTGAGCCTGAGATAAACCCCTTCCTCACCTAATATGCTTCTGTTCAGATGTTTGTCCAGTAAAATGAAAGTAAATTCAACAAATAGGGAAAATGCTGCATAATCCTTTAAATAATGTCTCTTGATCTTCCTTTTTTTATTCCACACTTCTTCTGACTCTGGTTCTAGTGGGCTACAAATTGTCTAGGTAGTCGTCTTTACTCTTCTCATTGTTCTGCATGTATATGTGTGTACTTATGGTGTACATATATGTGTATGCATGTTCTTATTTGTGCACGTAGAAGCCAGAGGTTCATATCCAGTGTCTTACTCAGTCATTTTCTAGTTTATTTTTGATATAGGATTTCTCACTGACCCTAGGACTAACCAAATTTCCTAGATTAACTAGCAAGCCCAAGACATTTTCCAGTTTCTGTCTTCCTAACACTGCGATTAGAAGCATACAACATGGTGCCTGGCTTTTACTTTGGTGCTGGAGATCTGGACACAGACTTCATGCATTTGTGCAAGTGTTTTACCCACTAATCCTCCTTCTAAGCCCCTTAAGTCTTGATTTCCTTAAGGATATATCTTTGGAATTTTAGTTAGTAGAAAAATACAGTTTTTTAAAAATAATAATATAAATCCCTTCTGCTGTTTTCTCAACTTAATCTTTATAATTGTGGTCGATTGAATTAGGTGGCCCTTATAAATTCATATGTTCTGACTTCTTAGGTCCCCAGCTGATGGCAATTTGGGAATTGGAGCCTCTTGTGGGTACATTTTGGGGGGTGGGCTTATGGGTCTTATAGCTAGCTTACCCTTGCCCATGTTTGGCACAATCCCCTGCTATTGTTGTTCACCTGATATTTGCCAGAAGGTAGAGCCAGCCTCTGCTCATGCCACATTTTCCCCGTCATCATGGACCTTCTCCTTGAGTCTGTAAACCACACTAAACCCTTCGCTCCCATCAGCTGCTTTTGATCAGGTGCTTTGTGCTAACAAAGAGAAGGTAACTGCAACAATTGTCATGGATAAATATAAGCATTTAAATTTGAAAACAAACTCTGACATAATTTTTAATTAAAAGTCTCAAGGAAATGCTTTCATTTTTTATAAAATATCATAGAAATACTGTTTTCTGTGATCTTACAGAGTGACTATGGCTATCAGTCACAGGTACTTGTGGTGGTGGCTGGAAAAGAAGGGTGGCCCCTAGTAGTGTCGTTGGACTGATTGGTTTTGCCTTTTGAGTCCAGCCGCTAAGGTATTTACTTTGGATAGTAAATGAGGAACCCTTATTGTATACAAATAGATATTCCTAGTGTTGCAGTCAGGTTCACATTGCTAGTAGAAATCACCCAACCAAGAGGCGCTTGTGGGGAAAAAAAGAGGTTTATTTTGGCTTATAAGCTCTAGAGGAAGCTCCACAATGGCAGGGGAAACAATGGCATGAGCAGAAGGTGGACAGCACCCCTGGCCAATATAAGGTGGACGATAGCAACAGGAGAGTGTGCCAAACACAGGCCAAGGGGAAACTGGCTATAACACCCATAAGCCCACCCCAATAATACACTCCCTCCAGGAGGTATTAATTCCCAAATCTCTATCAGCTGGGAACCTAGCATCCAGAACACCTAAGTTTATGGAGGACACTTGAATCAAATCACCACATGCCACCCTTGGCCCCCATAAACTGATGCCCAACACATGATGTAAAATACAATGCCTCCAGTCAACTTTAAAGGTTCCCATAGCTTTTATCATTCCGCATGATATTCAAACATCCCCATAGCCCAAGGTCTTTTAACTGAGCCATAATACCAACCCCCCCAAAAAAAACCAAAATGGCACAGAATAAACATTCACACTGCAAAAGATGATACTGGACATAGCAAAGAAATATTCAACCAATACAAGATTTAAAACAAGGCCAAACACCAAATTCTGTAGCTCCAAGTCCAATAACTCTAGCCAGTGACAAGACTTTAAATCCTATAACACTCTGCTCATGCCATTGTTTTTCCTGAAATATGGTGGTTTGATTCAGGTGTCCTCATAAACTTAGGTGTTCTGAATGCCAGGTTCCCAGCTGACAGAGATTTGGGTATTAACACCCTCTGGAGGCATTTTATTGTTGGTGGCAGGCTTATGGGTGTTATAGCCAGATTCCCTTTGCCAGTGTTTCACACACTATCCCGTTGCTATGTTCCACCTTATGTTGGCCAGTGGGTAATGTCCACTCTCTGCTCATGTTGTCATTTTCCCTGCCATCATGGAGCTTCACCTCAAGCCTGTAAGCCAAAATAAACCTATTTTTCCCACAAGCTGCTCCTGTTTGGGTGATTTTTACCAGCAATATGAACTTGACTGCAATAGCAATGCAGTACCAAGGAGTGGGGTTGCTGCTAGACACCTGACTGTGTGGTTTTGGCCTTTTGGAGCTGATTTTCAAGAGGAGTGTGGAAGGATTTGAAATCTTGGCCTAAGAGATGCCTTGCAGTGCTATAGGTACAGCTTGATGGACTATTCTGGTCAGAGTTCAAAGGCCTGAATGCAGGAGGAACTATGGACTATGAGGTTTGGCTTATGTGGGTGAGAAAGAGTTTGTCTGGACGGGGCTAGCAATTTGTGTGGGCAGCTTGCTGTTATGTCTGTGTCCTGAGAAGTTGTGCAGGGTTACTTTGCATAGAAATGAACTAGTGTTAGCAGAGGGATATTGCACAGAAAAAAATGAAATCCTTGGGCCTAAACTTCTGCCCACTCATCTGCAAATTTTTTGAGTGATTACAACCATTGAGATTGGGCCAGCTGACATGCACTGTGGCAAGAGAAAGAATGTAGATTCTTTTGAAGGGGCCTGAGTGCTCAAGGAGCATCCTGTTCTTCAACATTTGCTTTATCCCCCACCCCTGCCCCGTGGACTAACAAATTGGCACCCTATCTGTTATTGTGGAGAATAAGAAATGCAGGAAAATGAGGGTCATTGAGTTTGCAACAGGGTTTTGTGTTTTGGAAATGACCATGGGCAGTGTGAAGCAGGTTTGCTGGTTGCCTGTATGGAGACCCATTGGAGCCAAGAGGATGAACCATGGATTGCAGTGGAGACCCAATGGAGATGCTGGGACCATGAGAAGGCTGCTAAGGAGAGCTGCCTACACTGGATGAAGTTTTCCAACGCTGTGAGTAGCCTATTTGGAGGGGCAGAATTGTAACTCTAGAGACTTGTTGCTGTTTAGAATTATCAGGCTTGAAGATTTGTCACTGGCTATAGAGTTGTTGGACTTTGAACTACAGAGTTTGGTGTTTGCCTTATTTAAATCATGTATTGTTTGAGTATTTCTTTGCTATGCCCAATGCCATCTTTTGCAGTATGAATGCTTATTCTGTGCCGTTATGGGCCTTTTGAAGTTATTATTTTTTTTTATTATTATGGCTCAATTAAAAGATCGTGGACTATGGGGATGTATGAACATTAGTGGGGTTGATAAAAACCATGGAGACATTTAAAGTTGGACTGAATGCATCATATTTTACATCATCATATATGGTTATCAGTTTATGGGGGCCTGGGCCAAATGTGGTGGTTTGATTCAAGTCCCCCCCCCCCCCCCGCCATAAACTTAGGTGTTCTGGACACTAGGTCCAGAGCTGGTGGAGATTTGAGAATTAATGCCTCCTGGATGGAGTGTATTGTTGGGGGTGTGCTTATGGGTGTAATAGCCAGGTTCCCAATGCCAGTGTTTAGCACACCCTCCATTTACTATTGTCCACCTTATGTTGGCCATTTGGTGATGTCCACTCTCTGCTCATGTTGTCATTTTCCCTGCCATCATGGAGCTTCTCCTCGAGCCTGTAAGCTAAAATAAACCTCTTTTCCCACAAGCTGCTCTTGTTTGGGTGATTTCTACCAGCAACGTGAACCTGACTGCAATACCAAGTATATCTAACTGCTAACTTCCAGTAGGTAAAATTGTTGATTTTGATGACCAGAGGGACTACAGTGTGAGCCCTTGCAACTTGAGTTTATGGGGGGCTTTCCAGACTATGAGATATTGTGTCTGATTTCGGCCTCCCATGTATGTAGCTATGGTGGAACACTTTCAGACTGGACAAAAGAAGTGGTCAGGTTGTTCACAATATCTCCCTTGAAGTCCCCTGAGCGCGTGTAGATGTCATCTCCTAGGATCTCATAGTCATCATTTCCTCTTCCTATGTCTATCATGAAAATTCCACCTGCCTTACATAGAAAGAGGTGAGGAAAAAGATCAAATAAATCTATCTGGAAAATAACCTTTTTATCATTTGAGGATATCAGGAGTTATGGTAATCAATCTCACCATGAGGAGAGCATAGCAAGAATGCTTTCCATTAAGAGGAAGGGCCTACAGAGCATCCCTTAGGGAGAAAGAGAAGGAATAAAGGACAATGGTAAAGAACTGTGTCTGTTTTGGTGTGAAGGGGATGAAGGCTCCTTGTAGCTTGAGTCCTTCTATGGAGTCCCCAAGTTTATTAAACAAGGAGATGTGTGGGCCATCAGCCACAGGTCCTCCTGTTTTTGAGTCAGGAGGAAATTGTGAGAGAGGGAGCTGTCATTTGACAGATCTTTATCAGGGTGGTCCTGCTTAGGTCTTGAGGTTTGTTTTGTTATCATTAAGAAGGTAGGGCCTGTCACCTTGAAAGAAGATAAAGAAGTCCTTTTAGTTAGGTGAGCTTTTGCTCTTTGAAGTATACTAACTTCAACAGAGAGAGACTGTGTTTTTTTTTTTGTTGTTGTTGTTGTTATTGTTGTTGTTTGTTTGTTTGTTTTTTCACATCCAGATGATGAAGAGCTTAATTACCATACAGCAAAGAAGAAAACAGGGAGAATAGCTACCAAGAAGCCTCTGGACACAGTAGTCCCCCCCACCCGCAGATGGAGCTGGGCTATGATACCTTTAGGGCTTGTGCCTTGTCAAGATAAATAAATCTGCATCTGGAAATGCAGGAGGCTAGAGAGAGACTTATGAATACAGGATGGTTATAAAAGAGGCAATTACTGAATCTGTTGGACTAGAGGCAAAGAAGAGGCTGAGCTGTGAGTGTGGAGGAGCCCTATCATATAGGGGAATATATGTTAGAGACAGATAGATTTAGTTAGTAGGGAGTAGGGCTGTGAGGTTTTTTTGTTGGTGTTGTTTGTTTGTTTTGTTTTTAACCTACAACTGCAGATATCTTAGCTGGTCACAGACAGATGCCAGGTCATATACAGAAAAATAATTAAGTTGGCTACTAGAAAGTATAATGTAGCCCAAAATATTGTTGGCTCTAGACTGGTAAAATTACCTCTTCACAATTGTTGTAACACATCTTGAAGTTCTAGTAACATAGGTGTGGCTTCTGGGAGCCTCAGCTTTTGGTTCTTCACGTGCCAAACACTAATTTGTGCTTTGTGCACATAACAGGCTATTATCCATTGTAGCTTGGACTCTGTTATAGATGAATTTGAACAGACAAGGAGATAGGTAGCTCTTTAGGAGAATGGTACTTACCAGGGTCATTATAAAAGAAACTACTATATCCTGGTAAAGTCTATTATCCATTATGATCTGGTCATTACATATTTATTTATGAATTTTTGTATGTGACATTTACAGGTGACACATGCATATTATATCTAAGGTCGAAAATAATAACATAGGCACTAAGTAAGGAAAGAAGGAATGTTGTCTACAGAATTAAAGAAGTGTTAATTGAAATTTTTGGAAGTAAGACAACTTGATTTAGGTGAAGTGGAGATGTGAAGTATAAGAAACTATTTTCAGTAAGATTTGGAATAGATCAGCTAAACATGATAGATATTAACTAATTTTGAAGCATAATTATCAGATTTAAAAGTTTTGGTAAGTCTTTAATATAGAAAGCTTACTTACTTATTGGTCCAGATATCAAATGGTCTTTGATTCAGAAGACCTAATGAAAATATGTTAGGCTGAAAAGTTAAAAGTTTGATTAATCTTGATAATTTGTTATTATTAGCTTTTCATTTTATAGGCACAATGAAATTTTATATAGCTAGGCTCAGTTTTTATCAATTAGAATAAGTTTATAACAATAAATAAATAAATAAATAAATAAAGGTTTTACACAATGGTAAAACATATTTAAGAAATCTATCATTGTAAAGAAATATTTCATCAAACAAAATAAAGGATTTGTCAGTGGGAAAACATAAGCTTAGCATTTATATCTAAATTATAAGCTTTAATATCGTCTTTAACAAAAATTTTGTGTATAAACCACTTTGTGAACAAAAATAGAGTAATATCTATGACATCTATTGTAACAGAATCAGGTACATCGTAAACATTTTAAGAATAGAGTTATATTTAAGAAAACTTGAATTTTGACCTTAGAACTTTAACAATATTTAATAATATAATCATATTATATTCTGTTCAACTTTAAAATATATTGCAATCAGAAATTTAACAACCTCTTTACAACCCACTTAATCTATCAGCACATATTATATAGTTTATATCCCTATTTAGTCCTAGACCTCTTGTCAGAAGCCATTGACTTATTCCTTTAAATGTTATCAAGAATGAAGGAAATTGGGCCTGTATTTCAATGACTTCCAAGTCTTTTCCAAGTCTGCCTTTTAACAGTGACGAGAAAGAGAGTCCCCAAGTTTTTTTTGAGTCAGACTTCTTTAAGTTGAAGTGGGATAAAGAAAAAAAGAAAGAAAGAATGGGGATCCTCTACTTTTGTTGACTTTTAAACCTTGTAAAACATTCAAAAAGGACCTAGATAGATAGTGTTAGTCTGGTATATGACCCTCTGAGGTAAGTTGATGGAACTATATGTGTGTCCCATTTTCATACTTAGAGTGTAATCAAACAGACAAAACTACTTAAAATATATCTTCATTTTGTTTAGAAAAACTCAATTTTTTAGTAGTCAAAGATTAACATAGTTAGAAATCAACGTATACCTGAATTTTAACCTTGATACAAGACATGGCAATATAAATAAATCTGCCAACTTATTATAGAGTTAAGTTTGATGTATATAAACAATTAGTGTGAGAGAAAATACAAAGACAAAACTTTCTATGTTAACTCATTTTATCTTGACTGAAAACACTCTTTGTAACTGTAATTTTGATGTTCCCTATGTGTATTTTTATTATTATCATGGATATAATTTTTTTTGTCTTTTTCATTATCATTGTTACTATAAAATTTAGATACTGACCTTAAAAACTTGACAGAAAGCATGTATATTGTATCTGAACATTTATAAATATAGTTAAAACCTATCAATATTTTGGTATCTTGTTAGTAAACTCAAATTAATCATTTTTTAAAGATTTAAGTCATAATAAATATAAAGAGAGCAAAATGTTATATTTCTGTACATTTCTTTATACCTAGCCCAGAGAAATATAGAAGTCACTTCCTTGTAGGAGGCTCTGCTCATGGTAGACAAACAGGAGGCTCTGCTAATGGCAGGTAAACAGGACGCTCTGCTGGGATGAACAGCATTTCCTGGGGCCTGCACTGTTGAGCAAACTCCTGAAGATAAGGGAGACTCCTGGTCACAGGCCTACCTCATACCTCCCCAGGTGGCACTTCCTGTAACTGACCAACCAATCTGTTTACAAGTTCCTTTTTTGCTTTTATGACTGTAACTGTCACATGGAAATTGCTATTTATGGTTGAACTCCAATCCTGTTTTCGTTTTCTAACATCATGCAGTTATTTCCAATAAAAGCTGACACTCCTAATAGTTCACCGTTGCTGCCCCCCCCCGCCCCGCCAGCTGACCTCTGGGGTGCAGACCTGATATACCAGACTTTCTTTTTCTTTTTTCACCCAATAAATACCCACATTCTATGAGTTAATGGTCTTACTTTTGCAACATCAGACCCCATAACAACAAATATTTAGTAGGTACTCTAAAAAGCAGGATTAAACTTTGGTATATAACCATATCTATGGTTGTAGGAAGCATAAATGAGCATAAAGCAAAACATGCAGAAGTAAATTATTTTAAATATATAGTGTTTTGTTCAGGCTTATATTGCTGGTAGAAATCACCCAACCAACAGCAGCTTGTAGGAAAAAGAGGCTTATTTTGGCTAACAAATTTGAGTGGGGAAGCTCCATGATGGCAGGGGAAAATGATGGCATAAGGAAAGGGTGGACATCACTCCTTGGCCAACATAAGGTGGGCAATAGCAAAAGGAGAGTGTGCCAAACACTAGCAAGGGTTGCTGGCTGGCTATAACACTCATAAGCCCACCCCAACAATGCACTGTGTCCAGGAGGTGTTAATTCCCAAATCTCCATCAGCTTGGAACCTAGCATTAAGAACACCTAAGTTTATGGGGGACACCTGAATCAAACCACCACATTCTGCCACTGGCCCCATAAACTGATATCCATACATGATGTCAAATACAATGCAGCCAATCCAACTTTAAAAGTCCCCATAAATTTTATCAATCCCAATGATGTTCAAACATCCCCATAGTCCAAAATCTTTTAACTGAGCCATAGTACCAAAAAAATCCACCCCTAAGCCCCATAATGATACAGAATAAGCATTCACACTACAAAAGATGGCATCAGACATGGCAAAGAAATATTCATCCAATACAAGATTTAAAACAACAAGGGCAAACAATAAACTCTATAGCTTCAAGTCCAACAACTGTAGCCAGTGACAAGTCTCTAACCAGTAACAAGTCTCTGGAGTTCTAATACCGCCTCTCCAGCTAGGCTACTCACAGTCCTGGAAAACTTCATCCTGAGCCAGCAGCTCTGCTAAGCAGCCAACTCATGGTCTGGGAATCTCCACTGGGTCTCCATTGCAACCCATGGTTCATCCTCATGGTCCCATGGTGTCTCCATGCAGGTATCAAGCAAACCTGCTTCACACTGACCATAGCCATTTCCAAAACACAAGACCATTGTTGCAAAGTCAATGACCCTCTCTTTCCTGCATTTCTTATACTCCATAATCCCAGTTAGGGAGCCAATTTGTTTATTCGAGGGCAGTGGGGAGGGAATAAAAAAGACTTTGAAGGACAGGAGATTCCTTGAGCACTCAGGCCCCTTCAAAAGATGTTCTACATTCTTCCTGTTGCCCCAGTGCAGGTTAGCTGACCCAATTTCAAAGTTTGTAATCTCTCAATTGCAGCTGAAGGGGCATTATTTCACCCAAAGATTTTTCTTTCTGTGTCATATCCCTCTGCACACAACAGTTTGTTTCTATGTGAAGCAACCCTGCAAAACTGCTCAGGACATGGGCACAACAACAAGCTTTTCACACAAACTGCTTCTAGCCCAGTCCAAGTAAAGCTCTTTCTCACCCCCATAAGCCAAACCTCACAGTCCATAATTCTTACTGCAGTCAGGTCTTTCAGCTCTGACCAGAACAGTCCATCAAGCTGTACTTACAGCACTGTAAGGTGTCTCTTAGGGCAAGGTTTCAAATCCTTCCACATTTCTCTTGAAAATCAGCTCTAAAAGGCCAAAGCCACACAGTCAGGTGTCTAGCAGCTATCCCACTCCTTGGTACCACTTTACTGTTGCAGTCAGGTTTTCATTGATGGTAGAAATCACCCAACCAAGAGCAGCTTGTGGGAGAAAGAGGTTTATTTTGGAGTTTATAGAGGACCCCTGAATCAAACCTCCACATGTTGTAAACTTGTTTTTAGTGATTTTGTATGACCTTAAAATATATCTATGAAAATCTGAACATTTAATGACCATAAGTACAAGAACAATTACCGAACATGATCTGGTTACATATAAAGACAAACTACCTGAAACATAGATCACATGACATGACATGGCTGACTAGTGTTAGACCTGACAAATAACAGGAAACATGATTAGAAAGAGATTTCCTTTTTTTTTTTTTTTTACCCTCTCCAGGATTTTACTTATAGTTCAAATTGGTAAGGACAAGTTAATTTGAATTTTTTTAATTTTATGAGTACTCACTTGCACGTCAATGTTCCCGTATCAGCAACATTGACAACACACTTTTTTTTTTTAAATTTATTTATTTGAGAGCGACAGACACAGAGAGAAAGTCAGACAGAGGGAGAGAGAGAGAATGGGCGCGCCAGGGCTTCCAGCCTCTGCAAAAGAACTCCAGACGCGTGCGCCCCCTTGTGCATCTGGCTAACGTGGGACCTGGGGAACCGAGCCTCGAACCGGGGTCCTTAGGCTTCACAGGCAAGCGCTTAACCGCTAAGCCATCTCTCCAGCCCAACAACACACTTTTAAAGTCAAACTGTCATTGTGATTATTTTCTTTAAAGCATTAAGTAATCCTAAAGATAAAGCAACAGCTGCTTGTAGTTTGAATTTTGAACAGACACTGTTTTCCTTGAGAAGACTTCAACATCTGGGAGTGTCCTGTAAGCCCTCCAGGAAGGCATAGAGTTGATTGACAGCTCTTACCAACTTTATTTGGTGTCACGAAGAACCATCTATGTGGACGCTGTCTGTGACTGGTAAAGGAAGGCCCACACAGGAGAGTATAGAGTCACTGTAGTACCATGTCGCATCAAGTGTCAGGAAAATGTGATGAGTGACATGAGAATGGGAGATGTCTACAAGAGCGAAGATAGGGTGGCAGGAGGAGTCAGGGATGGCTGCAGCCCAGCCAGGGTGGGAAGTGGTTTTAGTCCTGTAAGCCCTGGTGAGGAAGGGTCAGCGGCCACCACGACAGCAGTAAAGTAGAGATAGATAGTGGCAGAGGTGGATATGGGAAACCGAAGGTGGATGGAAGGGGGGGTGTGATTGTTGTAGATAAGGGGAGACCCAAGGAAAGGCAGACAGAAAAGGCAGGCAGGGAGAAGGAGTGCTGGGAGTAATGGCTGGTGCAGAGGAAGTGGGGGTGGGGGGCACAGCAGGAGGATTTGTTTAGTGGAGCAATCTTGACGGAGGGAGGGCCTTATGCTTTTATGGAAAAAAAGCTTGGGCATATGGAACTTCAGACCCTTGCTATCTCGTCTGAGGAAATGGCAAGAAGAGGTCAGGTCAGTGAGGACTCCTATGTCAGAAGTTTCAAATTCAGGCTAAATATGATTATTGTCTTTTTTGTATTAGGCCAGACGTGAGTAGAAAGCTGGATTAGAAGTTTGTCTTTGAGGGCTGGAGGGATGCCTTAGCGATTAGGGTGTTTGCCTGCAAAGCCAAAGGACCCATGTGAGCCAGCTTCACAAGGAGGCGTAAACGTTCGTTTGTAGTGGCTGGAGACCCTGGCATACCCATTCTCTCTCTCTCTCTCTGTCTCTTACTCTCCCTCTTTCTCTGTCTGACTTACTCGTCTGTCAGGCCTAATGGTTTTAGGTTTGGTTTCAGACATCCCAAAGGAGTGTCCTTGGAAATAGAGCTCATGAAGCCCGTTTTGTGGATTGGTAGGGAACAGGCTACATTCTGGTAGTAAGTCATCACTTAGAACCAAAATGGATCCAAGATGGAATCCCCAGGAGAGCAGAAAAAATAAAAAGTCTCCAATCTCCTCCCTCTGGAAAGCAAAGAGCCGAAGGCAGAAGAGCCACAGGATCCCTGAGGTCCAAGAGGATGAGAGTATAGGGCGCCTGTAGATCTAATCCAGGCTTTACCTTAATGGCATTTGGTGCAGTGTTGGTTGAAGAGAAGAGTTAAATGTTGAAGGGCTTCCGTGCTGGAGGTCAGAAGGAATAAGAAAGTGAAGGAGAGGATTGGGAACTGCATTTATTTGAGCCATCAATAAAACCCCAGCATGGAGTTTGAACCAAAAAGGCAAGGTGTGTGTGTGTGTGTGGGGGGGGGGGGTTTAGATGGCAAAGGGCAGCATCTAGCCTCTTTAGTAAGACCTGAGGACGCTCAAGCTCTTGATGGGACCCATGTGTGAAAAGGGGGAGAAGGAAGAAGGGGAAGAGTCAGAAGGAAGTTAAGCACCATAGATGACCTGGGAGAGGGCTGTCCGAGGTCGGCCTGAACTCAGCAAGGGATTTCACACGTTCACCAGAGAGTGGTCCTGGCCAGAACCCTTCAGTCAACACAGGTTATCAGCCAACCTCATGCAGTCCTGCCCCTGAAGAGGCAGAGGGAAAGGTGGCCCAGAAGAGGTCAGGGCCAAGTAGATACCAAAAACCCTCCCTCTCCTGCATTTTGGCACAACTTTATTGGACCAGGATGGGGACGGGGACCAACTGAGGCAATGTGAAAATGAAAGAGAAACGATCCATCAGCAATAGATTGTCCTTTAGTCACAGCAATGAACAAATGAGGGCAACTGTCACTCTATGCAGGAATAGAGGCCGCTGTGCTCAGACACAGCTGATCTAGGTTTTTATGGGGTCAGAGGGAGGAAGAAGGAGAAAAAGAGAACAAATGGAAAAAGGATAAAGTCAAAGAAAAGGGGACCAGACTGTTCTGCCCGTTTTCTGTTTGTCTTCTTTATGGTCTCAGGGTAAAGGGCTCTTTATACACTGCAGTCAAGTTATTTTCCATCCTTTTCCACAAAGTCTATTGTTATGAACCTCCAATGAAATCAGCTTATCTGGTCAGTCTGTAACTTACTACTCTTCATTTTCATTTTTAGTTTGAGAAATGCTTTTAATAGTCCAACACCTTTCTTTAGAGCCATTATGAGAGTATTTATATTTAATTTCAGTTTTTGAAATTTCATGGAAGAAATAGTGCCTGAATCAATCACTTTATCTATTTTGCCTTAATTGTATCAGTTTTGTTATTGCACTATAGTGCACACTTTTCAATGCATATTTGCAAAATGTGTATTTGTTCTCTTTCTGAGCAGTGTCGCTGATGAGCATACTTAGAGTTAATTTAAATATCAGTTTCTTTTATGTTAAAGAGTATGTTAGGCATAATGAGAAACTCAATGGTTAAGGTAAGTTTCATATCCTTAATGAAATCATTTTCTCTCCTGGTGATCTTGAGGGTGTCCTAAATTCCTCTTCCTGATGATGCATGCCAATAGGAATAAGAGCAATAGTTATGTCTGATGGTCCATTTCCAGTGTAGCTCCAATAAGAATCCCAGAAGGTTTGAATGTTTCTTTATTACTCTAAGTGAAATCAATAAACAAACGAATTTGTTTTCTTTGTATCTTTGTACTTTCAGAAGCAGCTTGTTGTAGCTTGATAAATATTTCTATCTGAAAAATGTAAGCTGGTAAATTAGAATTTTATAAGTATGAAGCATGGTTCACATGGTATATTATACACTATACAAACATCTTTACCTTCTTACTAATTTCTCCTTTCTTATTGGTTAAGAAATGTTAGTGACTTTTGTTTTTGCCATGCCCTAGGGAAGGAAGCACCTGGATGTTCAAAGAATGAGTAATAAAACTCCACTGCAGATTCTCAGGAATAATTGCTAGATATTTTTTCTCCGTAGAATCCATTACTGAACATTGCTGAAATTGGAATAGAAGTTAGAAATAAGAAAAATACAGAAGATTTTTCAATAATGGGGTTTTCTTCTTTTCATAAATATGTATTGCTGCTTTATTACAAAAAGAGTAATGCACCATACAATTGTTATTGACTGCAACTGTGTGGATTCTGGAAGGTAACTGAAGACACAGCTAAAATTTAGGATGAGAAAAATATAATGATAGTTTCCTTATTCAAATATATGGGGAGGGTTAGTGAAACTGTGACAATTTAAGGTAACTGCACCCCCAAAGTAAAACATAGGAATGTCCTTGATCTGCCTTTGCAATCTCCACTTTGCTAGTAGAGATCAGAGAAGTATCTCACCTCTCCTTATCTATAGCCAAAAGGAGTTTCCTACATCTATTTTTCCATAAACAACCTAAGTCCCTCCCAAGGAAGGAGTTCCCCTTTCCTAGAATTAAGGTTTAAGTCTTATCCTGGTATTATGGTTGGTTAAACTCGTTAGCTCATACCCAAAATCTGGCTTCATGGCTGGCCTCTTCCTGAACCATCCCTCTGAGTCCACACAAATCAGGTCTCTCTCAGAAGTCACCTAAGCCTGAGAGTAAATCCCACCAGAATATATTATAAACGGACAAGACTTCTTCTTGGCTATTCATCTCTCCTAATGCATGAACCCCCAACTCCCTGTTCTAGTGAACTCCAAATTGTCCAGTCCCAGCTGGGGTGGGCTGAGAAGTGCTTGGGCCATGGGGTAGGGGATTCTTAAATACACATGGATCTCTACCCCCTTCCGCATTCCACATATAGGAGCTTTCTGCAATTTCTTCTTTTTCCTGAAATTAATCTAATTAAGTCTCTCTAAACATTACCCTGTGGTCGGTGGATTTCATGATACGAGAATCTGGAGTACCCCAAATTTATCAGTATTATCTATCTATCTATCTATCTATCTATCATCTATCTATCTATCTATCTATCTATCTATCTATCTATCATCTATCATCTATCTATCTGTCTGTCTATTATCTATCTATCTAAAGAAACTCATGTTTTCTAATTATTTGAGCCCATTTTTAAGGTAAAGATCAAGGAAATAGACTTTTGGGATGCCTAACTGCAGAGGAAACACACCTGTGATACTTCAAATGGATATTCTTTGTGAGCTTTGAAAAGAAAACAAAAGATATTTTAGAAAGCAAGTGGTAGTATATCATAAAACTAAAAATTATGTAAATTAGTATAATATTGCACAAGTGGTTTATGCACATATTAGTGATTTTCTTAAACACTAAGGAATTAAACTAAGGAAGTAAAAAAGAAAAAAGAAAAAAAGAAAAACTAAGGAATTAAAAAAGAGAGGCATATTTTGTGGTATAGGTCTAATACTAAGGAAAGAATTTTAAATCCAGTTACCCTAAAATCTCAATCACAGTATCAAAGCAACAGATATAGTGGATATTGACATTGGTATTAAAACAAAGATATTTGTTTTGTAAATTATAAATCACTTTTATAAGAATTTAATTTTCAGGCTGGTCTTCTATAAGATGAAATTACAACAAAGAGCTCAGTGAAGCAATCATTCACATATTTATCTAGGGAGCAACCATTTCAGGGATATGACACAACCAGTGATAAGATTATGAGGCAGCAGATGATGTGTTGCCGTTTTTTAAACAAGTAAAAAATATCCCATGAAGCTTAAATATTTAGTAATGCAAGAATATCTTGCTAATATTCTCTGTGTTATTTGCAAGATTCACCATGGTATTTAATGCACACTGTTGATATTCAGTGAGTTCATAATTCCTAGCAAAATTCCTTACCCCAATCTCAATTCTCCTTGTCTGTTGAAGAAAGATTTCTTTGACCTCGTGCATAATTATGTCCCAGCCTTCACTGGCCATTGTGCAATGAGAGCTCTTATCCACCTTACATTTGTGGATACAAATAGTTGATGAATTCACACAATTTGAATAGCATATTGTTTAGGCTAATAATATATTAGTCTGACATTATATAGAATTAAAATGTGATGAGCTGTAGTATTATTTTGAGAAAATTTAAGGAAAAAATTCATCCTACATTTAATATCTATCTCTATTATTTTGCCAGGAGGAGGCTGAGAAACAAAGAGTTCATTTAAATCAATCCAAGAAATTTGTACCTACTCAAGCAACCCTTTCTAACTGTGGCAAAGAGCTCCTTGGTGAGCCATGTGTCAGGCGCTTCCATGACTGGTTGGAGGCAGAGTTCCCGAACTGATTGGCTTTTCCCTTGCGGAGTCATTTTAGATGGAAGATGCTCTGGGCTATTAAGATTTCTCATTCTCCTTCCCTTGGGTGTGTAACTTTTACCTTGTTCCTTCCTTTTCCAACTTCATTTCCCTAAACAATCCTCTATTAACAGAGATTATCTTGGTTCATTGCTCTATCCATAATATGCTGTGATGCCATAGCAGCATCTGAATGTATGACACAGAGAGAAAAAAAATAGGCACATCCCATCCCATCCACGTTCATAGAACCTTGTTCTCCTAGTATTGAAGGAAGTAGTGAAACACAGAAGTCCTGAAGTTCTTCTTAGCATTGTGCCTTTGTTTTCACTGCACATTTTATAAAGTGGACTTGTAGCCGATTTCTGTTCCCATAGTTTCGATCTAACTGCATATAACTATTATGTTGATTGCTTCGTTTCACTGAGAAATACAAACCTTGGGGATATAAAACTTCATCATTCCATTTTATATTAGCATTTTATAAATATTAGACATCCTAAATCATTAAAATTCAAGACATTTCTTGAGTTCACTCTTTCCATTCATGTATCAATTTACTTATTTATCAAATGTGCATTGAGAGCATGACAACCATGTAATATAATCTATCTCCTATGATTACAAATAAAATACAGTGTGTGTCATTAGTAAAGGTGGGAAAAGCATGGGGATTATGTCAGTGGATAGTCAAGATGCTAAGTAGTAAGAACAATTATAAACACATTTTATTACAAGGACAGCCCTACATAAATAGATGACAAATTTCTGACATATTTCCTTCAACTACAGCTGCAAGACCAACCAGACATTGAAAATGATGTCAGACAATAACAGATGTAGTGGATTGCATTTACATGAAGGGAACCCTGTAATTTTTGATTTGGAATGTGACATGTAAGACTGAGAATAATCCAATATATATATTTAAAACTCATCTGCTGGGCTGCAGAGATGGTTTAGTAGTTAAGGTATTTGCCTGTGAAGCCTGAATACCCAGGATTGATTCTCAGTACCCACATAAGCCAGATGCACAAGGTGAAGCATACATGTGGAGTTCATTTGCAGGGGCTAAAGGCCCTGGCATGTCAATATCTGCCTCTTTCTATCTCAAAATAACTAAATAAATAAAAATTTTAAAATTAAAAAACATATCACCCATCTCTATTATCTATCTGCCATCTGCCTATCTATCATCTATCACAACTATGTTTCTAACTAAAAGATATCTTTCAGCTATAATAAACCTGAAAAAATAAATTCTCCTGTTATACTCTGAAAAACACAGATGATTAGCCACTAAGCTTTTTATCTTTGGGAAACACATTGTAGAGGAGAGAAAAAAAAAAAAAAGAATACAATTGTTGGAGCTGATCATCTATATTTCTGTCTGATTAAATAAATGTGCCCTATAGAAAAATATAGTAATTCATAACAATTACCTTTGAATGCATATTACTTTGTACAGAGACATTTCTCTCTTTTCACAATATCTATATGGATATGGCTATTCTATTTTAATTACATCAATAAGAAAGCCACCATTTGTAGTGTTAAATCTATGTTAATGGGAAAACTGTTCACAATATCTGACTATAAGTAAACCATTATGGATAAATTATCAAATTACACATGAAGGAAATATTGATAACTTATAAATTTAAAAATGCCAGTTAATGGGCCTTTCAGCTCCAAACTAGATAGCCAGTTTTTCAAAATGTGATTTACATCTTAAAATACATAAAAGCAAGTGACCAGCAGGGAATATGGAGCTATATTTTTTCACCAAAACTATATGATCTTAGAATTTGTAATTACTCATATGAAACCCATGGAATTGGACTGTTGATTCCCTACAAGAAAAATCTCCTGGAAATTCTTGGATATCTTTCATTCCTTTACCTATTGAATTATTTGATATCTTAAATACACATACAGTGTCTCATGTATTAAGGTTTTCCTTTACATTTTCTTTTTAAAAATAAAATTTTTATTTATTTATTTGAAAGAGAGAGAGTATGAATGGGAATTTCAAGATATTCAGGACACTATGAAAAGTTCAAATATAAGAAATCAGGGCATAGTAGAAGGAGAAGAATTTAACTCCAAAGGCATAGTAGGTGACCTCTACAAAATCATAGAAGAAAACTCCCCCAAATTGGGAAAGAGGTGTCAATGCAGATACAGGAAGCCTTTAGAACACCAGCCAGACAAAACCTGGAAATAACCTCTCCTCACCATATTATAATCAAACTACCAAACACACAATAAAAGAAAAAATATTGAAAGCAGTCAGAGAGAAAAATCAAGTTACCTACAAAGGCAAGCCCATCAGGATTACAGCAGATTACTCAACACAAACTTTAAAAGCCAGAAGGGCTTGGAGTGATGTATTCCAAACTCTGAAAGATAGCAACTGTCAACCAAGGTCACTTTATCCTGCAAAGCTATCTATTCAAATAGATGGAAAAATAAGGACAGTCCATGACAAAAGCAGGCTAAAGGAGTATTTGAAGACAAAATCAGCTCTACAGAAAATACTTGAAAGAATCCTCCATGCTGAAGAGAAGGAAAAGTACACATATAAAGAACCTGGAAAAAAGCAAGCAATACTCAAATATTAGTTAACACTTCAGTTCAACGTAGGTCAAGAAAGATAAGGAAGCTCACTTTATATTGATTAAGGGCAAACTCTAACAGGAGGACATTGCAATCCTAAACATATATGCGCCTAACATTGAGGCACTCAAATTCATCAAACAAACACTATTAGAACTAAGGTCACAAATAACACCAAACATAGTAGTAGTGGGTGACTTCAACACCCCACTCTCATCAATTGAGAGGTCATCCCAAGAAAAAATAAACAGAGACGAATCTGGACTAAATGAGGTCATAAAAGGAATGGACCTAACAGATATATACAGGACATTTCATCCAAAGGCTGTAGAATATACATTCTTTCCAGCAGCACATGGAACATTCTCTAAAATATACCATATGTTAGGACACAAAGCAAATCTTAACAAATACAGGAAAATTGAAATAATTCCTTTCATTCTCTCTGACCACAATGGAATCAAACTACAAATCAGTAGCAAGAAAGGCTATAGAGCATACACAAAATCATGGAAACTAAACAATACACTACGAAATGATGAATGGGTAAATGAAGAAATCAAGAAGGAAATCAAAAAAAATGATAGATTCAAACAATAATGAGAACACAACATACCAAACTCTCTGGGACACAATGAAGGCAGTTCTAAGAGGTAAATTTATAGCTTTAAGTGCCTATAATAAGAAATTAGAAAGGTCGCAAGTAAACAACCTCAGGCTTCACCTTAAAGCCTTGGAAAAAGAAGAACAAGGCAAACCAAAAATCAGGAGATGGAAAGAAATAATTAAGATTAGGGCAGAAATTAATGAAATACAAACAAACAAACAAAACAATCCAAAGAATTAATGAAATAAAGAGTTGGTCCTTTGAAAGGATAAACAAGATCGATAAACCCTTAGCAAAACTGAACAAAAGAAAGAGAGAAGAGGCACAAATTAATAAAATTAGAGATGAAAAAGTTAACATCACAACAGATGTCAGAGAAATTCAAGAAATCATAGTAACATACTATAAAAGCATATACTCCACAAAGTATGAAAATCTGAAAGAAATGGATGATTTCCTTGATTTATGTGACCTACATAAATTAAATCAAGATAAGATTAATCACTTAAATAGACCTATAACAATCATGGAGATCTGAACAGTTATCAAAAATCTCCTAAATAGAAAAAGCCCAGGCCTGGATGGATACACTGCTGAATTTTACCAGACCTTCAAGGAAGAGCTAACACCATTGCTTCTTAAGCCATTCATGAAATAGAAAAAGAAGGAATTCTACCAAACTCCTTCTATGAAGCCAGCATCACTCTCATATCAAAACCAGACAAAGATAATACAAAAAAAGAAAATTACAGACCAATTTCCCTCATGAACATAGATGCAAAAATTCTCAACAAAATATTGGCAAAGAGAATGTAAGAATATATCAGAAAGATCACTCACCCTGACCAAGTAGGCTTTATCACAGAGATGCAGGGATTGTTCAATATACACAAATGTATAAATGTAATACATCATATAATTGGATTGAAGGACAAAAATCACATGATCATCTCATTAGATGCAGAGAAAGCAGTTGATAAAATCCAACATCCCTTCATGATAAAAATCCTACAGAGACTGGGAATAGAAGGAACATATCTCAATATAATATAAGCTATTTATGACAAGCCTACAGCCAACATATTACTAAATGAGGGAAAACTGTAAGCTTTTCAACTAAAATCATGAACAAGACAAGGGTATCCACTGTCTCCACTATTATTTAATATAGTTCTGGAAGTCTTAGCCATAGCAATAAGGCAAGAGACACACATAAAAGGGATACAAATTGGAAAGGAAGAGATCAATTTATCATTATTTGCAGATGACATGATTCTCTATATAAAGGACGCTAAAGACTCTACCAGCAAACTGTTAGAGCTGATAAAAACCTATAGCCACATAGCAGGGTACAAAATAAAACACAGAAATCAGTAGCCTTCATATATGCTAACAACAAACACACAGAGGATGAAATCAGAGAGTCATTCTCATTCACAATTGCATCAAAATAAATAAATAAATAAATAAATAAATAAATAAATAAATAAATAAAGTACCTTGGAATAAACCTAACCAAGGAAATAAAGAATCTCTACAATGAGAACTTTAAAACACTCAAGTAAGAAATTGCAGAAGACACTAGGAAGTGGAAAAACATCCCTTGTTCCTAGATTGGAAGAATCAATATTGTGTAAATGGAAATCTTACCAAAAGCAATCTACATATTTAATATAATCCCCATCAAAATTCCAAAGGCATTCATGGAAATAGAAAAAACAATCCAAAAATTCATTTGGAATCACAAAAAACTTCAAATATCTAAAATAATACTGAGCAACAAAAATAAGGCTGGTGGTATCACCATACCTGATTTTACCCTATACTACAGAGCCATAGTACCAAAAACAGCATGGTACTGGCACAAAAAGAGACATGTAGATCAGTGGAACAGAATAGAGGACCTAGATGTAAGTCCAGGTAGCTATAGCCACCTGATATTCGATAAAAATGCCAAAAATACACATTGGAGAAAGGCAGCCTGTTCAGCAAATGGTGTTGGGAAAACAGATATGTATCTGTAAAAGGATTAAAATAGATCCTTCTATCTCTCCATACACAAGAATTAAGTCCTTAGTCTACCCAAGACACCTTACATACCCAGCAAGAATCTCATGGACTAGACACTAGGATGGAGGGGGAGGGAGGGGAGGACATTAAAGGGGTAGGAAACACTAATCTAGACCCAAATGGCAATGGTACCATAAAATTCTACTTCCTAATAGGCAGACCAAATGGCTGGACCTTCACCAGGCCCTTACAGGAAACACCTGAACCACAAGACACTGGAGAGGGTAGGATCAAGTCTAACCTAAATCTTCTACATCTTCCCTCCCTCCCTCTCCCCCTCCCCTCTCTCTCTCTCTCTCTCCTCTCTAACTCTTGTATATTAGTTATCTTTTTCCTCATTTTCTTAGTGGGAACTGACCTGCAACTTCCAGTACCATCATGGGGCTATCATCCACAACTAGCTTTTGATCAAAGAAACCTACAAGGTTTCCTAAAAGAATGACAGATTTCTGTCAGAGTACTTGATGACCCACCAAAAGTCAGTGGTAAGACCCTATTGCTGAAGACTCCATATGCAGCTGACACGTAAAATGGAAAGGGATGGCTGGAGGCCAGGAGAGAGTCAGTCCCCAGACAGTAGTGTGTCTAGTGCCAGAAGGTGCTACATGGGCGACTGGGGGAAATGACCAATATCTGTCCAAGGAACGCATGGTCTAACCTACTTAGCAACAAATAACCTGTTGTGATGCCCACACAAGTGCAATAGTGGCACATAGCCATGGTGGCGAACCAACTGCTCTTGATTTGCTTAACTGATCCCCTTAGTGATATGGGACCCAAAGATGGAGCTGGGAAACAAGTCAGAACCATATCCAAACATAAGCCCATTCTCCAATATCAAGGTACCATCAATCATTGGCTACAAGAGGGCATACACCTATTAAACTCTCTACTAAAATAGTAAGGGTTATCTCATTTGTCCTGGTGCTAACTCACTCTCCGTTGGAGATTCTGCTTCTCTTTTTCAGATAGATGCAGATTCTAAGGAGAGAGCCACCCCATCATACCTCAAAAAGGCCCCTATTGAAACTAAGGAAAATTGGCCAAACAAGCAAGGATGCTGTTTTCCTGATAAACCGGATACCAGCACAAGGGGGAAAGAGACCAACATAGAGAAAAATCAACTCTTACCAAATCAGAGAGCCAGAGCTTCAGAGGCCCCCAACACCTCATCACTGAAGCAGATCAAAAATGAACCCAGCATAGCTCAGGGAAATTTTGCAGAATAGGGGGTGGAAAGAATGTCATAGCCACATTTTGGGTCATGATATGCAGACACATTTATGTGAGCTAACTCCACAATGCACTACCCATATTCCTCAACAAGGAGGGGCCATTGGGGAGGGGGTAAGTCATGGAGGAGCTAATAATGGTACCAAAATGCCTGTATTTGCTGAATAGAAAACGAAAAAAAAAAAAATTAAAAAAAAAAAAAAGAATTCAGTCCAAATGGATTAAAGACCTTAACATCATAACTTGAAACTCTGAAACTGCTAGAGGAAAAAATAGGGAAAACCCTTCAACATGTTGGTCTTGGAAAAGACTTTCTGAATACAACCCCAGTTGCTCAGGCAGTAAAACCACAGATTAACCACTGAGAACACATGAAATTCCAAAGATTTTTGCACTGCAAAGGACACTGTGAATAAAGCAAAGAGACAACCTACAGAATGGGAAAAATTCTTTGCCAGTTATATATCTGATAGAGGATTAATATCTAGGATATACAAAGAACTTTAAAAAGTTAACTAATAAGGAATCAAACAAGCCAATCAAAAAATGGGCTATGGAGCTAAATAGAGAGTTCTCAAAGGAAGAAATACGAATGGTATATAAGCATCTAAAACATGCTCTACTTCACTAGTCATCAGGGAAATGCAGATTAAAACCACATTGAGATTCCATCTCACTCCTGTCAGATTGGCTACCATCATGAAAACAAATGATCGTAAATGTTGGCGGGGATGTGGAAAAAGAGGAACCCTTCTACACTGCTGGTGGGAATGCAATCTGGTCCAGCCATTGTGGAAATCAGTGTGGAGGTTCCTAAAACAGCTAAAGTTTGATCTACCATATGACCCAGCTATAGCACTCCTAGGCATATACCCTAAGGACTCATCTCATTTCCTTAGAAGTATATGCTCAACCATGTTTATTGCTGCTCAATTTATAATAACTGGGAAATGGAACCAGCCTAGATGTCCCACAACTGATGAGTGGATAATGAAGATATGGCACATTTATACAATGCAGTTCTACTCAGTGGTAAAGAAAAATGAAGTTATGAAATTTGCAGAAAAATGGATGGATCTGGAACGGATTATACTAAGTGAGGTAACCCAGGTCCAGAAAGCCAAGCACCACATATTCTCCATCATATGTGGATCCTAGCTGCAGATTATTGGGCTTCTGCGTGAGAAGGAAAAAACTCAGTAGCAGAGTCCAGTAAGTTAAAAAGGAGATATAAAGGGAAAAGAAAGGAAGGGAGGAGGGTACTTAATAGGTTGGTATTTGTATATATGTAAGTAAAATGGTTGAGATAGGGAGGGGATATGATGGAGAATGGAATTTCAAAGGGGCAAGTGTGGGGGGAGTGTATTTTTTATAATCATGGAAAATGTTAATAAAAATTTGAGAAAAAATTAAAATAAAATAAAATTTTTATTTATTTATTTGAGAGAGAGAGAGACAGAGAGCATGGGCATGCCAGAACCTCTAGTCACTGAAAATGAACACCAGACACATGCACATGTGCACCTTGTGCATCTGGCTTACATGAGTCCTGGGACTCTCAAACAGAGTTCCTTTGGCCTTGAGGGCAAACACCTTAAGTGCTAAGCCATATCTCCAGCCCTACGTTTGATTTTTAATTAACATAAAGAGCAGAAGTTACATACATAGTTTCATTGGTTCTATGCCTGTCCCCATATCTATCCACCATCTCTCTGCTTCCTCTCTCTGCCTGCCCCCTTCTGCCCTCACTGTTCCTTTTGTACTTTTCTGTCACATGCATTTTGTTACCTTCTCAATCCTGCAATTGTAAAAACCACTTTTTCACTTTCATGGACCCTTTTTTTCATTTTATGAGTTCAAAACTTACTTTCTTAAGTACTTTTTAAATATATTTGATTAGGTTTATTCTCTCATACCCTACAGGTCAACAACAAAGACATAGAAGGAAATGCCATTTACCCCATCTAATCTGTCTTCTCTTCCTCTCTTCTACTTTATTACCAAAACTGACATCATTGGAGAAATATAAGTAATACACATTGAAAATGTGTCCCTAGTTACATTTTTAACTAGATGCAGATATTTCCAAGTTCCTGATAAGAGGCTGATTTTATTGAACAATAATACCATATAAATAAATCTCAGGGGACATATAAATCTCTCTCTTGCTAATAATCCAACTGCCACATAACTTTGTCTTTAATAGGATTAATATGACAATTGATTTTGGCCATTTTATAATTTTCCAAAAACATTTATGTTCTATTTAAATGGACAATCATGATTATGTACCACTGCTAAACCTTGAAAATTTTCTCATTTCAGTGCACATTTGTAAACACATGTTCACATCCTGCCTTCTATATCATTTGTTAACATGTCCCTTTGAGCTGTTTATTCACTGGGTACTGGATAGCATCACTACCTTACAAGCATGCTGTACATTTGTTTTTCTCAGATAACATAGTAAAAACAACAGCAAAAGACTTAAATCAATTTTTCTTTCTAGATAATGCTCAGAAGCACTCTTTTATTGGAAAAATTGGTTACTATGCTTTTCCTTTAGTTCTCCTTTCCTACTCTTGATTTAAAAATATTTTCATGAGAAAAGTTCAACCATATTACTTCACTGAAATCTCTTAGGAAGGTCAGTATTAAACTCACAGCATTGAATCAAATTCTCCAATGTAAACTATGTTCCATTTTGACATAGAGGCAGCATTTAATGTAACCCATCATTTCCATATCCATGACAAATTTTTTTCATAAAATGGTGTAAGGAGCATGAAATTAGATGGCATGACCAGAAGTATGTTATTCATCGAGAGATAAATTCAGTTTATTGTCCTCTTTCTGCTTTCAACTGCTTATAAATCCATTTCCCTGACAATGAACTGAGAGCTGTTCACTGAAACTGACTCCCAGGAGTTATTCTTTCTCTCATCACTTTCACAAAACCTTGATATCCATGGTTGCCTGCGATGCCTTCGGGAGTATCATAGCCAGGCCTTAGAGGACACAAGAACCTACAATGAAGTTTGTGTATAAATAAGCATTGTACAGTCTCAAAATATTTCCTGTAATATACTTAATCATTGTTAGTACAGTCTAGTAGATATACAGGGAAGAAGTCTGAAAGACAAGTTAACCAAATGCTTCAAGCTAAGTACCACTGGTAAAAGATGATATTTTAAAATTGTTATGATGATACATCAAGCATTCATCCTTATCTATATAGATTTTTGGTTAAAAAAAAGTAAAAGGAGAAGCTAACTACAATTATGAAAACACAATAAATCCAACTAATTGACAATTTACTAAATAGCTGTTTGTACTGTCATGAAGAGTGTCAGATCATATAAGATCAATGGAGACAATGAGTCAGTATATAATCTTTTAATATGCAAGGGATTTAACTCAAGGCTTTAGCACATATGAGGCAATTCCTCCACTACTGTGGTAGTTTGAATGGATGGCCCTCAATAGACTCAGGAGTTTTATTCCAGTTTGTAACTTGGATTTCCAGCTCCCTTGGCTGGAGGCACATCCTAGAATCCAGCCCTAATGTGTGTTTGGAAGAAGGTCTGGAATTCCAGCCTAAGGTATGTAGAGAGCAATCTGAGTTCTGCCTGGGTCTCTGTCTGGGCTGCTGGTTTTTGCTCTTGCTTTTGGTGGTAGGTTTTTTTGTTTTTTTTTTTGTTTTTTTCTTCTTTTCTTTTTCACCATTATGGAACTAACCCCTGGATCCATAAGCTTTAATAAATTCAATTCTACCTGTAGTCTGTCTGGTTTGGAGGTTCATCCCAGCTATGACTATGACAGAAGACTTGTACCAAAGAGTGTGGTGTTGTGGTATGATGAACCTGATCACTGGCTTTTGGTCTTTTAGACCATTTGTGCTGGAGAAATGAGCATGGACTTGGTACTTGCAACTGAAGATGCCTTCCAGAGTGGTAAGAAAAGTTTTATGGACTAATCTTGTGAATGGGTGAAAATGCTAAGTGAAGTGAGATTTGTATTTGGAATCTATGCTTATGACCTTTTAAAGGGGAGGGAAAGACTACAGAAAACTTTGTTGGAACTGGAAAATTGGCATAAGGGTTAGCTGCATTCTGCTGCCCAGGCTCATAGAGCTTGATCACGGTTAAATTTTAACAGGAATTATGTGTTTGGCTAAAGATATGGAACTGAGAGGTATAAGATGTAAAATTAGAGAAATTCTAACAAGTTTACAGGCACAGAAACTGGTTTTAGGTTTCTGAAGCTGCTGTTGTCAAAAACATTAACAATCTTAAGGAAGGTGGCCCAACTACTTGATATTGAAACAATTGAGAGGATGCCTGAGGTTATTACATCCTGGGAAGACTGAATGCTAGAAATGCAAACCCTTTAGGAAATAAGGACCTCTTCAAAGTCACAGTTTATTTTGTCCCTGAATTAAGAATATGACACTGTCCAAATGCACAAGTAATTGTGACTATGATATATAATAAAACACAAAAAACTCAAATGGCAGATTGGTATAGGAGATATTACAAACTAAACAAAGTAGATTATTCTTTATAATTCCATTATTGTAGTTACCCTCATACTGTTGGGAAAAACATCCAATGAAATATAGCTCATGACAGAAAAGGATTTTTTTTTTTTTTTGATTTACAGTCTATAGTGAAAACTTCATGATGGCAGAGAAGCATGATATGAGCAGAGACTGGGCATTACCTCATTGCCACAGCATAAGGAAGCCAGTAGGAGAGTGAAATGAGCTCTGACAATAAGTTATGTGCTATAAAACCCCCAATCCTCCCTAGTAGCACCAATACTCCATCAAGGATACTCCTCCCAAATTCCTACCAGTTGGGGAGCAGGTGTACAGAACATATGAGTTTATGGGGAACATCTAATTTTATTTGCCACAACCATATATAGTTATACTATAAATTGATTAATCAAGGTGGTAACAGAAAATCAACTGAAGTAAATACATAATACTGTTATGTCCTATTGAAAAGACAATACTACATACAGTTTGAGAAGAATATGCCAGGGAAAATAATATTGTCTCTTTAATACTGCAAAATTAAAAATTTCTAGGCAATAGATGCTAGATAAATAAATGGAAGGAGATGGGAACCCATTATTTCTAAAATTCAAATGTGCTTTGGTTAGTAAACAAAGGTAAATCTGGATTTGCAATAGCAATGATGAAGTAATGTCAACAAAAAGCCAAATAGACAAAATTTTTGATAGGTAAATTATAAAAATTACAGAAACATGAATACTAGAACGTATAAAAGATCCAACATCAATTGTAATTGTGGTGGTTTGATTCAGGTGTCCCCCATAAACTTAAGTGTTCTGAATGCTAGATTCCCAGCTGATGGAGATTTGGGAATTAATGCCTCCTGGAGGCAGTATGTTGTAAGGGGTGGGCTTATGGATATTCTAGCCAGTTTCACTTGCCAGTGTTTGGCATACTGTCCTTTGTTATTGTCCACCTTAGGTTGGCCAGGGGATGATGTTCACCCTCTGCTCATGCCAACATTTTTCCTGCCATCATGGAGCTTCCCCCTTGAGCCTATAAGCCAAAATAAACCTCTTTTTCCCACAAGCTGCTCTGGGTTGGGTGATTTCTACAAGCAATACTAACCTGACTGCAACAGTAATTAATGAGTGCATTGTGAAATGGGCTATCATTTTTAAAATTACAAGCAGGGAAATTGAAAGTGTTATAGGAATGGTACTCATGCAAGGCTGAAGCAGTTCAGGAAGAAGCCTATATGTTATGACAACATTGATTATGGTGCTATAAAGTTGTACACAGATTGGGTGTTCATATAAATCATATAATTAACTAAAATATGATGGATTCTAACCAAGATGGCCATCAACTCCTTGCTAGGTTTATGAATCTTAGGATACATTTCCTTCTAAATTCATAGCAGCTTACCACCTTTTCTAAAACTATTTTAGAAAAGTTACAATTTTATGTATTTTCTTTACTATTTATAGAAATAATTTTTTGCTAGTTTCTTACAGAGTTCTTGAGATAAATCCTCTGAACAGTAATTATTAAAGAAGAGTGTGCCCCATTTTCTGGTTTCTGTACCAGAATTATTTAGTTACAGCATTATTTAAATACAGACTTCAGTAAACATAAGTGATCAGATCATATTGATCAACCCTTTCCTAAGTATATTCCAGTTCTCTTCTAGGAACCACCCCTGATGACAATCTTCTGTGCATTGTAGTCAGGGAAAGATAAATATCTTTTCCTCCTATTGCAACAGTAATGACTTCCATTGTAATTGCCAAGAATAAAGCCTTTCTTGCTTTTTATTACATTACCTAGTACAATTTATGTTTAGATGAACACTGTATTATGCAACAACTAGGAACCATAGGCATGATATAACTTTAAGATAGCTATGTCTTCAAAGTACAAAGCTTCCAACAGAAAAAAAATTAACATAAAACTCACCATTTGCATAATGCTCTTGTAAAAAGACATGAAAACAACTAGTCACTACCTTGATGTATATGCACAAAAATATGTACAAAATACACATTTACTATTGGAGCAGATATATAGTGGTGGGCAATGAAATAAGGAGTATATTACAAACACTGTTATGAGAGTGTAGTAAGTTCTGATGAATGTTATTAACCCAAACCTCTTTGTCTGCTGTAGTTACCATCTTGTGGCTAGAACAAAGCCCCTAAACAAAAGCAGCTGATATGAGGAAAATTTGTATATTGACTTACACTCCACAGAAGCTTCATGATGGCAGGGGAAAGCATCACATTATCAGAGGCTGGTCATCGCCTCTGCCACAACAGGTGGAAAAACATCAACCAGAGAGTGAGCCCTGCTTGGCAAGGGGTAGCTGGATATAACACTAAAAAGCCTGCCTCCAACAACACATCCTCTAGCAAGGCTCCTCCTCACCAACTGTCACCAGCTGGAGACCAAGAAATTAGGATATATGTATTCATAGGAGATATATGTGTTTCAAACCACAACAGTGTTTAAGATGAGAAACACACAAAAAAATAAGTCTGCTAACATTTTTCTTTATTTATTTCTTTTTTTTTTTTTTTTTTTTTTTTGAGTTAGGGTATCACTGTGGGCCTGGGTGGCCTGTAATTTATTTGGTAGTTACAGGCTGGTCTTAAACTCACTTTGATTCTCCTACCTCTGTCTTCAGTTCACTGGGATTAAAGGCATGCACAAAAACACTCAACTAGCATTCTTAATTCATAGTGGAAACATCCACATTTTGATTTACTGTATGTTCTTTACCTATAAGTCATTTAAACAATGGAGTGATCAAGACTTGGTCCTTAGATCTCTGCCTTCCATATACACACTCACTCCATAATTTTCTTCATCCTAATGGCCATTAACACAATGTATAACTTAATAATTCACATATGCAGAATTATTTCATCAAATTCAGATTCAATATCTATTTGCATAAAATATATCTTTGCTTTATTACCTAAGATATATCACAAATTTAGGAAGGTTACAAGACTGCTGCTGTAGTGGTTTGAAAGTGAATGTATACCCTCCATAGCCTTAGGGATTTGTGATTAAGGTTCAGTTTCCTACTTAAGTCCCTGGCAGCCTGCTAAAGGAGGTGTCACTGGGGGTGGACCTTGTAGTCCAGCCTCCCAAGGTATGTTCAGAGCCAGTTGGAGCCCTGGCAATTTGTTCTTATTGCTGCTTGGCAGCTGTTTCTTTTTCCTGTGAGTGCTGAAGTGAGCCAGTTTCTTCCAGAAGGATGGAACTTCTCCTGAATTTTGTAAGCATAAAATAAACCCTGCCCTCTCATAATCTGCTTCTGGTTGGATATTTATCCCAGCCATGTGAAAGTAACTGCAACAGTTTCTAATAACCCACTTCTCACAGGATAAAAATATTAAGCTCTATAATACCTGTCTTATGAATTTGTACTCTCATTCTTGTATTTGTGAGTATAATACCCTTATACTTCAATGGCTTCTTTCTTGCACTGATGATATCATCAACCTGGGTTACCAATAAATTAATTTGTCTACTAAGACCATGTATATTTAAGCTTAGTGCGCCTCTCATTACTTCTCAAATAACTCATTAATAGCTACCAATATCATTTGCTTCAGGAGAGCCTATAGGATCCCCCTCTGCATACTTTCCTTCACCCATGAGAAACTATTCTCTTTACCAAAATATACTTCCTAAAACATTTTAAAACTTCATTTATCTTCTGAAATTGTTTTGTAAGGGACTTAATTTGAGGGATAGATTGCTACAAACCTGAAAAGATGAGGCCTCTTACATGAAAATCAGAAAAAAAAAAGTAATTTTAAGAACATTAAAATATACCTTTTTCCTCAGACAGCCTCTCAACTTGTCATGTTTCTGTTAATTAATGCCATTCTAAGTAATAATTAAAAACTTAAAGCATTGTATATGTTTTATTATCTAGTTTTATATTATAAATGCCAGTTTTAAGTCAATATAAAAGTATTAAATCACGTGCTTAACATTGAAATTATGCATTTACATGTTTTACCTGTTAATTAATGTCATGGTAAGTCATAATTTGAGATTATAATTGTTGTATAAATTTTGCTTTCCATCTTAATATTGTAAAATGCCAGTTTTAATTCAAATAAAAAATATTAAATCATACACAGAATGATATAGAATGATACTTAAGGAATTGTACCTGGATATATGTTTTCATTCTTTCATGACTTGTTAAAAATATTTTACTTATTTATTAGAGGAAGAGGCATAGAGTGAGTGAATGGATGTGTCAGGGCCTCCAGCCACTGCAAACAAACTGAAGATACATGTGTAACCTTACACATATTGCTTACATGGTTACTGGGGAATCAAATCTGGGTTCTTAAGCTTCATAGGAAAACTCCTTAACTGCCAAGCCATCTCTCAAGCCCACATTATCATTCTTAACCAGAGAGTGATAACACTAAAGAAAACTAATTCAAGTTTTTTTATTTGCTTGTTTTGTTTTGTTTTTCAAGGTAGAGTCTCACTATCAAGCCAGGCTGACTTTCAATTCACTGTCATCTCAGGGTGGCCTTGAACTCACGGTGATCCTCCTACCTCTGCCTCCTGAGTGCTTGGATTAAAGGTATGCACCACCCTGTCTGGCTAATTCAATGTTTTTATTTTTTAATATATATTTATTTATTTAATTAAGAGATAGAGAGTAAGAGGCAGCGAGAATGGGCATGCCAGGGCTTCTAGCCACTGCAAACAAACTCCAGATGAATGAACCACCACCTTGTTCATCTGGCTTATGTGGGTACAAGGAAATTGAACCTGGGTCCTTTGGGCTTCACAGCTAAGTGCCTTAACCACTAAGCAATCTCTCAAGCCCTAATTCAACTTTTTATAATTCTACTACTCTATCTCCAGAGTGTTTAACAGGAAATAATGAAAGAAAATGTGCCCTCAATTGCCCTATTTCTTGTTTTCATTTCTGGGTCACCAATTTCAAGTGGCTAATAAAAAGACATATTTGTTGGTCTGGGTTAAAAGAAAGTGGGCCAAAAGGAAAAATGTATGTGTGTCATATATGACTGACTCACATCTTGGATTGTGCAGTAGACAAGCTTGAAACAGAGTACTGGATGAGGTCGACCTTTTCTGAGTCAGAAAACAGAATGATTCATATCCAGTCTCAAAGGTCATTAGCAAAAATGCAAATTTTTTTCTTGGCTTAAATGAGTCCTACCTACAATAGAGTGAACTATTTTTTCAGTTGACCAATTCAAATATTAGTTTCATCTAGATGCATCCTTTAAAATATAACCAAATGATAGCTTATCAACCTTTGATGCACTCTATGCTCAAACAAAAAAAGTAAAAAAAGGCATGACACAGAAATGGTTCTGTTTATGATCACACCATTATGTGCTTCCTGCATTTGTATTAGGTTCTCAGTTAAGTCAATGTTCTGGCTTCATTTGTTAATGCTCTGCCCTATTTACTTTAGCTTTTGTACTAAGTTTACTGGAATTCTGTGCCCATGGAGAATTATTAATACTGTATGTTGACCATGTAAGTAACTAGGGGTGCATTTGTGTGTCATACCCATTTCTTCTGAACCCCTGCTTATTCACTTTTTTCTTTTCTTCTCACTTCACTCATAACATACAAGGTATTGCAGACAGATTCAGTTTCTGAGATGAACTTCTAAACCAGACACAACTTATGGGAGGAAGGGAATTTATTTGAAATTTAGAGATCCAGGAGAAGTTCCATAATGGCAGAAGAAATTGACTTCCTTTCACAGATCTACACACAGAGAAAAGCAACCACAATCAGCACAAACAAGCATGCTCCAGCAACACCAGCAGAACTAAAGCACCTTGCATATCTTCAGAGTGGAATTCGGGGTCTACCCCCATATCTTAGAGCTAGACCTCAGTACCACCTCCTCTAGCCAGGCAGCTATAGATCCAAATGGCAAGTTTTTAATTGTTTTATTAATTAGTTTTGTATTCAGCAAATATAGTCAGTTTGGTACCATTATTAGGTTCATCTGTGACATACTTCCTCCCCTTGGCCCTTCCTTGTTGAGGTATATGGGTCATGCAATGGCAAGTTTTAATAAAACTCTTAAATCTACTGGGAGGCATCCATTCAAGCAGCCACACATGATAGGGTTAAAATGGATGAAATTTATTAAGATGGTAAGAGTAGATCACTAAACAAGATGGTACTTTCTCAACGTGGGGTCCTAGGTAGATGGACAAGTTTTATGTTTCCCCGCATACCCTTTTTCTCTCATGCCAAGTCATCTCTTCCAAAGTCTTTTCTCACTGTCCCCTGAATAAGTAGAGAGCTTGAGAACCAGGATTGTGAGTCATCTTTTCAGGAAAGGTTTTTGTAACTAGTCTTAAAGTTAAATGTTCCTCAACTCCAGAACTTAAAAATCCCATAATTTTCCTTACTTTTCACTTATCAATGGTTTTTATTTCCATCAAGAATACTATGCATTTAACTTGTTTAAATAAAAATAGGTACTAAAATGATAGGAAATTTTATGGAGTAATATAGTTGCCCATTTTTCTTACAATAGCAGAAATTGTTAACTTTTAAAGGCACATTTTACATTAAAGATCATGAACAGATCTTTCCTGGTCATAAATAGGAAAAAATGTTGCCTTACCAGCATGTAGATTTTCCCACTGTATTGTGTTTAGTGGATAATAAACACTATTTATTTTATGCTCAGTATTCTATAAGTTCATAGCTAAGTCATGATGCCACAACATTCAATAGTATAAATGGCTTGCATAAAAGAGCGCCACTTGTACCAGCTTGCATTCTCACCAACAATGAGTGAGGGTTCCTACTTCTCTACAACCTATCCAGCATTTGTTGTCATTAGATTACTTAATGTTTGCTATCTTTACCATCTTATAGATGTTTTAATTTGCATTTCCCTGATAATTAAGGATGTTGAACCTTTAAAAAAATTGTTGTTGTTCATTTTATTTATATATTTTTTTATTTGAGAACAGCAGTCAGAGAAAGAAGCAGATAGAGAGAGAGAAAGAGAATGGGAGTGCCAGAGCCTCCAGCCACTGCAAACAAACTCCAGATGCATGTGCCCCCTTGCATATCTGGCTAATGTGGGTCCTGGGGAATTGAGCCTTGAACCTGGATCCTTAGGCTTCACAGGCAAGCCTTTAACCACTAAGCCATCTCTCCAGCCCATGTTGAACCTTTTTGTAAGTGGGTGTTTCTTTGTATTTCCTCCTCTGAGAACTCACTCTACAGTTCTCTGCTCCATTTTGTGAGTGGATTGTTTACTTTTTATTGTTTAGGTTTTTGAGTTCTTTGTAGATTCTAGAAATCAGATCTCTGTCTGATGTGTATACAGCAAAAAATTTCTCCCATTCAGTGGGAAATCTATTGGGTCTGCTTATGTGTTTGTCTGTGAAGAAGCTTTTCAGCTTCCTGAGATCCCAATGGTTGAGTAATTGTTTAAATTTCTGAGCTACTGGTGTTTTGTTCAGGAAGTCTTTTCCCACTCCTATACCATGGAAAGTTCCTCCTATTTTTTCTTCCAGTAGTAGCAGAGTTTATGGTATTATATTGAGGTCTTTGATCCATTTGGACTTGATTTTTGTGCATGGTGAGATGTTCAGATTGAGTTTCAATTTTATGCATATGGTTATCCAGTTTGCCCAGCACCATTTGTTGAAGATGCTGTCTATCTATGGAAAGAAATATGGAGACTCCTGAAAAGGATGACTATAGAGGTACCAAAGGACCCAGTTATTCCCTTACTGGGCATTTATCCTCAGCTCAGAGATATCATCTCAACCCATGTTTATAGCTGCTCAATTCATAATAGCTAAGAGCTGGAATCAACCCAGATGTCCATGATTAGATGAATGAATAACTAAGATGTGTTATATCTACATGATGGAATTCTATGCAGCAGTAAGGCAAAATGACACAATGAAATTTGAAGAAAAATTGTCAAACTTGGAACAGATTATTCTCAGCAAACTCACCCAATCACAGAAAGATAATTGTTGCATGGTCTTACTCATCTGTGGCTCCTAACCTAAATCTGCTCATGATGCCGACACACCTAATAAATACCTAGAGCACTGGGCAATAGGGGTGGAGCGACTGGCTGAAAGAGAGTCAGTATAAGAGATAGTTAGCTTGTCTAGTGCCAGAAGGTGTTACATGTGTGACTGGGGGAAAATGATCAACATCTGTCTAAGGAACTTGGGGTCTAAGCTACTCTACAGCAACTAACCTGACGTGATGCTCATATAAGTGCAATAATGGCACACAGCCATGGTGGGTAACCAACTGTATCTGATTTGGCTAACATATCCACTCTGTGGCACAGAACCTATACCTGGAATGGGGAAACAAGTCAGAACCATATCTAAAAATGAGCCTCCTCTCCAATATCAAGCTCCCACCAATAGTGGGCTACAATAGGGCGTATGCCTATTAAATTCTGTCTAAAATAAAAATAGGTATCCATGTATCTTGCACTGACCTCACTCTTTGTTGAAGAATTTGCTTCTCTTTTTTAGATGGATGCAGAACCTGAGGAGAGAATCAGCCCATTGCACTCCACCTGGACACCAACTGAAGCCATAGAGTTAGTGAAGTAATGAGCAAGAGCTGCTTTCTCAGTGAACCTGATACCAGCACCAGGGTGAAGGAGACAGATACAGAGAACACTCAGTTCCTACCAAATTAGATATCCAGAGACACAGAGACTCCCAAGACCTCATCACTGAAATAAACCCAAAATGAACCCAATAAGGCTCAGGGAAATTTGTGGAAGAGGGTGCGGAAAGATTGTTAGAGCCATAAACTGGGTGATTACGCACAGAGACATTGCCTCTCCCCACAATGCTCGACCCACAATCTGCAGGTGGAGAAATGACAGGGAGAAGGCGAAGGATGATACCATCATGGCTGTATACACATTATATACATAAGTAATTAAAAAAAAGAGCCAGGTGTAGTGGCACACACCTTTAATCCCAGCACTTGGGAGGCAGAGGTAGGAGGATCACCATGAGTCCGAGGCCACCCTGAGACTTCGTAGTGAGTTCCAGTTTAGCCTGGGCTAAAACGTGAGACCCTACCTCAAAAAAAAAAAAAAAAAAAAAAAAGAGCACTACTTAACTAATTAAATACACTTAATTATTATTTTTTTGTTTGTCAGAATACAGACTGACTCTAGGATGATATTATCTATGAAAATATATAACTTGCACATGGAAGTCAGTAGAACTCCCAGATAACATAGATTCAAAGCCAACTTATATGTTTCACAGAATAGCATGCCTAGGTTGACATCTAGGCTGTGCGATTATAAATATGTGAGCATAAGATATATGTGATAGCTCTGTATTTACCAAGATCTAAGATTCCATTCATTCTGTGTGTAACCTGTCAAGGTGAAGTTCTCATCACTTCTATGCCCTTATGCAAAAAACTGTTCAATTTGATCAGATAAAATGTAAGACCCTGCCTATGCCTTAATTGCATTCTTGTGACTCTTTCTCCAAGTGTTTGAGTCCATTTCTTTAAACACATTCTGGAGATCTTCATCAGTGATGCTTCCTTAAAACATTGCAGAATCCAGTTAACTGGTAATGTGTTACATATGACTTTCCTTTAGTGACAAAATAATTAAGAGACTACCATTTTTTACATTAACATTTTGTTCCTCACTATAAAGTTACTCCAATTGGTTACTAAAAGGAAAGCAAATTCAGTTGGGTTTAAATATCCATAGGAGGGTATGAAGTCAATATGTAAAAAAGAAACCTATTAAAAACACATAGAAAGGGAAATTACAGTCAAGCAGCTATGCCATCTGGGTCATATGAAAATGAGGAGTGGTGATGAGTGTCTGCATGCTGATGGTGCTGCAGACCTAATCAACTCACTGCCTCTCCAAGTAGTCATGTGTGCAGATTAATGAAGAGAAGTGTCAGAATAAAACTTCCTGCTGACTTACTGTGGATAAGCTATTTTGCTACATCATTGCCTCAGCTTTGCTTATAGGAGAGGAGATTCATACTAGCATGTGCTTTCCTGCTAATTGTTTTGACTAAATGAAGCAAATCTCTTGGTAAAAGGTGCCAGCAACATCTGGCAGCTCTAAATCAGAATTGGTGTGGAAACACACATCCATGTCTACCCAGACTCTGTGGTGATTGCAAAGCAGCATGCTGTCGCTGACCCACTGCAAATGACCCCATGTTTCTACTTAATCAGACAGAAGGCAGATTTCTCTTGGCTTTTGGTGCTGATTTCTCTTATCCTGTTTCAGGACAGTTTCTTAAGTTAATGGAAGTCTTTTTATATTGTGTTTCTTCTCAGAAATTTGATCACTTAGTGATCCCAAACTTGGTCTAAGAATTTTACTTTTGCTCTTAATTTCATACTTATAAGACAACACAATTAAAAAAAATCATTAAATACAATTTAGTAAATATGTTTAAACTGCTTACTATTGCATATCTTAAATGTACTTAAGTATATTTAAAATGTTTCATGAAATATTTTCACCTACTAACTTATTTATCTATGTGAAAATGAATAGAAAATGAGATTATCCTGAAAGTTCAAATTCTCAGTGGCGTTCATCTCTTTGTAGCTTTCAGATAATTAGGTATTACCAAATTAATATTTCCCTCATTCATGCATGCACAATTCAGTACTGTAAACAGGGAATGGGTGCCTAGCACTGTGCTAAACGTTCTCTGCTCTGAGCTAGTCATAGAGTGCCGTAGAGCAGTGTCAGCTTGTGATTCAGTATAACCCAGCTCCAATGACTCTCTTGCGATTCAGTGTAACCCAGCTCCAATGACTCTCTTGCTATTCAGTATAACCCAGCTCCAATGACTCTCTTGTGCTACTGCCCATTGTTCACTGAGACAGGGTGTTTTTATTGCTGTTAAATTCTGCTCCTTATTTTTCTGAATATACTAACCCATCATTATAAAAGTTCAAAATGACATAAACAGAAAATTCTATACTTCCCTCTGGGCTAAACTGTACCATTATTAGCCAACAGTTTGGAAAATTAAGGCCAATTCAGTCTTGTGTAGACCACCGAGCTATTTTAGAGTTGCTTATTATCTCAAATTATGAGAACATCCCAACAATAATCTCATTCCTGAATGTAATCTCATCACAATGCCCATCATTCCTAACATACTCACTTTGATATTCAACTTCTTTTTTTTTTTTTTTTTGTTTTTGTTTTTGTTTTTCGAGGTAGGGTCTCACTCTGGCTCAGGCTGACCTGGAATTTACTATGTAATCTCAGGGTGGCCTCGAACTCTTGGCAATCCTCCTACCTCTGCCTCCCAAGGATATTCAATTTCTTATATAGCAATTTTGGAAGGGCACACATATTCCAACAATTACAACACATGAGAAAAAAGTAAGTCCTATGAATATAAAATTGTGATCAATGAAAAGACATTAAGACGTTCAGCATGCTATCAACACAAGACAAGAGTCTACCTAATACAATGCACTTTAAAACAATGTAAAAATCTTTTACTAATATATGTAGATTACTAAATGTAATCCTTACAACTTCATCCTTTCTACTTTACCTCTCTCTCTCCCTTCTTTTCTTTCCTTTCTTCCTTTTGTGGTCTAAAGTACAGTTTTCCTAACTTTGAAACTACATGTGATGTCATTTCATGGTACGAAAGTTGGGTTATAGGCAGGAATTTAACTAATTGGGATAATCTACCTGTCTATTGCCATGGGACTTTCAAAGGATAAAAGGACAATTCAAACATGAATGGTAGATACTATGTAAACTACAAATATTATCACCTATATTAGCATTTCTCTGACAATATGTACAATACTGAATGAATCTCCACTGAATTTTATTTTATTTTATTTTTATTTTAATCACTTTTTTATTTACTTTTATTTATATTTATTTATTAGAGAGGGACAGAGAGAGAGTGAATGGGGACGCCAGGGCCTCCTGCCACTGCAGATGAACTCCAAGTGTGTTTCTGCCCTTGTGCATCTGGCTAATGTGGGTCCCGGGGAATTGAACCTTGAACCGGGGACCTTAGGTGTCACAGGCAAGTGCTTAACCACTAAGCAATCCCTCCAGCCCGTGAATTTTATTTTTAACTGTACCTTGTTAAAGCAAATATATATTTCAATAATCTATAAAAATTATAATTAACAAATAATTACAATATCACTAATATAGTTTCTGTACATCTGAGGTCCATGATTATGTATTTCAGAAAAATTGATCACGTTATTTAAAGTCCATTATCAATTTAATGTGACAGTTAGAACTTACTATTCTACTTTCCAGTATTATACCTTGGAATGTGATTGCAAGGGAAAAAAAATACAATCCACCTCCCAAAATTAAAAATTAAAAAAACAGCAACAAAGCAACAAAGCCGTGGTGTTCCATGACAAATATTCTGATAGGATGTGAGCACTTTAAGAAAGCAGATTAAACTGTCACCTTTAAATTTATTCATTTTTTCTTCAACATGATTATTCCTAGTCCCATATATAAGCATGTTTATATATAAGCATCCATAAGAAAGTTTGAATTTATTTTAGATAAAGTGTACTTGCATGGATTTGTCTATTGCACTCTTTTACAGATAAAAAGAGCTTATTGTTTCTTCCACCTGAAGTCGATTTAAAACCTGATTTTGGAATGTAACATCCTATGTGTTGGGAAATGAAGACAGAACATAATCTGAGTATCAGCACAAATCTGATTCCTGATTGTGGGTATAACGTGACCTCAAATCTCTGTTATCATTACATCATGGATGTATCCCATAAATGGAAGCCAAAATAAGCCCTTCCTCCCTTCAGTTGCTTCTTGAGATTTGGTCACAGAAATGTAACTAATACGTTGCATATTGATTTTCAATCAAATTATATAGATTACATTCCCAATACTTATAATAGGCATTGCAACTCTTGTTGCAGAGTTGGTAAGGCCACTGAAACCATAGTTGACACAGGTACTATTTTCTGAGTGTTACTAAGGATGCATTCTGTGTTCTCTCGGATGATCATCATAGAATAGCCAGGATTTTAGAAAATGTGAATTTGAGAATAGGTTTAGGTAAAAACATAGCATTAAGTTAAATTTCTTGACCAAAAAATGACAAAATGGTAGAACCATGGTTTATAAGGAATCTGGTTAAACCTAGAGCATGTTTGCAATACCATTACTACTCTAACATATTTTATCACTTACTCTATCTTACGTCTGATCTTTGTTGTGATCAATTCCTATTTACTTCCTAAAATAAGCTAGAATTTTCCTTCAAAAAATAACTTTGAACTGGGAGTGGTGGCATATACCTTTAATCTCAGCTCTCCAAAGTAGAAATAGGAGGATCACTGTGAGGGTGAGGCCAGCTGAAAACTACATAGTGAATTCCAGATCGAGGTCAGCCTGGGCTAATGCAATACCTTGCCTTGGAAAAAAAAAAAAAAAAGGTACATCTATAAGAAATATTTATTGTGGGAAAAGAATGCTAAGATGGATAGGTGGCTCATGATGCTGGATGAGTCTACTTTAAACCATCTTCATTTTTCTAGTTTTAAACATTTGATTAATTCTAGTACTCATATAATGATTAAGCTTGTTATTTCTGAAATGATTTATAGTTGTACAGGGAACACATGTCTGTACTTCATGTTGAATGGCACCAGGTGGTAATGGTATATGTCAGTGGATAGTTTCCATATTATCTGAAATAAATATTTTTTAAAAAATTTACATATTAAAAGTCCTGGCATAAACTGACAGCACTTCTAAATATAATTCCACATTTTCAATTGTCTCATACATTCATTTTAAATTATTAAAGAGGTGAAAAATATATAGAAACATATATTATTATTGTGTTTAATATTGAATGCATATTCCTTAATTTCCACCTGTAAGTATAATATATATTTATAATATAAATACATATATACTGACCTTACAGAGTAATACATATTGTTCTTCTTGTAAGTGATAGATCTAGAAGGGTAACATTTGCAATCTAATCCAAATCCCAATATGAATCCGCTTCATCTAATATAATTGAAATATCCTTAACATTTTCTGTAGGCATGTAAAGATGTTATTTGGTGAAAAATTCCAATTTCTTACAAATGTCCTATATCTTGCATTTTTGTAAGTAGTGATTTTATTTAACAATAAAATGTGTGAAAATTTTCCCTTGAACATATTTCAAAGATGTGTATGACAATCACTTATTACTTTTGACAGTGAATCTTAACTTTATATAAAATCTTGCATATATGATACATAACTATATTTACATATTCTTGTGTTGTAGTCAGGTTTGCATTTCTGGTAGAAATCATCCAACCAAGAGAAGCTTAGAAGGAAAAAAAAAAGGTTTATTTTGGCTTACAGGCTTGAGGAAAAGCCCACAATGGCAGGGGGAAACAATGGTAGACATCACCCTCTGGCCCATGTAAGGTGGACAAACAGGAACAGGAGAGTGTGCCAAAGACTGGTATGGAGAAACTGGCTGTAAAACCCATAAGCCTGCCACTTACAATACATCACCTCCAGGACATGTTAATTCCTAAATCTCTATCAGCTGGAAAACTAGCATTTAGCACACCTAAGTTTATGGGGGACACCTGAATCAAACCACCACATTCTGCCTCTGATCCCCATAAACTGATATCCATACATGATTTAAAATGCAATGCATTCACCCAACTTTAAAAGTCCCCATAATTTTTTTTATCAATTCCAATAACATTTATGAATCCCAATAATCCAAGATCTTTTTTTGAAAAGTCATAGAAGGAAGTAATCTTTTATTTTTTTTGTGTGTTCATTTTTATTTATTTATTTGAGAGCGACAGACAGAGAGAGAAAGAGGCAGATCGAGACAGAGAGAGAATGGGCATGCCAGGGCCTCCAGCCACTGCAAATGAACCTCAGATGTGTGTGCCCCTTGTGCATCTGGCTAACATGGGTCCTGGGGAATTGAGCCTCAAACCAGGGTCCTTGGACTTCATAGGCAAGTGCTTAACGGCTAAGCTATCTCTCCATCCCCCAAGATCTTTTAAGTGAGCCATAATATCAACCTCACCCCCCCCAAAAAAAAAATCCTATAATGGCACAGAATAAACATTCAGACTGCAAAAGATGGCATTGGGCATACCAAAGAAATACTCAAGCAAGACATGCTTTAAACAGGACAAACACCAAGCTCTGTAGCCCCAAGTCCAACTCTAGCCAGTGACAAGTCTCTAAGTTGAATAATTCTAACCAGAAACAAGTCTCTGGAGTTTCAATTTCATCCCACTAGCTAGGCTACTCACAGTAGTAGAAAACTTCATCAGGGGCCGGCAGCTTGCTTTAGCAGCCATCTTGCGGTCCTGACACCTCTACTTGGTCTCCACTGCAATCCATGGTTCATCCTCATAGTTCCATCAGATCTCCATGCAGGCGTCCAGCAAACTTGCTTCACATGACCATGGCCATTTCCAAAACACAAGACTGTGATGCAAACTCAATGACCCTCTCTTTCCTGCCTTTCTTTTTTTTTAATATTTTTTGTTTATTTATTTATTTGAGAGTGACAGACACGGAGAGAAAGACAGATAGAGGGAGAGAGAATGGGCACACCAGGGCTTCCAGCCACTGCAAACGAACTCCAGATGCATGCGCCCCCTTGTGCATCTGGCTAACGTGGGACCTGGGGAACCGAGCCTCGAACCAGAGTCCTTAGGCTTCACAGGCAAGTGCTTAACCGCTAATCCATCTCTCCAGCCCTCTTTCCTGCATTTCTTATACTCCACAATACCAGGTAGGCTGCCAATTTGTTATCCAGGGGGGAATAAAGTAGACTTTAAAGAACAAGACACTCCTAGAGCACACAGTACAGATCAGCTGGCCTAATCTCAAAAGTTGTAATCTCTCAGTTGCAGCTGAGAGGCAGTAGTTTTGACCTAAACATTTCTTTCTGTGCCATAACCTACTGTTCACATCAGTACATTTCTATGTGAAGCAACCCTGAACAAGTTCTCAGGACATGGGCATAACAACAAGCTTCCTACACAAACTGCTAACTCAGTCCAGACAAAGATCTTTCTCACCCTCATAAGTCAAACCTTATAGTCAATAGATCTTCATGCATTCAGGCCTTTCTCCTTTGACTAGGATAGTCCATCAAGTTGTATGTAGAGCACTGCAAGATATCTCTTAGGCCAAGGTTTCAAATCCTTCCACATTTCTCTTGAAAATCAGCTCCAAAAGGCCAAAGCCATACAGTCAGGTGTCCAGCATCAATCCCACTCCTCAGTACCACTTTACTGTTGCAGTCATGTTCACACTGCTGGTAGAAAGCACCCAACCAAGAATAGCTTGTGGGAAAGAGATTTATTTTGGCTTATAGGCTCAAGGGGAAGCTCCATGATGGCAGAGGAAAACAATGGCATGGGCAGAGGGTGGACTTCACCCCCTGGCCAAAATAAGGTGGATAATAGCACAGGAGAGTGTGCCATATACTGGCAAGGGTAAACTGGCTATAACACCCATATGCCTGCCTCCAACAATACACTGCATCCTGGAGGTGTTAATTCCCAAATTCCATCATCTGGGAACCTAACATTTAGAAAACCTGAATCAAACCACCACCACAATGTGTCTCTAAGAGATTAAGCAAGGCAGAGCAAGCAATTTCAGAGCAGGTTAATTAAAAACACTAGTAGTGGCTTAAGGATTTTGAAAGAAGATGAAATGTGGTTTGGGTAAGAAGATGAGTGAGATGGGGAACCCAGTCAGCTGCCCTAGAAAAGGAATTCTTCATCCTATAGATTGGATCGCAAATCTGTGACATGAAAGAATTTTTATAAACTATACAAATGGTATGTTCCATAATAGATTATTATAGCATTCAAAGTAAAGATGAGCAGATTGTGAAATAACATGTTTCGGGACTGGAAAAATGGCTTAGTGGTCAAGGTGCTTGCCTGCAAAGCCAAGAATCCAGGTTTTATTCCCAGTACCTATATAAGCTAGAGGCATAAGGTGGCACATGCATCTAGTCATGTGTCTGGAATTTGTTTGTAGTGACTAGAGGCCCTGGCATGCTCATTCTCTTTCTATCTGCTTCTCCCTCTCTCTATTTCTCAAATAAATAAGGAAAGAAAGAAAGAAAGAGAGAAAAGAAATAACATGATTGAATCTCAAAATCATTAGTATGGGCAGAAGAAATTAAACATAATATGGCCCTTAAAATATGATCCCACTGTGGGGTGTTCCACTGTAAGCTAAATGAATGTCTAATAACAGAAAATAGAAACAAAGGTGGTATCAGGGTTAATAATCATTGTCAGCCTCACTGGGTTTAGAATCATTTAGGAGACTGAGATATACCTCTAGGTGTGTATGAGTATTTGAAGAGGACAAACTGCTGGAGGAAGATTCATTCTAATGTGGTTCACATCATCACAAGTGCTGGAGTTGTGGAAAAAATAAAAGGGCAAAGGAGTAAGCAAAAAAATTTAGTATTCTCTTTTCTCTGTTCTTCTTCAGCCATGACCTGAATCTGAGATCATCGATAATGCTTGCTCCACACTCGCAAATGATGAGCTGAAATAAACATTTCCTCTTTTAAGATGACAATGTCAGGAACTTTGATCCCAGTGATAGAAAAGGAGCTAATACAGCAGATACTCACCTCAGGCCACACTCATAAGAACAAAGCCATAATGTACACTTTTCTTTATTTTCTTTTGGAAATTGCATGCAACATTAATTTTCTTATCATAAACATAGTATGCCAATGCATAGACGCTGTTCTTAAGTTCTTGTATTTTCTAGTGGTACACAGTGAATAAAACACAATACACAATACACAATTTCATTGTCAAGTATTGACTAAAATTCAATTAAGTGTAATTTAGGGTTTACAACTTTATATTCAATAACATACAATAGGAAATTAGAACACACAAAACTGTATGTCCTCTTCTGGGGATATTGGTCTGTATACTCATTGTCATGGATGAAAAGAATTTAGAATTAAGGCAGTTGAATAACTGTAACAGCAACCATCCCACAAGTACAATTTTATAACAATAAGGGTTGAAAGCACTCATGATGGGACTGTATAATGGATACAGACTATTAAATCAAATAGTCCATTCAGAGCAGTGTAAACCACCAGTGGTTGACAGTGATGGAGACTGGATTGTGGAGATACACACACACACACACACACACACACACACACACTGTTGTTTTTACTTCACAGGTGAAACATATATTTTCTTATCACAGGCTGAGCTGGAATTTCCTATGTAGTCTGAGGGTAGCCTCAAACTCACAGTACAGTGAACCTCCTACCTCTGCCCCCTGAGTGCTGGGATTAAAGGTGTGTACTACCACATCAGGCTAGTTCAGTCTTAATGCCAGGTAGATATTCAGTAACGCTACTCAGACACATGAAAAAGGTAGAGGAACAACAACAGAAATAAAGGCAGTGGGTGAGAGAAAGTAAGGGAAGAAAAAATCAAATTTCTACTTGTGTGCATAATTAATTCCAAATTGCTCCCATCCAAAGAGTAAGAAGAAATCCATACTAGTTAAAATACACACTCTATTTTTATTTTATTTTATTTTATTATTATTTTTTTGGTTTTGATTCTCCAGCTGAGAGTGAAAGAGGTGTTTTATTGTACATGAATTACACTTGGCCAAAACTGAGAACAGAACCAGTCCAGAGTGCCAGAGTCCTAGAAAGCCAAGTGCCACATGTTCTCTCTCATATGTGAATCCTAGCTACAGATGATTGGGCTTCTGCCTGAGAAGAAAAAACTCAGTAGTAGAGGCCAGTAAGTTAAAAAGGAGATATAAATGGAAGAGAAAGGAAGGGAGGAGGGTACTTAATAGGTTGGTATTGTATATATGTAAGTAGAATGATTGAGATGGGGAGGGGATATGATGGAGAATGGAATTTCAAAGGGGAAAGGGGGGAGAGAGGGTATTACCATGGGATATTTTTTATAATCATGGAAAATGTTAATAAAACTTGAGAAAAAAAGTGCAACTTAAAGACAAAAAAGCCATACATTGTAGAAAAAAATACAAACTCTAATGTGTGAAAACTTACACAAATTCATGCACATGGTCTAAGTATTATTTGAAAATAAATAGGAATAACTATCTTCAAGAAGTTACTTTAGTGAAAAATAAATGTGCTTTCACCAACACTACGCCTATTTTGCTTATGAAGTCTTAGAGGATTTCAAAAGGTTTCTATACCAAACATCTCAGGAATCTGTAATATCACAACTGAAAAAAAAAAATGGTTCATATTCTCTCTCATCTGTCTTTTCTACTGTGTATGGTACTGAGAGAAAGCTCGCTTTTTATGCACATAAATTTTGATTGTGGTCTCTCCCTTTCATGTGATAGTAGGGCCCATTTTACAGATTTTTAGATGTGTTAAGTTGAATATGAGGGTAGTGTTTTATCATATAGTAATTCATAAAATGCTCACATACATATTAATATTAGAAACTGATAATGGCAGAGTACTCATAGCAGATAATTTAAGCTAAGTTGGATTTACTTCTATCAAGGAATATACAGTATGCTATGTATCACTCTTCAAACATATGTTTACTTGAAATCCAGTGGAAATGATGAGAAGTACATGGCTTTGTAGCACACAGTTTTATCTTGTCACCAAATATCTATATGCACCTTTATGGGTCTTTCCAGGAAAATGTAGCTCAGCTAGTTTTTTTTTTTTTTTTTTTTCTGCCCATTGTGCATATAGAACATGCAGAATAACACTTTCTGACACTTAGAATGTGGGATAGCCTGTCAGCAACTTTCTCGTTCCAGACACAGCACCATGGCCAGTCCTTCTTATTTTCAAGAAATATATTTGATTTATGGCATAGAGTTGCTGGGGGCTGCATTAGTAGATGATGTGATCTTCAACAGCTTAAATGCTCACTCTACCCAAGCACCTCAGTTAAGCTGCATGTGAATAAGAACTAAAATTATATCACCAAAAACCAAGAACAGTTCAAAGTGCAGTCATCAGGGCAGTTGTTATTACCTTCAATTTGTTTCTTGTTGTTAAAGTTAACTTTATATAGTTAGGAAGTCCATAAACAAATCTTTCCAGCACTTAGCTCTGTGCACATTTATTTTCTCTCCACAATGTTGATAAACTATTTTACTATGACAGACATGCAAGTGAGCAAGCACAGGGAAATGAACTCTGGATGGATCTTCCCAGATTCTCATGAGTAGCAAAGTGCAATTTAATGAAATGAAAAGATGTTTGTGTAAATTTATTTAAATAATAAGTTTTGAATTTTCAGCTACAGCCCAGCATTTTCTGTACTCTAGGCAATGATAAGAGCCAGTATATTTATTTTGATTGGGTTTATACATGATGGATAACATAGAAGTAAAAACAAATGAACACAATCATATAATTAGGTATAGTATTTCAGACATTTACATTTTCTATTACCTTTTCTGACTTCTGAAATTATAATTTGCAATAAGAGAGAAGTTCTCTTTGAATCTCCATTGTTCGGACAGTACCTATAGCTTGGGTACTGTATTCCACATACAAAAGACCTAGACTTACTTATTTGTCTGGTTACAACCTAATTGAAATATGTACATTGCTGTTAGTGTGTACATGAGCTAAAAAGCATTTCAATGGGCTGAAGAGATTGCTTAGTGGTTAAGGTGCTTGACTGTGAAGCCCAAGGCCTGTGTTCTACTCCCAAAATCACGTAAGTCAGATGCACAAGGGGAAGCATGTACTAGGTCGCTCATATACACAAGGTAGCACACATGTTTGGAGTTCAATTATAGTAGCTGAAGTCCTAGTGGACCAATTTTCTTTCTCTCTCTCTCTCTTTCTCTCCCTATCATTCTCACCCTTTCTCATAAAAATAATTTCAATATTGAAAAATGTAACAGTAAGAGTCAAGTATGAAACCCTTGACATAACCAATTCAAACAAGCAAAGTATCATATACCTGATGTCAGTTTTTTGGCATTATGTTTGTTTTTCTTTTTCAAAAAGCAGTTTGCTTATTTATTTATTCATGAGAGAGGGAGAGAAAGATAGACACAATGGATGCACCAGGGACTTAAGCTGCTGCAAATGAGCTCCAGACACAGCCACCACTTTGTGCCTCTGGCTTATGTGGGTCCTGGGGAATAAACTTCGGTCCTTTGACTTTGCAGGCAAGTGCCTTAAATACCAAGCCATCCACCTAGCCAGTATTTTTATTTTTTTGCAAGCAGAAAGAGAGAGACAAAACAGATGAAAGACAGAGAGAATGGTGAACCAGGGCCTTTAGCCACTGCAAATGAATTCCAGACACATGTGCCACTTTGTGTGTTTTGGCTTTATGTGGGTAATAGGAAACCAAACTCAGGTCTTTAGGCTCTGCAGGCAGGCACCTTAACTGCTGAGCCATCTATCCAGCCCATTGTTCTCTTTATTTAATATTTTATTGTTATTTATTTATTTGACAGAGAAAGAGAGAGAGAGAGAAAGAATGGGAAAGCCAGGGCCTCCAATCACTTCAAATGAACTCTAGATGCATGCATCCCCTTGTACAGCTCTTATGTTGGTCCTGAGTAATCAAAACTGGGTCCTTCAGATTTGCAAGCAAACGCCTTAACCGCTAAGTCATCCCTACAGCCCCATGTTTCTCTCTCTCTCTCTTTTTTTTTTTTTTTTTTTTTTTGTAGTCAGTGAATACAGTCAAGTTGGTACCATTGTTAGCCTCCTCCCTGCCCTCCCCATCCACAGGGACCCACCTTGTTGGGGTATATGGGTCATGCATTGTGGGGTTAGCCTTTAGTTTTGGGTAGGAGGAAATGTCTCTGCATGTCATGAACCAATGTGTGGCTCTGACATTTTTTCCACCCTCTCTTCTGCAAATTTCTCTGAGCCATGTTGGGTTCATATTAGGTCTGTTTTTGTCTGGATATCTGGTTTGGTAGAGGTTGACTGTTCTCTGTGTCTGTCTCCTTCACCATCGTGCTGGTTCCCGGTTCACCAGAAAACAGCATTCTTACATATTTCCCCAATTAATATTAGTTTCAGCTGGGGCCCTTTTGAGGCCTAATGGGGTGTTTCTCTCCTTAGAATCTGTGTCTATCTGAAAAAGAGAAGCAGATTCTTCAACAGAGAGTAAAGTTATCACATTTACTTGGTGCTAACTTTATTCTGTTTTTTTTTATTTTTAAATGTTTATTATTATTATTATTAACAACATATTTCATATGATACATGATATGTTGGTACTTTCTTTTCCCTTGTCCCTGCCTCCCTTCCATTGCGGATGCTCCTCAATAGGGTTGCAGGTATTCCCCATGGGGTTGTGATTTATGTGTTGTGGGTGCAGTAGTCAGTTATTTTTTTGGGGGGGAGGGAATGCCTCTAGGCATGATGTCTCAACCTGTGCCTCTGACAATCTTTCTTTTTTTTTTCTTTTGGTTTTCGAGGTAGGGTCTCGCTATAGCCAAGGCTGACCTAGAATTCACTGTGGAAGTCTCAGGGTGGCCTTGAACTTACAGCAATTCTACCTCTGCCTCCCAAGTGCTGGGATTAAAGGCATGCACCACCATGCCTGGTGGCTACTCTCGTTTTTAATATTTACAATTTTAAAAGGGCATTTGTGTCAAAGTGAGTGAAAGAGCCCTTGCATATATGCATTATAAGTGTGAAAGCATGCACTGAAATTCTTAATGTCATAGTTTAAAGACAGACAATCATTAAAAACTGTAGATGACTTGGCTGTTAAAGTTGCTTGCTTACAAATCCTAGCAGTCCAGGTTTGATTCCCCAGTATCATCATAAAACCAGATGCACAAAGTGGCACAAGTGTCTGGAGATTGTTTGCAGTGGCTGGAGGCACTGGCATGCTCCTACTCGCTCTCTCTTTGCCTCTTTCCCTGACTCTCATAGTAAATAAATAAATTAATTAATATTAAAAAAACCCTGTAGCTGTGACTATGGCATTTCATGGGTGGAGGAACAGGGAAGCCTGAGCAGAGGCCTGAGAGCCGAAGGGAGAGACAACATACCCATAGAAGGCTGTGTTTAAGAGTATGGGAGTTTTTCTACATATATGAAAAATACTTGAAGTTTTAAAAAATATAAATAGTATAAAATCACACATCCTATTTTTCAGTTTACTTCTTTTGCAAAACTCAAATTTTTCCTTTTCACAAAAACTTTGCATCAAAGGATAAGTAATCAGTAACATAAGATAATTTCTTTAATTATTCTTCCTAAGTTAAAGTACTTTCCCTATTCTGTCTCACTCATTTCCAGTGATAGTTTATCTTAAAAAAAAAAAACCTTCAGAAAGTATTTTAGAAATATTACTGTAAAACAAATGGAATAAATGGGACTGAATTTAATATGATTTCATCATCTTAACGATAAGAAATTACCAGTAGTTAACCAGAGAAAACATATGACAGGTGTCTTAAGCATTTTGTTCTTTGGATATTTCAAGTGGTTTTATTTTGCTCATTTGCACACTCATTTGCAACACTGATATGAAATTTGTTTGTTATATGTTCTTTTATTTGGGGATAAGAAATAAAATTAGCTCACCTTTTCCATAAAAGGTAAGATGAAAATGAGGTTTGGGTGTTATTTTTCTACAGCTCTTCAGTTATACAAGCTGCTTCAAAGAGTCTTCCTGTGGTCTTACAACTTTGAATGGAAATCGTTTGGCTTGAGTTAATGCTGAGAATTAAGTGGTTCAGGAAAGAATCTGCCTGGAGGCTATGAAGCAAAGCTGGATGAAATGCATGGTTTATATGTTTTCCTCCTAGTTTCTAGGCATGGGGGGAGAACTTGCAACAAGTTTAAAAGTATAATGAAATTATAAGGTAACAGACTAAAGTGAAAATTAACAACTAAACTGTGAACATATGAAGTAAAAACTGTATTAGAGTGTCATGATTCAAAATTGTAGGAGCATTATGGTGACAGTTTTAAGTAAATTTGAAGGCACATATGCACTGTAAATCTACACACACACACACACACACACACACACACACACACACACACGTTAAATGCATGCACATTCACACTAGCCACCCCTCCATCCAAAAAAGGAAGAAGGAATGATGGAAAGAAAGTCATTCTGTAGCAAGGATAATGTGAGATGAAGAGTTCTGAAAACTTTGTACTTTGTAAACTTTGCAAGCACGGGGAAAGACAAAAATTACTCTACAATACTGACAGAAATTCCCTGTATTTTCATCCTCAGTCATATGAATGATTACTGTTTCTTTTTCCAATTAGCCTCACACTCTTTTTCTCTTCCTACATATGAACAATTAAGATAGTGGACTTGTTTTCTTTCTAGTATCCAATCCATAGTAAAGGTCTAATTCTTTAAAATTGCTCAATTCAGATAACAGAAGTGAAAATGTTTTCAGTTCTGTCTACTAGTCTCTCATAGATGTTCCAAAGTTATACAAGATGGGCATCGTCCCTCATGCGATGATCATGCAAACAACGCCTACATGTGGCAGTGGTGCCCATACGTGGAGGTCATATGGCACAAGTTCTGACACATTTTGCTCATTTGAAAGTATAAAGTTCAAAAATGTTAAGCCCATGACTCTCATACCTGTCTATATTTATGTATGTGTGTGACTAAATGCATTTCTAAGATTTAATATAATACATTAGGTGATTAATGAGTTCATGAGTCAGATTAAAAAACATTTTGAGGGCCTGGTTCTCTATGCTCATGTAAAAATATAAGATAGCTTTAGACTAATATTTCAACTCAAAACTAGATCCATAGAGAGCTAAAACTAAAGAAAAGGAAAAAAATAACTTTAGTGGTACTTTTTTAAATTACTGGGACAACTTTCTCAAATATTAAAATATATAACCAATGGTAGAAATCTTCTAAGGGCATAAAGTAATTCCAAGAAGAACATGGTGTGTTAAGACAACATTGACAGAGTATCCTGTATTCCTTATTGATTTCAATCCTTTGGATAAATTTTGCTTAGCAGATCTATTTTCCTATAGTGTAGAATATGCATAGCTATCAAAAGGAAATGGAGGGCTGGAGAGATGGCTTAGCAGTTAAGCACTTGCCTGTGAAGCCTAAGGACCCCGGTACAAGGCTGGATTCCCCAGGACCTACATTAGCCAGATGCACAAGGGGTGCACATGTCTGGAGTTCATTTGCAGTGGCTGGAAGTCCTGGCATGCTCATTCTCTTTCTCTTTCTATATCTGCTTCTTTCTCTCTCTGTCACTTTCAAATAAAAAAATTAAAATAAAAATTTAAACAAAAAAATAAATTAAAAAAAGGAAAGATAAGTAACATTGAGTATATCTAGACAAATCAGGGAAAACATTTAAAAATTATGTAATGAGCTCTCACTATAAAGAGTATATTTTGCAAACAACCACAAACATAAATTTATTAAATCAAAATATGATTACTTGTTAAAGTTTCTCTGTCCATTCTTCTAGTAATATTTCCTATTTTAAATCCAGGTAGAGGAAGAGGAGTAAGATAATAATTACCTTATTCTGAGCTCATATCTTCTCCTAAGATATGTGGTTACAGAACCTTTCATATTAAAATAAAGATTAATAGTTGGAAAATAAACTAGTAGCATTTGCATATGTCAATACACTGTTAAATGTAAGTACTTTAGAGTTCAGGGTCTTAGACTAGATTAGGGCAAGTCAGATCCTGACATTTATTAGCTACATAACTCTTGACAAGTTCATCACTTCTCTGTCCCAGGTACTTACCCTAGGAGTAACAATGTTTTCTATAACGAAAATTCATGTGCCAACCTAGAAAGGCAGACCAATGATGAATAGAGATATAGTCCTTTGCACAGTTGGCTGTCTGGTAGATGAGAGACAGGCCATATGGGGAAGGATTGAATAAGATAATAGCATAAAGAATTCAATTAGCATAAAATAGTGTCACCATAACAGTGTAAATCCTTATGTTTATTTTTATATAAATATATAGAAAACATAAAGGTTTTTACAAACTTTAACCTGGCTTAACTACATTTTATAGTCATGTTTTACAACTTTAATTTTATAAGAAAAATGTGTTTATTGATCAAGTTATTTAATGGTCTAAATAGTCCTCTGATTACTAGTATAACTTATGTTTTTAAAATAAGATTTTATGTATTATAGTCTAATATGTGATAAACTACCTCAATATTTTTAGTTGCCTCCTACATGATGGGAATAAGTCTATTACTAAAAATAACTTTAAAAATTGTATTATTTGTTCCATGAAAGAAAATTCACCTTGTATTTTCTTTAATATTTATCATACATTTCAAAGCAAGATCAGACGATTATAAAGGACTTTGACAAATAAATACAATTTAGTAGATATTATCTTAGATATGTTTATGAGAAAAATATTAACTGTCCTCAAAATAAAGTTAATGTCTTTTTCTCTTTTCTCCCTGTTCTCTGTTTTAGTGAGCTCACACACACACACACACACACACACACACACACACACACACACACTATAGTAAGAACTAAATGTGATACACAGCATTTCTCTAATTGGTAGTAGAATAAAATAGTGTTTCATACTGATTGTTCATAGCACATATTATTGTGAGCGATCTCTGATTAAAGCACCAATCTTCCTTAGTAATATACCTATGAGTGCTAAACAATTCTTTTATCCCTTCTTGACACTAAGGTTGTATCTCTACAAACAACTGTGGAGCCAGCTTGGACAATAGTCATAAAGCGAATTCATTTTTGCTAAAACACTCACTTTGGGCCAAATAGTGCATTGTTGATGTCTAGGTACTCATTAATAAAATATGCCTACATCTACAGTTTGATGGGATGAATAATACACGTGATCAATTAAAATCAAGCACAAAATCTGTAAAGCCACATGCACATACTTCACTTACCTACCTCTCTACTCAGGGTCCCATTTTAAAAATAATGGACCCCACAGTGCAGAGTTCAACAAAACATTGCTGAGGTCATGCAGCCTGGAGGACCTGGTGCGCGTTCTGAAATCAAACTTCCATTATTTACAGTTTCTGATCGGTTTTTATAGGTGTCACCATCTGTTTCTTGGATTCCATGTTTCCCAAAACAAGTCTAATATTAATATAATTTTATGATCTCCATATTAGTAATGTGTACAGAATTGAAATATTAAAAATGATGGTGCTGTATTGATGCTATACAATTTTATATTTTATTTTTTTTGTTGTTCATTTTTTTTTAATTCATTTCAGACTGACAGACACAGAGAGAAAGGCAGAGAGAGAGAGAGAGAGAGACAGAGAGACAGGGAGAGAATGGGCACACTAGGGCCTTTAGCCACTGCAAATGAACTCCAGACATGTGGGGCCCCCTTGTGCATCTGGCTAACGTGGGTCCTGGGGAATCCAGCCTCGAACCAGGGTCTTAGGCTTCACAGGCAAGCGCTTAACCACTAAGCCATCTCTCCAGCCAACTATACAATTTTAAATTAAAGAAAAGCCTCTTAAATTCTTTGCTTCCACCAAACAAGATTTTAATTGCTACAAAAGATTTCCTCATGTAGAATTTTGGTCCTCTTTTTATTGTAGGCTTCATAATGTCTCATTAAATAAAGTCATTAATTCTTATAGACCAAGAGGATTAGTGAGCTTATTATCCAAGTGCCACACATTTTGGAAGTCTTAATTTCCAACAGTGAAATATGTTTGACACAAAAATAATGATATGTTTCCTCCTCTTAAGGGATTCAATCTGCACAAACTAAGAATTGCATGAAAAATCGGGCATAGTGGCACACATCTGTAATTCCATAACTCTGGGAATGAGGAAGGAGGAGTTCTTGTAGTTTGATACCAGCTCAGGATAGGCCAAGGCTTAATAACAAATTCCTGTCTCAAAATACAAACAACAACTGTGAAAAATAATCAATTAGCATTAAGTGAAAAAATAATGTTTTCATAAGGAGAAGAAATATGAACTGCTCTCAAGTTGGCAGGTACTAAAATCCTCATATCATGTTCCCTGAGTTACACTGGAAGGAATTATAATCACAGGGGTGTGTCCACGTTTCCCATCACATGTGGGACATTGTCTGGGCTTTCCTTTAGGACTGTCACATGTAACTGTGAACTCATATTTTCCCACAGAGCATTTTTCCCTTTATTTATATTTCTGTAAGACATTTTCAATTGCAAATGTAGCTAGTACTGTTACAAGATTTTGGAGTTCAAGATGGGTACCCCAAGTTTATGAAACCCAATTTTGGGTCATGTTTGATTTCTAACAAATAACTGATGAAAATGAACTCAAGAAAGATAATTATGAAGTATTAAGTTTGTTTAGGGATAAATCACAATTTGGGAATTATTTAAGGGAAATTAGGATCTAGGAGGAATCCTAGAGCAGAGTATTAGTCATAAATATGTGGAAAGCAGGAAACACAGCATAGGCCAGAGATTTATGTATGAGAAATTAAAGTGTTTAGGGAATAAACATGTGGGAGAGAGATCGCAGATATTTGTGTAGGGAGATTCAGAAGGGAAATCTACAGCATCCTCCCTGAGGTTCCCCATGGAAGAAGGTTAAAAGAGCCAATGGTGGTAACTCAAGAAAGATTAGCAGAGAGAAAATATCTAGATGAGAAATGAGTAATAAAGAGTGTTATACCCATGGCTACCCCAAGTTCAGAGTAATTGTACAAGTAACAGGCCTAGTGTTAGACAGAGCAACCACATGGTAGCTCTAGAGTGTAAGAAAAATGCTTATATGGGATAGACATAGGCAAAAAGAAATTATACAGGTAATTAAAGTGAGAAGTTACCCCAAAGCATGAAATAGAAGCAAATAGAGTTATTCAGACCAAGAAACAATATTATGCTCCCCCCACCAAGCCAGACCCATGTGTATCCAGTAGCAAAGGGTAAGGCCAGGAGAGTCACACAGAGAGAACAAGGGAAAGAGGGCCTCAGCCTTTGTAGGAATTGAAAATGTATTATTTCTGCAGATTCAGGTATGAAAGGGGAAGACTGGGTTAATTTGTAGATACAAAGGGTGGACCCCAGGGCCAGCCCCCACTGCCCGGCCATCTATCCAGGAAGCGGGCTAGACTGTGGGTGGCAGGGCGCACTATGGATCAATTTCCATCAAGCACCAAGTTCCATTCCTACCAAGAGTTCCATTCTTGTGCCAGGGCTACGTAGCATGTGGGCTGGCATCTCTTAGTTCTTTCTGGGCCTCAGGCTCTACAACTGCCTATGGTGATGCATGATACAATTTAAATATAAAGTGAAATTTCATTACTTACACTTTGGCATGTATGTGAACACAAATATTACTAGCCAACAAACAAACAAACAAAAAAAACAAAAACAGGTGAGCTAGGGAGATGGCTCAGGCATTAAAGGTGCTTGCTTACAAAGCTGCCAACCCAGGTTTGATTCTTAAGAAGCCATGTCCATCCAGATCGTTGCATGTTTCTGGAGTTTATCTGCAGTGGAAAGAGGTTCCACCAGCCCTTTCTCTCCACCCCCCCCCCCCCGCAATCTCTATCTCTCTCTCTCACTCACTCCCTCTGATTGCAAATACTAAATAAATAAATATAACCCATTTTACTGATTTATTTGCCCCACTGCAGATTTTAACCACCAAAACTACAAGTGTAATTAGTAGAACTGCCTTGAGACATATTTTGAAAGGAACATTACTGGAAAACATTTATGCATTTATATCTTGGATTTATTAATGATATGGATATCTGTAATCATCCATTATTTTATAATCCAAAATGTTAGGGTAATTCACAAGCGGTAGTAGAAATTAGCTAAATTATTAAAAAGTAGCTATTTCATGCAGTAGCAAGTCTAACATAACCACTGTTATTTTACACAGTACTTCTGCATGTTAAATTTGGAGGGACTGAAATGATTAAAAATGTCTTTACCAAAAAAAAAGTATGTGTTGTGATTGATCTAAGGCTTCCAATATTATGTTGTAGGAAGTTGTTTTGTGTAAATAAAAATCCCTATGGGAAGTTGTCTCTGAGAAATTATTGCATAAAAGGGAATAAATAGGATGATGAAAGATTTGATAAAAGCCAATTTGTTATTAAAAATTCTCAAGGATAACATCAACTGTAATTGTGAGATCATTGATTGCTGCTCAAATTAATTTAGAATACTTTACAATGATTGTCTCCACACTAAATCTCTGCACTTAATGTTTCCATTTCAGTTATTTTAATGCATATGCCCTGTACTGGCACTATTTGAATTGTTATTTAAATTTGATGCTGATATCTGTCATTAACATATATATTTGTATATTTTTCACATAATTGTAGAGTGCTACTATATGCTAGATATCACCCTGGGGTCTTCACACAAAGCAAAGTTTTGTCTCTTATAACCTATACAGAGAAGAAAATTATTACAGAAATATATAACAAACTGAAAAGTGTACACTGAGGAAGCTAAGCTGAGAGAATGGTAAGTTCTTAGCCAGCCTTGGCTGTATATTGAGATTGTTTCAGCCTCATCCAAAAATTACTATGAAGATATATGGCATCATAATCCCCTCATATATTTTAAACTTCCTAAGGGCTAAGAAGTTGCTTTTAAATAGGTGAAATCACTCCCATGTATACATATATATGTGTGTATATACATATGCATATGATAGATGATATAAATATAGATATAGAGATAGAGATATATGTCCTTAAATGATATTCATGTGCTATATATGTATATGTACAATTACACATACAATTCTATCCAATTTATCACATACTATATGTTATATATCATCAAATTATGTATTGTATAAATGATATGATAGAAAAATGAGGATATACATCTATATATAATTGCTAGTTTTCACAGTAAAAAATTGAATACAGTAAGATATGGGTTTACTCTACTAGGTTTACATTTTCAATTGCTAATTTTTCAAGAAATTTGTTCACACATTTCTAAAAATTAGAATTTCTTTTTTTAAAAATATGTGAATATTGGGTTGGGTCTATACTATAGTGAGAGTATATTTGCCTACCCAGCATTAAACAATGAATTGAATCTCCAGAGCTTGTTTATAAAAGGATGAGAATTGTGGTAAAAACTTGTGATCCTGTCATTTTTGAGGGAGTGACAGACAGATTGCTATGTCTTGCCATCCAGCTAATCTAATCTATGTGATCAACTCTATGCCTGTGAGAGACCCCATCTCAAAAAAAATGGGAGGTGTCTGAGGATCTAAATCTGATATTGTTCTCTGAACTCTACATAAAAGCATATACTTATGCCTACACCTCTGTATGCTTACCTGAACACAGTTGGACACACATATACAAATAATTGATTACCTGTACATGCTCAAGTATGTGACTATCACTTACTTTTATCTATTGTGCAATATAAATATCTAGTAGGTTATCTTCTTGAATGCAATGGGTGTTTGCTCCTCCATAATCTTCAGTTGAATTAGAACAGGACCCCTCAAGCTATTGCATAGTAGCAAGCATGTGAATTTCATATATAATAATCATGTAGCGTATATGCCATATAATCCAGGCTCTGAAAAAGGTCACCCAACATTCTGGAAATCATAACATGAGCTCTTGAAACAACAACAACAATAAAATACCTTTCAAATACCCCATAGTAACTCACATTTTGATTTTTAAAACCATAAATTACCGAAATCATTGTTTCAAGTGATTTTAAGTGCCCTTCCTTCTGATATCCCCCAAATAAACATGACTATAAACTCATCCATGAATGGTGTGGTTTATTTGTGTGGTAGTGTGTTGTAATGTTCCCCATAGGCTCATGTATTCTGAATAGCAAGATGGGGGCTTGCTGGTGGACATGATTTGCTCAGATAGGCTTTGTTGGGGGTAGTATGGCCCAGCTTTAAACCTCCTATATAGACCACCTCCTTTATGTTGATGTGCAGATGTGACAAACGCCTGGTACTAACGCCTGGATTGCTTTTCCTGTCATGATGAATCTTCCCCTTGAAACTGTAAACCAAAATAAATCCTTTCCTCCCATAAACAACCTCTTGTTAGATAGTTTGTCCCAGCAATGAGAAAGTAACTGCTGTACTTTGGTTCTAGTATTTAGTTAGCTTTTTACATAAATATGGAATGTATCTTTCTTTTTTCATAGGCTTGTTAAAATTTCAGTATGTATATTAATAAGCTATAATATCATATGCTATAAACTTTATAAAATGGTTATGTGAGCCAGGTGTGGGGGTGTACGTCTTTAATCTCAGCACTTGGGAGACAGAAGTAGGAGGATTGCCATGAGTTTGAGGCTAGCCTGAGACTACATAGTGAATTCCAGGTCATCCTAGGCTAAAGCGAGAACCCACCACAAAATAAAAAAAGAAGGTAATATGATAAAGCTGAACACGACAATATGATACTATCAAATTATGTAACCAAATGAACTTAAATATAAGGTATTTGCATCAGTTATCTCTTTCTTGCTTTTTTTTTTGATAAAATATCTGAGAGTTCATGGAAGAGTTTATCTTTGCTTCTACTTCGAGGTTATAGTCCATCGGGCAATGAAGCATGGCAGGAGGTGCTTGAGGCAGGTGGTCACATTCAATGCACGGTGTAGAAGCCAAGGAGTGAAGGAAGACATTCAGCTAGCAGTTTTATCCTTTGAAGACAGTCCAAGAACTTAGTCTGTGGGATTCTGATCCCCCCGGTTTGGATGGGTCCTCCCACATCAACTAATTTAATTTGGAAAATTCCTTAAAACAGGACCAGAGATTTGTTTGCATAGTGATTCTATACACTGTTAAGATGAAAACTAAAGATTAGTCGACACAATATTTTATCATGTGCCATGAGAGAGGATTATCTGAATAATACAGTGATTTTAAATATGGAACCCAACAAAATTAGAAAATGTGAATATTGGAAGTGAGACAGGAAATGTGGAAGTTAAATATGAATGCTACTTCTAGACTTATTATGCTGTTCTTCCACCCGGTTTTTGTCTTTCCTGAGTCTATAAATACATAAGGATGAATCAAAGTTATATAGCATTTTTCAAATAAAAAGGAAAAATAGACCCAGAAATAAATAGTCCACTCTACAGAGCAGAAACAAAATAATTGTCACCCATAAAAATGGATTAGTTTTGTTGCTAAAAGCAAGGGTATGCCTGAGAGCAGAAACATCATTCAACATCGTCCCACTTGCAGTAGAAATATGTCTAAGTCAAATTACTTTTGAGTTTGTAAAATCAGATCTAATATTAATGAAAATATTCTCCAGATAGAATGCAGACTAAGCTGTTGGCAAGTTTTCTCCGTCAAATGATAGTTAGACTTCATATTATTTTAATTCATCAAATGTGGAAAAGAAATATTATTATGTATGCATGCCAGGAGATTGTTTAGCTTGCATTTGGATAAAACACTGATTTATAGCTTATATCTTAGCTATTGGTATTTGGGTAGTTCACATAAAGAGTAAATGAGCTTTATAAATTTTCCTCTAAATTCAATGACAGTCAGAAAACAGATTTTTTTTTATTTAGTGGTACGTTTTTACATACTACCATCTAAGGTATAGAAAAGCCCTTCTTTGCACAGTATGAATTCCATAAACAGTGAAGAATGGGCTGACCTAAAATAATAGTAAAACTTAGCTACAGTCACAGGAAAACCTTTCACTTTCAAAGGTGTTATTACAATGTTATCCGTTATCATTTTATCACTGAATATTTTCAATGTATATAAACAAATAAAACTTAGGCTTAAGTTATTTTATCATACATATATTAATTATTTATGGTGGTAGTACAATGTTTTTGAAATAAGAAATTCAAAGAATATTTTTATGGTACTGACAACTACACTGTACTCTTTTATCAATAATTATTTGGGTTTCTTGGGTAATACATATAATTGCCATTTTAGAATTGCGAATAAACTGAAATTCTCACTTCATGGACAAAATATCTTCAATTTTTAAGAACATGTACGAAGACAGTAGTCAACAGGTTTCTTTTCTTAGAAAATTGAATAACACCTAGCACATGATATGTCTTTGTTTTGTCATAACAGAAACAATATCATACAAGTATGTATATATTTTGAAAATGTCTTCAAATATCATAATATATAAAGGAATATTTTTGCTACTGACTGTAGCAGAGAATATTGAGCAATGTATAAATTTCAGTCTCCAGTGAAAGTATCTTTTTCTGGTAATAATGTCATGAGGTATACCCACTGGCCTAGCACCTATTACAACACAGAATACAATTTCTTCTTGGAAGCCACCAAGCAGAGAGTGTGTTCTGCAATATAGAACTACAACTGCAATAGATACAAGCTACTTGCTCGACTAGACATGGAAGTCAAAGTTCTAGTTGCAACGAGGCGACAGTGTTTTATAGAGTTGAGATATTGTTGTCAAATATCCTATTTATGCTCTGAATCAGAAACATGTGTTTCTCCCCAATATATTATCCACTGGTTTATAAATTACATAGTAAAAATTAATATTATTGCTTGTAATCCATTACCAACGAGAGTGCTTCTTTTTCCATTGGCTTGATGTCTCCCACCTCTGTACTTTTAACTGGAGAGGAGAGAGACAAAAAGAGAGAGAGGAGAGAGACAGATGAGATGAAATTTTATTTATCTGGATCTTAGGTTTGCCATTTTGCATTCTCAGGTTCCTCATGTCTCTAAACCAACATGCTGATGAGAAGGAATTGTTAGTATTACTGGTGTACTTGATCTTGATCACCAAGAGGAAAACTGAGTTATTAAGGCACAATAGAAGGTGGTCATCTCTATGATATGGATAATTTCTTATAATTAATATGTTCTGCAGTTAAAGTCAATTGAGAGCTGGAGATATACCTCAGTCAGTAAAGTGCTTTGCATCACAAGCCTGAAAAACTCATTTCAGTCTCCATCACCACATAAAATATAGGGCATGATGTTGACCTATCTGTTATTCCAACACTGGAGCGGCAGTGACAAAATGACTCTTATAGCTCTCCATCCAGCTAGACTTGCCCAATTGGTGAGTTTCTAGACATTAAGACACAGTGTTTCAAAGAAAGTGTACAGTTTACTGGAAGCTGGCATTAGAGATTGTCCTTTTCTTTCCATAACCATGCACATACACCTACAAGCATATATGCTTACACACATGCACCCCCCACATAAACATGTGCACACGTACACATACATTAAAAACTAAGTCCATGGGAAGATCTTACCATCTACTTTGTCCTTAGTGTGTGTCCAGAGCCCCCAGGAAAGGAGATGGAGTCTAACCCATCAGGTAACAAGGAGCTGATATTGTGTTGACAGCAAAGGAGAAGTGGACTGAGTTGTGGAAGAGCACTTGCAGAAATGTGGAAACCAAATGCTATCCATATATTTTTTTTATTTATTTTGAATACATATCTCTTTTTTCCTTCTCATGTCTTCATCATGTAATGTATCATGTATTAATAATGATTAACACTATGGCATACTAGGTAAGCTATAAGCTATTAAGATTTGTCCGTAACGTAAGATACTTCAGGACACTGTCTCTCTCGCAAAGCTTTTGGCACAAGCATATCCAGCCACTAATTGACCTAAATATTTTAGCTTTAAAACTATGTAAATACATTTATGATGTTTTATACTGAGCAGGGTATCTTACTGTGCTATGGAAGTTTAAGGAAACTGATACAAATATGAACTGACTGCTTGCCTCAGGATATTACACTTTAAAAGTAGTTAAAATGTAAGCTTACAGTATATCAAAGCTGAACAGACTTTCACATTTTTGAACACTCTTAAGTGTTTTTTTTTTTTTTTTCTCATTTCTAGATATTTTAGTTAACTTACAGCTTTACACTATTACCAAGTCTCTGTGGCCTTGGCATGTTCCCATCAGATTATTTGTATAATGTACTGTGACTTTTTTGTTTTCCTGAAAATCTCTAATTTGTGTATTGATATTTTGATATGTTATTTCAATGCACACACACACACACACACACACACACACATATATATATATGTATATATACACACACACATACATATATATATGATGTATAGGTGTCCTGTAAGTAGAAGCATCTACATAGTGAATTATAAGCCAGCTAGGATTCTGTTCAAAAAATGCATAAATAACAAATAAAAATAAGAATTTGGAATGGGGAGATGACTCTGTGGTTAATGAAAGTCACTTGCAAAGTCAGCTGCTTTTCAATTCACTAGTATCCATGAAAAGCCAAATGCAAAAAGTGGTGCACTCATGTGGAGCTTGCAGTAGAAAGAGACCCTGGCACATCCATATTCACTCACTCTCTCTCTCTCTGCCTTCCTCCCTCCTATTCTTCCTTTCTCTCTTTGGTTCTCTCTCTCTGCTTGTAAGTAAATACTTAAAAGATTATAACTATTCAAACACATTGATTCTTTAAAACAAAACACAGAGTAAAGATTTTCATAGAAAATTGGTTTCAGATTGAGCATTAATTAGAATCTCATGGAAAGTGGGTTAGGAAAAACAGATAATAAATTCTCAATCTCAATGTGTTCTTAGTTAGCAGAACTCAGAATGCATCAAACAAGTCAGAACCATATCCAAACATAAGCCCACTCTCCAATATCAATCCTGGGCTACAAGAGAGCCTATACCTATTAAATTCTCTCTATAAAAAAAAAGTAAGGGTTATCTCATTTATCCTGGTGCTAACTTACTCTCCGTTGGAGAATCTGCTTCTCTTTTTCAGATAGATGTAGATCATAAAGAGAGAGCTACCCCATCATACCTCAAAAGAGCCCCAGCTGAAACTAAGAAAAATTGGTGAAACAAGCAAAGGTGCCATTTTCCTGATGAACTGGATACCAGCACAAGTGAGAAGGAGACCAACACAGAGAAAAATAAACTCCTACCAGACCAGAGATCCAGAGCCTCAGAGGCCTCCAAACACCTCATCACTGAAGCAGACCAAAAATGAACCCAATATGGCTCAGGGAAATTTTGCAGAAGAGGGGGCGGAAGAATGTCAGAACCACATGTTGGGTCATGATACCAGAGACATTTCTCCTATCCATAACTGTGGGCTAACTCCACAATGCATGACCCATATACCTCAACAAGGAGGGGCCAATAAGAGGGGATAGGTCATGGATGAGCCTAATACTGGTACCAAACTGAATTTGCTGAATACAAAACTAATTAATAAAAAAAAGTTAAAAAATATTTAAATTAACCAGGCATGGTGGTGCACACCTATAATCCTGGCACCCAGGAGGCAGAGGTAGGAGTATCACAATGAGTTTGAGGCCACCCTGAAACTGCATAGTGAATTCCAGGTCAGAATGGGCTAGAGTGAGACCCTACCTCGACAAACAATAACAATAATTAATAATAATAATAATATTTAATTTATTTACTTGCAAGAAAGGGAGACAATGAGAAAATGGGCTTGCCAGGGACTCTAGCCACTGCAATTGAACTCCAGATGCATGTGTCACCTTGTGCAACTGGCTTTACATGGGTACTGGGAATCAAGCCTGAGTCCTTAGACTTCACAGCCAAGTGTCTTAACTGCTATGCCATGACATAAATAAATTTTTAAAAATTAAAAAAAAAGAATTCATTTCTATGATTGTGAACAGCACTGCCTTAAAAAGCGTCCATTTTTGCCATAGTGCAAGCACACAACAATTTAAAGCAGGTTGCGATTTTATTTTATTTTATTTTTATTTTTCTCTCAATTTTTATTAACATTTTCCATGATTATAAAAAATATCCCATGGTAATACCCTCCCTCCCCACCCCACTTTCCCCTTTGAAATTCCATTCTCTATCATATCCCCTCCCCATCTCAATCAGTCACTCTTTTATTTTGATGTCATAGTCTTTTCCTCCTCTTATGATGGTCTTGTGTAGGTAGTGTCAGGCACTATGAGGTCATGGATATCCAGGCCATTTTATGACTGGAGGGAGCATGAAGGTTGCAATTTTAAATTGTGTGTGCCGCTTGTCAAACACCACACTATCTCTAAATCTTGATTTTATATCGTTTTGAGCTTGTTCCTGACCTCAAATTCTTGGCAAGATTTCTGATTTTTTCATTTGTGATTGCTGTTCTCAAGTTTCTCAATTCTCCTTCTACATCACCATCATTATCTCCTGACTCGGAGCTATGGGAGGTTTTCAAAATGTCTCTGTGAGTCTTCGTCTATTTACACTGCCATAATAAAATGCCACAGTTTGGGTGTTCTGTGCATAACAGAAATTTATTTCTTATAATTTTGTAGGCTAGAAAGTTCAAGATCAAATAATCTGCAGATTGGAATATTTAGTGAGTTTTGATCTGCTTCAAAACAAGAGTGGACCTAGAATGATTCCTCTTTCTAAATACTTTAATTCAGTACAATAGAAAGAGGCCCACAAGCAAGTCCAAACCATAACACTTATGAGAAATTTTGTTCTTATTATCAATTGCATACTCTTTATGTAATTACAAACCGTTTGCTTTTAGGTTTTACATAAGATGCGACAACTTAATCTGGCCAACCATATTTTGCCTAATGCACCACTGTTGCTCCCTATTTCATTTTTATGGGTTTTCTTTACAGTCAGCCACTGAAAATATACATACGATAGCAACTCTGAGTGTATTTAATTATTTTTTATTCTTTTAGTGTTTTCTTTTGCTTTTAAGTTTTGCTCCATGGTGTTCTTTTTCTCACTTTTACCTTTCAATCACTGATGTTAAGCCTCAGTTTAACTTCAGCAATCTATGAAGTTAGCTCTGCTTTAATATGCAAGTCAAGGTGGTACATGTATGCATTCCCATCACTTAGAAGGTTGAGGTATGATTTCAGTGCCTCAAGTGACATATTGTACAGACGTGGATCTTAAAGTATGAACTACAGTATGATTTAACACATTTATTTTTAATGTGTTTTGATTTTAACTTAACTTGATATTCATATTGAGTACTGTACAGGTTCTATGTCTCTTAGATTACAAAAAAGGTACAGGAGAAAAAAAATATGAAAAATAAACCATACTTTTCTGAAAAAATAATTTTATAAGAATGAAATTTAAGTATAAAGAGTGTGCTCCTTAATAATCATTCAAAATATCCTATCTTGTAATTTGATGAAGAACATCATCAGTATAAAAATGTATATTATGTATTTAGGATAGGAAAACTGCAAAATCTTGTGATAAGTATCTATTAAAACACTGGAACATTATCTAAATCATCTAGAACACCATTAGATAAAGTTCCATAAACTTTATCAAACTAGTAAATTCTTTTAGGGATTTTTGGCATAGTACATTAAATGTGCATATATACATCAATATGCATTTTAAAACACACACACACACACACACACACACACACACACACACACACACATATATATGAAAGGAGTAAGAAAGTAAGAACTCAAGGCTCTGAGTTGTGTGTTCTTCTAGGGTGTTGTGTGTGTGTGTGTGTAAGAGAAATTTAGCAGATCATTTCCTAATGCTGATGGTAACAGTCATATTCAAAGTCTTTTATATCCACCTTAAAGATATATCCTACATGTGCAAAGAAATAATAACATGGTATAGACCAACGGGCTTTAATATCTCTCCTTTTATCCAGTATAAATGGACTTGATTTTATGAGTGAATCTTGGTAGATCACTAGGGAATTAGATAAATCCAGACAACTTTAGGTTTCTCTTTTATGGTGCAGATATGTAATTAGCCCCATGATATTATTGATTGTCAAAATAATTTTTGGGAAGCAAACATTTTCTAACAATTTTATTTTCTTTGGAAAATAAAACCATGAAGCCATCAGTGCAGGAACAATATCACTGGATGATGAGGATACATATGATTTATATCACACATAGGGTGAGCACCTATCACTATTTAACAACCCATCATTATCACCAATATGACATGCACATAAAAGTTTCTTATATGAATTTCTTTTCATATTTATATTTATTTTTGAGGACAGAGAGAATGTATTAAGATGCACCAAGACATCTTACTACTTACTATAAATGCATAAAACCACTGTCTGTCTGGCTTTAAGTGGCTATTAGGGAATTGGACCTGGTTCAGCAGGATTTGCTAGCAAACGCCTTTAACCACCACTGAGACATCTCTCTGGCCAAGTTTTCTGTATTTTAAAGAGAAAATATAGTGAGACATTGCCTTTTTAGGACAATATCCAATTCATGGCAATACTCACCTCATTGTATCAATTCCACTGTCACAATCCTTTTATCTCTTTCTAGTTTTCCCTATCACCTTACTTTACATCTTTATCACTTAATGCCTGGATTATGAAAAGTATTCCTCCTTTGAATACTAAATGTAATTTTAGAAAAAAAATGCTAGGGAACAATGAACTCCAGTTTGGAGTTTTATGCCTTCAAAAATCATATCACTCCAAAGAATAATGTATTAACCTGGCAGACTACATTGTTTAAAACACAAATTACTAGAAATTCAACATAAAGTACTCAAAAGGCCCTGGTATAAAATTATCATTTCATTATTTTTTTTTCTTTCCAAAGGTCTTCCCTGGAATGGAAAATCAATTGCCAAATAAATTATATTTAGGCTGTTTTGGAAGGTAATCAGAATGATCTGATTACAACAGTGCCTCAGTTTGCTTGAAAATAATTATTATAAAATATAAAGAAAGCAGTGATCTCACACAGCCACTTGCCCTTTCTATGTTATTTACTAGACTTGAAAACAGATCCCAATTATGTAAGCGTTCTTTTCAACAATTTGAAAAACAAAAGGCATGAACAGTGATAAACTTGGACATATAATCATAAGCAGCATGAACAAGCAGATGATCCCACAAACTAATCAATCCAGCCAGGGAAGAAGTACCCACTTATGCAATAGTGGCACACAGACTACAGGGGTAACCAAGTGTTCTCTGATTGGATATATAGCCTACTCCCTGGGAGAAAATTCATATTTAACATTGCAAAACAAGTCATAACCCTATGGAGAGGAAGGTCATAGACTCTAGAGAAGTTTCCACTGTACTTTGGCTTAGGATAGAGGGTATGCCCATGAAAAAGTGTAAAAGCACTATATTTACCACTTTGATTGATGCTACTCTCCCTTCTGGTTGGATAATCAGCTTTCTCCCTGCTACTATAGCAGTGAGAAAAGGGAAGAAACAATTTCCTTCTATATTACAAGAAAAGATAGCCAACTGCCTAGCACATGAAAAGTCATTTCCAGGGGCTGGAGAGATGGCTTAGAGGTTAAGGCATTTGCCTGCAAAGCCAAAAGGATCCTGGTTCAATTCTCCAGGACCCATGTAAGCCAGATGCACAAGAGGGCCCATGCATCTGGAGTTTGTTTGTTTTAGCTAGAGGGCCTGGCATCATGCCTTCTCTCTCTCTCTCTCTCCCTTTATATGTTTAAAATAAATAAATTAATTAAATATATATATTAAAAAAAATAAAAGTCATCTCTATAATCTCTCTGAGAGCCCAGGAGATGTTACAGAGGAGGTGGTGATTTACAATCAATGATGCTTTCACTGCTATCATTACAACCTCCTTTACAGAGATAGGGTTCATAGAACATTACCCTCTCCCACCACTAAGTCTGATTGATGCACTGGTGACACTACAGTGGAAACCAACAATCCTACTAAGGAGCTTGATCAATGGACTGGGGGTAAAAGAGAGGGCATATAAAAGTATAATTCAATAGGAATATATATAATATGATCAAACTGTAAAGTTCATAATTATATGAATAATTATTTTAAGAAATTTCTACATGGAGGTTGTTTTTCTACTTAAAACTATAGCACAAGCTACAGATCTAGAATTTGATGATGTATGGTCTCCCTTCATTATTTATTCTTTCATATGGAAAATTTTCATTAAAATTTGGAGTCTTACTAGGCAAGAACTTTAAATAAAAAAGACTTTCATATGTTTCAGGAAGTTCCTGAAATGCATCAGTGAATTACAAAGATTCCACTGTGATACGGAATAATGATAGCTCATTAGGTATCATGTTCCACCAGTATATAAGTACAGCCTCTGTATCTAGAAGTGTAAAATAGTTGTCTTGATCATGCTCTTGCATACACTGATTTACTTCCCCCTTACTTCAGAGCATCATGGTTCCAGTTGCTTACTCCTGTTTGTGCAGATTTTCTCTTCTCACATTCTTAATTCACTCATTTTTTTATTTTATCTGCTTATACTTTTTTTTTTCTTTTGTATTGGGCATGATTGTTTAACACCATTGCCAAGACTGAATTGCTTCTGATTCCTGTAGATATACAGATAAATGCTATTTCCAGTAAGTATTGCATGTCAAATTTTGACACAGTAAAAGCTTATTTGGAGACAATTTATCCAAGAGAAAAATCTGATTATAGGTATTGAACTTGATGCTAACATTTATCCATGTTTTCTTCCATTACTGTGATTGAAAAGAGTACCAAAAGGAAGAATAAATAAATGGAAATATGAACTAATAACATGGATTTGCACAAGTACAATGTTTGTAGCCTAATTGTCACTAAAAGTATATGCTAAAAAACCTGCTATACATAGTCTACAATTCACATAAGATAAAAACAAATAATCCACACTTGATGATACAGACTTATAATTTGAGCCACTGGGAGCAGAGACAAGACAACCTTGAGTTCAAGGTCAGGGCAGTCATTTGTGAACACTTGCGACAAAACTGACTCTTCCCAAAGGCAAACAAATGAATAAATGTAAAGTAGGAAAGGTACAATATGTTTGTCTTTTATTTATAGGTTGTTTTTAAATATTGTGTTTATATATTTGGATGCAGAGAGATACAGAGAAAGAGAGACAGACAGACAGACAGACAGACAGACAGACAGAGAGAAAATTAGTATGTCAGGGATTCCAGCCATTGCAAACAAACTTTACTTACATGTGTCATTTTGTGCCCCTGACCTTATGTGGCTACTGGGAAAGCTAATCTGGCTTTGTAGGCAGGTGCCTTAACCACTGAGCAGTCTCTCTTGCCCTTATCTATAGATTTTAAGTTTGAAAAAAAATGCCCTTAAGTATACAAAGACTATCTAAATAGACATTAAAAATTAATTTACTACTTGTTTTCAGTATTGCACATACCACATTGTTTTGTGGAAAGTCTCATGTATATACTAGTTTATAAAAGCTGTCAAATTTAATCAATATTAAAAATAATTATTAACATCTTTAATATATTTTTGTTTTTACATGATCACTAGAATAATATTTGCTAAACACATGGTCATAATTAAATATCTAATATTCTTTGAAAAGAATGATAAATAAAATCAAATTATACATACATAAATAACTATATGAAAACTCTGAAGAATTAGCACTTACATTTGTGTTTTATATAATTGACATTTAATAAGATGCAAAATAGGGCTCAGAAATGGCTTTGTGATTAAGGTGCTTGCCTTTAAGACCCAAGGACCAGGTTCATTTACCCAGTGCCCATGTAAAGCCATGTGCACAAAGTGGCACATGCATCTGGAATTCATTTGCAATGAATTCCTGTCATACCCATTTTATCTCAATTTCTCTCTCTCTCTCCCTCCCCCTATATGTCTGTCTCTCTCTGCTTGCAAATAAGTAAATTAAAAATGTTAATATGTAAAATGATAATTTAAGTTTTTTTTTTTTAATATTTATGTGATACTAAGCTACTTAGTGAACTGGAAGACCATCCTAATCCAATGATTGGAATTTATTACTTTAACTTATGGAAATATCACCTGTATGTTAATATCCATGACTGTTTTACATCTGATATAAAATTACACTGTAACTTTTTAGGAAACAATAGCAATTTTCCCTGATTAGAAAGAAAAGATGGTTTGTATATTAGTGACAAACTATCTTAACTGCTTTTTCCTATAAAAAAAAATGAAAAAGGCATGATTATTAAAGCTAATTAACTTTGAAAATAATGATAAAAAGGAAGTGAAACTTAAAACTTCAGCTCAGAAACAGCATCAATAGAATTAAAATTTAAAAAAAAAGAAAAACTGGAAGTACTGGCATCTAGCCCAGATTGGAGGAAATGATTTTACATAATGTTAGCACTGACAGATAATTATTTTAGGTGAGAATTTAAAAATAGCCCACTGATCATAGGAAATGTTCGTACAAATCATGTCTCTTACCTTGAAAGAAAATACAAAGAATGCATTATGTCAAGGACAATGATGAGAACACTAAAATCTGTGGAACATTAAGTTCTAATGCCATATATATATACATACATACAATTTAGAATAAAATAAGTAACACTGGCAAACTAAACTTCATTTTGTCTAATTATTATGAATTATGCATTATGAATAAAGAAAATAATGAACAAACTTTAATAATTACTCAAAACTATTGAAACTACTAATGTAATAAAATAGATTCCGTCATATCACATGCACATTAACAGGCTTGGACTTTCCCAATAATGTAAAATGGACCACACATCTCAAGAATTAAAATCTAGAAGGGTATACTGTCAAGTAATTAGGGAATGTCATATCCAAAGAGTGTTTATAAATAAAATCACAGAGAACAATATATTGTCTTTGGACCTTGGAGCATCTTTAGAAAATGAGAAGTCCTTGGGTTTGCTATTAAATTTAAGAATGCATTAAGATGGCAGAAAGAGTATTTAAAATTGAAATGTATTCAAGGGAAGTTGAGGCTGAACTGTCCATATTGTGTGAGGAGAATGTGATGAGGTGAATCTAGCAAATTAGCCTACACACAGAAAATAAGCATTAGTTATTTGTTGGTTTTCACGTAGTAGATTTTATTAAGATGTTTCTATCTATTATGTGCTTATATCATGTTCATTACCACTACTATCTAGTTCTTTCTACCCCACTTTATGTTAGCCCCATTTCTCAACCAAGAAGACACTTCTCTACTCCCATGCCTCACACAGATGTTTCTAAACTATCAAAGAGTAACTTATGACTTTATTTTCTATCTTTAATATGGGACATTTTGGGAAAAGAACAGAAGTTTCATATTAATGAAAATACTAGAAAAACTAATAATAACATGAAGTTTCAGTTTTACTATCATTTTGTCTGTGTATTCATTCATAAATATTTGGATAATCAGGTTATATGAATTTTTTAATTGTATTTTATATTGTGGCTACTGATAGAATGCTAAACTACCTAAAACATAACTAGGTCTTAAGTGATATTGGAGGATGAATTCTAGAAAACCAAAACAACTGAGAAGGAAACATTTAATATTTGTCAGATTTTTTTTTTTTTTTAAAGAAGTACCCAAATTGTTAAGGGAATTAGAAACATGGGGCTGTATAAGGAAGAAATGTTAGTGGAAGGACCTTTTGACTGTGGGGTGTTTACTTGTGAATTAGAGCCAAATCTCACCAGCTCCAAGGATTTTCACTTGGGCAGGCAGCCAGTTAGATAATGATGCCATTCACTGAGAGAAAAGAATATAACATGAGGGCATGCTTAGAGGTGAAATTAATTAGCTCAGTTTTAGACACATTACATTTGAGACAAATGGGAAATATTCAATTGGAGAAGAAGCCACATGCTTCTTGACTTAAAGATGAATGAAAATGAGGTTTTACCTGCATTGAGATTTGTGCTTGCAGCCATTTACAACCCAGAGCAGGCCTGTGCTATGTATCTTCCTTCAAATAGCTTTTAACCAGAGTGTTATAGTTATCAGATACAGTAAGCTTTTACTCATTACTAAAGTAGTTTTCTGCAGTAGACTGATTGAGTTTAATGTTAAACCAAATTGTTTGCTATTTAGGAAATATGCCTAGTTTAGTTAACCTCTCTGACATTTTTTTTGTTGTTGTTAAAATAGTAATGGTGTCATAAATTTCTTTGAAGAAATTAAAGAATTATTCTGCATACTTATTTCATATGAATATCAATGTTATATAGACATGTTTTTCTGTATGATATTTTAGTTACTGAATATATACTAGTTATTGCTCAATTTCCAATCATTTGCTTATGATAATGTGCTGTCTGTCTCTTTGGAAATTATGAAATATAGTTTAGTGTTTCTATTGCATATAATTTTGATCTGCTGAGACTTATTAAACACTGTTACATTGCCTCAAGATATAGGTGTGTCTTCTGTATTTACTAGACTCTCTTCTGAATTTAATGAGGATATTTGTATAATTTATGGTTGCTGAGCTATTAGAAAAGGAATTTCATGTATTAGTCCCTATTTTCTTTTATTTCCCCGCCGTGATGATTCTAAAGACTATTGTTCTCTTTGCCACATTCACAAAGTGAAGTTGTGCCTGAATCAGGTAATGTTTCTTAGGAGGTGAAAAAGCACACAAAACATATCATTTGTTAAACTAAAAAGAGGGATTACTTGTTTATTTTTTATATAAAATTGTACATTATCAGATTTACAATTTACAACTATTGGGGTAATTGTTTTTCTATTTCACCATACAGTCAATTGATGCATATAACTTTGTAATAATATAATTTTGGTAAAATCCAATTTGTTTGCTTTTGATACTTGTGATGTTGGTATTATATAAAATATCAAAATGCTTCATTTTCAATTTCAATGTATTTCAATGTATATATATATCTACTGTCAGAGGACTTGCTGACAAATATTTTCTCCCATTGGGTTGGTATTCTGTTTGCTCTACCTATAGTATCATTTTCTGTGAAGAAACAATGTTTTCTTATTTTTTCTTTATTTCATGTAGTTCCATTTGTTGATTATAGGGACTATTTCTGGTACTATTGGAATCCTGTTCAGAATTTCTTCTTATCTATAAGTTCCTATGTATTGCCCAAGGTTTCCTGCAGTATTGTCAGGATTTCTGGCTTGATATAAAGGTCTTTGTTTCATTTTGAATTGACCTGTCTGTAACATAAGATATTTGGCTCTAAATTTATTTTTCTTCATGTGAATATCCAGAACAATCTGTTGAAAATGTGTTGTTTTGTTGTTTCCAATATAAGTTCTTAATGCCTTTGTCAAAAATTAGGTAACTATAGATGTGTGCATTCATTTCTAGGTCTTGAATTCTATTCCATTCATCTATATGTCTGTTTTTGTGTCAGTATCATGCTCTGTCTCTCACCATTTCTTTATAGTATGATTTTAAATCATGATTTGAGATCCCTCTCTTGGAGTTTTGTTCATTTTAGATTTCTTGGCTGTGCATGGTCTTTTTTGTTTCAATGTGTTTTGTAAGATTGTTTTTTCTGATTCTGAGAAAAATGTCATTGGATATTTAGTAGGAATTTTTTTGAGTCTTAGATTACTCCTGGTAATATAGCCATTTTCAGAATGTTAATTCTGAAAATCCAGGACCAAGGGAGAGCTCTTAAGTATCTGGTATCTTTTTGTTTAAGGTAGGCTCACCTGGAATTTACTATGTAGTCTCAGGCTGGCCTCGGATTTCTTCTTCCTCTTCTTCTTCTTCTTCTTCTTCTGCTGCTGCTGCTGCTGCTGCTGCTGCTGCTGCTGCTGCTCTTCTAATTGTCAGTTGTCTTTGTACAAACTGTTCACATGCTTGATAAGGCTTATTTTTAGGTAATTCTTCTGCACAGCTATTGTTAGTGGGATACTTTTGTTAAATTCTATCTTAGCAAGTTCATTGTTGAAATATATGACACTCACTGATCATTGATTATTTTGTATCTTGCAACTATGCTATAAGTGTTTATTTACTTTAAGTTACCCAGTAGAGTCACAGGTTCACATAAGTAGAGAATTGTATCACCTGTGAAAAGGGAAAATTCTATTCTCCTTTTCTTCTTTTTATTCCTTTCATATTTTCATCTTCTCTTACTGTCTTAGCTAAGACATTGAGAACTGTATTAAATAAGAGTAGAGACAGTGGACACACTTGTACCTTTACAGACTTTAGAGGAAATTCTTTCAGTTTACCACTCTGAGAACGTTGCTGGCTTAAGTTTTGTCAGATACAGCTTGTGGTGGTTAATCTGTGGTTAACTTGACAAGATTTAGAGTCATTGATAGAAACATATCTCTGGTCAAGTATGTGATTTTATATATTCAATTAGTAGAGGTAAGATCCTATATTCTGGGCTCCTAGACTGAATAAATAGAAAAAAAGCAAACTGTGCAAGAAACATTCATCGCCCTGCTTTTTTTTTTTTTTTTTTTTTTTCAAGGTAGGGACTCACTCTAGACCAGGCTGACATGGGATTCACTATGGATTCTCAGGGTGGCCTCGAACTCACACGATCCTCCTACCTCTGCCCTACCTCTGCCTCCTGAGTGCTGGGATTAAAGGCGTGCGCCACCACGCCTGGCTAGCCCTGCTTTTTTGTTTTGTTTTGATGTTGCTAGACTTCCTGATTCTGCCATGCTTTCTCCACCATGAACGAACTTCCATTTGAAACCTTAAGCCAAAATCAGCTATTTTGTTCTCTAATATGTTTTGTTTGAGTATTGTGCCCTAGATACTAGAAAGCAAATTCTTATTTGTAGTATGTTCAGTCTGTCATTAATTTCGAAAAATCTTTCAACATGAACATATTTTAAATTTTTCCAAATGTCTTTTCTGTATTGACAGAGATGATCATGATTTATGCCCTTAATTTCTTCTATGTGGTGAAATACATTTATGGATTTGAATATGTTGAACTTACTTTGATTCTCTAGGATGTAAACAATTTGATTATGTTATAAAGTCATAAAGTGTTCCCAGATTTGGTTCACATGTATTTTGTCTGGAATTTTTGTGTCTATATTCATTAATGAAATCTATCTGCAGTTTTTTTTCTTCTCATTATTGTTATTTCTTTATCTAGTTTAGATATTATGATACTGTTGAATATGAAGAATGAGTTAGGTAGTGTTCCTACCATTTCTCTTTTGTGAATAGGTCTCAAATATGAGCAGGGCTTGTATTGAAAAAGGAAATATAAATTAGGTTTTAAGAATGGCAAGCCTGACAACCTTCACCAGGGTGATGGTGATAGACCTTGAGGATACTCAAAATGTACCAAGGCAGAAAGCCAGAAGCTTCTGAAAGCTCAGTAGTAAAATAGATGTAAAACACACCCACCAGGGCCCAGAGGATTTTCAATTTTACCTAATGGATATTCCCTGACCCCACAAACTCATGACCATTCATGATGTAAAATGCAATGAATTGAGTCCAACTTTTAAAGTCTTGATAATTTGTATAAATTCCAACACTGTTCACATATCTTTCCATATGCTGAGGTCTCTTGACTGTGACTAGTGAAAGCAAAGCAAAAAAAAATCATCATGAAGAATAAACACACTACAAAAGTTGGCATTGGGTATAACAAAGAAAGATTGAACCAGTGAGAGATCTAAAACAAACAAGACAGACAAATGTAAAAACCTGTAGCTCCAAGTTTGGCATCTCTATCTAGTGATATAGTCTCTGAGGGACCAATCCACACCTCCAACTGGGCTGCTCAAAACCTAGGAAAAACTTCATCCAGCAACAGCATTTCTTTGGCAGCCATCCCACAGTCCAGGTTGAAGGCTCTACTTCAATCCGTAGTTCATCCCTATGGCCCTCACTGTGTCTGCATGTCTTACATTGCTCGTGGTCATTTTCATAATCAAAACCATGTTACAAATTCAATAAGTGTCTCTTCCTGCATTTTTAGGCAAGCACCTTAATCACTGAGCCATCTCTATAGCCCCACTGCCAGCATTGGTTATATCCCATAGTACCAGATGGGTTACCAACCTGTTAGTATGTGGGAGAATAAAGCCAACTTTGAGGTGCAGGACACTCATACAGCATTCAGACCCATTACTTTCAAAAAAGAGTTGATGCTCTTTCTGCCAGTCCAATGCAGAACAGCTGGTACAATCGCATTGGTGATAATCACCCAAAATATTGCAGCTGAACTGGAGCTGCTTTCTTGTGCTGAAATATTTCAATTACTTCTGTACCATATACTTTTTCTCACAGAAGTCAATTTCTACACAATGAAACCCTGAACAAGTTCTCAGGCAGTAGGCAGCAAGCTTCTCACACAAACTGCTTCCAGCCCAATCTGGAAATAGTTTTTCTTCCCCTCATAAGCCAAACCTCACATGTTCTTTGAGTATCTACTTCTTGAAATTCTGCCTTCAATTCTTCAAGGCACTTCTTTAGCCATGATTCCAAATCCTTTTACATTCCTTCCTCAAATCACTCCCAAAAGGTCAAAAGCCACACCACAACCGATTTCTTGGTACTGATTTTCATTTGCAGTTACCTTCCCATTTCTGTGACAAATCGCACAACCAAAAGCAGCTGAAGGAAGGAATGTTATTTATTTGGGCTTATACTCTTGTGGAGAAACTCCATGATTGCAGGAGAATGCACGGCAGGAGCAGTGGTTGGGCTTCACCTCGACAGTCATAAACCTGATAGGTGAATGAGCTGAGTTCCAGCCAAGGGAAGCAGCCTATTACACCCCTCAACCTGCCCCTAACAGCACACTTCCTGCAGCAAGGCTCTGTCTCTCAATTTACAATCCGCTGATAGACAAGCATTCAAAATACATTTTGTGGAAAAGGGGGCAGAAAGATTGTTAGATTGTTAGAGACATTCACAGACACGTTGACTCTTCTCCATAACTGATGGCTCATGACCCACAATCCCCATGGGGATAACCTGCGAGGAGGGAGCAGAGAGATTGTTAGAGGCACAAGTTGGGACATTTTGCACACAGACATTGCCTCTCCCCCATAACTGAGTGCTGCCCCCATAATGCATGATGCACAATCCCCATGGGGTTGATTTGCATCCCCAATGAGGAAGTCCTCTTCAAAAAAGGGACAGGGATGAGGGTAAGGATGGCACCAACATGTGCTATTTATATATGGAGTATGTCTATAACTAGTAAAGCAAAGCTCTAATAAAAATAAATAAATAAATAAATAAATATGAGTTTATTGGGGACATATAATTCAAATGACCACAACTCTCAAGGAATATTTAGCATGGTGTAGAGGCATTGATTTTCATGCACCATTCAGCATGTTGGAACAACTTGAAGATATATTAAAAGCATTTTCCAGCCTTCATTATATCCTGTTAATTTTTTTTGGTTCTTTGAAAAGATTAACAATATATTTTTCATTTATTTTATTATTAGATATGTACATATTTTGTATATAAACATCACATGTTGTACCATCCTTTCCCTCCTCCCTGCCCCTTTTCTGAAGAAGCCGTTCTCCTTGGGGATGCAAGTCAACACCATGGGGATTGTGCATTATGCAGTTATGGGGAAGAGGCAATGTCTCTGTGAAAAATGTCCCAACTTAGGGGTCTAACAATATTTCTGCTCCCTCCTCTGCAAAATTCCCTGAGCCATACTGGGAACATTTTAAGTCTACTTCAGTGATGGGCACTTAGGAGCATTTAGACGTCTGGTTTGGTGGTGTTGAGTACAATCAGTATCTTTCTCCATCACCCTTGTGCTGGTATGAGCTTAACTAAGATAGCAGCATTCTTGATCCTTTCCCCTATTCCTCTGTGGTTTCAGCTGGGGCCTGGGTGGAGTGTGCTGGGTCATTTATCTCAAGTCCAGTTCCCATCTGAAAAAGAGAAGCAGGTTCTCCAACAGAGAGTGAAGTCAGTGCCAAATAAATAGGATAATAATTATTAATTTAGAGAGAATTAAAAGAGTTTAGACACTTTTATAGTGTAAGATTAATGGGAGCTTGACAATGGAAAGCAGAGTCATTATCTGGATATGATTCTGATTTGTTTACCAGTTCTAGATTTGGTCTCTTTTCCATTAAGAATATCTATTAGCCAATCCAAAAGCAGTTGTTTACCCACCATGGTTGTGTGCTATTATTGCACTTGTGTGAGCATCACATCAAGTTGTTTGCTTCTGAATTACTTAGACTTTGAGTTGCTTGGACAGATGTTGGCCACTCTCTCCTGGTAGCTCATGTAGCACCTTCCAGCACTAGATGTGCTAATTATCTGAGGACTGGCTCTCCTCTGGATTCCAATTATGTTTCTCTATGGTCTGTGCTGACAGCGTTTGGTGTCTTCAGTAGTAGGGTCTTACCATTAACCTCAGGTGGGTAATCAAGTACTCTGACAGAAGTCTGTCTTGTTTGTTTTGGGAGATCTAGTATGTCTCTCTGATCAACAGCTCATTGTGGACATAGACCTTATCATGGTACAGGGAATTAAAGGCCAGTGCCAAGGGAAAAGAAAATAAAAGAAAAAGCCGGAGAAGAAAGAGAAATAGAAGAAATTTCAGGCTAGGTTTTGTCTCACTCTCTCCAGGTCCCTTCAATACAGGTACTCCATCTAAAGTTTGTTTGAGGGTTCCACTGTTTAGTCTGATTTTCAGGACATAGGGCTCTATGGTACTAGTTCAATTGGGGTTCATGTTTCTGTCACCCCACCACACCCTTATACTTCCTCCAAGCCCTACCCTCAAGATGCTATTCAGTTATGTCAACAACTTGGGCTGATCCAGGTTAGGAACTGCAGATGAGTGAGATCATGTGACAGTTGTGATTCTGTGATTGTGTGAGTTCACTTAAAATGATCTGTTCCAAGTTTGACCATTTTTCCACAATTTTCAATGTGTCATTTTTTTTCTTACTGCTGAGTAGAATTCCATCATGTAGATATACCACATAGTGGTTATCCATTTGTCTAATGATGGGCACCTGGGTTGATTCCAGTTTTTAGCTATTATGACTTGAGCAGCTATAAACATGGTTGAACAAATATTTCTGAACTGAGATGTGGAGATTTTAGGGTAAATTCCCAGTAAGGGAATAACAGGGTCTGCTGGTAACTCGATATTCATCATTTTCAGGAGTTTCCAAGTTCATTTCCACAGTGGTTTTACCAGGTTACATTCCTACCAAGAGTGAATGAGAATTCCTATTTCTCCACAGCATCACCAACATTTGTTTGTATTTGATTTTTTAATGTTTGCTATACTTACTGGGGTAAGGTGTAATCTCAGAGTTGTTTTAATTTGCATTTCCTTAGAGGATAAGGATGGTGAACATTTTCTTAGGTGTGTGTTAGCCAGTTGTATTTCTTCTTCTGAGAATTCCATATTTAGTTCTCTGCCTCACTTATGGAGTGGGTTGTTTCATTTATTTAGTTTTTTGAGTTCTTTGTAGATTCTAGATATTAGACTTCTGTCTGTGTTATAGCTAGCAAAGATTTTCTACAATTCAGTGGGTAACTTATTGGTGCTGCTTATGATATATTTGTCTGTGGAAAGCTTTTTAGCTTCATGAGATCCTATTGGTTGAATTCTTGTTTAATTTTCTTAGCTACTGGAGTTTTGTTGAGAAAGTCTTTTCCCAGTCCTATATCGTGGAATATGCTTCCTATTTTCTTTTCTTTCAGTACTTGAAGTGTTTCAGGTCTTATATTGAAGTCTTTAATCCATTTGGCCTTGACTTTTGTGTATAATGAAATGAGTGTGTCTCACTTCATTTCTCTATATATGATCATCCAATTTGTCCAACACCATTTGTTGAAGATGCTGTCTTTTCTCCAGTCTACATGATTGGCATCTTTGTTAAAGATCAAGCAGCTGTAGTTGTTTGCCTGAAGGTCTGGGTTTTAAATTATGTTCCATGATGAGTAAGAAGTGGCCTTCCTTGTCCTTTTTGTCTTCATTATGCTTAATCAAACAGTTGTTGAGGCCTATCATTTCTTGATTTATATTCAATTTATTCATATCTCCTTGGATGGTTCTAACACTTTCTTCCATCAAGTTAAGCTTACTGTCAAGAGCTGAACACTTTAGGAGATGATTATGTTCAATTTCTTTGATACAATTATTGGTTCTTTGCTGGCTTGGTTCAAGTTCAGTGACTTTTTGTTTTGTTTTGTTTTGTTTTTGAGGTTGGGTCTCACTCTAGCCTAGGCTGACCTGGAATTCACTATGTAGTCTCAGGGTGGCCTTGAACTCACAGCAATCCTCCTACCTATGCCTCTTGAGTGCTGGGATTAAAGGTGAGCACACCACGCCTGGCCAGTGTTTTATTTTTTATTTATTTATTTTTTATTTTTTATTCAAGCTCTCATTGGTTGTGTTTTCATTTTGGGAGTGAATTTCTGTTGATTTCTCTATGATTTCATTGTAGATAGCCATAGTGGGGCTAGGCATTTTTGGTGGAGATCTGTCAGTTTTGTGACCTTCATTGGCTTTTTTTTGCATTGTTGTTTAGTCATTTTAGGAAGACTCTTCATTTTATTGAGGAGGAAGCAAGTTTGTGTCCTTTGGTCTGTTCACTGCCTGACTCAGGTGAACAGGGATGTTGATACTTGGTTTCCCATCAAAATACCAGCACAAAAGGCCTGATTCCACAGCTCACACTGGGGTCTGGCCTCCTTCAGCAAGGCACAATGGGACCTACCAGGACCAGGGGTATAGGAGGAATAAGGGAACAGGGATCTGGCCTGCTTTGTGGTAAGTCCTCCAGGACATGGGCCAGGGCAGGCAACCTCGACTGGAGATGTGGGAGGAGCTGGGGTAAAGGGGTCTGGTCTACTCACTCCAGAGGGTTGTGGCCTCCCACACACTGATGTGCAAAGAAATCAGACTACAGCAGTGGTAGGGGACCAGAAATGGGTCTGTCCTACTCACTCCAAACAGCAGTGCCGTGCATACACTAATATGCCAAGGAACTCAGACCCTGGAGGAGGTGATATATAGGTGATATAGATATAGGTTCAGACTAATCATTCCAGACACCAGTGTCCACAGCCTGCACACTGACTGTGCATTGCACTCAGATCTGGGCTGTGGGATGGGGCAATAATGAGTCAGGCCTACTCATTCCAGACCATCATGCCTGCCCACACACTGACTTTGCAGGGAACTCCTGCTAATTTTTTTAACAGGCCTAAATATTTTAAACATTTAGTCTAAATCATTTATTATTCTAGAGGACAAACTTATAAAATTATTCTATCCTTTGAATTGCCTATATTAATCTTTGATGAAAAGTGGAATAATAGTGTGCTATTTTACATATTTTAATGTTTTATTATACGACATATTTTGGACATTTCTTATTCTCACTCATATGGTCTATTATGAAACAGGAATTAAAATGTTCAGACATTTTTTCAGTCATTAAGATTAGTCCAATTTTTAATCTTATTATATGAAAAGAAATAAAATACAACTAATGGCAATGTATCCCCAAACATTCTCCTTCTAAAAAATTAAAATAATCAAATGAAAATATGCAAAAGTGATATGTTCAATATTACAAGTTTTGGAACTTAAATTTTCTATTTCATGCTTATATAATTAAGAGTGTATGAATACACTGTGTATAGTAGCTGTGTGTTTTCCTCTCAGATGTAATTACTGCTATAAGTACTAAGACAAGGGTTATTTAAAAGTCAAAATCATAACAACTATATTATGTTAATATTATGAAGCATGGGTAATGTCATTCTTAATGATTTTATATATGAAATATATGTTTATACATGTATTTCATAATTCTGTGTATGAAGCATAATTTTTCATATTTTGTAGAACAATATGTAAAAAGTAAGAATGCTCTAGGTGGCTTAGTGTGGCCTAGAAATAATACAGTCCCAAACAACGAATGGTTGAATAATTTTAAGATGTAATTTAAAATATGCAAATATAAATAATGCAGGCATTTTTCCCCCAAGACTTGAACATGTTTTTGCAAAGAAGAGACTTAAAACATTTTGGTATATTTACTTGTTTATAACAAAATTAAATTATAGACATAGTTCTAATATATAAATTAATAAATAATTATAGATGGTTAGATGATTATGTCCTACATCACTTATTGAAGCATACTTACATTTATGATTCTGAATGTAATAATGATAATATGTTTAAAAAGGTAAATTTGGCTTTGATTTTTATATTTGATGAACTTACCTAAAATTTGTTATGCTATATACAGTACACGGCAGCAAAACCCCTTTCTCTTCATGAGGCCTGTCCTAAGGAAAGATGCAGTGCTGGAAGCAGGCTTTCAGATAGTTGTATAAATGAAGCTATTTTTTAAAAAATGATCCCTTACACTTCTTTCAGAATTTCTTGGACAGTCATAATAGGCAGGCAGTCAAAATTTCTAGCTTTCTTTATATAAATGTTTCACTGTTCCTTACTTATTATTCTCTCATATCATTCTCTACCACTTCTGTTTTCTGACATTCATGATGTGTTCTCTGACAGTTTTTATGATTAGGATAATTCCAAAATTTTCCTTATTAAATAAGATTCCAGAAAGAGTCCAAACATGCATTTTTCAATGCAGGTTTCTGAAAGAATGATATCATTGGTCTGGGAAAGAATTCATAAAACTGCAATAAAGAAGCTAATGAGATTATAAAATTACTAAAGTGAGATGAAGCAAAATTAGAATTGACTTCAATGGGCCTGAGGAGAATGGTTATAATTTGATGACCTTTTATTTGAAATAGTGCTGTTTTTTTTAATGTTTAGTTTTTAAATTAAAAAAAAATGTTCCTTCTTTCTTTTGTGAAATCTAAAAGTTACAGAAATTTGGCAAAATATACCTTTTTTTAATCAAGGTGAAATGCTAGTCATTTATTTCCATGACTAAATATAATCATTTTAAGAAGTCAAATATGAATACATTCTTGCTATAATATTAAGATATGAGTGGAATTGTCACAATACATAAAATCATATAACCAAAATATTTAAGAGCAATATGTAAATCAAGGAAATCAGTGCTGATAAAGCCACCTCTAGGACAATAGCTCTGAGCTCTTGGCTTTATCAATCTGTGAGCTGAATTAAGAGATGAATAGAACAAGAAAGGTTACTTTTTGGCACTCCTAGGAATTTCAGATTATTTTTGGATCTTGAGAAAGGATGGATTTATCCAAATCAATAGGCATTGTAGGCAAAGTCTGACAGCAAGTCCTTAGTTTGGCTTCATGGTCTTCAGGGGTCTTTAGAAGACCCAATTTGAGAATTCTTTTAAAACCTTTAATCAATGCAAACTAAAGAATCTCAGAGACTAAAATTGAAGATATACAGTTAGCTTGTAATATCTATAAATGTGTCTATATAATGTGGCAAATGTGGATAAAGCTAAAAAATGTTAAACTGTTATGAAAGTTGAACCTGAAAAACAAAGGGGTGGAAGATACTGAGGGGACAGGATAGAGAGAAAGAGCAGTGTTGGTGATAGAAGAGGAGGTGGGACTCAACAGAAACAATTTGCGTTTGAAAATGACTAAACAAGTGATAACTAAATCTCCATGTGCCACCATAAATAAATATAATAACATAATACAATAGATATGTATGTAAGTATATAAATGGATTGAATTATACTTAAATCTCTGCATGCCAATGTGAACAACTAACTAAATTAATACAATAAATATATAACTAAGCAAATACAAAGTGAAATGAATACCTAAACCTCTGAGTGACAAAATAAATATGAATAAATAAAATTGCTATGTAACTAAGTAAGTAAATAAACTGAATGAATAATATCAAAATCTCTGTATGACATGAACAATTAAGTAAATAAATAAATAGATATGTAACTATATAAAGAAATGAATTTTAAAAGGTAGATGGTCCATAACTATTTATTGTATAGTTATATCAATATATAGATGAATTGTTGCTTCAAAGGAAATCCATTGTACACTATTGCTACTACTAAATTCTAGCTTATTCATAATCTTTTACCTTTTTCATGTGAAAATTAGGCTGGGCATTAAGTTCTTCTCAAATATATCTATAATTCACTTATGCCAGTTTTCTCCCTCCCAAATTGATTAAAAATAAACTAACAATTTTCCTAAAGTCCTGCAAGAGTATGGTGCACAAGAAAATGGACTTCTGTTCTTTCAAGAAAGAAGAATAGCTTTTTCCTTGAGCAAGTGAGGTGGAGCTCACAGAAATGTTTGTGTTCTTCCATCAGGCCCTTACAAATTCCTCTATCCTTATTTGTGTTGTTCCTTAAAAAAAAAAAAAAAACATAGTTTTAGTAGAATATCTGTTGTTATGGTTAATCTATGTATATCAACTTTACAGGTTTTCAAATCAGCATGGATTAGATTAATTATAGTGGAACAACTAACTTTAACTGTAAAAGGAACTATAACATGAGCTGAGTTCCTGGACTTTAAGAAGAAGAGAAAGCTATCTGAGCATACACAATTTACTCCCCTTTACTTGGTCCCTGTTGGTTTGAACATGTGAGGCCTGCTTACTGCTAAGACCTGCATCCTTTTCCTGCCATAATGGACAATTCCTCTCAAGTGTAAATTGAATTAAACTTTTTTCCATTCCAATTCTATTTCTGCTCAGGTAGCTTTCCCAAACACTGGAGTGACTGATATACCTGTGAAGTCAGTAGAGCAAGAACCCATCCTTGGTATGAATCAGCCTTAATATTTGATCAGGTTCCTCTTCCTTTACCATTCTCCAGATGATGCATGATCTGTTGTCTCTCCATTAGTATTTCTCTCCTGTTTAGTTTATATACAATCTACTATATCCCTGGTGATTATTTTAGGAATTACAGTATTCCTTTTGTATAAATTACCACTTACCCACACCTTAGAAGGAGATGAGTCCAAACACTCCTCCACTGCAAAACCTTATTATCATGATCCTATCCCAGCCACAATGTTCCTGATAGAAATTTTTATGACTGTGGTTTTCCACAATCGCCATTACATAACTTTATTATCCCCCAAACTTAAAATGGTGACTAATTATAATCCTAGGATTATTCTCCTCAGATAAGTTTCTATTCTTTTTAATAACTTTAAATGTTCTCATATTGCTCATTTTAAAATAGTATAATTAGATCCTCCTGAATCCTCACATTATATTACATCTTTCTATTGAATTCTCTGAAAAATGTGTGCTCTCTTATGACCTCTTCTTGTGTGTGTAAGTCACAAAACACTTTATCTGGTCAGATGCCATTTTTTCATGCTCTATAAAGCTCACTCAAGTTTTTAAGCTACTCTTCTTTTTCTCTTTCTCTAGAAGTATAAACATTATACTATTTTCTAATATAGTCAGAATATAGTGTATAATATCATCTTTTATTACTTGTATCTTAAAACCACTTTAATCAACAGTTATTATGTCATTTGTTACATCAAACTTCCCTACCTGTTCTTTGACACGATTTGTGCTTTTAATCACTACACATTGCCTTACATTCACTGTATTCCTCTCATTATTTTTGACTGCATACTTCAATAAAGCTTTTACTGTCCTGCTTACTTATGCCTTCCCAGTTGTTAAAGCCAACTGACAAAAGTTTTCATTATTCTCATCTCACTATGATCGAATCCAGTATTTTGCTATTGTTCCTTTCTTCACTTTTTATCCTTTATTTTATTTATAATTTCTTGTTTTATAATATTTCTTATATCTACATGAATTCACCATTAAAATATATCTCCACACTAAATCATCATAAACACCCAGTGTTCTCAGCTCAAAAGTAAGTGTTATATCAAGAAGCACCTGAAAACAATGAAAATCACAATGTTTTTGACATTTGGATATATCTATATTTATAACAAAAGATCTATAGCTATTTCAGGCCATTCATAGGTTAGCGGTGAACTATTTTGTCATTTTCATTGTGCTCAGGCTAAGGCCCTGGATTGGTTCAGGAGCTTTCTCTCTGATATAAAAGAGGATATCAGGTATGGGTAAGGGGATAATTTGAGTAAACGTGATTGCTGCTCAACATTATAACCTGAGTTCAGATTTCTAGAGCCTTCTAAAGCCAGGCATAATAGCGTGTGTCTTAAGTCCAACATGCCTATGACAAGATGAGAGACAGAGACATGAGAACCCTCAAAATCTCACTGGCCAGCTAATCTGGTATGTGTAGTCACACATAAGAGAACATGTTCCAACCAAGGTGGATAGTGAGAACCAATACCCAGTGCTGTCCTCTAAGCCTACCACACAGACACACACACACACACACACACACACACACGCACGCACTAGCACATGCATGTCAGTACACAGATTCAATTAAAAATTGTAGAACAGACTGTGAACGGCATTGGGATGTTAGTAAATTTATATTGAATAACCTTTTATTTTCGATATTTCTAGACAATAAAAATATACATTCTTCATTTTTTTTTATTTGGACCTGGGAAGCCCAGTATAGCTCCACCCATGTCGCCAGACTCAGGAACAGTCATCCCACTCATCGACATCCCCACCTCTTGGCACAGACTTGGGCAAGTCAGATTAGCTCCATCCTTGCCTCCAGGCTCAGAAATGCTTTCCCACTCACTGCTGTCCTCCACCCCTGTGCACAAGACCAGGCAGACCAGTGTAGCTCCACAAGTGCCTCTAGACTCAGGAGCCCCATCCCACTGGCCACCGCCTCCCATCCCCTGCCCACTTTGGACCACCTGGCCATGTACACCTATACGCTGAAACAGGGAACAACAAGCCACTACATCAGGTCCTTGGGCCCTCACCAGAGCCTTACTGGCTCCTTCCCTATCAGCAGGTAGGCCCAATTGCCATCAGAAAGCTAGTGGAAGTAAACATAAAAGGTAAGAAGCACTTAACTCACTTCAAGGGTAAACTACAGCTTCCTCCTAAATTAAATAGGGGTCCTACATTGTGATGGGCAGACCACAGTGCAAAAGGAATAACATGAAAAAAAAAATCAAATGAAAATAAATCCAATAAGATCACCCAGTCCCACAACTGATGTCTCTAATCAAAACATAGAAGAGACATTAGGATCATAACCACAAAATGAAGATATAAGCTATGCAACCATGACCAAGCATATAGAAAAACATACAGAAAAGCAACAAAGGGCCAATAATCATATGAATGCTGTATTAGTTAGACCAGACCTAATAGATAAGGACCTACAAGGGGTCCAAAGACAGTTTAGTGATCTGAAGGAGAGAGAGAAAAAAAGACCTCAATAACCAGCTGACTAAGGTTAATGAATACATAAAGGCAAAGATGAATTTCCAGAAGCATCAAGAAAATCAGAAAATGATGTGAAAAGGAAACTTGACAAAGAGATAGAGAGTACACATAAAAAAGTAGTAGAAAATGCAAACCAAACTGAGCAAGCCCAAAACTCTATAGAAGCTCTCAAGAATAGAGTCAGCCATGTGGAGGACATACACTCAAAAATGGAAGACAAAACCAAAGAAACAGTACATGAGTCCAAAAGTTTCAATAAGATCAAAATTTTTTGTGAAAAGAACATGAGGGAATGGTGGGATACCTTTAAATATTCCAATATTTGGATGATGGAAATACCAAAAGGGGAAGAAATTGAGACCAAATGTATGAAGAGCTTATTCAAAACAATTAACAAAGAAAACTTTTCCACTCTCTCAAAAGAAAGGACCACCAAGTTACAAGAAGCTAGCAGAACTCCAAACAGACTGGACCAAAAGAGAAATTCTCCAATAAATATTGTCATTAAGACTCTCAATATCAATACCAAAGAAAAAGTCCTCAAAACAGCTAGGGGGAAAACAAACACATTATATTTAAAGGTAACCCCATCAGAAATACTTCAGACTTCTCAATGGAAAACCTGAAAGTTACAAGGGCCTGGACTGGAACACTGCAAAGTCTAAGAACCTATGGCTTCCAACCCAAGCTACTCTACCCAACAAAAGTATCCCTTATAATAAATGGTGAAAAAATAACTTTCCATGGTAAATCTCAGCTTTACAACTAAATGAACACAAAGACAAACATGCAGAGAGTACTTCAAGAAAATACTCCACACAGAAGATTCAAATAATCAACTTCAAGTGGCTACAAGAAGCAGATCACAATAACCTAACTCAGAGAAAGCACACAAAACTACAAAGTCCAAAAAAGCACCAAACCACCATGATATGGCAGGGATCAAATCAAACATCACAGTCATTACCCTAAATATTAATGGCCTTAACTCACCTGTCAAGAGAGATAAGCTAACAGTGTAGATCAGAAAATTACACCCATCAATCTGTTGTTTTCAAGAAACCAACCTCACCACTAAAGACAGACACTTCCTCAGGATGAAAGGGTAAAAAATGATATTCCAATCAAATGGAAATAAACAAGTGTAGCTATACTAATATTGGATAAAACAGACTTCAAACCAAAAATAATCAAAAAAGACAAAGAAGGCCACTTCCTATTTATCAAGGGAATGACCCAACAACAGGATATTGTAATCATAAATATTAATGCACCAAACACAGGGGCATCACAATTTATAAAACAAAACCTACGTGACAACAAAACAGAAATAAACATTAACACTATCATAGTTGGGGACTTCAGTACTCCACTAACAGCAATAGATAAATCACCCAAACAGGTATCAACAGGAAGTGAGAGAGCTCAACAAAACCATAGAACAATTAGACCTATTGGACATCTACAGAACATTCTATCCCAAATCAACAGACTACACATTCTTCTCAGCAGCACATGAAAGCTTCTCTAAAATAGATCAAATACTGGGTCACAAGCCTGCTTCCAAATATTCAGGAAGGTGGACATAATATCCTGTATGATATTGGGTCAAAATGGTGTATTGCTAGAAATTAACAACAAAAGATATGACAGTGATCCCAACAGCTCCTGGAAACTGAACAACACACTTTTAAACAATAAATGGATAATGGATGAAATAAAAAATGAAATTGCAAATTTTCTAGAAATGAATGAAAATGAAAACACATCATACCAAAACTTATGGGACACAATAAAGGGAGTCCTCAGGGGAAAATTCATAGCACTAATTGCCTGCATTACAAACACATAGAGATTCCAAATCAATAACCTAACCATCCAGCTAAAGGCACTGGAAAATCAAGAAGAATCCAGCCCAAGAAGCTTCAGATGGAAACAAATAATTAAGATCAGAGCAAAAACTAATGAATTGGAAACTAAAAAAACAAAAAAAAAATGATGAAACAAATTGCTCATTCTTTGAAAAAATATACAAGATTGACCAACCCCTGGATAATTTGATCAAATGTAAAAATAAATATTTAAAACTAACAAAATTAGAAATGAAAAAGAAGAGATCACAACAGACATAAGTGAATTTGGGAGAATAATCAGGACTTATTTTAAAACCTCTACTCCACAAAACTGGATAATAAAAAGGAAATGTAGAATTCCTAGACATATAACACCTACCAAAGCTAAATGTGGAGCAGATTAATCACCGAAACAAATCTATCACACCCATCATGATTGAAAAGGTAATCAAAAACCTACTCAAAAAGAAGAGTCCAGGACCAGATGGCTTCTCAGTTGAATTCTATCAAACCTTCATGGAAGAACTGAACCCATTTTTTCTCAAAGTGTGCCACACAATCAGAGAACAGGGAATGCTCTCCAACTCCTACTATGAAGCTAGTATCATCCTATACCAAAACCAGGCAGAGATGCCACAAGAAAAGAAAACTATAGGCTTATGATCCTGATGAATATAGAGGCAAAGATCCTGAACAAAATCCTCACAAACCAAATTCACCCACATATCAAAAGCATTATCCACCTTGATCAAGTAGGCTTCATCCAAGGAATGCTGGGGTAGTTCAAGACATGGACATTTATCAGTGAATCCACCACATAAATGAGCTTAACCACAAAAACCACATGATAATTTCTATAGATGTACAAAAGGTCTTTGACAAGATTCATCACTTAATGATCAAAATATTGAAGAGAATTGGAATGGACTGTTTATATCTCAACATGATAAAGCCTATCTATAAAACTCCTAAAGCCCAAATAATACTTAATTGAGAGAGACTGAAGGAATTTCCATTGAGATCAGGAACAAGACAGGGGTGTTCACTCTCACCTCTTCTCTTCAATATAGTACTGGAAGTCCTATAAGCAATAAGAATGGAGAAGAAATAAAAAGGATGAAATAGGGCTGGAGAGATGGCTTAGCGGTTAAGCGCTTGCCTGTGAAGCCTAAGGACCCCAGTTCGAGGCTCAGTTCCCCAGGTCCCACGTTAGCCAGATGCACAAGGGGGCGCACGCGTCTGGAGTTCATTTGCAGAGACTGGAAGCCCTGGCGCACCCATTCTCTCTCTCTCCCTCTATCTGTCTTTCTCTCTGTGTCTGTCTCTCTCAATTAAATAAATTAAAAAAAAAATTAAAAAAAGGATGAAATAGGAAAGGAAGAAGTTAAGTGAGCTCTATTCACAGAGAACATGATTCTGTACATAAGAGACCCAGGAGCCTCCATCGCAAACCTCTTGAAAAGGTGGTTAACTCCTTCAGGAACATAACAGGATACAAAATAATGCACAAAAATCAATAGTCTTTCTAAATAAAAAAGACAAATATATAGAGAAATAAATAAGTGACATTGTCTCATTTTCAACAGCGATAACAAAAATACCTTAGAATAACATTGACTAAGGATGTCAAAGACTTATACAATAAAAACCTAAAAACACTCAATAAAGAAATTGAGGAGGACTTGAAAAAATGGAACGACCTCCCATGCTCTTGGATAGGCAGCATTAACATCATGAAACTAGCAATCTTACCAAAGGCAATATACAGGTTTAATGAAATACCAACGAAAATCTCAACATTGTTCTTCACAGATATAGAAAAATTGATCTCAAAATTCATATGGAAAGGGCTGGAGAAATGGCTTAGTGGTTAAGCACTTGCCTGTGAAGCCTAAGGAACCTGGTTCAAAGCTAGATTCCCCAGGACCCACATTAGGCAGATGCACAAGGGGCTGTATGCGTCTGGAGTTTGTTTTCAGTGGCTAGAGGCCCTGGTGCAACCATTTTCTCTCTCTCTCTCTCTCTCTCTCTGCCTCTTTCTCTCTCTGTCTGTTGCTTTCAAATAAATAAATAAAAATAGATGAAAAAAAAATCATATGGAAAAGCAACAGGCCTCAGATATCCAAGCATATCCTCAGCAAAAGAAACACCTCTGGAGGCATCACCATACCTGATCTAAAGCTATATTAAAAAGCCATAGTGATAAAAACAGCATACTACTGGCATAAAAACAGGAGTATAAACCAATGGAACAGAATTAAGGACCCAGACTTTGGGTATCCTCAGCTACTTGATATTTGACAAAGGCCCTAACAATATAGGCTGAAAAATAAGACAGCATCTTCAATAAATGGTGCTGGACAAACTGGATAACCATATGCAGGAAAATGAAACTTGATCCAAAGATCTTGCCATGCGCAAAACTCAAGTGCAAATATATCAAAGACCTCCATATAAGACCATAAACTCAGCTACTAGTGGAAGAAAAAATAGGATGAATTTTCCATGATATAGGAATGGGAAAAGATTCCCTGAACCAAATCCCACTAGCTCAGAATATAAGCAGTCACTCCACCAGTGGGATCTCATGAAGCTGAAAAGTTTTTTTTCACAGACAAATATACAAAAAACAGAGCCAATAGATTACACACAGAATGAGAAAATATATTTGCTGGTGATCCAACTGACAGAGGTCTTTCTAGAATCTACAAAGAATTCAAAAACCTAAACAATAAAAAGTCAAACAATCCACTCACAAAATGGGGCACAGAACTGGATAGGCAGTTCTCAGAGGAAGAAATACAAATGGTAAACACTCATTCACTTAAGAAGATGTTCATAATCCTTAATCATAAGGGAAATGCAAAATAAACAACTATGAGATTCTACCTTACCCCAGTAAGGATAGCAAACATTAAAAAATTAGATGAAAATAAATTCTGCAGCAGATATGGAGAAATAGGAACCCTCATCCACTGTTGGTGGGAATGTAAGATGGTACAACCACTTTGGAAAGCAAGATATTTAGAGTTTTATTTATGTATTTATTTATTTATTTATTTATTCATTTTATTTATTTATTAGACAGAGAGAAAGAGGCAGACAGAGAAAGAGAATGGAACTAGGGCCTCTAGCCAGTGCAAAGAAACTCCAGATGCTTGCACCACCTTGTATATCTGGCTTACATGGGTACTAGGAATCAAACTTGTGTCCTTATACTTCCTAGGTGAGTTTCTTAACTTCTGAACAATCTATTCAGTCCTAGGTCAGCTTTTATAAGAATTTTTTAGACTGCTGTATTAATAGTACTAATTATATGGCTGAGGTGATGGTTCATCAGTTAAAAATGATGGCCTTGGAGAGGGTATGATGAAGACTAACATTAATCTTCTCCTGTTTCTCTCTTTCTCTCTCCCTCTTCTCTCTTTTCCATATTACCTATCCTTTTCTTCCTTCTTTTCTTTCGCACAGGCCTGTAATTCCCAGTACCAACAAATAGCTAACATCCATAATGAGCTGTTGATCAGAGAGACCTACAATTTTTCAGGAGAAGACAGATTACTGTCAGAGTACTTGATGACCCACCAGAGGTTAGTGGTAAGACCCTATTGCTGAAGACACCATATGCTGTTGATACAGAACATGGACTGACATGGCTGGAAACTGGAAGAGAGTCAGTCCCCAGATAGTTAGCTTGTCTAGTGCCAGAAGGTGTTACATGAGCGACTGGGGGAAAATGACCAACACCTGTCCAAACAACTTGTGGTCTAAGCTACTCAACAATAGCAAACTGACATGATGCTCACAGAAGTGCAATAGTGGCACACAGGCATGGTGATAAACCAACTGTTCCTGGTTTGGCTAACTGACCTGCTCAGTGGAACAGAACGCATAGCTGGATCTAGGAAACAAGTCAAAACCATGTCCATAAACAAGCCACATATCCACAGACCCAGAAGCTCCAAAGACCTCATCACTGAAGCAGACCTAAAATCGACCCAACATGGCTTAGGGAAATTTGTGGAAGAGGGGGCAGAAAGAATGTTAGAGCCACACAGTGGGTCATTATACACAGAGACATTGCCTCTTAGCCATTACTAATGCCTAAACCCACAATGCATGACCGATATTCCCCAAGGAGGAGAGTCCCTGCAGAGGGGGAGGGCAGGGAGGAGGCTAACTATGGTACCAACATGACTATATACACTGTGTACATAGCTAATAAAAAAAGTTATTGGTTGCAAAACCTGAAGGTTTTGGTTTTATTCCTAAGTATCCACATAAAGCCAGATGTGTAATGTGGGACATGCATCTGGAGTTAGTTTGTTACATGTGAAGGCTTTGACATGCCCATTCTTTCTCTCTCTTTCTTTCTCTCGTTCTTTCTCTCTTTCTTTCTTTCTTTCTTTCTTTCTTCCTCATAAATAAATAAAACATTAAAAGTACAGATATTTCTAGAGCTCTCACAGTTAAAGACAGCTAGGATTATAAATTTTGTGCTAGAACTTGCCACTAATTGGACAAATGAAATATTGTCCTTCAACCATAGAGAATATTGCTTGGTTGTCCAATAGCCTTGAATCTTTGAATTTCTTAGAAAATGGGAGTTAACTTACATTTTACAGTAATTAGAGCCTTTAAGTTTTTCATGACTTATTTTATTGGTCATTTTCTTTAGCTGATTACAGGATATTATCCTGATTTATTTTCCTTTACTTTAATGATTTCTGCTGCTGTTCTTGTCTTGGCATGTATGGTCTATTAACAGTTCATGTTATCCTTGAAATAGTGATACTCCACCCATTGGCTCTTAGTTGATTGGACTACAGTTGCATGCACCTGTGGCTGGAATTCATTTTTCACATTCAAAAAATATTTATGTTACTACAGCTGCAGTAATTATGTCACCCTAGAGTTCATAATCCTAAAACTCAGGACATAAGTGAAATGACTTTATATAAGGAATGGGCACTAGAGACATGGTTTTCTCATTCTTTTAATGTTGAATCTCATCCTGTGGTACTGTGGGCTAAGTAAACCCCAGGCATGCAGCTGTGATGCTCCTGCTAACATGGAAGCCATTTGAAAGCAAAATGTTTATTCATATTACATTGCTCACTTTTCTTAAAGTAGACAAAAAAAATCACAAAAGCTTTCAAAGATTAAAACTCACTTTAATTTTTAAACCCATTTATGTATGTGTCAGAATCTCATTTAAAATAGATTCACAACATATATTTCCCTCAGATATTTTCTCAAGGAAGGTGTATACATGCCTTACATGGTAAATTAAAATAATATCTAATGGAATAATTTGCTTTAAATGTAGGCTATGATATACCCTTTCTACCTTTTAAAACAGAGCAAAATGAAAATGCATGTACCAATGTTTGTTTAAGACACATCTATCCCATATGTCAGTCTGGAAGGAAGCTTACAACAAAAACAGTAAACTTGACAGAAAGAGGACATTGAAAGCTCATTTTGCTGCACAGCCTGGCATGAAGCAGACTTTTGGCATGAATGCAGACAAGGCAAACCGTAGTTCATTTTCACCTTCTATAGCCATGTATAAAAATATAGCTGGTCTTGCACAATGTAGTTGGCGAATTGTCATTTACTCACAAAAAATACCCTAAATGCTACCTGATTTTTTGTTACATACAATACAACAGACTAGATAATAGACAATTAGATAATACCTGCTTAAAAAGATCTGAGGTTTATCAGAAAAGTAAAGAATGTGATGTTTTAGCAGAAATAAAGGAAACCAAATAAAATAGCATGCAATTCAAGGGAGGAAGACCACAAATTTTTATCATGGAGTTATTAAAATACTTCCCATTTAACCAGTAGACAGTTCAAGAGCTATTCATTATGATCAGTAGAAGGGGAAAATGTGATGTTTTTATTTTCTATCAAAATTTTGGCGGAATTTAAAAAATGGCATATTGAGAAAAATTTTAGTTGCAAAGCAGACAGAAAAATGCATTATAAAGACAACTTTAACACAGAAATTTGTATTTTAAAAAACTGTTAGTGATATCTGAAGCAGATTTAATCAGATGTTTTTACATGTTTGAGGATGATGAAAGAGAAAGTCCAAAGTATGCCTTAGAAGAAATCTTTTTTACCAGTATATGATAAGAAGTAAATGGGACTGTACAGTATCCTATTTTTACATTATAAAACTGAAGTTAAAATGCAGTTCATATATATACATACCAATAGCTGTTTAAATTTTGACAAATATTTAAACCATTGGCTGGCTTATTTATAAACAAATGAGACTTCTTTACAAACAAAACCTGTGGAAAACTGATGAAACTACTGTTGTTTTTCTGTTTGGTATAAATATGAAAAAAAAAAAAGTGTTGTTTGTTATAGTCAGTTCCAGCTTTCTGGGACTAACTTCTAAGTAGACATTGTTTATAGGAGAAATGGACTTATTTCCAAGTTATAGATCCAGAGGAGGTTCCATCAGTACCACAAGAAACTGGCTCCCTTTTATAGATCCAAGCAGAGAACCCCTGTCCCAGAAAAACCAAGGGCAGCACACATGTTACCTGCTAGCGCTCACACAGCTCTGTGACGGAATCAGATCTACCCCAAACACTTTTGAGATGGAACTCAGGATCCTCTCCCAGGAGGCTGGAGACCCAAGTTTAAAGCTTAATAAGACACCTGAGCCTATGGGGGATATATATTTTTCATACAGTAGACTAGATAAAATTCAAACTATCACATCCCACCACTTGCCCCCATAATCTGACTTGCTCACAAAGCATATTGCAGTAAGTACAACTTCAAAGTTCCCATTAGCTTTTCCAACTTTAAAACTATTCAGAAGTCCCAAGTCTCATTTATGATTTAAGACAATCACTTAACTGTATGTCCTCTAAAATCAAAACAAGTTACATACTTACCACACATAAAGGCACATAGTAAACTTTTCTATTGCAGAAAGGCACAACAAGGAGAGACCAGGTAAACTTCAAACATCTGCAGTTCAACTCTGACATTTACAAACAATGACAACAGTTTCTGGATTTCTGATTCTGCCCCTATAGCTGGGCTGAGTAGCCAGAGAAGAATTTTCATCCCAAGTTAACAGCACTCCATTTAGCCTTTGCATAGTTCCAAAGCATCTGTGGGCCTGCATTGCAAACCATGGACTATCTTACAATAGTCTCACTGCTCTCCATTAAGGGTTTATTTTAACCCTCATTTCCCATTATGCATCTCAGCTGCAGCTCCTGGAACAATGTGCACTCCATGACAAGATTCCATTCGGTATTCCTGATTCCAAAATCAGTATCAGGTGTGCATGGACATTGCCATTTTGTTAATCCAGGGAAGAAAGAAACCATAATCTTGAAGAGGAGTTTTCTTCCTTTCAGTCATTTTATTTCAGAAGTTTGTATTTCTACTATTCAGTCTCTCCTGGATGGAATTCACCTCAGGCATCTTTTCCATCATTCCAATGTAAGTAGCACTTCAATCCTTGTTGGTAATAATCTGTTTAACAATAAATGCTTTGACAACCTAAAATCAGTCCCTATGCCAGTAAGTTTTTTTGTTTATTTATTTATTTATTTATTTATTTATTTATTTATTTATTTGAGGGAGAGAGAGAGGTAGCTGTGTGTGTGTGTGTGTGTGTGTGTGTGTGTGTGAGAGAGAGAGAGAGAGAGAGAGAGATATGGGGGGGAAGGAAGTGAGGAAGGAAAGAAGGAAGGAAGGAAGGAAGGAAGGAAGGAAGGAAGGAAGGAAAGAAAGGAAGGAAGGAAGGAAGGAAGGAAGGAAGGAAGGAAGGAAGGAAGGAAGGAAGGAAGGAAGGAAGGAAGAAAGAAAGAAAGAAAAGGGCATGTCAGGGCCTCCAGCCACTGCAAATGAACTGCAGATGCATGTGCCACTTTCTGCATCTGGCTTATATGAGATCTGGTGAATCAAGCCACGGTCCTTTCACTTTGCATGCAAATGCCTTAACCACTAAGTCATTTCTCTAGCCCTTGTGCAAGTAACTTTAAACTTGCTTGAGTTTTTCCCATGATAAACCATAAATCTTTCAGGTCTATACCTTCAGCCAAGCACACCAGTCTGTTACTTATAATATCAACTTTAATCAAACTCTCTGAGCTTGGCAGGGCTCCATCCCAGTGGTCCTATTTTTTTAAAAGTAAGATCCCATTCTGAGGTATCAGTAATTTGATTTTAAGGTATAAATTTCATTTGACAAAGCTCATCTCAAAACACCTAAATAAAATTTTAGCTAATGGAAAAAGATGAAAATATAATAAAAGTATGGATATAATGCAAACTGTCTTGACTTTTTTCTGCAATTCTTATATAATTCTGATGCTAATTATTTTCTGTATAAGAGTAGCATATCTGACTGAAGAATTGTAAAGAGATTACTTTGGATGACATGATTTGGACTATGAAGTAAAACATTTGTGTATTTACTATTCTATATACTTTAACAAACATTGTACCCTTTAAATGACTCTCTACACTATGAGTTAAATCTGTTTCTTTATAGGCAAATGACATTTATTATTATTTTCATAAGACAAGAAACAAATTGAAATAGTAACAAAAGGCTGAAGTTGACCAATTCATAAACTAGAAAAGAACTTTAAAAATGTTTCCTACAAACCAGGCATGGTGGTGCACACTTTTAATCCCAGCACTTGGGAGGCAGAGGTAGGAGGATTGCTGTGATTCTGAGGCCACCCTGAGACTACATAGTGAATTCCGGGTCATCCTGGGCTAGATTGTGACCCTACCTTAAAAACTCAAAAAAAAAAACCAAAAAACAAATCCCAATAGTTACCATCCACAGATTTGATGTTATAACCACTATCTCTACCATTACTTATTTTACTTGATCTCTCTGGAATTTAAATTCTTGAGCCAAAATAGTCCATTTTATAATTATAAAAAGTAAATTAGATCTAGATGTGAATTAGTTTTGTGTGTAGCATAAAGATCTCTATTCCTCTCTGCTCCCCCCACAATGTAAAAGAGGTACACTTAACTAAAATACAGGCTGAGTAGAACCTGCCAGGCGTGGTGGCACACGCCTCTAATCCTAGCACTCGGGAGGCAGAGGTAGGAGGATCGCCATGAGTTCAAGGCCACCCTGAGACTACAGAGTTAATTCCAGGTCAGCCTGGACCAGAGTGAGACCCTATCTCGAAAAACAAACAAAAAAACAAAAAAGAAAAAAAAAAGTAGAACCTATTCCTTTCCACATTAGATATAAAAATGTGTTAAATGTGTTTGAAATATTAAATCCTACAATTTTTTTTGCTTTTTTTTGTTTTGTTTTGTTTTTTTTGTTTTTCGAGGTAATGTCTCACTCTAGCCCAGGCTGACCTGGAATTCACTATGGAGGCTCAGGGTGGCCTTGAACTCACAGTGATCCTCCTACCTCTGCCTCCCGAGTGCTGAGATTAAAGGCGTGCACCACCACGCCTGGCTCCTACTATGATTTTTTAGTTGTATAAGCTAAATACATTTACTACTTTATGTCTTAGATTAAGATTCCATCCTTAAGTTAATTGGTATATTATCCACAGTTATTTTCCCATATAATATTTTTTTTTTTGTTGAAAAGGTGATCCTTCTGGCCTTCTTAGTTGTTTGACCCCTTTTAAGTGGAAGAATTTATGATACTGAAATTTTAAAGGATTTGCTTTAAAAATAGCCTTTCAAAGATTTAAACCCTGAGGAGTGACCACCTCCACACTTTACTGGTCACAAGTCACTTTTAAAGCAACTAAATCCATTGACAGTCAATCTGATAAGAATGTCATGTCTATGTAATCCTCATGGGAAGTTAGTCGAATGGCCCAGCTAAAGAACTGTCTGCCAGACAACTGTCAAGATAAATAGTCCCCAGAGGACTTTGAAGGAAAGCAAGACCACTTGATATTTCATAGTGAAAAGCGCATTTTGCCTTATCATAAAGATATTTAAAATATTTGATAAATTTCTGCATTTTGTAATCATGGAGCATGTAATTTCCTGAATATTTTGTGTGGTATAATGACACATATTTTACATCCATGCATTCCCCCAAAAGGTTTTCTTTTTACTTCTTAAACATATTTTTCTTATGGAGTCAATTTCAGCAGAAGTCAAAGCAAAAAGAAAAATCAGTAGTGCAGCAATTTTAGACAGAGCAGAAAATACAAAATAATCTATGTGATGTCTGAAATTTGCTAAACCATCATGTGCTCCGAGAGGGTGTCACATAGCTAGTTGAAAACATGCGTTCAAAAGTTAGCTTTGGGCTAGAGAGATGGCACTGGCTTGTGCAGCCTATGGACTCATGTTCAACTCTCCATGTTCCACATTAGCCAGGCCCACAGGGTGATGCAATCACACAAGGTTGCACATGCATACAAGATGGTACACTTGGCAGGAGTTAAATTGCAGAGCCTGGAGTCCCTGGTTTGCCAATTCTAGCTCTCTCTCATAAAAAAAAAATAATAATAAATTTTTTTAAAAAGTTAGCTTTGACACGAAAAGCAATTTCAGTCATAGCATAACTTTTCTTTACCTAATTGGCTAATTCATAACTACTCAAGGTGCTGAAAGAAATCTATCTGCCATTTTTTTTTCCTACGATTTAATTCTCAATGACATGGTCCTTGTTAAGGTCTCCAACTTTTCAAGATGAAACATGAGAAGGATAGTACTTTCTATGAAAAATAGATTAAAGAAAATTTTGTATGACATTCCACTATTCCCTAAGCACTATTTCAAGTGGTTTATAACACCATTCTCTTACATGTTCATCTTTACGATTATTTACCTGTTTTTGAAAAGTATCATTTGCTTTTTTATATTTTCCTCCAAAGCACAAGAATAAACACGTTAATCAGCATGCAGAGCACCATTGCACATTGGTTATCCAGGGCATCCGTGGTCATCAGCTAGTATACTTCAGAAAGAAAGAGATGCTGTAAAGGACTATTAAGAACCAGAGACCTTTCTGTTCAGATACAAATGGTGCCAGATGGCTGTCTAATTAGTTTGACTTGTAGATGTATTCTCTACTTCCTATTGACATCTCCCTGACAGAATTTCTGTTAATAGACCATATTAATTATTTTCCACATTTAACTGACCTTCTGCCTTGATGCCTTAATTTCTAACTAGATTACATTTTTTAAGTTTGATTTATAGATTAATGCAAAAGTTTACCTTCAGTATTCTCCAAGGAAAAAAATTGTGCCATGTGTATAAGACAGATGTTTATTGAGTGTCTTCATATATGTTTACTCATACAACTTTAATAGACAATTTTAAAATTTTTATTTATTATTTCTAGAGTTCAATTTTGAAATACTATGGCCATAATGAATTTTTGAACATATCTGGGCATACTCAAAATTATATTCTAGTTTATAGTTCCCTGAAACACACCAACATAAATATTTTACATATTTCACATATATTGTGTTACTATGCTTGTACTAACTACCATATATGTGTGGATCTACTTATTTTACAAGATGATACTTCTGAAATAGTTAAGAATGAATTATTTTATATAAGCATTAATCAATTTTAATCCAAGAAACAATAACCAATTATTTTTTAAGCTTTCTTGCAAACATTTCTTGAAGTTATTTAGAAATTACACCGTTATAATTTGTATACTACCCAATATATGGTTAAATAAGCATCATACTAACAAAAATAAATTTCCAAAGGGTTTTTGCACTGCCAAATCAGTGCCAAATGAATTTAATTAATAGCCATTGGAAATAAAATAATTTCGTTAAAAGGTGTATTAAACAGAAACAAACATTCATTGTACCTCAGTAAAAGTGGGATGTTGAATAAATCAGTTGTCCCTTAAAGATTGTATGTTTGAATTAGTAGTATGCAACACTTTCTATGTTTTGTTCATGTTTGGAAATTAAATGTATAAATTTGCTTTGTAAAATATCTGTTAAAATTGATAACTTATTTCCTAACCATTGTTTTTTTTTATAATTTTTTATACATTTTTGTATTTCTATAAGCATAATGACTTACCTACTATGAAGGAAAATATCACCTAAACATGTTACTATGAAATTATAGTTTTGGAATCAAGGCAGTGTTTTCAATTTTTGAGTCATGTGAATCATAATCATTGAATGCCAAGTAGACATTGTGTATTTTCTACCATGTTGGGATGGACTCAGATTCTTTGTTTTGTGTATTTATATCAAGCTGGCAGGACCAATGGGCAGCAGCATCAACAATACCTCTACTTGCTATCGAATACACTCTTCTGTGTTTCGTAGGGCAATTTTGTTGCTCAATTTTACCTGTCAACCTCACAACCCTAGAGTTTTCAGTTAGTTACTCAAACAAATCTTGATATTATTCTGAAGAAGTTGTCAACATTACCAACATATGCCATTGATGGAATTCAAGTCCTTGATAACTTGGGCAGATCTGATGCAAGAAATATAAAGTCAGCAACCACACAATTGAGAATTTCCTCACCTGGCAGAAGTTCTACCAGTGAACTGAATTTGTGGCTTTTTTTGTGGAGAATTTCCACCCTGCCACTTCTGATATATATATATATATATATATATATATATATATATATATATATATATATATATATATTTGTATCCAATATTTCTGACTTGCTGAAACAGAACCTGAACTTTCACAGGTCAATTCCTTTGAAAATATAATGTAATCACATACACAATCTCCCATCCAGTCACACACAAAATTGACGATTCTAATGTAAATGATTGTATTCTCTATTATACACACAAAACAAGCATATCTGATTCTTACACTGAATGCTTACAAACATTCATTATCTGATCTTTATTATACTCCAAAGAATGGCTCCTTCATCCCTCTCTATTCCTAACCAATACCCATGGATACATTCTATCATTCCTCATTTAACATGCACATGTGTATTGCATATTTCCCATGCTAAGATGCATATTTGCTCTCAAATTTCTGTTCTTCATGTATTTAAATTTTAGTTTTATTGTTCAAATAATTATTTCAATAACATTACAATTTGTCCAGGTAACTTACATTCATTTTTATAATAAATTGCAGTAGCTATACTTAAAATAATCCTTTTGTGACCTGTACACGGAATATCAAAAAAATCACAAAGCAAGCACAAAATACTAATTATTTTCACTACTTTGTCCTTACAACTTTCTTAACTTACTTTAATGTCTCTTTTTGGTAATATTTTCTTCTGCTTCTACACTAGCTCTATACATGCACTTCCTAACTTTTATATTTACTGTAATATCCAATGTGGTCTGGTAGGCAATATTGAATAGACAGTTCTCAAAATAAGACATAAATATGACCAATAAATATTTGAAAAATAGTTTCATCATCCCAAATCTCAAGGAATGAAAACTTATAACCTCCTTGATATTCCATTTTACCCTAGTCAAAATTGTTCTCATCAAGGAAATGAATTACAATGAATGATCATGAGGATGAGAGAAAGTATAATCCTTATTCCCTGATGTTGGGAGTGTAAACTGGCAAATCTATGGGAGGTGTCTCAAAAAATTGAAAGTTAGGTCTACTGAATCATCCAGGTATACTGCTTCTCAATAAATAGCCAAAGTCATCCTAGTAATCCTGATTCAATGATATGTACACATTGTTGGATGAATTTACAATGCCAAGATAGAGAACATCAGCAGAACAGCACATGAGCCAATAGATAACATGTTACATGTAGTCTAAAACCACACCACCCTGGACGACCTCCTCGGATTTCCTACCACCCTCAATGTTCCTGATCTTGTTGGATCTCAGAAACTAAGTAGGGGTGGGCTTAGTTTGTATTTGGATGGGAGAAATTGTGTTATATTTACCAACTAGAGGTTTGTGAAGTAATAAAGAAAAATGAAATAATGATATTTTTAGGAAAATCAGATTTTGTTAGTGTAAATGTTACAGTATTGTACTGTGTGGTTTTGTTAAATTCATAGGATAAAATACTTATACCTATATGGCAATTCTTCATAGTTTTTAGTATTTCCACTTCTCCTGATATTAATAACTTATTTACATCGTTTCCTATTGTAATTGGTTGCTTTAACTTCTATTCTTGCTATGTTAAATAAGCCTTTCACACATTAGGAACATTAAATTTTTGCCAATTGTTATAATTACCCTATTACTATTCATTATTAATTCATCAATTTCCAATCTATATTTATATTTTTACATCATATATTAAATTCTTGGATATTTCTTGGTTATCTATTCTATTTATCTGCCTCCATGCCTGGCTTCTAAATGACTTTTGTTCTGTTTTACTCTCAAGCTAAGAAACATTCTTATTCATTAGAATATAAGCATATTTTCCCAAACCATATCCCTTATCATCACATACTAGGATAAGTATTATTCTAACTCTCATATTCTGTTATCAACATCATGGCAATAACCTTCAAACAAGATTTAATACCTCCAAAATCCAATCTCCAGAAAGTAGGCAGCAAAGCCATCTTCAATTATTCAAATTCAAGATGGATGGCTTCCAGTGTTTTGCTGTGATTTGAATACTGGAAACAAAAGTCTTGACCTGATGAGGAAGGTGTGATGGGAGCTCATTCTTTGTACACGGTATGGTAGAAATCCACTCCTATGCAAGGCAGAGCGTGAGATTACTCCCTGTGCAAGGTATGATGGGAGTCCAAGTACAAAGTATGGCAGGAGTGAGTTCACTCCCTGTGCAAGATATGGTAGGACCTCACACCCAATTTCCTTGCAGATCTTCTTCGTCAAATTTTCATATCTGCTTTATACAGAACTGTGTTCTTTTTTTTTTTTTTTTTTTGAATCTTATTGCCCAGTAGATACTAATTTCCCATCATTTATTTTTGTTTGTCTGAGCATTTTTTTTTTTTTTTTTTTGGAGCCACCTTTCTTAAGCGAACAAATGAAAACCATCTTAAGGTCACTGTCAAATTTATCTTCATGAAATTTCTATCCCATTTCTTTTTTTTTTTTAAATTTTTAATTTATTTATTTGAGAGCGACAGACACAGAGAAAGACAGATAGAGGGAAAGAGAGAGAATGGGGGCGCCAGGGCTTCCAGCCACTGCAAACGAACTCCAGACGCGTGCACCCCCTTGTGCATCTGGCTAACGTGGGACCTGGGGAACCGAGCCTCGAACTGGGGTCCTTAGGCTTCACAGGCAAGCGCTTAACCGTTAAGCCATCTCTCCAGCTCCCATTTCTTTATGTACTTATTTACTGCCTATTCACAGTAGTATGTAAGATTCATGAATAAAGGGACTCAATTTACTTCTTCATTGTGTCCCCAGCATCCCGGGCACTGCATAGGTGTTTATGTGGTCAGGCTATTATCAAATCATATAAAATGTCATGAAAATATAACTGTCAAAATGGGTATACTTCACGGAGTGTGAGGAATTAGAAACAATTTAGACCAGTGTCTTGATAAATTACTTTCTCAAAATGAGAATAATCAAAGTATTCTAGAAGTTATTTTGAATTATTTAGTAATAAAATGGTATAAAGTATGTTGTGTAAATGTTACTTTCAATATCTTTTAGAAATATTTTAGAATGATGCATTAGAAAAATTTTAAAGAAGAAAAAACAAATATCTAACTACAGAAAATCTAAAAAATCATTTTAGAAGGCTGAAAATGAATAGTACAAACTTAAATCTCAGTAAAACAAGCAAGCAGAGAAATTCCAGTCATATACCAACTAGGAAGAAGGTACTAGAACAAATATTAGCCATGCTTTTCAAACTTTGACAGATGTGTATTTTAATGTCCATAGTCAGATGAAGGGGAAAAAAATGTTCTTATCTAGAATCTTTGAAATTACTTACATTTCTAATTATTTTCATCTATAACTATCACATGAACACTAACTCTTTTCATCTGGACTATGTAGCAAACAAGCAAGTTTTATATTATCTCTTGCATTATGTTAGACCAGTAAGATGGAGTGGTTGTGTGTTTGTATAGATTAAAATATACTCATACCTGTACAATTTATATGTCTCATTGTAAATTAATATCTTGTCATCATGCTTGTATACCTATTTAAATGCATTCTGATAAAATGTCTTTGTTCTTTTGTGTTAACAAAATCAGATTTCTAAGCTGCAGGGCAAGATCATGAATTCTGGCAAACCCATGAAGGTAATGAATGCCACCCTGGGAGGCCTTTGGGAAACAAGTTGAAGGTCTTTGCCTCCAGGACACACAAAACAATGAGTTTTGCTGAGTGTTCCAGAGTGCTTTCTTATTTTAGTCTTCCAAGACTCCAAAGTTGCAGCAAAAATGGAAGTTTCACTTTCATTTCAAATAAAGAATGCAAGGTAAATAATATCTTACTATTTGAGTGCATTATCATCACTCTCATTCACAATATGAGGAAAGTTGTTTCTGTTAATTAATTTGACATGCATTAAATAACTAGTGTTTTAATTACTCTAATACAGTTCATGATGTCTAAACACACAGAGTTTATGTTTCAGTTATGTCAGTGGATATTAAACACATAAAATATTAATGAAAAATTTAATGTGCATTATACAGGAGAAGTAGTAGGGTGTGTCTAGTCTCCCCTCCCACCTCCCACACACAACCCCTATACACTCACTGCTGCCTGAACACCACAGAACCATGAGTGGAGCTTCATATGTCAGCTACACCTCCTTCTTCTCTGACAAACATGAACCAACTTTCAAAGTGCTGGCGACTGATGGAGTCAGGTTGGCATTGCTGGTAGAAATCACTCAACCAAGAGCAGCTTGTGGGGAAAAAAAAAAAAAAAGAGGTTTATTTTGGCTTACAGGTTAGAGGGAAAGCTCCACAATGGCAAGGGAAAATGATGGCATGAGCAGAGAGTGGACATCACCCCTTGGCCCACATAAGGTGGACAACGGCAACAGGAGAGTGTGTCAAGAACTGGCATGGGGAAACTGGCTATAACACTGATAAGCCCCCTCCCAACAATGCCCTGCCTCAAGGAGGCTTTAATTTCCAATTGTCATCAGCTGAGAACCTAGCATCCAGAACATTTAAGTTTATGTGGACACCTGAATCAAACTGCCACATTCCTCCACTTGCCCCCATAAACTGATAACCATATATGATGTAAAATGCAATGCATTCATCCAACTTTAAAAGTCCCCATAGTTTATATCAATACCAATGATGTTAATACATTCTCATAATCCAAGTTTGTTTGTTTGTTTGTTTGTTTAACTGAGCCATAATACTAAAAAGAAAATAACCTCAAAAAACCATAATGGCACAAAATAAACATTCACACTGCAAAAGATGGCATTGGGCATAACAAAGAAATATTCACCTAACACAAGATTTAAAACAACAGGGCAAACAACAAACTTTGTAGCTTCAAGTCAAACAACTCTAGTTAGTGACAAATCTCTAAGTCTGATAATTCTAAGCAGCAACAAGTATCTACCATTTGAATTCCACCCCTTCAGCTAGGTTAGTCACAGTCCTGGAAAACTTCATCTGGGGTGGGCAGCTTAGCAGCCATCTCATGGTTCTGGCATCTCCATGGGTCTCCACTGCAATCCACTGTACATCCTTATGGCTCCATGGGGTCTCCATGCAGGCAACCAGCAAACCTGCCTTTACACTGCCCATGGCCATATCCAAAACACAAGAATGTGTTGCAAACTCAGTAAGCTCTCTTTCCTGCATTTCTTATCCTCCACAATACCAGGTAGGGTGCCAATTTGTTAATGGGGGGGGGGAGGGGATAAAGCAGACTTTGAAGAACAGGACACTCCTTGAGAACTCAGGACTCTTCAAAAGAGTCTACATTCTTCCTTTGCCCCACTGCAGGTCAGCTGGCCCAATCTCAAATGTTGTAATTTCTCAAACAATTTGCAGATGAATGGGCAGCAGTTTAGGCCCAAAGATTTCTTTCTTTCTTTCTTTCTTTCTTTCTTTTTTTATTCAGTGCCCTATCCCTCTGCTCACACCAGGTCATTTCTATGCAAAGCAACCCTGCACAACTTCTCAGGACACAGGAGTAACAGCAAGCTTTTCACACAATGTGCCTCTAGCCCAGTCCAAGCAAAGCTCTTTCTCACCTTCATAAACCAAACATCACAGTTCATAGTTCTTATTGCATTCAGGTCTTTCAATTCTGACCAGAATAGTCCATGAAGTATAGAGTATGTGACTAAAATAAAGCTTTAAATCAAAATACTACCAATTAAATTTTAATGTACCAAAGTAAGGATACATTTTTTAAAACGTGTAAAAGTAAATCCTTTAATTATAGTGATTATATTATTTTATCAAAAGCAAATTAAATGAAGTAGTTTAAATAACAAGCATGCCCTTGATTGAAGTTAATAAATGTAGCAAATATACAAATATGCATATTTAAGAGCTTTCTTTTTCTACAGAGCTGTGGGAATAGACGGTAAAGGAAATTGTTACCATTTCCCAAGTACATATTGAAATGGAGTTATATTTTTCTCATTTGTTATAGACACTTGAGGTTATTGAGGAAAGCAAATTTTCTTTTCACTTTGAACTATAAGAAGCCTAAGGAACCAGGTTAAATTCTCCAGGTCCCATGTAAGCTAGATGCACAAAGTAGCACATGATCTGGAGTGGCTTTGCAGGGGCAAGAGGCCCTGACACATCCAGTCTCTCTCACTTCTCTCTCTCCCTTTCCCTCCATTTCTGTCTCTAATAAATAAATAAAACTAAAGACAATAAAGAAAATCAATAAATCTCAGGTACTATAAACAGGATATAAGTAATTAGGCTTCTGAACCATTGATGCAAGTGCACATATTAATAGTATTATTTATTTTTTTTTTATTTTATTCTATTTTTTTGATGTGTATACCTAGATTCTGATGGACTATTAAGGGTTGATGAAAGGGTTTCCTTAACCTGAAACAAAAATTGCTTATGAATGGAATCCAACCTGCAGTGTGAGCCGGGCTCAATGCTTTTGGCATCCCAATATTAATCAGCTAGAAGAAAAGTCTAGTGCTCTGATGACTGTGATAATGTTAATTATGTTTGGCCTGCAGCAGATAGCACATAGTTAGTGGGAGTAAGCACTTCTTTAATTCCCCAGTGAGTATGTTCTGAAAACTCCCTGGCAAAAAATACACTTAACTATCAGAAATTTCAGAAGAGTACTTCAGATATACATAAAAATAGAATACTCAGAACGTGTTTTGGAATAGTTAAAGCAAAGCAATATAAAAGTTCATTCTCAAATATAGTGGAGATGGAGACAAAGTGAGACATGAGTATACATGATGACAAAAATAAATACAGATTTCAGAGCCTACCATTAGAGAAGAATTTTGAGTCTTTAATAATTTGATGTGGGGTAAAATACAAACATTTTGTTCCATTAAACTCAGACCAATTGACAAGCAAGACTATTGAAAATGTAAATATCCATCTTAATATTATAGTCATTTTAAACCTATGCATTACTATATCCTACATAACTCTGTCAGACTCCAAAGTAAATATAGTCTTATTTTTATTAATATCTGAACATTAAAAAATGTCTCATTTATTAACATCATAGTTGAACTAAGTAAGCTTCAATATGAACAAATTTTAAAAAGTTAGTAAGTGGTAATCACGTTTCTGAAAGCTAATAATGTATAGAATCAGCTCTTGAATTCCTTGGAGGTATTTCTCCAAAAAATATACTAGAACGACATGTTAACAAAGGAGAAAGGGAAGTACTATTAATAATATTTCATAGATAAAGAGATAGTCCCAGTTTATAACAGACTATTTTTAGTGAAGTAGCTGAAACATAATGAAGGTACATTAAGGTTAATCACACAGGATCACCACTGATGTGTGTGTGTTTGTGTGTGTGTGATGTGGTTTGCTAAGGTGTGTGTTATGGTGTATGCATAGGCATGTGACCATGTGGAGTCTCACGAGATCACCTGCTGTGTCCCTGGGGATCTAACTAAAATAGTCTATTGGGATTCTTCAAACTTTCATGCTTGTTCATGAAGTACGCTTAATTGTCTACCTACCTTTGCTGTCCCTCCCTTGTCACTGAAGTTTTATTTATTAAACTCAAACCATTGCACATTTATGTACACTTACTCATATTATATTTGATTCTGATGGAATAAATATGCAAGCACACAATTATCTAAGTTTTTGATATAAAATATGATAACCTTATTTATTTTTTGTGCTTTTTTACTCAAAAGGTATTCCAATATGAACCATTGTGATTGCTCAAATATATGGAAAGAAACTATAATAAAAATTAGACTATTAGTTTTTTGCTACTTTTATGTGAGAATGTGCTTGATTATATAAGACTTGATTCAAATATTTTCTTTATTGTTTCTTCATTGTTTATTGGGTTATTTGGGTAAAGACAATATTTGTACACATTTCTCAGGTAGATTGATGTTTTATGTGCATATTTTCCAGAAGTCAAGTCTGAGTAATTGCCACACCTATCATGTTCGACAGTGTTCATTTTCATGATGAAAGCATGAAAATGCCTCCCTTCTATCTTGGGATGCACAATTCATGAACCACTCTTCTTAATTTCTTACTAAGACTAAGAATTCTTAGGGATTTTCTGAAATGAATAAAAAACCATAATTTTTACTGAATTAACTTGTATGAACTTTAAAATTATTTAGTTATAAACCAGGAACCAGCATTGATAATAACAAGAGAGAGTATGGCTACTTTATTGCAAACTTCACCTTTTAATTAGGTGTTGTGATGTCTTGAGAATAATCCATTTTGTTAATAAGAAGCCAAGTTACATTTTGTCGCCCATGGTTTTTCATTACATTCTTATTGATTAGTATTGTTCTGAAATATAAGTGATCAACTGTTAAACATTTTCGCATGAAATAGTTAACCTATAAAAATACTAATATATTTTAATGTATTATCATAGCAGTTAGCATTATAGACTTGAAGGGCTAGAAGAAAAGGTTATTATAGTGAGCTATAACCATACGATAGTAGATAATATTTACATTTAGAGACTTTTTTTATATATACCAGCATATTTTATGACATTTATATTTATCTAATGTAATTTTAATTTAATTAAAATCATTTATATTGGACAGAATTGTTACCAAATTAAATTAATATTTATTCTACTTAAGTGTAGACTGAAATTCAACTACTTAACATACCCATAAATCTGATAAGAATGTTTACAAAATTTATCCCAATAAGAAGTTGAGAATCCTCAGAAGTCCCTTATCAGTAGGATCATTCCACTTTCAAAAACTCATTAATGGAACATTCATAAGAGAATTTTTTTAAGAAAAAATAAATCCAGAAATAGCTGATCTAGTAAATCTGCCTCACTTCCTGGAATTCAGATTCATCCACAAGGTGGGTCTCATGTATGCTCCAGGGTACTTTTATCTGAGAAGCAACACAATGACTTCATACCAACCACAGCCGATCATTTTTATCACTTCAGTTTTACCATCGTTTGGTTCTTACATTCTTTCTGCCACCTCTTGTGCAATAGACCCCTAGCCATGGAAGGTGTGATAGGGATGTTTCAGTGCTAAACCCTTCTCTGTAATTTCTCCTCAGCACTATGGTGACTTTTGAGTCATACCAGTGGTAACTTTCATCTGAAAAGAGAAATTTCTCTAACCAAAAGTGAGAGTAGCCTTAATATATGGGTAAAAACATTAAGAGCTTACAGGGTATTTTAGTGGGTATATACATACATTTAGCTAGACCACAGTAGTCATCACTTCCCTAGAGCTCATGACTTCCCAACTACAGCCTTTTGACTAGGCTTTCAGTACCAGACATGTATTTCTCCCCATGGAGTGGGCCTCCTGTCTAAACAGAGAGCTTTTGGTATACCCCATAAGAGACATGCCACTATTGCACTAGTTGGCACATTTGGCTTTGCTGGCCAGTCTTAAGGCTTGCAATGCCCATTCCTGTTTACTACCATTGATGACTTCTCTCTCCCATAGGGCTGCATGCAATGGAGCTTTTTCCAGATTTTTTTTTTTTTTTCAGCTGGTCCACAGGGAAGAGATTTTCATCTCAGCTCCAGCTTGATTTGTCAATGTCCTGCAGCCCAAGCATGTGGGGTCTTCAATAATAGGGTCATACCATATGTTTCCAGTAGGAAACCAAAAGTCTTGTCAATGTTGCATAATGTTTTGGGATCATCAGGGACCTCCCTTGCCAACAATTACTGGAATGTATCCCACCCCTACCACTGAAAGTGTGATAGTAACTATTTATGTTTTAGCATTCTAAGAAAATAAAGATGGTAAAACTCAAATATTACTTCTGATTTTTCTCCACTCTGTTTTTGATGTTTTCTTCAAAACTGTATCTCAATGAACAGGTTCACCATCTCCCTCAATGATTTTATGGCTGTCAGCAGAAATCTCAAGAACTTGTCTACTAGCTGTCAAATAACCTGATATGTAGGCCTTGGTGCCTCACATCTCTTTGCACTAAGATAGGGTAACATACCTTATCATTAAATTAGTAGTGGTTATTTTTATTTGGTTCCTGATAGTAAACTGTGAAAGAGCTCTACTCTGTACATCTTAAACTTGATAGCATCTGAAAAGAATGTCATGTTTTTCTCCAAAAGCAGTAAATATGGATCAATACTTGACTCCCTCTGGTGGGCTTCTTTGAATCAGGGTGGTGACTTCAGATACACTAAATGACCCCAAACATCACCTTGTGGTAAACACATTGACATGTTCCGATTTAAAAAAAAAATGTAGAAGAACTTAATATATGAACAGTGAGAAGTGCTGTGACGCAATGAAATGTATTCTGCATTATTGTGTCATTTGAACACTGGGATTATATAAATTTTCAGATGCAAAGTGAAAGAAGGTGACCTCTTGTTTGCTCTGTTTGATATTTGAAATCAATAAATTTAAAAGATTGGAAATTTCTAATTCTTAAGACATTGCCTTCTGATAGACAGTAGTTTCTAGAGATTGAATAAGACTTAGAAAAATGTATTTACAATAATATTTACAAAAGTAGATTAAATTTAATTAAACCACAGTGTTCATTATTCTTTCTTCTCTATTCTGTTTACTGCTCTGATATATGAAAATAAAGGTATAGTTGATATTATAAGCATCTTATTTAGAGAAGGATAAAACATCCAAGGGGAATTTTCAGGCTGTAGACTTCAGGTAAACATCAATAGTCAAGAGAAATGCTAAGTGTGATCTAGTGAGCAGGCTTTCTCCCTGACAGAGTGATGTGGGAATTGCTGCCACTATTCAGATGAAGTGTGATCAAATAAGTAATTGAAATCTCCTATGCCTGATATCTCTGTGTAAAGCCAAGATAATATTGGGATTTTGTTGACATTAGCAAAATAATTTTACTGAGTTGGTTAGTAACATGCAAAACATGTTATAAACATAAGTAGCTTATTAAGATAAAATGAATTCATAGTGGTTCTTAAAATAACTTTGAGTTAATCAGTCCTCTCATGTGTAACAGAATTTATATAGCATAATAGCCATTTCATTTCAACAGCTTTATTGGATGCATGCTTGATAAACATAAATGGTGAATTAGTAAAGGGTATAGTTTCAATTTTTTATATGTATGCACTCTTAAACCTTAATCAATATACATTTAGTAAGCATATTAAACATGTCCTAAACTCCCCAGGTAATTCTCCTATTCCTTGCCACTTGACCTTCAAGTCCTCAGGTGAGCACAGATTGGGTTTCTTGTGCAAATATAGCTTATATTTCTAGGCTAAGTTCAATTTCATAAGATATACTGTTTCTTATATAGTATCTTTCACTCAGCATAATTATTTTATAATTAATTTTGCTTGTTGGGTATTACAATTCATTCTTGTAATTTCAGCATATTAACAATTTTATGGAGATATCCAACTTCAGTCCCATGATATGTTGAAGAATGACTTTGTTTTTTGTAGTTTTGGTGCATTCCAAATACATCTACTATGAATATTTGTGTAAATATCATAGGGTGGACATATAATTTTCCTATGCAGGTAACAAGAGAAAGGTGATTATATTTTCTGTTATTTTTTAAATATGTATTTATTTTCAAGGAGAGAGTGATAGCAAGTGAGTGAGAGTGTGTACGCTTCCTTCCACTGCAAATGAACTCCAGATACATGCACCGCTTTGTACATCTGACTTTATGTGGGTACTGCAGAATCAAACTCAGGATGTCACACTATGTAAGCCAGAGCCTTAAAGGCTGAGCCATCCCTCCAACCCTAAGTTTTTATGTTATACTTATGCTTAGGAAACTCTCAAGCTGATTTGAAAAGTGGTTATGCATTTTATACACTCAATTCAGGGTAGCTATACAGTTTTCCTGTAGGATTTAGTCAATATGGCTTTAACATGTATTCATCTAAAGTAAATGATGTTTTGATTCTTATAGCCTATATCCATACCCTTTTTTAAAAAATTATTTTGCTTCTTATTGCATTGTCAAGTTGTCAATGGCCTGACTTTCAGAGTAATTTAAACACCAAAATACATGATTCTTCTACCAGATATATGACTTGTATTTGTCACATGATCTGGCCTAATTTTATGTTTTTTTTATTTCTCCCATATATATATGTATATATTTTTCTTTTCACAATTTGTATTAACATTTTCCATGATTATAAAAAAAATATATCCCATGGTAGTAGGCTCCCTCCCCCCAACCACACTTTCCCCTTTGAAATTCCATTCTCCATCATAATACCTCCCCATCTCAAACATTGTACTTACATATATACAATACCAACCTATTACGTACCCTCCTCCCTTTCTTTCTCTTCCCTTTGTATCTCCTTTTTAACTTACTCGCCTATGCTACTGAGTTTTATCCCTTCTCATGCAGATGCCCAATCATCTGTAGCTAGGATCCACATAGGAGGGAGAACATGTGGTGCTTGGCTTTCTGGGCCTGGGTTACCTCACTTAGTATAATCCTTTCCAGATCCATCCATTTTTTCTTCAAATTTCATAACTTCATTTTTCTTTACTGCTGAATAGAACTCTATTGTATAAATGTGCCACATCTTCATTATACACTCACCAGTTGAGGGACATCTGGGCTGGTTCCATTTCCCAGCTATTATAAATTGAGCAGCAATAAACATGGTTGAGCATGTACTTCTAAGGAAATGATATGAGTCCTTAGGATATATGCCTAGGAGTGCTATAGCTGGGTCATATGGTAGATCAATTTTTAGGAACCTCCACACTGATTTACACAATGGCTGAAGCAGATTGCATTGCCACTAATAGTGTAGAAGTGTTCCTCTTTTCCACAACCCCACCAACATTTATGATCATTTGTTTTCATGATGGTGGCTAATCTGACAGAAGTGAGATGGGATCTCAATGTAGTTTTAATCTGCATTTCCCTGATGACTAGTGACGTAGAACTTTTTTTTTAGATGCTTATACGCCATTTGTATTTCTTCCTGTGAGAATGCTCTATTTCGCTCCATAGCCCATTTTTTGATTGGTTTGTTTGATCCCTTATTATTTAGCTTTTTGAGTTCTTTTTATATCCTAGATATTAATACTCTATCAGATGTATAGCTGGCGAAGATTTTTTCCCATTCTGTAGGTTGCCTCTTTGATTTTTTTCACTGTGTCCTTTGTAGTGCAAAATCTTTGTAATTTCATGAGGTCCCAGTGATTAATCTGTGGTTTTATCGCCTGAGCAATTGGGGTTGTATTCAGAAAGTCTTTGCCACGACCAATATGTTGAAGGGTTTCCCCTATTTTTCCTATAGCAGTTTCAGAATTTTAGGTCTGATGGTAAGGTCTTTAATCCATTTGGACTTAACTCTTGTGCATGGCGAGAGAGAAGAATCTATTTACATCCTTCTGCAGATATATATCCAGTTTTCCCAACACCATTTGCTGAAGAGGCTGTCTTTTCTCCAATGAGTTTTTTTGGCATTTTTATCGAATATCAGGTGGCTATAGCTACCTGGACTTACATCTGGGTCCTCTATTCTGTTCCACTAATTGACATGTCTGGTTTGTGCCAGTACCACACTTTTTTTTGTTACTATGGCTCTGTAATATAGGATAAAACAGGTATGGTGATACCACCAGCCTTATTTTTATTGCTCAATATTATTTTAGATATTCGAAGTTTTTTGTTGATCCAAATTAATTTTTTGGATTGTTTTTTCTATGTCCATGAAGAATACCTTTGGAATTTTGATAGGGATTGCATTAAATGTATAGATTGCTTTTGGTAAGATTGCCATTTTCACAATATTGATTCTTCCAATCCAGGAACAAGGGATGTTTCTCCACTTTCTAGTATCTTCTACAATTTCTCACGTGAATGTTTTAAAGTTCTCATTGTAAAGATTCTTTACTTAATAGGTTAGGTTTATTCCAAAATACTTTATTTATTTATTTATTTATTTATTTATTTATTTATTTATTTTTTGAGGCAATTGTGAATGGGAGTGATTCTTTGATTTCATCCTCTCTGTGTTTGTTGGTAGCATATATGAAGACTACTGATTTCTTTGTATTTATTTTGTATCCTGCTACATGGCTGTAGGATTTTTATCAGCTCTAACAGTTTGCTACTAGAGTCTTTAGGATCCTTTATATATATAATCATATCACATGCAAATAATGATAACTTGATCTCTTCCTTTCCAATCTGTGTCTCTTTTATGTGTGTCTCTTGCCTTATTGCTATGGCTAAGACTTCCAAAACTATATTAAATAAAAGTGGGACAGTGGACACCCTTGTCTTGTTCCTAGTTTTAGTGGAAAAGCTTCCAGTTTTCCCCATTTAGTAATATGTTGGCTGTAGGCTTGTCATAAATAGCTTTTATTATATTGAGATATGTTCCTTCTATTCCCAGTCTCTGTAGGACTTTTATCATGAAGGGATGTTAGATTTTGCTGAAGCTTTCTCTACATCTAATGAGATGATCATGTGATTTTTGTCCATCAACCCATTTATATAATGTATTACATTTATAGATTTGTATATATTGAACCAACCCTGCATCTCTGGGATAAAACCTACTTGGTCAGGGTGAATGATTTTTTTGATATATTCTTTTATTGTGTTTGCCAATATTTTGTTGAGAATTTTTGCATCTATGTTCATGAGGGAAATTGGTCTGTAATTTTCTTTTTTTGTTCTATCTTTGCCTGGTTTTGGTATCAGGGTGATGCTGGCTTCATAGAAGGAGTTTGGTAGAATTCCTTCTTTTTCTATTTCCTGGAAAAGCTTAAGAAGCTATGATGTTTACTCTTCCATGAAGTTCTGGTAAAATTCAGCAGTGAATCGATCTGGGCCTGGGCTTTTTTTAGTTCGGAGATTATTGATAACTGTTAGGGTCTCCATCCTTGTTTTAGGTCTATTTAGTGATTAATCTCATCTTGATTTAATTTAGGTAGGTCATATAAATCAAGGCAATCATCCATTTCTTTCAGATTTTCATACTTTCTGGGGTATATGCTTTTATAGTATGTCCCTATGATTTTTTGAATTTCTCTGGAATCTGTTATGATGTTACCTTTTTCATCTCTGATTTTTGATTTTTAATTTTTGTCTCTTCTCTCTTTCTTTTCACCATATTTGCTAAGGGTTTATCAATCTTGTTTATTCTTTCAAAGAACCAACTCTTTGTTTCACTAATTTTTTGGAAATTTTTGTTTGTTTGTTTCTATTTCATTAATTTCTGCCCTAATCCTTATTATTTCTTCCCATCTACTGATTTTTGGTTTGCCTTGGTCTTATTTTTCCAAGGCTTTAAGGTGAAGCATTAGGTCATTTACTTGCAACCTTTATAATTTCTTGTTATAGGCACTTAAAGCTATAAATTTACGTCTTAGACCTGCTTCATTGTGTCCCAGAGATTTTGGTATGTTGTGTTCTTTTTATTGTTTGTCTCTATAATTTTTTTTGATTTTCTTCTTGATTTGTTCATTAACCCATTCATCATTTACTAGTGTATTGTTTAGTTTCCATGATTTTGTGTATGCTGTATTGCCTTTCTTGCTATTGATTTGTAGTTTGATTCCCTTGTGGTCAGATGGAATGCAAGCAATTATTTCAATTTTCCTGTATTTGTTAAGATTTGCTTTGTGTCCTAATATATGGTCTATTTTAGAGAATGTTCCATGTGCTGCTGAAAAGAATGTATATTCTGCAGCATTTGTATGAAATATTCTGTATTTATGTGTTAGGTCCATTCCTTCTATGACCTTATTTAGTCCAGATGCCTCTCTGTTTATTTTTTCCCAGGATGACCTGTCAATGGATGGGAGTGGAGTGTTGAATTCACTCACTTCCACTGTGTTTGGTGTCATCTGTGACCTTAGTTCTAATAGTGTTTGTTTGATGAATTTGGGATCCCCCATGTTAGGTGCATATATGTTTAGGATTATAATGTCCTCCTGTTGCAGTATGCCCTTAATCAATATAAAGTGAGCTTCCTTATCTTTCTTGACTAATGTTGGACTGAAGTCTACATTCTCAGATATTAGGATAACAACCCCTGTTTGTTTTCTAGGCCCATTTTCTTGAAACACTGTTTTCCAACCTTTCACCCTAAGATAATGTCCATCCTTTGTAGAAAGGTGAGTTTCTTGGAGACAACAAATTGTAGGATCCTGCTTTTGAACCTAGTCTCCAATCCTATGTCTTTTGTTTGGGGCATTGAGGCTATTGATATTAAGTGATATTATTGAAAGGTGTTTACTTATGTTTGCCATTTTTTTTTGTTTTTTTTTTTTGTTTTTGTTTTTGGTTCTACCTTTGCTCTCTTTTGTTAACTAGTATTTGAGTATTGCTTGTTTTTTCCAGGTTTTTTATATGTGTGCTTTTCCTTCTCTTCAGCATGGAGGATTCTATCAAGTATTTTCTGTAGAGCTGGTTTTGTCATCAAATACCCCTTTAGCCTGCTTTTGTCATAGAATTTCCTTATTTCTCTGTCTATTTAAATGGATAGCTTTGCAGGATAAAGTAACCTTGGTTGACAGTTGTTATCTTTCAGAATTTGGAATACATCACTCTAAGCCCTTCTGGCTTTTAAAGTTTGTGTTGAGTAATCTGCTGTAATCCTGATGGGCTTGCCTTTGTAGGTAACTTGATTTTTCTCTCTAACTGCTTTCAATATTTTTTCTTTGGATTTTGTTTTTGGTAGTTTGATTATAATATGCTGAGGAGAGGTTCTTTCCAGGTTTTGTCTGGCTGGTGTTCTAAAGGTGTCCTGTATCTGCATTGGCACCTCTTTTCCAATTTTGGGGAAGTTTTCTTTTATGATTTTGTTGAAGATGCCTACTATGACTTTGGAGTGAAATTCTTCTCCTACTATGCTGAATTGTTATGTTTGATCTTTTCATAGTGTCCTGAATATCTTAAAATTCCCATTCATACTTTTCTATTACTTTGTCTTTCTCTTTGTTGGACTGTATTAGATTTTCCACCTGGTCTTCTAGCTTAGATATTCTGTTCTCTCCTTCACCCATTCTACTAGTGAGGTTTTCTACAGAGTTTTTTATTTCATTAACTGTGTTCTTCATTGCTAGTAATTTTTACTTTATCTTTATTATTTCTATTTCCTTATTTATGTCTTGTACTGACTTCTTATTTTGTTAAATTGGTGTCCCATGTGTTCTTTTATTCCTTTGATTTCCTCTTTGATTCCTTTGGTTTCCTCTTTGATTCTTTTGATTTCTTCTTTGAGTTATTTGAACATATTTATAATCATTCTTTTGAAATCTTTCTCAGGCATTTCCTCTAACCCATTCTCACTGTAGGTCATTTTTGATGTATTAATACTTTTTGGCGGATTTATATTGTCTTGATTTTTGGTGTTTCTTATTTTATAGTGTATATATTTTTGTGTATTGGATTAAGTTAATGCTTGGATTTTCTAGTTAGCTGGGTATTCTTAGCTATATCAATTGATCTGATGTTATATATGTTCAGTGTAGGAGATTAAGATGCTAAGTGTGGCACTTAAAACTCTCAAAGGATCTAGAAAAGTGTTCCTAGGGGTTGAGTTTCCCTGCTATGGGAGTATTCAAGTAGTCTGAGTGGCACAAAATGCAGGTAGATTCTAAAATTAACTAAACGCTGTACACATTCAATCAAAAACATCACCAAGTATTTATGCAAGAGTAGGTGTTATAACAAGATCCTCTATCAACAAAGAGGTTAAGATTTCTGGTCTGCTGAAGGACCCAAGTCAGCTTGTGACCAAGTGAGACCCTTCCCTGGTGCAATCCGAGTTACCTTTTTATATGTTCTTGGTCTCAGTCAAGTAGGCTGGCTGGGTCGCTGGACCGCTGTTCTGTTTTCTGGAGCTGGGCACTGGCTTTTCCTGTGGGGCAAACTGACCCTGGCAACTGTGGCCCTGCAGATCAGCACCCCCAGTCCTGGAACTGCTGCTGCTGCTGCTGCTGCTGCTGCTGAAGCTGCCACTGCTGGGTCCCCACTGCTGCTGCCGAAGCTGCCGCTGCTGGGTCCGCTGCTGCTGGAGTTGCTGCTGCCGGTGCCAGAGCTGCTGCTGTTGCTGCCGGTGCCAGAGCCGAGGCTTCCACCACCTCTTTTCCTGCCAGAGCCAGGGCTCCCACTGCTGGAGAAGCTTTAGCCTGCCTGTGTGGGCTCTGGATGCTCTGGGAGTCTCCTACTTCTCTGCTGCTATTTTAATTTCTTATGCACCTCACTTTTTAGTAAAAGTGTGTATTTTGCTAGGTTTTCTTTGGCTTTTTCTCACCTAGGCTGCTTTGATGTGGTTCCTATGCTGCCATCTTAACTGGAAGTCTGAGTTTTTGTTTTTTTTTTTTAAATCTCAATTATTCTTCACCGATGTATTTTACAAACATAAATTCAATCCTATATTATATTAACATTGATGTGGCAATAAATTTTAGATGAACTCAATTTTCTATTTACTTTTTCTATAATTTTTAAAATAGGTTGTTTTTCACAACCTTATTTTGCCCAAGCATTTTATTTCTGTTATGTTCTATTTTGTTTTTGAACTAGAATGTAATACCCTCCATCAGGGTAAAAATCTCTTTCTTTTTCACAGACTTCTTTATAGTATGCAAGCCAGTGTCAAGAGAATAGGTATGTTTGGTAAATATATGAATTTTCCAAAATTGAAAATTCCCTGTTCAGAATTTGATTGAAATTTAATTATAATTAGCATAAATTTTGCATTTTCAACTTTTTAATCTTTAGAGTTTCTACAATATATTTTCTATAATGTGTTTTATAAATAGTTTATAATGATTTTTGTTTAGAGTTGGAACTCATTTATTAAATCCTTGTCTAAATATAGGAGCTGGGGTCTTGCCTTCATCATCTAAATCTCTTAATTTAAAAAATGTTTGCATCCTTCACCATCTCTTCCTTACCTCCTGTCTTTATTTATTTTTTGTTTTGTTTTTTGGGGGGATGTCTCTACTTTTTTTTAAAAGTACATATCATATTATTATTTCTTTACTATAAATTCTATTACTATTATATTATAATTCAATAATTACTTCTTCATTTGTAATTACAATATTAATTTTCTTTATATTCAGCACCATCTTTACATTTTATTCTTTAATTCAAATCTATTAATTTTTAATACTGACCTTATTAGTTTCATATTTTCACTTTATCAGTTTAAATTGTCTTAATCTCCCTAAATATGTCTTTTAGGCATTTTTCAGATACTTTCTACTCATTATATCTTTCATAAATGAGGTAATGTGCTACTGTTGTTTATTTCAAGATATGTTCATTGGTCTGAAAAGATGGCTGAGCAGTTAAGATGTTTGCCTATAAAGCTTAAAGACCTAGGTTTGCTTCCTCAGTACCCAGGTAAGCCAGATACAGAAAGTAGATGCATACATCTAGAGTTCATTTGCAGTGGCTGAAGGTCCTGGTGTGCGAATTCTCTCTCTCATCTGTCTCTTCCCCTCTCTCTGTCTTTCCTTCTCTGTCTGAAAATAAATAAATTAAAATCTCTAAAAAATATTTTTAAAATGATATGTTTGTAATATTTTATTCATTCATATATTTTGTCATTTTAGTTCCTAGGTTCATTTTGAGTGTGAAGTTAATTGCTCTATTTGGTTTGGCCCTTATTTATTATGTGTCTATATTTTTTTTCTTTCTGTTTCCTTCAAACTTTCTGTTCTGCTTTTTCATCAGTATGGCAAGTCCCTAGTCAAGAATGAATCTATACATTAGGAATTATTTCAGAACTCTAGTACATTAGTAAATGTTCTCAGTATCAAAAAAGGAAATAGCAGCCAGGCATGGTGACACACATCATTAATCCCTCAGGAGGCAAAGGTAGGAGGATCACCATGAGTTTGAGGCCATCCTGATATTACATAGTAAACTCCAGGTCTGGACTAGAGTGAAACCCTACCTAGGGGAAGAAAAGGAAATAGCTCATGCTTAAACATCTAATGAGAAAGATGTGAATATCAACCTCCTATTAAGTAGAAAACTGAATGGTACAATAATTTTGAGACACTTTCCCAAGATCATACAGTGCTTACTTTCAGGAGTAAGATTCAAAACTAGGAATTCCAACCCTTTATACCTAACAATTGTGCTAAACCAAACTGAACACTTTGGAAAACTCTAAGATCTATTTTTACATAAGGCAGGAAATAAGCATCAGTTGCATGAGTTGAAAGGTTCAATACTTGTTCCTACTGTGACAAAATAGTATGCTTATTACATTCTCTATGAGCTATTTACAACATAGTTTATTCCAGTATCTCTAAGCCTCTTTAACAGAGGCTGAAATAAGGAAAAAGCAATTCCATTCTATGCCTAGAGGAGAATAAGCTCTTTCTACTAAACTTCATCTACTGATGCACATTACTTGTGGGATGGCTGACTGTTAGAATGAACAAATTCCTTTTCCAGTTTTGTGAATCTATCTAAAGGATGCCTGAAGGTAAAGGTGAGTTATGCGGTATAATTTAAAAGCATAAAACGTTGTATGACTACATTTCTGACATGCCTGGGTTTGACAGCCTGGGAGTTCATGCATTATACATGGAGATACAGCCTGCAGCTCTAGTAACTACTTGCGTGGTGAATGGCAGCTGTAAACACATTGTTTATCGCAGACTCACATAGTTTATAATAGTTGGATTTGCAGGTAGATGACTAAGTCCGAAATGGTTGAAGGTCTTTCTAAATCCAGGTGTCAAATTAATATATGAAAAAGAGCAATGATGTTACTTTTACTGCTAAAACTTCATTATAAAATCCTCTTAGCCAATAATCGGAACAGGTTATAAGTCAGGAAATGGATATTCCAGTTTTAGATTCCTCAACCATTTAACTATTCATCTCATGCATATTTATGAATCTTCTGAGGTATATTTTATTTGTGAATTGAAGTGATTGATTCTTTCTCAAACCTCACAGTATTTCAGAACTTAACCTAAAGTCATCAATAAAATTTTGTTAAAAGATCTATGTTATAAGATAGTCGGCATCAAAAAACAGGTGAAATATAAAAACATGCTTGCATTACTTCTATAATACTGTACAAAGTTGTCAAATATTTAAAAGTTCATATATTGTTTAGTATTTCTTATTTTGAATGCTGATTTCTTCCACATGGGCTCAAAAATTATAGTCTTCTTTTGAGCATTAGGCATAATTGAAGTCTCTACTTATGTATAGATAATCTATTGAGGAGTTCAATTTTTATAAACTCTGCTTGTCTTTAATCTTTTATTGATCCTTACTTTAGAAACATTATTAAGACTTACTAAGAAAAAATATTCCTGAATTATTTTTAATGGTACTTTCAAATGAAATTCACTAATTCTTATGCAACATCCATTTTCTTATATCACACAATAAATATTTTAGAAATACTAAAATGCAGATATGTAGATCTGAGTAAAAGTCTTGTCTGGCATAGAAAGACAAACCAAACAGTTTGGTGGATTATAATAAAATAATTTAAATTTGCAATATTACAGAAAAAGGAAAGTTATTTAACAAAGGGCTATAAATATTTTTCTTTAGGTGATTCAACTTAAATAAATCACATATATATATATATAACACATGTGTATATTTATACATTTATACATGTTTGTATATATCTGTATATTTATACATATATACAAATATAATTTTTCTTATGTAACTTATATTATTTTATCCCCTCACCTGACCCCCATTTTCCTTGGGGCCCTGGGGTCTTTGGTGTTTAATTTGGACTAATTAGGGCCTCTGTCATTCTCTGGGCAGAGGGAGCAGTGCTTCAGGATATTTCTATCCATCCTGTGGCCAGTGCAGTCTTCTTACCCTCTCTTCTACAGCAGTCTCTGAGCCTTGGCAGAAGGGTTAGGAGTTTCTTTTAGTGTTGACTTCTCTGTAGACACTGCATGTCTGTTATGATGTGTTTCAGTTCTCCACTACGCTTGTTGCTGTTTCCCTGGAGGCAGTCGTTGGACTCGCATTGAGAGCAACACTCGTGCTGTTGCTTCCTCTTCAGTTTTTTTCTGAACTCTTGTAAATGTGGCAAAGATGGCTCATTTCATGGTGAGAAGATGGCTTCTTTTCTTGTATTAATGAATCTTTGCTCTCCCCTGTATTCTCTGCCATCTGTAAAATAAAACAGATTCTCCAACCAAGGGTGAGAGTAGCTTTAATTAAAGGGGATATGTATAGACGTTGGAAAGACATTTTGGTGAAGCTACCCACTCAACTTGTCCAAACATGTTCAAACATATTTACTTATACATAAAAAAGGAATGATCTAAAGAGCATATCCTTCGCCAACTGCTTTTTTTTTTTTAATTTATTAGTTTTCTTTTCAGTAAATACAGGCAGTTTGGTACCATTATTTAGGCTCATCTGTGATCTACCCCCTCCCATTAGACCCTCCTTGTTGATGTAAATGGGTCGTGCATTGTGGAGTTAGCCCCCAGTTATTGGTATGATAAATGTCTCTGCAAATCATGACCCAACATGTGACTCTGACATTCTTTCCGCCCCCTCTTCCGCAAAATTTCCCTGAGCCATGTTGGGTTCATTTTTGGTCAGCTTCAGTGCTGAGGTGTTGGGGGCCTCTGAGGCTCTGGCTCTCTGATTTGGTAGGAGTTGATTTTTCTCTGCGTTGATCTCCTTCCCCTTTGTGCTGGTATCCGGTTCACAGGAGAACATGACCCTTGCTTATTTCGCCAGTTGTCCTTAGTTTCAGTTGGGCCCCTTTTGAGGTATGTTGGGGCAGCTCTCTTCTTAGGATCTGCATCTATCTGGAAAAGAGAAGCAGATTCTCCAACGGAGAGTAAGTAACGGAAAATTGACATAACACTTACTTGCTGGCAAGGATGTGGAGAAGCAGGGACATTCATTCACTGTTGGTGGGAATGCAGGATGGTACAACCACTTTGGAAAGCAATATGGAGACTCCTGAAAAAGCTGGCTATAGAAATACCAACAGACCCAGTTATACCATTACTGGGCATCTACCCTAAAAGCTTCAAACCAAAAGCCAGAGAGATTTGCTCAACCATGTTTGTAGCAGCTCAATTCGCAATTGCTAAAAGCTGGAATCAACCCAGATGTCCATCATTAGAAGAATGGATAACAAAGATGTGGTATATCTACACAATGGAATTCTATACAGCAGAAAGAAAAAAACGACATAAAGAAATTTGAAGAAAAATGGTTGAACCTGGAACAGATCATTCTCAGCGAACTTACCCAATCACAGAAAAAAAAATCGACACATAGTCTCACTCATCTGCAACACCTAACCTGAATCTGCCCAAGATGCCTTACATACCCAGCAAGCACCTCATGGACTAGACAATAAGATGGATGGGAGGGCGGGGAGAGAATCAAAGGGTGGAAAACAGTAATCCAACTGCTTTTCTTAAGTTTAATTTGTAACATATTTATTGTCTTTAAAGAATGACCTTCTTTTTAATGTTTATTATTATTGTTAGTATTAACAAGATGTTTCCTATGTTTATCATGTATCAGTACCCTCTTTTCCTTTATCCCTGCCCCCATCCCATTGGGGATGCTCCTCAGTGAGGTTGCAGGTATTCCCCATGGCATTGTAGTTTATACCCTGTGGGACCATTAGTCAGTTATTGTTTTGTGGGGGGGAGGGAATGTCTCTGAGAATGATGTCCAACCTGTGGCTTTTATAATCTGTCTGCCCCCTCTTCCACAAAATTCCCTGAGCCATGGTGGGTGAGTTTTAATTCTACCTCAATGATGAGCCCTCTCAATGATGGATCTCTACTTGATAGGTGTTGTGTGTACTCAGGGTCTGCCTCCTACCCCCTGGCACTGATTATCTGGAACAGTATGGAAGCAGCACTCTTGAAAATATTTTTTATTTATTTATTAAAGAGAGAGGGAGGAAGGGAGAAATGCAGGAAAGGAGGGAGAGATGGAGCAGGATAGAATGAGTATACCAGGGCTTCCAGCTTGTGCAAGCAAACTCCAGATGCATGTGCTACCTTGAACATCTGGCTTATGTGGGTCTTGGGGACTCAAACCTGGGTCCTTTGGCTTTTCAGGCAAGTGCCTTAACCACTAAGCAATTCCTCCAGCACGTCTGAGCAAGTATTTAAATTGTAGAAGCTACTGGAAATTAGTAAGTGTTTGTGTTTACATATCAATGATCAAATACATAACTGGAATTTCATTCTGAAGCTTGTATTTATGTTCACTTTCCTTATTGTTCACAGTGTTATTCATTCTGTAACTATTCAGTGAGATGGAACAAAATATATCCCATGAAAATTCCCCCAAAAATAGATAACCAAAAAACATTTTTGTAGTTGCCAGAACATATTAGTATATGTATATCAACATATATACTTGCCATTTATATGCATGTATACATACAGATATATAAATATATAATTAAGATGCATGCAGGTATATATTTTAACTTTTAACAGGAGAATATAGAGTGAGAATAGATCTTGAGCATTACTAATTGTACTAGATTTAGTAGAGAATAACCTAACAGGGGGCAATTTTATTCATATGAAAATTAGAACATGGGGCACAGAAGCTCATTATGAGGTTCAAACAAAAAACATTGTTCAATTACCTGCATTTGTTACACTCTAATTCACATAAACATTTCTCTTCATAATTTACTGATCAAAAAGAAATCTTCAACTTCTTTTCAGCATTATGTAGCTTCTTTAATTCAAGCAGCATGGTACCATTAGCAATACTGGAAATGGACAGAACATACAACAGTGTCTTGTCTGACATCAGTAGTCTTAATGCATCATCTGTACCCTCCTCCTAAGTTTAGCTGTATATACAGTTTTGCTGTCACCTGAGTGCACGCTACTCTCATTCTCAGATCCAAAGAGACCCTGTACTAAGCTTAAAAGGTGAGGGTGACTTTGTTGAAGACAATAATGTAGAAACACTAGAACTCATTCTAAATTCAAAGACAATGGATGATTGGTCTTGAGTGGCATTTTATCATTTGCATGGTGGATATTATATTTCACAATTAAATTTCTCCTATACAAAGTGCACATCTGTCACCTTCAAAACACAGGCTGGAGAGATTACTCAGTGTTTAAGGCATTTCCTTGCAAAGCCTAAGGAATCTCTATATCCAATATAAGCCAGGTGCACAAGGTGATATAAGTCCACAAGATCACACAAGTGCAAAGTTGGTGCATGAATCTGGAATTAGATTGCAGTGGCTAGAGGACCTGGCATACCAATTCTCTGTCTGTCTGTCTTTCTCCCTTTCTCTCTCTACCTCACTCTCACCCTCTCATTGAAAATAAATGCAGGGGATGGAGAGATGGCTTAGCAGTTAAAGCATTTGCCTGCAAAGCCAAAGGATCCATTTGGACTCTCTAGGACCCACATAAGACAGATACACAAGGGGCACATGTGTCTGGAGTTCGTTTTCAGGGTCTGAAGGTCCTGGTGCATCCATTCTTTCTCTCTCTCTCTCAATTAAATAAATAAAATATATTAAAAATAAATAAATACATAAATAAATAAACACATCTAAAATCAGTAATGTTATGAGGTTAGAAGTTAAGATTCTATACTACCAAAAAAAAATAGCTGTTGGGGCACATTATCACAGATGTTCAGAATTTTAAAAGGGCTGGCCTGCAGAGCCTGTTGAAACCATTCCTGGGATGTGAAACCTGAAAGAACAAAAGATTCCATGGGAAGGAAAACACCCTGAGGGAATGTATATGCCAGTGCAATGGTGGTACACAGCCTTGGTGGATTACAAATAGCTTTCCGATTAGCTAAAATATCCACTCAGTGTAAAGGAACCCTTATCCGGAATTGGGAACCAGGTCAGTATCTTGTGGAGACAATGATTATCCTCTCCAGTGCCAAGCTCCCACTCGTGGTTGGATAAAAGAGTGGTTATATACATCAAATTTTCCCTAAGGTAATAATGCTTATCCTTAACTACACTGACTTCTCTCTCTGTTGGAGACTCTGTTATTTTTTTTCACAGGGTAGCAAGACCTCAGAAGATGAACTACCCCTCAAACTTCAGCCAAGCCAGAGCAGAAACCAGAGAGAGCGGGCAGAGGAGCAAGAGTGCTGCTTCCATGCTGAACCTAACAATCAGCACCAGGGTGAAGGAGACAGACACTGAGGACACTCATCACTTACCAAGGCAGAGATCCAGAGGCTCCTAGAGCTCATCACTGAAGTAGACTTAAAACTTACCCACCATGGCTCAGGGAATTTTGCGGAAGAGGGGGCAGAAAGATTGTAAGAGCAAAAGTCGTGACATCATGCCCAGAGGCATTTTCCCCCAAAAGAAACAGACTGTTGCTCCCCCAATGCATAACCCCCAACCCCATGGGGAATGCCTGCAACCCCAGTTCCTAGTGGAATGTGGGCAGGGATGAGGGGAAAGTGGATACCAACACATCATGTATCCTGTCCACACAAAAATGTTGTTAACAACAACAATAATAAAAAGATACAGCAGGGAAGAAGACTTTCTATGAACATAAGATCCATGGCTTTCTTCAAGTTGGACTCCACAGTTTTCAAAGTGGGCATCAGTATTTATATAAAAATTTAAAATTAACTCAGACTAAAGTGTGTTTTCTTGAGCATGACTGCCGTACCCTAGGGTACCAGTGTTTTCAAATTTTGAAGAAACTACCAAAGTATTCTATAACGTGATTGTACTGTGTTGCATTCTTAACAGATATTAAGAGTATTTCAGTGGCTCCAGACCGTTCTAGCAGTTGTCCAGCTACACACTGTGGTGATGGAAAATGTACATGATTTTGCAGATGTACATTTGCCATCTGTGTATCCTGCTTAATGAGGGCCCCCTTTACATCTTTGGCTCATTTTTAGGCTCATTGTTTTCTCATTCTTGCATGTTAAGAATTATTTGCATTTCGGAATGAGTTAATAATCAGAGGGACTTTTTACTGATAAATTATTTTCTTTTCCATGGTTTTCCTCTCATTTTTTTTCTATTAGCATTTATAAAGCACACTACTTTAATTTTTCTAAAAGTATAGTTCATTTTTCCTATAAAATTACATGTTAATATTATGTATATAGATATTATTAAACTAAGATCATCAAAATCTCCTCCTCCTATGGTAATATCTGCACTTTTATAATTTTACATTTTATTTGCTTGCTTAGTTTTGGATATTTTTGATTGAACCAATGGTCAGCATCAGTGGCCTTTTGCATGATGGGCAAGCATATTATTTAAGTTGTATCCTTAGCCTTAATGTTCTATTTTATATTTACACCCTGGACTTCACTCTTGTCAAAGATCTATACCTGGATTTGTTTTCATTTTGCATGTGGATATCTCAACTTCATTTGTTAAAGCACTTCCTTTTATCCAATACATAGTTTTGTTCTTTCTTGAAGCCAGGTTAGCTATATTAAGTGGGTCTACTTGGTTTAACTGGCGTATTTGTTATCTCATCAAAATCAGTCTTGAGGACTTATGTTTACAAATTACTAAATTTTGAAAATACTGTTGTTTTTTTAATCCTGACATTATTCACATTGTGTTACTAGATACTTTGTATTAGACATTTTAAAAACAGTTTGTTTTCCTTCAAGTAAATTTGTTTTCGATTGTTTTGTTTGTTTTAAATTTTGTTAATTTGAGAGAGAACTAAATGGAGAAAGAGGCAGATAAAGAGAGAGAATGGAAATGCCAGGACCCTGAGCCACAAAGGAAGTCCACATGTATGTCCTACCCTGTGCATCTGGCTTGTGTAGGTACTGGGGAATTGAACCTGGGTCCTTAGACTTTGCAGGCAAGTGCCTTAACCACTAAGTAATCTCTCCAGCCCCCCTCATTCAATTAATTTTTTTTTATATATACATAATGAACAAGATCCCAAAAGAGAATCACAGATCACATTGCATGTCTAGTTCAGTTATATATTCTCCAGGTAATGAGGTGATGTTACATGTATGCATAGTTATTACCGGAACTTCATTGTTTCCATATTAATTAAATTGTTTAAATATTTTAACAATTTAATTTTACTTCTAAGTATATACCAAACCAGAGATATTTGTACATAAGTTTGACAGCTACTCTTAATTTTAGTCAATGATACTACTAAGTTAGACTACATGATAATCAATATGATTTGATTTCCATCTTTCTTGTTACTTATAGGTGTTAATTGAAAACTGGATTATCAAAGCAAGAAAATGAGATATAGGGCATGTGCCATATTTAAAGTATCTAAATTACCAATTGCAATAAGTTGATGCTAAAATAAAAGGAGTATTTTGGACATTGTTCCTCTTGGATAAAGTAATATTATGTTCCTTTGAGTAAAGATGTCTGGAGTTAATAAACTTCAATAATGGCAAAGATAAATTCTGTTAGTGCAATGAAATAACATTAGTATATCATTTTACTTTACGTGTTTTTTTTTGAAATTACCAGATTTTTTGATACATGAATTAGCCAAATAATATAAATTTCATTTCATGATTTGAGCTACTTAAGGGAATATTTTATTACCCTACATTTTGTGCATGTAAGAAATTGACTGTGAATTCTGTATTTCATTTGACACTATTGTTAATATGAGTTATTTTGTTGTGTGATGAGTCTACAGGATTCTTGTTTTTATTTTTATTTATTTATTTATTTTGTTTATTTTTATTTATTTATTTGACAGTGACAGACAGAGAAAGAGGCAGAGAGAGTGAAAGAATTGGTGTGCCAGGGCCTCCAGCCACTGCAAACAGAATCCAGACGCATGCACCCCCTTGTGCATCTAGCTAATGTGGGTCCCCGGGAATCGAGCCCTGAACTGCGGTACTTTGGCTTTATAGGCAAGTGCTTAACTGCCATCTCTCCAGCCCAGGATTCTCCTTATTTCATCCTTTTAAAAATCCTGCTGCCAACAAACCCTTCAATGTTATGTAAACATGTAGCCAAACTAGCAATGCATGTTAGGGTTTGGCAGCTGTAGGTATATGTATTAAATACAAGTTTAAACATCTCAAGCGATTAGTGAGCAGAATTATAACTCTTGAGCAATTATTTCCCCTGTAGTGCTTAAGGCTTCATGTTTTAGTAATTCACCTGAGGCCACGAGCTTCCCTGTGTTATATCATGCATATAACACAATCATGCATACAGAAGACACAGTCTACATAAAACAAGGGGAAAAGTTTTTGAAATGGTAAACTTTTTGCAAACAATGTATTTAATTCTTTTGTTTATATTTATTTATTTATTTGAGAGGGACAGACAGAGAGGGACAGAGGCAGACAGAGAGAGAGAGAATGGGCACGCTAGGATCTCCAGCCACTGAAAACGTACTCCTGGGGAATCGATCCTCCAACCGGGGTCTTTAGGCTTCACAGGCAAGCCCTTAACCAGTAAGCCACCTCTCCAGCCCAAGCAATGTATTTTAAAGCTCAAGTTTTCTCAGTATTAGAACAGATACCATCAAAATACTCTCACCACTGCATATGTCAGTGTACCTTTCTCCACCACAGAAGTGAGGAGCAGATTACTATCTTAGAGTTATGCAAAACTTTAAATATGTTGTAATATGTGGTGATTTCACCTTGAGGAAATTTGTAAAGTTCAGCATGTTCTTGAAAATCAAAGATGGGATTAAAGGACAAGTTTCATGTGAGTCCCAGATTTGAGGACTTTTCTTCAAATATTTCCTACTGATCTACTTTGTGTAAGATGCATTTGCTAATATTGAAAGGTTAAAAACAGTTTATCATAGATGTGAAACGCAGATAATATTGAAATGTCTGTTTTATTTCTTTGGTATTTTTATTAATTTGAGAGAGATAGAGTAAGTATGGGCAAATCAGGATCTGCTGCCACTACAGATGAAATCAAGATACATATACCACTTTGTGCATTTGGCTTTATTGGATGCTGTTGACTTGAACCCGGGCTAGCAGACTTTGCAGCAAGCACCTTTATCTCTGAGCCATCTCTCCAGCTCCCAAATGTATATGTTATAATGAAAATACAGGTGATTAATGAAAAATAAAACTTTATACTGTCATTTACTCCATGCTGTCAAATACCCTGCATAAAAATAATCACAAATTGAATTATTTTAATAAATAAGATAACAATACATTTAGGACTGCAAGTTATTGTCACAAATCCCTTTATAAGTGACTTTAGTCCCCTAAACATTAATTAAAAAAAAAACAAATTTATCCGCTAAAACTTCTCAATAGTCTGATGACGCTTTATTAGTTTCATTATATTTATTAATTTTAACAAGCATATCATTAAAGAAGCATAAAATGTTTTAATCAGGACATAAGAAGTAAAAATTATACACACAGTAGTTCAAAGATATCTGATACAGTTTTTCATCTTCATAAATTATATGTGGGTATTTTCTCAATGAATGAAAATTGCCTGAGCTGACATCATTTGTGTGGTGGTTTGAATTGGGTGCCCTTCCCCACAAAATCATGCATTCTGAATGCCTGATCCCTAGCTGATGGCAGTTTTGCAATTGGACTCTTACTGGAGGAGGTGTGTTGGTGGAGGCTGGCCTGTGAGTATTACAGACAACTTCCCCTTGACAGTGTTTGGCACACTCTCCTTTTACTGTTGTCCACCCGATGTTGGCCAGGAGGTAATGACCCTGCTTTCTGATGTTATCATGGGCCATCCTTTGCAGTCTGTAAGCCAAAATAAACCCTTTTCTCCCCCACACTGCTATTGGTGAGGTGCACTGTAACTGCACATTTTGACAGTAACTGCAATATTTTGCTGTTTGCTCTCCAAGTTGAATTGTTTAAGCTCGCTTAGTAAGCACATATATTCAGTAGAAAGTTTTATGCATCAGCCAGAGACACCTGAGCAAGAACTTAGTATTACAGCTGTTCAATCATTTCAAAAATATCAGAACAGATCTGATAGAATCTTTTTTTTTTTTTAATTTAATTTATTAGTTTTCTTTTCAGCAAATACAGGTGGTTTGGTATCATTATTTAGGCTCATTCATGTCCTACCCCCTCCCAATGGCCCCTCCTTGTTGAAGTAAGTGGGTCGTGCATTGTGGAGTTAGCCCACAGTTCTTGCTTGGTACGATAAATGTCTCTGCATATCATGACCCGACATGTGACTCTGACATTCTTTCCGCCCCCTCTTCTGCAAAATTTCCCTGAGCCATGTTGGGTTCATTTTTGGTCTGCTTCAGTGATGAGGTGTTGGGGGCCTCTGAGGCCCTGGCTCTCTGGTTTTGTAGAAGTTGAATTTTCTGTGTTGGTCTCCCTCCCCTTTGTGCTGGTATCTGGTTCATCAGGAACACAGCACTCTTGTTTGTTTTGCCAATTTTCCTTAGTTTCAGTCAGGCCCCTTTTGAGGTATGATGGGGCAGCGCTCTCCTTAGGATCTGTGTCTATCTGAAAAAGAGAAGCAGATTCTCCAACGGAGAGTAAGTTAGCACCCAGAAAATTGAGATAACACTTACTTTTTTGATAGAGAGTTTAATAGCTGTAGGCCCTCTTGTACACCATGATTTATGGTAGCTTGATATTGTAGAGTGGGCTTATGTTTGTATATGGTTGTGACTTGTTTCCCAGTTCCAGCTATGGGTCCCGGACCACTGAGGGGATCAGTTAGCCAAATCAAGAGCAGTTGGTTCCCCACCATGGCTGTGTGGCCTATTGCACTTGCGTGGGCATCACACCAGGTTATTTGTTGCTAAGTAGGATACACCATGACTTGCTTGAATCTTAGTAGTGAAGACTGATGACTATATAGATTACATTAGGTACTATTTGTTGCTGTGAACAAATACTTGATCAGGAACAATTTAAGGAAGGAAAAGGTTTATTTTGACTTTTATTTTCACAGGGAAGTTTCTTGGTAAGAAAGGAATGGTGATAGGATGAATGAGAGATACTCACATTAGACTCAAAAGCAGACAGCAGGCTGGAGAGATGGCTTAGCAGTTAAGGTGCTTTTTGGCAATGCCTTAAGACCCAGGTTCAATTCCCCAGTGCCCAACTAAGCCTGATACATGCACAAGGGGTGCATGCATATAGAGTTCATTTGCAGTGCCTAGAGTCCTTGGCATGGCCAATTTCATTCTCTCTCTCATAGATAAATAATGAATAAGTAAATAAATAAATTTCTAAAAAGTAGAGAGCAAAGAAGAATTGAGGATAGTTTACAAATGTATCCTCAAGGTCCATCCCTTAGTGACCCATTTTCCTATTTGCTCCAGCGAGGCCTTCCCACTTAAAAATCCACAGTTGATGAGTTGGAGAAATTGCTTAGCAGTTAAGGCACTTGCCTACAAAGCCAAAGGACCCAGGTTTGATTCCTCAGATCCCACATAAGCCAGATGCACAAGATGGCACATGCATCTGGAGTTCATTTGCATTAGCTGAAGGCCTTGGCACACTCAATCTCTCACTCTCTCTATCTGCATCTCTTTCTCTGTCTTAAAGAAAAAATAAATTTATATAAAAAAAATTCATAGCCATCCCAAACAACACCAGCAGCTGGTGACCAAGTGTTCAAAGGCAGGTTATCAGCCTAAGGTGGATATTTTACATTCCCATGAAATGCATCAAAGTCCACATTAAAACATACAGCAAAACACTGCATTCCATAATAATATTAGATTGAAAATATTGCATCCACAAATGATTAATACTGGGAAGTGAGCCAAGTAAATAATCATTCACAATGGCTTGCTGATTTTCAAAATGATATCAGAAGCTTGTTAACCCACAAAATTAATTTCTTTGAAATACAAATTTAAACATGGAGCTTTTTCTCATTACAAAATTAAAATAATATATCGTAAGCTATCTATAAAACTACACTTTGATTTTATAAATCACTTCAATGAATATATTTTTCAGAATTGCTTTGATATGAGGCCCATGTACAATAACCACAGAGGACAAGGATGGGAACCCAAAATCTCAGATAAGCACATAAACTCCATTATCTTTCATTTTTTTTTTGAAAAGAATATGCCCCGCTCCATTTTCTAATTTCAATCACAAAGGATAACATTAAGTATTTAATATTACTATCCAAATGCATGTTCAAATTGCATGCTTAAATGTCCTCATTTTATGTACCAGTGGTGAAATACTTGAACACATTAGGAGTTTAGGAGTTTCTATAGTGGAAATGTGTTCACTTGTGGAAGTGGAAGTCTGTAGGTTATTGGACAATTACACAAGGGTCACAATGGTGTTTAATGAAGTTGGCTTCAATAAGATCTTTAAATAAGAATGATTTGAGTTCTGAATCTAGGATTTTCATATAGATACTTTTTTTTTTTTTTTTTTTTTTTTTTTGGTTGTTCGCAATTGCTGATAACCTTAGGAGGATCTTGATTTTATTCCCAGAAATTAATGTGTCCTCTTGGCAGGATCGGGCCTGCCTGGTGAGACCTCAGAGAACCTGCAATGACACTTTTGCTGACATCAGAAACAAAAATGCATCAAAAAATTAGAGATGGCTAAGAAGATGGTAAATTGCATATAAGAAAGAAAGGTATTTTATGATTTTGTGTAATGATTAGTTTATTATAAATATGGCATACACTCAAAAAGAACTGGGCTGATTATGATTTCAGTGCATTTGTTCTCCCTTTGTTTAAAAAGAAGTTTAGAAATAGATAGTCATAATAAGAGTAGAAAGGGCTACAAGAACTATTTAGAATGGATTATATTTTTGTATGAGAAATTTATACAAAAATATGGAAGTAAAATATTCATTATACCATTGCCATGAGAAAATATTTTTATTTTCATACATGAGTATAGAAAAGGTTTTCTGGGATGTTCAAGTACTTGTGCACCTCCTATTCTGTAAACAATATGTTAACAATAGCCTTGAATCAGAAATTCACATATGAAGACATGTAATGTAATATGGTGTATAATTATATCTGCATGAAAAATTCTCTGTAGTAAAATATATAGTTTTATGTTGTGTTTATTTTAGTGGGGATGATATGATATAATTACATGAAATTTCTTCTTTATCATCATTATTAAAGCAAGTAGATAATAATAATAACAATAATAATAATATTCATAATGACAATAGAGATAAGCATTCTATTATTTAAAAGATTCAGTTACATGTCATAAAACAGACCAAATGTTTAAATTTTAGCAACTTTGTCATTTAATTCTATCAATAATTTAATGAAGTAGATAATGTTATTAGTCTCTTTATTCAGAAAAGAAAGCTTATATATAAAAACAGTAGATACGGGGCTGAAGAGATTGCTTAGGGGTTAAGGGCTTGCCTGTGAAGCCTATGGACTTTGGTTCGAGGCTCAATTCCCCAGGACCCACTTAAGCCAGATGCATAAGGTGGCGTATTCATTTAGAGTTCGTTTGCAGTGGCCGGAGGCCCTGGCGTGCCTATTCTCTCTCTATCTATCTGCCTCTTTTTCCCTCTGTCTGTCACTCTCAAATAAATAAATAAAAATAAAAACAAAAAAATTAAAACAATAACAGTAGACACAGTACTGGAAAGATTGCTTTGTGGTTAAAGGTACTTGCTTATAATGCCTGGGTCTACATATGATTCTCCAGAACCAAACTGCTGCATGCAACCAGAATTCATTTACAATAGCAAAAAAATGTGACGGATAATTTTTAAAAGGAGAAACTAGGAAACAAATTCAGAATCAACATCCACAATTGTGTTATCTAAATAATTGACAGGTAAATATAAGTATATTCAAATGTATTCTAAGTAATATCAAATATGTATATTTCTTGGCATCTTGTGGCATTGCAGCTTTTGAATTCCTGTAATACTTATAGTTTAAAATGAAAGTACAGTGTAGTCTGGCAATGACTCCCATGAGTTTGCTGTCTGTGTGGGCACACACCAAGTGTTTCAAGCGAATTTCCACAAGGTGGCCATGTTCTGTGAGGACTGACGCCCTGTAGTAAATGGCAGTCCTGTATGGATCTCTTCTGTTTAATAGTTCAAAACATGATTTAGACAGGAAAGGAGGTCAGCAAGACTTCACATAGTATTTATGGAAAGCATTAAAATACAATGTGGAATATTCAGATCATGTAAAGAAAAAAAAACTAAATATTAAGACATAATAAAAACATTAAACAGAATAATTCAAATATACTAAAAACAGGAAGAAAGCATAATTATTGTGCTATTTACCTTGGATGAACAAAATAATTTAAAGGAGAAGTGACAGAAACTGAAGAGATGAAGTAAGAGGCCAAGATGAGGAAATCTGAAAATAAGTAATTTCTCACCCGGTACTGGATTACATATGATCAGAAGTTCATTTTCCTGCTATGTAGTAACTAAATTGAATGACTGGAACTGTTTGGGAATTCATGAAGGCACTTGGATATTAGTTTTACTGTTCAAAAATCCTTGTAGCTCTTCCCATTAATGACAATATTTTCAAACAAAATAAGCAAACCATATTCATATTATTAGCATAAAAACAAAAAATGAGGGTAAAAGTAATAATGTACCTCTCTAAAGGTGTTTGAAATCAAAATATTTGATTTTAACAGGTTTTTTTGTTTATTTTATTTTCTTTTTTAATGTGCCAACTTGTGCAACTGGTTCACATGTTTTATTCTATTTCTTTTTCTTTCTTTCTTTTTTTTTTTTTTGTTTTATGAGGTAGGGTCTCACTCTAGCTCAGGATGACCTGGAATTCTCTATGTAGTCTCAGGGTGGCCTCAAACTCAAGGCAATCCTCCTACCTCTGCTTGCCGACTGCTGGGATTAAAGGAATGCACCACCACATCCAGCTCTATTTCCCTTGTTAAAGAATATTAACTTATATTTTCCATTCCTTTATGTCAAGAAGAAAATAAATATCAATTGGAGTCCACTAACATAATTTCTACTTTTTTCCTTATTGAATAATTGTATCACCTATGGGGAATAGTGGCCTAATTTTTTGATAGATCTCTTAACTTCCTTATTTTTTTTAAATATATATATATATTTTTTTAATTTTTATTTATTTATTTATTTATTTATTTATTTATTTGAGAGTGACAGACAGAGAGAGAAAGACAGATAGAGAGAGAGAGAGAGAATGGGCGCGCCAGGGCTTCCAGCCTCTGCAAACAAACTCCAGACGCGTGCGCCCCCTTGTGCATGTGGCTAACGTGGGACCTGGGGAACCGAGCCTCGAACCAGGGTCCTTAGGCTTCACAGGCAAGTGCTTAACCGCTAAGCCATCTCTCCAGCCCAACTTCCTTATTTTTATGTGTTGATAACTGACTATTTTATAACAGTTTTTCTCCTATTTTATTGTATTGCTTTAATCTATCATTTCTGTTGGTAAATTTTAGATTAATAAATTTTATTCCAAAAATCAAAAAATTAAAATATACTTTAAGCATTTTAGAAACAAATGTCATTCAGCAGTATTTTCTTTTACAAATAAATCTGCTGTAATCAGATGGAATATATTGCACATGTTTTGAGGAAATGTATTATGTCACATGAGCAATTTCTCTTATTGGTGAAATTAAAATTAGAGCAGATGTGGATGAAATATAATATTCTTTAAGATACAACGTTTTTAAGTTTTGGAAATTATTTGCCTATATTAAAATTTACAAAAAAAAATAGAAACCTTTTTAATAATAAAATCTGAGATAAACGTATCAGTGAGCAATCTCATACTTCTTCATATAATTTTCCAATATATTAAAGTAAATAGCACATTTTATTAGAAGCTAATATAATATACCTTCATTGATTTATTACATACCATAACAACATTCATAAAAATAGTTCAAATATATATTTGAGGGGGAGAGAAAGGAGAGAGAGAGAGAGAATGGGTATGCCAGGACCTCTAGCCACTGCATATGAAATCTAGATGCATCCACCACCATGTGCATCTGGCTTATTGGGTACTGGTGAATTGAACTTGGGTCCTTTGGCTTCACAGGCAAACATCTTAAGAGCTAAGCCATCTCTTCAGCCCTCAAATATAATATATTTTTATTTTACATATTTTATTTGCAAGGAGAGAGAATGTGTGGATTTACTAGGTTCTCTTGCCACTGCAAACAAACTCCAGATGCAACCACCACTTTGTATTTCTGGCTTTCATTGGGTGGGTAGTGGGGAATTGAATTTTGGGCTTGCAATGCTTCACAAACAAAGCACCTTTAGCCACTGAGCCAGCTCCCTAGCCCTCAAACATAAGTAATGGTGAATACCTACTCAATTATTTTAAAAATATTGGAAGAATTCTCTTTCCTGTTTTTCAAATTTTACTCTTTTCTTCCTTTCAGGATGGATGAGTGCCGTATGATGTGAAGTACAGCCACGATCCTTTTTTTTTTTTTTTCAATAAAAATTTTCCTTTCTGGTCGTTCAGTTAGACATTCAGCCTAAGTCAGTCATCAACATGCATGCAGCCAGCAATTTGCTAAAGATTTGCTAAAGGCTTTGTGTCCCTGAGTATTTGTATATTGCATTTTTTTTCTTTTCCTCATTTCACCATATAAGATATACCAACTTTTACAGAGACAACTAAAATATCAACAATAACATTCCTGAATGAACTTCCTAGTTCTTTGGCTTTTCTACTAAGTTACAAATTTTATTTAGTTGGTAATAATACATATTGAAACAGGTAGGATTTTGTGCTAACGACTTGCTGATCACACACAGCAGTGTGAGTAATTCACGTGCTATTTCACCTTGTGTATCAGCAGAAACAAATGAGATTAGACCATATCACATTTTTCAAATACTCGTAATCTGCATTTATATTTTAGTAAATGCTGTTCTTTGCCACTAAAATATTTCCATAAAAATGGAAGTCTGGGGCTGGAGAGATGGCTTAGTGGTTAAGCGCTTGCCTGTGAAGCCTAAGGACCCCAGTTGAAGGCTTGATTCCCCAGGACCCACATTAGCCAGGTGCACAAGGGTGCATAAGCGTCTGGAGTTCGTTTGCCATGGCTCGAGGCCCTGGAGTGCCCATTCTCTCTCTCTGCCCCTTTCTCTCTCTGTTTGTCACTCTCAAATAAATAAGTAAAAATAAACAAAATAAAAATTAAAAAAAATGGAAGTCTGGCTATTGATCATTGATCTTTGTATTGACTTTCACATAGCATATACACAACTCACAGAAATAAGCTTATTAGGAATATTTAGACAGCTTTATTCTCTCTCCCTCTCTTCCTCCCCCCCCCTCTCTCTCTCTCTCTCTCTCTCTCTCTCTCTGTGTGTGTGTGTGTGTGTGTGTGTGTGTGTGTGTGTGTTTGTGTGTGAATTTATGCACCAGGGTGTCCTGCCAGTTTGAATTTGTGTGGGTGGCTGAGGAATTGAATTCTGGCCTAGATCAGGAATTGAACCCAGCCTGGCAGGCAGATTTGGCAAGAGAGTGACTATAACCACTGGGAAATCTCCCCAGCCCATGTCTTTTCTCTTATATTAGCACACTTGAAGCATATGAGCTTGTAGAAGGCAATGTCAATACTTTTAGTTCTAGCAGTAAATTTAAATTTTTACATCTGTTGAGTTCATGAAAGTTAAATATTGCATGTTAGTCAATCAAAAAGAAACATCTAAAATAATATAGTTTTGCTTAGGTTCCATAGTGATTAGGTAAATAAACTAATGAGGGATAAAGAAAACATTAAACAAGTAAAAATAGAAACCATCTGTTTTGGAATAATGCAGTACTGGATTCATCACCTTGACTTCCTTTGCAGACTATATTTTCATCATCATCATGATCACTTTTTCAACTTCATATTATAATAGACTTCGTTTTTTTTTTTTCTCACTGTTAAAAATACTATGGGGGGGGTGGCTGAAGAGATGGCTTAACAGTTAAGCGCTTGCCTGTGAAGCCTAAGGACCCCGGTTCGAGGCTCGGTTCCCCAGGTCCCAGGTTAGCCAGATACACAAGGGGGCACACGCGTCTGGAGTTCGTTTGCAGAGGCTGGAAGCCCCAGCGTGCCCATTCTCTCTCTCCGTCTATTTATTTTTCTCTCTGTTTCTGTCGCTCTCAAATAAATAAATAATTAATTTAAAAAAATACTACAGGGCCATTCTTTAATTTAAATCCACTGGGGGGGGGGGAGGGCTGGAGAAATTGCTTAGTCATTAAGCACTAGCCTGTGAAGCCTAAGAACCTCAGTTTGAGGCTCAGTTCCCCAAAACCCATGTAAGCCAGAAGCACAAATTGGCACATGCATCTGAAGTTTGTCTGCAGTGTGTGGAGGCCCTGGTGTGCCTCCTCTTTCTCTCTCTGACTCTTTCTCTCTCTGCTTTCTCAAATAAATAAAAATAAAACAAAATTAAAGAAATAAAAATTCTCTGTTAATGTAAAATGATCTACACACCTTTGTCCAAAGCCACACCCTCAAGAAGAACATGGACTTCTACTTGGAAGTTCTATGGAAATAAAAAGTTTTAAATGTAACTTTCTAATGTAAGCATGACCTGATGAGGAAATAACAGCTGTCAATGAATTTCCCCTTTTGAGATAGATTCTATTTGGTTTTTGAAAATAGTATATATACACTATTTGCCTGTAATTTAGCATAAAAGGTATATAAAAATAATATTAACTATTTGAATGTTTTATTTTTTATCTCCAGAGAATTACTATAGCTCCTATCATTCAGTAAAGGATTTAGCCTACTTTTCCCTGGAGAGAAAGGATGTGTGAGCATGTGGGTATTTTAAGCTATAAATGAACCATCTAAAGTTTACATTTTTACTTCTAAGGAAGAGTCATTAAAGCAAACAATCTAAATACTTCTATGTAATTTACTGATTCAAAAGACAACAATAATCTTATTGAAAAACATAATAGGTATATGTGAAGAGAATATCAATTTTCTCTTGAGAATGATTCTGGATGCCTTGTTTGGTTATCATTAGTAGTACACATTGTTTTATATGAGTGACTATAATTAGGATCCTTAAGTAGAGATAAGTGGCTAAGGTAACCTTTACTTTCAAAAATAAAACAGAAAGTAGAAAAATCCCTAACGAAGTCTTTACTGACAGTGATGTCTTAGGTGTAATTGAGAAGAAATTTGGGTCATTTCCAGACAGTTAAATGAACACTGAGAAGCATAAAAGCTAGTTCAACTAGTTTATTAGACCTAAAAGGAAAAAAAAAATAAATAAATAAATAAAAAGCTCCCTTCAAAAGTTAACTCTTATTTTTTTCTCTTCCTGCTTTGTTCTTGAGAGGTGAAATTATATTTTCAGATAATAGCAGCTGTAATTTGCGGGGATCTTTTAATGTCAGTGTTAGGAGGGAGCAGCTCTAAGGTGATTTGTGGAGAGTACAAGCCCCCCTGGAAGAAGTGTGGAGAGCACACATTCCCAGACAAGGCAGAACGGGGCTGAGCCAAGCAGTGGTGAGCTGAGCCCTTTATCCCAGGCACAAGGTGCTTACAAAGACTCATTATCACAAGGTGTGTTGAATCATAGTTATAGTAATAATAATAATAATAATTAGTCATCTTTTATGTTTGGCCAGAAAATATGACTATTTAAGATATTTGCCCTGTAGTCAGTAATAGGTAGTTGGGATGTCCATGAAATCTCCATCAACTGTGAACCTCTATTAAAATTCTGTTCATGGTGGAAAAATATGCTAAAAGTAATTTTCCTGGCCACACTTTCCAATTGTTCACATTCCTGAGAGTTATTACTAATAAACCAAGTGGTACTTAACATCATCTATTTCGGATACCCTTCTTTCAGGTTTGATAATATGCCAAGAGTCTCATTAAACTATAATTTATAAAGTATCCCTAATGGCCATGTCCTAATGTGTCTTGAACTACCAAATAAACCAGCATCTCAGCCATTTATTAGCATTTGTTGTTGTTGCTGTTGTTGTTAATTTACATCTGTGAGTGAGTGTGTGTGTATGTGTGTGTGTTCATTTGCATGGACATTACAGGGTCTTTTGCCCAGCAAACAAATGCTAGATGCTTGCACCAATTTTTGCATTAGGCTTTATGTGGGTGCTCAGTAACTGAGCCCAGGGCAGCAGGGTTTGCATCATCTGCCCTTAAGCAATGAAGCATCTCCCTTAGCAAAGTTTCTGTTTATCTGATGAAGTTGCTTTTCCACTTACCATAAGTCATAAGCTGCTTTTAAACAGAAGAAGTAAAGATCAGGTACCAGCACAAGGGTGAGGGAGATCAACACAGAGAAAAATCAACTCCTATCAAATCAGAGAGCCAGAGACTGAGAGGCCCCCGACACCTCATCACTAAAGCAGACCAAAAATGAACCCAACATGGCTCAGGGAAATTTTGCAGAAGAGGGGGTGGAAAGAATGTCACAGCCACATGTTGGGTCATGATACGCAGAGACATTTATCCTACCCATAACTGTGGGCTAACTCCAGAACGCATGACCCATATACCTCAACAAGGAGGGATCAAGGGGAGGAGGTAGGTCTCATATGAGCCTATTAATGGTGCCAAACTGACTGTATTTGCTGAGTACAAAAATAATTAATAAAAGAAAAATACTGCCCAGAAAAAAAAGTAAGATAAGTCACTATTTTACCATTAATTTTTTAATAAAATGTTATATCATCATTTTACAACGTTTCTCATTTTTTACACTAACTGGCTTAAGAGTAGAAATCATGAACAGAAAATTTTCAAGTTAAAAAAGTACTTGGTGATCTATTAAGACTTTAATCATTTCAAGCTGAGAATGGTGGCACATGGATATAATCCCAGGTCCTCAGAGTAGAGGATGAGACAGTAGGATTAAAAGTTTGAAGCTGGACCAGTTTGGGTAGTTCACACCGGTAGGATATTGCTGAAGAGGCAGAGGCAGGAATAATAGGGGTTTGAGGCCAACCTGGGCTAAAAGAAATAAAAAATTAAAATAGTTTGTAGCTGGGCTGAGCACCATAGCAAATTCCAGGGGATACATAGTATGACGGAAAAGTTCTACCTCAACTTGATCTGATCAGGAATCCAGTAAGAAATATGCCTATTGGGTAAGTCTGAGAGAGCAGGAAGAGTTGATGGAGGGATGAAGTCCTTTCCCCAGCGTGGACAGCCCTGCCAGTGGTAGAGCATACACTCTATATAAAGAAGGAGAACACCAGTCTTTGTACCTGACTGCCCATGCTCCTTGAGATAGAGTATATACATTCTGTTGCTGCTATCCTCTGTGGACATTGGAGTCCAGCTCTTCCAGCCTTCCATGATGAAATGAAAAATGAAGCCCAGCACGTCTTGGAGAATCCAACACGCCTTCACACTGAGACTCCTGAGGCATCCAGTCTCATGCTATGAATAGCTACCAGGCTATTAGAGTATGCATCCTTCAGAGAGCTATTGTTGGACTGAACAGCCTATATCCTATAAGCTCATCTAATAAATACTTTTATATAACAAATCATCCCAGGGCTGGAGAGATAGCTTAGCAGTTAAGGTGTTTGCCTGCAAACCCAAAGGACACCGGTTCAACTCTCCAGGACCCATGTAAGCTAGATGCACAGGGCAGCACATGCATCTGGAGTTCATTTGCAGTGGCTGGAGGCCCTGGCATGCTCTCTCTCTCCTCTCTCTCTCTCTCTCTCTCTCTCTCTCTGTCTCTTTCACTTAAATAAGTAAAATATATTTTAAAAAAATCATCCCATATGATCTGCTCCTCTTGAAAACCCTAAATAATATACATAATCTCCAAAAATATTGAAATACACTTCTTAAAATAACTTTCATATTATTAATAGAGAAATATGAGGGTCAATTTTATTATCTGAGATTTTCTAAATAATCAGATATAATGTTTACACCCTAAGGGGATAACTGCTCTTGATGATGTAGTAAGAAAGGAAGAGAAATATATTCAAGCACAATTTAAATGGTTATCATTAAAATTTTGTCTTTCTAGAATGTTACTTGCCTTGTATTTATTTTAAATATTTCAGTATAAACTGATTATATGCATGCTAATGTTGTTAATATATTTTGTAGTATTCTTTCATAAAAACATTTGTGGTGGTCATTCCTATAGGTCCTGAGATTTCAGATATAGGATTGTAATCAAATATTAATTAAAGGGATGAAGTGAACACTTCTACAAATAAGTTCCATATTAAAACATTTGATAAGTGTAAATTTGGTTTATAAAGAAAGCTTAAAAACTTATTTAAATCAAATTTATTTATTGGTAGGATCTCGCTCTAGCCTAGGCTGACCTGGAATTCACTGTATAGTCTCAATGTGGCCTTAAATTCATGGTGATCCTCCTACCTCTCCCACCTGAGTGCTGGTATTAATTAAAGCCATGGACCAGCACACCTGGCTTAATACTTTTAAATTACTTATTTATTTATTTGCATGGAAAGACAAAAGGAGGGAGAGAGAGAAAATGAGAATGAGCATGCCAGAGCCTAGTACCACTGTAAACAAACTCCAGATAGATGAACCTCTTTGTGCTTCTGGCTTTACACGGGTACTAGGGAAGTGAGCCTAAATGAGTAGACTTTGCAGTCATGCCTTTCACCATGAAGCCTATCTCCAGCCCCTATATTCTGAAACTAGCTTGAGAGCTAGAGAAACTGCTCAGTAGCGAAGTGTGTTTCCTGTGCTAGAGTGAGGGTCTGAGGAGCGCGAGTCCACCAGAGTCCCCATATCCAGACATCTGAAGTAAGTACCTGAGCACTGTCACTCGTGATTGTAACCCAGCCCCAGCCGGAACAGAGCCCTGAGAATCCTCTCAATCCCTCAAGATCAAGAGTGAGAAAAAAAGTGACTGTGACTCAAAATAAAAATAAAGAAAAAACTTACTAGGCAGAAGAGGATTCCCTCTGGACACCTTTGGCTACCTCACTGCCTGCCTTTTATTCAAGCATATAGGAGGGTGACACACCACTCCATACCACACACAAACAAACAAACAAAAAGATGGCAAAAGACGAAGTTATTTATTACTTTATATCAAAATTTAAACAAGGGTCTATAGAGGTGGCTCAGTGGTTAACGTGCTTGCCTGCAAAACCTATGTACCTAGCATGGATTCCCCAGTACCCATGTAGTGTCAGATGTATAAAGTGACACATGCATCTGGAGTTCATCTGTAGTGGATGGAGATGCTGATGCACCAATTCTCTCTGTCTATCTCCCTTCTCTCTCTCATCTCTCTCTCTGTTTGCAAATAAATAAAAATAAATATTTTAAAAGCTAAAGTTGAGCCAGGCATGGTGGCGCATGCCTTTAATCCCAGCACTCAGAAGGCAGAGGTAGGAAGATCACCATGAGTTTGAGGCCACCCTGAGAATCCATAGTGAATTCCAGGTCAGCCTGAGCTAGAGTGAGACCCTAACTCAAAAAAAAAAAAAAAAAAAAGAGAAGAAAAGAAAAGTTAAAGGTTATATTTGAAACTCAAACTTCATACTATGGAAAACACTACTAAATAGGCAATGTAGTTTTCATGTATATTTTTCCAATCACATTTGTATAAATAATTACTATTTCATCATTGTCATTAATAATTCATCCCAAATATAGGATGTGTGATAATTTTGAATGTGTGTGTGTGTGTGTGTATCTGTCTGTTTCAAAACTAAATGCAGGGATGCCAGTGAAAATATTATAGTTAATTCCTTGAAGTGAATTATAGAATCATATCTTTTGTAAGCAATGATAATATAAGGAAGGTTCACCACAATTTTTTATGTTTTGATATTTCTGGCAATCCCTTTTAATATAGGACTAAAATTTATAATTGATAGCAGTATTGATGGGCATTAAAAAGATAAAGAAAGGGCTGGAGAGATGGCTTAGCGGTTAAGCGCTCGCCTGTGAAGCCTAAGGACCCCGGTTCGAGGCTCGATTCCCCAGGTCCCACGTTAGCCAGATGCACAAGGGGGCGCACGCGTCTGGAGTTCGTTTGCAGAGGCTGGAAGCCCTGGCGCGCCCATTCTCTCTCTCCCTCTATCTGTCTTTCTCCCTGTGTCTGTCGCTCTCAAATAAATAAATAAATAATAAAAAAAAAGATAAAGAAAATCATGCCCCAAAAATATTCATAGAGGAACAAAGTATAAGAAAAGCTAAAATCAAACTGTATTAGGCTTCTTATGCTATATATATATATTTTTTATAAATTTTTATTTTTTATTTATTTGAGAGCGACAGACACAGAGAGAAAGACAGACAGAGGAAGAGAGAGAGAATGGGCGCGCCAGGGCTTCCAGCCTCTGCAAACGAACTCCAGAAGCATGCGCCCCCTTGTGCATCTGGCTAACGTGGGACCTGGGGAACCGAGCCTCGAACCGGGGTCCTTAGGCTTCACAGGCGAGCGCTTAACCACTAAGCCATCTCTCCAGCCCTTATGCTATATTTTTTAAAATATACTTTTCTTCTAGTTTTTAGGTTTTTTCCCTTAATTCAGTTTTTTCAATTTGTTTTTATTTAATTATTTATTAGAGACAGAGTGAGGGGAGAGGGACTGAGAGAGAGAAAGAGAGAGCGAGAGGGAGAGAATGGGCACATCAGGGCCTCTAGCCACTGCAAACGGACTCCAAATGCATGTGCCACCATGTGAATCTGGCTTACATGGGACCTGGAGAATCAAATCTGGGTCCTTAGGCTTTGCAGGCATGTACCTTAACTGCTAAGCCATCTCTTCTGCCCTACTTTATTTTTCTATAAATATAATTTCAACATAATTTTAACAATATCACATAAAAGGTGTTTTATAAAATCAAAGCCAAAACACCTGTAATTAATATATAGTGAGCTACATTGTACCTATCTATACATGTATTTAGAAAAGGCATAAAATGAAAAAAAATAGGATATTAGTATTTTCCATATCTTTCCTTATTATATATATTCTTGTAATATGAGGTATATTATAAAGATTTTATTTGCAAGTTACTTTAGCAGACTGTTGCTCTTCCATGATAATCCTGGAGTAACCTTAGGCCATACGATGGATTTCTTTCCATTTTTCAACCTTTGTAGTTAAACCCAAATTGTCCACAAAACAAACAAACAAACAAAAAAACCTGCTGAAGTTTGAGCTGAGGTGTGGATTTGGATCAACTTCATAATATCTCTTCAGTGTGTATTCTTGATGGCTTCTGAAAACATTTTTCTCTCAGTGTGTTTGCTTGGAATGTGCTTGGATGTTCACCAAAGCCTGCCTGCTTAGTGGAATTGGCTCTAGGGTGTGTGTTTTGCATGACTTGGGACTACAGGGTCATCTGCTTTTAATATCAATTTTACCACTTTGTGCCAATGTGATGGCTTCTTTCCCTTGAATGCTGGTGGCCTTGTATCTTCAGTATTTCCCCTTTAAGTATAAATATCTTTGCTGAACAAACAAACAAAAAAAAATCAATTTCCAGAACAATTCATCTAATTTTGGGGAACTCTACTTGAATAGCTAGTTTGGAAACACACTGACCTTTGGCTCACCTCTCTGGCTAAAGTCTACCTTTCCTGGCCACAGTGGACACATCTTGATGGGGTAGCATCAGGTATGGCAATCTGGAGCAAAGCTTATGTCTGCAGGTGCTCTAGCTGGTGAACACCCACAACTATTGGTGTGACCATTGAAAATGTGACTAACTCTAGCACTCTGCTCTAACACAAAGGTGTCAAGCAGGTGTTCTCATACTTTAATAGAACCTACTTTTTGCTAGTATTTTGCTACTTTGTTCTTAGTGACATTTAACCCTATTGCTCTGTAATATATATATATTTGGTCATAAGCCATTTTACTTGCACATTTCACTATCTCACTAGTCATGGCACAGGGACCATGGGATCATGTTAACTGCCCCTGGTCTTCATGTTAGCTTGAACCATCAACATGGCCATTGCACCACTTAACATTTTTCCGGTAGCTATATCATGTTATCATTCCCTTCTCATGGAAAACATTTATATCATCAGTGGCCATGCTGAACCACTTTAGAAGTAAATAAAGTAATTTATCTGTGATGCATTATAGAACTAAAATTTCAAATAATATGATTCCATAGAAAAGATAATTCTCTTTTGATGAAAAGATGTCTTTAAAAAAAAAAGTAATTTCAAAATTGACTCCCTGAAGGAGTCATTCCAAAAAAGAATGAAGAATCTTATCTTTTAATACCACATGAAGAGGATGCATTAAATGTTTGCAGGATAATATGTCCAGTAGCTTTTGAAAAACCTTGAACCGAATAAAGAACCTATAGCCTTGAGAAATCTTAGCTACAGGGCAGAAGAGATGGCTCAGTCGCTAAACGTGCTTGTTTGCAAAGCCTGACTGCCTGGATTTGATTATCCAGTACCCACATAAAACCAATACGCTAACTGGTGCATGGATCTGGATTTCTTTTACAGGCAGGATGCCCTTGTGCACCTATCCTTCCCCCACCCACTTGCAATTAAATAAATCAAGCTATTTCATTAAAGCCTTGCTTACAAAAATGCATTCTTTTCTGTGACTAAGATTATTAATTTACTTTATTGAAGGAAATTATTTTGATAAGCATGCTAAAACTTGTCAGTTGGTCAATTGTCTTTTGTAAATTAGATTATATTAATTGTGAACAATAATGGAATTCATTATGCCATTCGCCTGTAAGTACACAATGTGTTTCAACCATTTCCACCTCTCATTATCTTCTCTTTTTTATTTTATTTTATTTAGAAGGTGCTACATGGGCGACTGGGGGAAAATGACCAATATCTGTCCAAGCAACTCATGGTCTAACCTACTTAGAAGTAAATAACCTGTCGTGATGCTCACACAAGTTCAATAGTGGTGCACAGCCATGGTGGGAAACCAACTGCTCTTGATTTGGCTAACTGATCCCCCCAGTTGTATGAGAACCATAACTGGAACTGGGAAACAAGTCAGAACCATACCAAAACATAAGCCTACCCTCCATTATCAAGCTACCATCAATCGTGGGTTACAAGAGGGCCTACACCTATTAAATTCTCTATAAAAAAGTAAGGACTATCTCATTTGTTGGGTGCTAACTTTACTCTCCGTTGGAGAATCTGATTCTCTTTTTCAGATAGATGTAGATCCTAAGGAGAGAACCACCCCATCATACCTCAAAACGGCCCCAGCTGAAACTAAGAACAATTGGCAAAACAAGCAACGGTGCTGTTTTGTTGGTGAACCGGGTATACAGAGAAAAATCAACTCCTACCAAATCAGATTTCCAGAGACCCAGAGGCCCCCAACACCTCATCACTGAAGCAGACCAAAAATGAACCCAACATGGCTCAGGGAAATTTTGCAGAAGAGGGGGCAGAAAGAATTTCAGAGCCACATGTTTGGTCATGATACCCAGAGACATTTATCCTACCCATAACTATGGGCTAACTCCAGAATGCATGACCCATATACCTCAACAAGGAGGGGCAGGGGGTGGGGGTAGGACATGGATTAGCCTAACAATGGTACCAAATTGACTGTATTCACTGATCACAAAACTAATTAATAAAAATAAAATAAAAAAAACAACAAAATTCATTCTTAACAAAAATACCATCGAATATATATGTAAATATTTGACAGTGATAGATATAAGATAAAACCTACTCAGACTCTTTCTGGGAGAACTTAAGTTACAGAAATATAGATTGGCATATATTGTTTGGTGTCATTTACATAAAGATTCTACAATAGCCAATCTCATAGCATTAAGAAGTAGAAGAGCAATTAATAGTACGTAGGAGGTTTGGCACAAAAAGACGGGGGTTGAGAACAAGGTCTGATGATCTTGTTCACAGTGGGATAACTACTGGGACCCTTACTGTATGGACTTTTCCAAAAGATATTTATAACAGAATAGTTATTTTTTTTTATCACAAGTAAATGACAACTATAGGAGGCAATGAAATCATAAATTCCATAATTTGTTTGTTGCACAACATATATATCATCAATATAGTATAATATACTCAAAAATACACACAGTTTTTATGAGTCACTAAAAACATAAATATGTATAGATTAGTGGGCCATTTCACAGGAGTTAGTGTTATACAGCTGAGAGAACTGCGCACATCAAACTTTGAAGAATAGTCCATTTTCATTCAAGGAGAAACCATTCTCCCTACCTTTTTACAGTCACTATTGAGGCATGGTAGAACTTTCCAGACACTGACATTAGTGGGCAAAATATTTTCTTATCTGAATTATAAGATACCTTAATTTACAGATGCTTTAATTTAGAAAGAAATAAAAAAAATAGCTCCTTGATAATAAGTCTTCTAATTAATCACTGGAACTCATGTATAAGCACATGCCTAAGTCAGTAAAGACTGATCTGAACTTATTATAAAGAAATTCCTTGATATAACAATATTGTCAACCATTACTGAAAGATTCTAGTGGACAAATGACAAACTTCATCTCACAGAATGATATTCTTTTTGTAACAGGGTGTTGGGGTCCAGGAAAGTCTTTGAAACCCACACCCTAGGTTAATTTCCATACTTTATGGACTGGAGAGATGGCTTAGCAATTAAGTGCTTCTCAGTGAAGCCTAAGGATCCTGGCTCAAGGCTCAATTCTCCAGAACCCATGTTAGCCAGATTCACAGGGGGTTCACACATCTGGAGTTAGTTTGCAGTGGTTAAAGGCCCTGGTGTGCACATTCTTTTTCTCTATCTGCCTTTTTCTCTTTCTGTCACTCTCAAATAAATAAATAAAATAAACAAAACATAAAATTTATTTTTATAAGATATGGATATACTTGGTCTGTAACAGTACATGTTGGTACCATTCTTTTCCTACTCCATGCCTCTTTTCTGAAGAGGCCTTCCTTGTTGGGGATGCAGGTCAATTCCATGAGGATTGTGGGCTATGCATTATGGGAGCAGCAGTCACTTATGGGGGAGAGGCAACATCCCAACTTGTGGCTCTAACAATCTTTCTGCTCCTCTTCCGCAAAATTCCTTGAGTCACATTGAGTGCACTGTAAGTGTACGTCATTGATGGGTTCTTAGAAGACTCTGGAATGAAGTCAGCACCAGTTAAATGGGATAGCCATTATTAATTCAGAGAGAATTTAAAGGGTGTAGACCCTCTTGTAGCCCAAGGTTAATTGGAGTTTGACAATGGAAAGCAAAAGCATTATCTGGATGTCAGACATAGGCAGGGCCCTGGTTTAAAGTACACCTGAGCTGTAAGACATGAAGGCCGCAGGCTATGGCAAGGTCACAGCACCCTGAACCCACAGGTCATATATTGGGGACCAGAGCTTCTCCCCCCATTCTTGTGAGTTGCAATGAGCCAGGATCTTCCCCCCATTCTTATGGGTCACAGTAAGCCTGGACCCCTGGACAAAATCTCAGACCACAAGGTTGGCAAGAAGTAAGGACACTCCCTCTCCAAACATGTGAAACCTGGACATTCAGATAAGACTTAGGATTTGGCCATAACCCTGTGACCTTTGGCCAGTTGCCTAGGAAACTCCTTATATGGTATCAGCCAGCAACCTTTGCACAGCCCATCCCCCTGCCATTGCCTACACGCTGGAATGTATGTACCCACATGCTAATTATGAATCAGCAAGCAACCTTGTACATCCAATCCCCTTAGGACCCTCTTCCCACCCTCAACTGCTTGTAAACCCATTTCCCTGACAATAAAATGAGCTGTTCAAGAGACTGTCTCCTGAAAGTCTTTTCTTTCTTCATGCACACAACCTTGATCTCCATTGTTGCCTGGACTTTGAGACCACAGCTGGCCCAAGGACCCAGGAACCCAGATCTCGATATGATTCTTACTTGTTTCCAAGTTTCAGATATCATTTTGTTTCCACTCAGAGGATTTTTTAGCCAATCCAAGACAGTTGGTTACCCACCATGGCTGTGTGCCACTATTGCACTTGTGTGAGCATCACATCAGGTTGTTTACTTTTGAGTTGCTTAGACTTTGAGTTGCCCAGACAGATGTTGGTTGCTTTCCCTTGATAGCTCCTGTAGCACCTTCCAGCACTAGAAGAGATAATTGTCTGGGGACTGACTCTTTTCTGGATCCAAACAGGTCTCTCCGTGGTCCATGCTGACAGCATATGTGTCTTCAGCAGTAGAGTCTTACCATTAACTTCTACTGGGTAATGAAGCGCTCTGACAGAAGTCTGTCTTGTTTGTATTTGGAGATATAGTAGGCCTTTGTGACAAAAGCTTATTGTTGATGTAAATCACATCCTCATACAGGGAATTAGAGGCTAGTGCTAAGTGAGAAAAAGAGAAGAAAGAGAAATGGGAGAAATTTAAGGTTAGGCTTTGTTTCACCCTCTCCAGTGCCCTTCAATTCAGGTACTCAACCTAAGGTCCTTTTGAGGGTTCCACCTTTTAGTCTAACTTCTAGAATATAGGAGTCTGTTGTACCAGTTGAATTTGGGTTCAATATTGTGATCCCCCTCAAACCATTCCCCAAGCTCTACCCTCCTTATTGGAGTTCTTTGGGTTGAATTATTCTTGTTTTTAGAGTACCTTTAGGTGGACAGTTAGGCTATTAATTAGGGATCTCTCTGTCTTTGTAATGAAGGCATTTAGCACTACAAATTTTTCCCTTAGGGCTGCAATCATTTTATCCCATAAGTTTTGTTAGGTTGTGTTTTCATTATCATTCAATTCTCGAAAGTTTATAATTTTTTTTTTTAAATTTCTTCCATGACCCATTAATTGTTTAAAAGTGTGTTTTTAGTTTCCAGGAGCTGATAGAGTTCTTGTTGTATATGTTGTTAATTTCTAGCTTTAAGGCATTGTGATCTGACATGATGCAGAAAGTTACTTCAATTTCCCTGACTTCATGAAGGCAAACTTTATGGACAATTCTGAAGAAGGTTCCATGGGCTGCTGAGAAGAAGATGTATTCTGAAAAGATGGAGTGGAAAGTTCTGTGGATATCTTTTAGATCTAGTTGATCTATGATGTTGTTGAACTCTATTATTTCCCTGTTGGTTTTCTACTTGAATGATCTGTCTACTGATGATAGTGGAGTATTGAAGTCTCTATTATGGTATTGGCATTTATTTCTGTTTCATTTTTGAGTATATTTTATTTTATAAACTGTGGTTCACCTGTGTTTGGCACATATATATTTATGATTGTATTGTTCTCATGTTGAATCGGTCCCTTGGTGAGTAAGAAGTGACCTTCTTTGTCCTTTTTGATTACTTTTGATTTGAAGTATATCTTATCAAATATTAATATAGGAACACCTGATTGCCTTTTTATTTCCATTTGCATGGAATATCATTTTCCAACCTTTCATCCTTAGGAGGTGTCTAGCTTTACTGGTGAGGTGGGTTTCTTGAAGACAGCAGATAGAAGGGTTGAGTATTCTGATGCACCCTGAGTTCTTGTTGGGTGAATTAAGACCATTTAATATTTAAGGTTATCACTGTGAGGTATTAAATAATCTCTGCCATGATGAGGTGTTTGGGGAGATTTGGTACTTCCTTGTGTTTTGTACCATTTTGAACCTACTCTGTTTTGATTATTGTAATCTTCTTCTTGTTGGCTCTTGAAATTGGTTGTTTGTTCTGTGTGGAGTACTCCCTCGGGTATTCTCTGTGGGTTTGGCTTTGTGCTCATATAATCATAGAGTTGACTTTTTCATGGATTTTTTTAAATTTTATTTTATCTTTTATCTTTTTACAAGTTTTATTAACATTTTCCATGATTATAAAAAATATCCCATGGTAATGCCCTCCCCCCCAACACTCCCCTTTGAAATTCTATTCTCCATCATGTTACCATCCCATCTCAATCATTCTACTTACATATATACAATACCAACCTATTAAGTACCCTCCTCCATTCCTTTCTCTTCCCTTTATATCTCCTTCTTAACTTACTGGCCTCTGCTACTAAGTATTTTCCTTCTCACACAGAAGCCCAATCATCTGCAGCTAGGATCCACATATGAGGGAGAACATGTGGCACTTGGCTTTCTGGGCCTGGGTTACCTCACTTAGTATAATCCTTTCCAGATCCATCCATTTTTCTGCAAATTTCATGACTTCATTTTTATTTATTGCTGAGTAGAACTCCATTGTATAAATGTGCCACATCTTCATTATCCACTCATCAGTTGAGGGACATCTAGGCTGGTTCCATTTCCCAGCTATTATAAATTGAGCAGCAATAAACATGGTTGAGCATACACTTCTAAGGAAATGAGATGAGTCCTTAGGATATATGCCAAGGAGTGCTATAGCTGGGTCATATGGTAGATCAATCTTTAGCTGTTTTAGGAACCTCCTCACTGATTTCCATAATGGCTGAACCAGATTGCATTCCCACCAGCAGTGTAGAAGGGTTTCTCATCTTCCACATCCCTGCCAACATTTATGATCTTTTCTTTTCATGATGGTAGCCAGTCTAACAGGAGTGAGATGGAATCTCAATGTAGTTATAATCTGCATTTCCCTGATGACTAGTGATGTAGAACATTTTTTTAGATGTTTATATGCCATTCGTATTTTTCTTTGAGAATACTCTATTTAGCTCCATAGCCCATTTTTTGATTGTCTTATTTGATTCCTTATTATTTAACTTTTTGAGTTCTTTGTATATCCTAGATATTAATCCTCTATCAGCTGTACAGCTGGCAAAGATTTTTTTTCCCATTCTGTAGGTTGCCTCTTTGCTTTATTCACGGTGTCCTTTGCAGTGCAAAATCTTTGTAATTTCATGAGGTCCCAGTGATTAATCTGTGGTTTTACTGCCTGAGAAATTGGGGTTGTATTCAGATAGTCTTTGCCAAGACCAATATGTTGAAGGGTTTCCCCTACTTTTTCCTCTAGCAGTTTCAGAGTTTCAGGTCTGATGTTAAGGTCTTTAATCCACTTGGACTTAATTCTTGTGCATGGTGAGAGAGAAGAATCTATTTTCATCCTTCTGCAGATATATATCCAGTTTTACCAACATCATTTGCTGAAGAGGCTGTCTTTTCTCCAATGAGTATTTTTGGCATTTTTATCAAATATCAGGTGGCTATAGCTACCTGGCCTTACATCTGAGTCCTCTATTCTGTTCCATTGATCTACATGTCTGTTTTTTGTGCCAGTACCACACTGTTTTTGTTACTATGGCTCTGTAGTATAGGTTAAAATCAGGTATGGTTATACCACCAGCCTTATTTTTGACATGGAAACTTTTTATTTAACCATCTATTATGAGAAATAATTTTGCTGGGTAGAGTAGCTTGAGTTGGAAGCCATAGTTTTTCAGACTTTGAAGAGTTCCATTCTAGGTTCTCTGGCTTTCAGAGATTCCATTGAGAAATCTAATGTAATTCTGATGGGATTGACTTTTTATGTTGTGAATTATTTTTCTTGCTATTTTTAACACTCTTTCTTTGTTTACATTGTTAAGAGTTTTAACTATAATATGTTTTGGATAATTTCTTCTTGTCCTGTCTGTTTGATGTTCTATAGGCTTCATGACTCTGGATCAGCCTCTCTTTTGAGAGATTTGGAAAATTTTCTTCAATAATTTTGTTGAATATAGTCTCTATGCCTCTGTCCTGGATATAATCTCCCTCTGGTATACACATGACCTGGGTATTTGGTAATGTTAGTGAATCCCAGAGCTCCTCTTGTATTCTGTTCATTTGATGTTTTTGAACTTAGCAAAATTTTTGGTTTCCTAATCAATTCTTCTGATTTTTCTTCCAGGTCAGAGGTTCTTTCTTCCACATGAGTAACTCTATTGGTGAGGGGGTCTTCTGTTGTGTTATTTTACATCATGTCCATCTCTTTTTAAGGTATGTTTTCAATTTGAGTTTTGATTTTCTTGATGCTTCCTGGAACTCATTCTTGCATTTGATTAAGTCTTCATTAAGTTTAATCAACCAGTTATTGAGATCTTCCATTTCCTGACTCACTTTCAATTTATTCATATTGCTTTGGAGGATTCTAACATTTTCTTCAATCAAGTTAGTCTACTGCTAATAGCTGAACACTCTAGGAGATGATTCTATTTAACTTCGTTGATATGATTGTTGATTCTTGGATGGTTTGCTTCCAGTTCATTTTTTTTTCTGTTTATTGTTTTCATTTTTTTCTTTTTCTGATGTGGGTCTCATTGGTTGTTGTACTTTCATTTTGGGTGTGAATTTCTGTTGATTTCTCGCTGATTTCCTTGGAAGCTTCCATTTTAGGAGTACCCATCTTTGGTGGAGATGTCTATTTTCAGACTTTCATTGTTTCTTTTTGCATTTTTGTCTACCCATTTTAGGAAGACTCTTAATTGTATTAATTAATTAATTGAGAAAGAATCAAGGCTCCCCACCCCCCTTGGCCCTTGCACCCTCTGACTCAGGTGAACAGGGATGTTGGTGCCCAGTAACCAGTAAAATTGCTAGAGCAAAAGACCTGACTCCATAGGTCACACAGGAACAAGACCTCCCCAAAGAAGATACAGTTGGACCTACCAGGACCAGGCAACTGGGAGGAGCCAGGAAGCTGGCAACTGGTCTATTCATTCCACACCACCACACTCCTCCACACACGATCTGGGCAGGGAACCCAGACCAGGGAGCTAGGAGGACCAGGAAACAGGGGTCTAGCCTACTCACTGCACACTGCTGCACCCAGCTGCAGAAAGACCAGCACTGGGAACCCAGACCTGGGAACTGGCAGGAGCCAGGAAACCTGGGTCTGGCCTACTCATTCCATACCACCATACCCCTTGTTTCTAATTTTAATCAAATAGTTGAATTAAAGAAGGAGATGGAGAGCCTGAAAAAAAGGAAAAAAAAAAAAAAAAACACATGAAAAGGAAAGACAAAAGACAGTTCAAGGAGCTCCTAGCATGTGGGGAGCTGGAGTGAATAGAGCAGCCCATGTGGAATAAGGGCTAGGGGGCTCTCCCTGCTGGGACTGGGCCATGCCAGTGCATCCTAGCTAAAGGAATAACTCACACAGAGCCTGAAGTTCTAAAGTGGTCAGAGAACCTGCCCTCCCCTTGTAAAGATATTTGTAACCTTTTACTGGTAAGCTGTCTTCTGGCTCAGGTGAGCCAAAGGGACAGCTGGCTAGTTAGGGCTATGGGTTGTTTCAGGAAGAAATTAGCCCTGGCACCAAGTTCCAGGGGCTGCACTTGATCAACCACCATGTTTAAATCCCATTAAAGACTGACCTTCCTGGAGGGGTCCTGGTTGTTTGTGGAAAAACAGGTCTAGGAAGTAGCCAAGAGATAAGACGGCATGTCATCTTTGATTTCTAGTAAGTGAAAACTTTTCTACATTTTTTTTTTTTTACCTTCCGGGGTCCATTTACCCTAATTGTACCCCCTATCATTTTGAGGAATTACCTGTTAGCTGTTCTGGTATATGATATATATGATATCCCTTAATTAAAAAAAAAATACTGTGATATTTTTACACAATCAAAGAAAAAAAAGATGTTATATTTCTAAGTGTGTTACTTGCCAATACTCTCTGCAATAAATTTTATTCCTTTTCTATCAAAAGTCCTACTGACTACTTTTCTAACAGCCACTTCCTACCTCTAGCTCTATTTTTCAATAGTTGAAAAAAATTATGGTTTGATTAATATTTTTCAAACATGCATTAGAGATGGGCTCTTTCTTGAGTTCACAGAAAAGAATCACCAGATTACTGAGTGATTTTTCCTACTAGATACTTTCTTGTAAATACACAAAGCCATAAAGAAGAAGGCATCCCTTAAGATTTTAATTGATTGATAGGTTCCTTTGTTGACACTAGATTCTTTTTGCTAGGCCACAGAAGTATGGTATCCCTCTACCTTTGCTTTATACACTCACAAATATTGATAAGCTATCTTCTGCTTTAGGATTGTAAGGTTAATTTTCTAACTGATAAGATACCTTACAGTGTTTTTTTTTTTTTTTAATCTAGTAGGTTATGGCTGGTCCCATAGATCTGTGACATTGGAATGGTCTAATATACAAAATAGAAGTAAATACTGATGTATAAATCTTTGTCTAAAACAATTATCAAATATGATATTCTATAAAAATGATGTTTCAAACCCAATATGGCTCAGGGAAACTTGTGGAAGAAGGGACAGATAGGATGTTAAAGCCACATGTTGGGTCATTATGCACTGAGACACTGCCTCTTACCCATAACTGATGGCTAACCCCACAAGGCACCACCCATATTCCCCCTTGAGGAGGGTCCCTGTGGAGGGGGGAGGGTAAGGAGGGAGTTAACGATGGTACCAACATGACTGTACACACTGTGTACATCATTAATAATAATATTTCTTTCTAAGTCCCTCAAACCCTACAAGTTCATGAAGGATCCTGATAATGCTTAGGTCTTACTCCAGCAGGATGGTGAATTTCTGAGCTCTGCTGTTGATTACCCTTCTTACCAGTAATATTCAGTCGAATGTCTGAACAACTGTAGTGATAACCAAAGACATTTAGATGTGATAGCTAAGATACAACCATCCTGCTCTGGGATGTAAAAGCTAACTAGGCCCTGACTCCATTTGTTGGGGGAATAAAACAGCTAAACTAACACTTTGGTGCCTGCTAGGATGCCTTTTAATTGCAAATTCCCTCACTCCCCTGGAAGGTAGCATCTGCATTGATAAGACTTTAAGGACTTTCCATGTCCCCAAACATGACTCAGATGTATACATAAGACAACTCTAAGCTAAGTGAAACAAGTGCAGTTCAAGTTAACTCCAAGTAAGGCAACTGCAGTTCAGTGTTTCCCAGACCTACAACAGACACTGATGTCACTATTTTTATGGTCTTTTGCCCTTAAAAGCACTGTGTCCCTGAGCTGCTTCACTGAGATCATTTTCTGGTGTGAGCTCCTCTCAGTCACTAGCTTACTGAAAAGGACTTTCAATTGGCTGCAAAAGCATAGTGATCTGTAATTCTCTCATGTGGACTATAATATAGATATCCAAACACCTTCTCTTGATTTTCATGACCTTGTGACAATTTACAACTCCTAGGGAGATTGCTTACTAAGCCTTCATTCACTACCCTGGACACGTTCATCTTTCCTTTGCTACAAAATCAAAAATTCTGGCCTGGAGAGATGGCTTAGTGGTTAAGGTGCTTGCCTACAGTACCAAAGAACCCAGGTTCAATTCCCCAGGACTTATGTAAGCCAGATACATAAGGTGGCACAAGTGCCTGTAGTTTATTTGCAGCAGCAGGGGCCCCTGGCAAACCCATCTTCTTTCTTTCTCACTATTTCTGTCTTGCTTTCATGTTCTCTCTCCCCCCCCCCTCTCTCTCTCTCTCTTTCTCTCTCTCTTTACCTGCTTCATTCTCTGTCTCTCTCACATAAATAAGAATAAAAATAAATTGTGGAAAAAAATCCAAAACTTAGCCAATCGTTTGCTCCTCCCAATAGAAGGTACTACTTTGGTATACAAATGTGATTGTCATAATTTTTCCAACATTTTTAGCCTTCTTTAAACCACTTCAAGCATCACATGTCATTTTTAATGGCTTCTATTTGAAGATAGAACAAGGAGTATTATAGCTATATTTATCATCACAACCTACTCACAGTGCATTCAGTCAATTGTTTTTCATAAGCCAAATCTACAGTAGCTTCCCAGATGTTATTTTTTTCATGGCTATATGTAGAACAAGAGACCAACATCTATATAAATTTCACATGCCTGTTTAAAAATTTATTTTAATTTATTTATTAGAGACAGAGGGAGGGAGGGAGGGAGAGAGAGAGAGAGAGAGAGAGACAGAGAGAGAGAGAGAAAAGGATGCCAGGGACTCTATCCACTGCAAACAAATTCCAGACACATGTGCAACTATGTGCATCTGGCTTATGTGGGACCTGGAGAATCGAACCTGGGTTCTTAGGCTTTGCAGGCATGCCCTTTAACCACTAAGCCATCTCTCTAGCTCTCACATGCCTTTTTAAAAGTGAGTCATTATTTTGGTATGCACTGAAACCCCAATCTAATTCCTAATCATTGCCATTGAATTTTTAAAAATAATATTGAATTTTAAATTTATGTGTACATAAGCTATAGTTTTCTATCTCCTTTCCCCCATCCCCATTTCTTTGAGGGCCCTCCTCAGTAAGATCCTTGGTGTGCACAGTGGGATAATTAGGGCCTCTGTCAGTCTGGGAGGAGGGCTGAGGCTGTGCCTCAGGATATTTCTATGTGCCATATTATTCCCACAATCTTTTTGCCCCCTCTTCCTCAACAATCCCCAAGCCTTGGTGAGTATATTAGCAGTCTCAATGTTGACTTTTCTTTAGCCAACATATTTCTGTTAACACACATTTCAGTTCATCACAGTGCTTTTGCTATTTCCCTGAAGATGGTTGCCAGTTTAGCATTGGGAGCATTACTCATGTTGCTACTTCTGCTGCAATATCTTCTGGACTCCATAAAATATGGTAGGTGTGGCATATTTCATGATAAGCATTAAGCTGTCTTTTCTTCTTATAACAAATATTTTATATTTATTTATTAATGTGTGAGAGAGAAATAGACAAAGAGAAAGAATGGGCATATCAAGACCTTCAGCTACTGTAAATGAACTCCAGACCCATGCACCACCATGTGACTCTGGCTTATGTGTGTTCTGGGGAATCAGACCTGGGTACTTAAGAATCACAGGGAAGCACCTTGACCACTAAGCCATCTCTCCAGCCCAGCTGTCATTTATTGTTTATTAATGGATGTGGCTTTCCCAGTATTCTCTGTCATCTATAATCTGTAACATCAAACAGATTCTCCAAACAAGTGTGTGAGCAGCTTTGATTAAGGAGAATATGCATAGAAGTTTGAGAGACGTTTTGATGAGGATACCCACTCAACGTGTCTAGAGAATAATGGGGAACTCTTGATAGGGGGTTGAGAGTTTCCTGGCCATGGAGTAATGACTTGATTATCAGTAGGCCTATTATGAGTTCTTTCCCAATGAGCTTCATGACCAGTTGGATAACAGTTGGTTACCTACAAAGTTTATGAAACACATTGCACAAGTATGCACTTCTTGTCTGGCTGGTTGAGTGCATCTGTTGTCAGATCTCTTGTGCATACAGTCTATGAGTAATTGCTACCATCTAGTAGCTCTCATAGCACTTTCTAGCACCATGAGGGTATTTTAGGATTTTCACTCTTTTCTCTTGGTGTCCTAAGAAGGTAGCCTGGGGTGTCTTCAGCATTAGGGTCTTATATTTTCACTCTATAAGCTAACCAAATGCTTGGTGCTGGCTTGCATTTGGTGGTGGGACCTCATTGATCACCCTGGCCTACTGCTCATTATGAAAAGTAACCCAAATCTGGCCCTGATTCACAAGCCAGTGCCAATGGTTTTAGTATTAGGCATGTTTTCATCTTCTATTGGGCCTTTCAGTCAGGTCAGTTCACTTCCTTAATTGGGGTTAAATCATGTATTGTATCCAGGAGGAAGGTTCCTGTTGTGCTAAGCACTTCAGTCTTTAGTTTTGTGTAGCACCCTTCTGCTCCTGCCATCATTTTCCCCTGCCATCATGGAGCCTTACTTCATGTCTGTAACCCAAAATAAACCTTTTTTTTTTTTTTTTTTTTTTTTTTTTTTTTTTCCTCACGGGCTGCTATTGGTAAGGTGCTTTGTGCCAGCTCCTGGTCTGGTATGTTTTGTCCACAATGCAAATCAAACTGCAACAGTGCCCTTGGGTCTGCAGTAGGTCTTCCTTGGCTGTAATGTTTCTATGAGGTTCTTAATGAGACCCTTTGAGGCCTGGCCAAGTTTGTGGACAAGCAGGGTCTTGATCTCCTCCCCATGCTGCTTGCTCGGTGGTCCTTTGTGGTGGTTGCAGCTGCTGGTGTCAGGCTTAGTGAGGGGGCTTGTGGAATACAACCATTGGGGCTTAATCAGGTACTATATGGCTGTCTGGCTCACACAGCTGTATGGATGGTCTGGGTCTCTGCAACCCTGCTCTGACCTTGCCAAATGTGCAGAAGGCATTGGTGTTTTGCTGAATACCACTTTGCATGTGGGGGTCGGGCAGAGTCCCTGTGTGTACACACTTCTACGGTGTAGGTAGATCAGGCATACTACCTGTATTCCCATGGGCCCAAGCGGTGCTGTGTGTGGTGTTCAGGCAGATTGACCACTTGTCTTTGCACCCCAGTGCAATAGTATATGGTGGTTAGGTGGAATACTAGCCTCAGCATGGCCCAGCTGCTCTTGGGGAGATCAGGGAGGCTGTCAGCCCATGTGTCCCCCCAGTAGTGCTACGCATGGAGACCAGGTGGGTAGCCCACCAGGGCACATGCGGAGATCAGGCTACTCATCCATGTGAGCGCATGCCTCAGCCCTCATGCCACTTGGAGAGGTCAGTCTCACCCCACACGTGTGAATGTGCCAACCTTCTGTGAGCTGACTGCCCTTCCTAGACTATGTGAGTGTAGAGCACAGTAGATTGCCCTCTGGTCCATCGTGTCTGCCTGAATGTGTCCCAGTCAGGCCTATGTGGGGATTATACTGACCCTAGTTCACCCCAACTGTGCCAACGTGAGAAACTCAGGTTGTTTTCTTTTCCATCCTATCTGTCAGCATGTGGGGATCTTGGAGATTCCCTTTATGTGCACCCCTGTGCCCACTCATTGTGGTGGGTGTCCAGCAGATCCCCTCTAGTATGGAAACCCCAAAATGTTGCTTCCATTCCCCCTCAAGTTTGAGCATGGATCCTAATCTGCCATCTTGACCACTCTGTTCAACCTTGAGTTTTAACTCAATTTAATTCTTTTCCCTCTCCTCTGAAGTTCATTTGAATTAATTTAAAATAATTTATTAGTTTTTACTTAACCTACAGCATTCAGTATTACCTGAGGGTCTCCCATCTCAGTGATAATCATGCCCATCCCTGGTTAGCTTCTGAGATCAGACAAGAGAGATTGTGAACATTAAGTTTGGCATGTCCATAGACTATTTTTATTTTTTTAATTAGTATGGAAAATATTAGGTATCATCATGAGCATGCCATTTTAAAACACACAGTTTTACTTGATTCTCTTCCACTGGTCCCTTATCTGCCTCATCATAAGCACCTGCTTCTCCTGCTATAAAAGAATTCCTTGATTGTTTTACCCAGGTGAATCTTCAAGACAACTTAATGGTTTACCATCAGGTGCCAACCAGGTGTGTTAGATATTTTTGACTGCCTTTCTTATGGTGAGAAACTTGTAAAAACCTTACTATTAAACCCTGTTAGAAAAATAGCAATTAAATAAAAAAAATCCTAGAGTAATTTTATTCCTAGTCTGACAATCCTAAGAATACTGTACAAAATGCATATGGATAAGTAGTAAAACACAAAAGCTTTGTGAATTGTTGCAATGTATTTATTCAAACACAATTCTCTTTCCTATATTCACATGTTTAGATTATTTTCTGTATCGAGAGAGCCATTTATTTGCCATAAAATGACATTTCTTACATTAGAAAAGTCATAACTTAGACTTAATACTTTATATCATGAGATGAGTTTCTCACGTTATATAAAATATTTATGAATTTATCTATAAAGAAAGGGACACTAATTATTGTCAAATTATAATAAAGATTTTTTTATATATCTTTACTATTTATGTAGCAGTTCTCTCTTGTCAATTAAATTGCCCAAAGTAACTAAGTTAATTATATCATAAGGAAAATGTAGTTTATACAAAGATCCAGAGAACTGCAGTTTCCCTCAAGTTTGATAATATTATGGCTGGCTACAATAGCCTCATCCCACCATTATACCACCTTTATATGCTGCTAAAGCACGTAGACAAGAAATCATGCACCAAAACCTCTGAAATCATTAGTCAAAAACAAACAAACAAACAAACAAAAAAACACTTTATTTTTCTCTGCGATGGTATTTGTCACATTGATGACCTAGCTTACTTTAACAATCATGGTATTGCTATCTGAGGTCATCCCTAGATGAAGACAGTATGGCACTGACAAGCAAAAATATCACAGAGCAGCCCCCTTGTACACCTGCTAAAAGTACACTTGCCGCTTCTGATGGGACCTTCTACCATCCCTACCTCATCGTGATAGACTTTTTGACCTCTGAGATGGGCTCAAACACTATGTCACTAATAAAATTTTGTACAAGGTCAGAAAAACCTACACACCAGAGGCAGTGGTATGTCTATTGGTTTCTCTCTTGGGTTTTCAAATAGTAACCTCCTGTGAGCAAAACACTAACTGCCGTATTTCTGTGATCCCATTCCTCAGGAAGTAGTTCAAAAATTGACATTGTCCTCCTTTTCCCTCTAACAGTAGGTTGAGTCTCATTTCATGAGAGGAGGGGCTAAGCTAGGCAGATAGCTTTTAGTCCAGGGAGACAGGGAACAGACTCTCAAAGGAGGAACCTTCCTCTCGCCATGCCTACCTTAGCCTACCAGGCCTATTTCAATTGCCCCACTTGCCTCAATTGCAAGACTCAACATTTGCAGATCAAATCTCTCTCTCTCTCTCTCCCTCTCTCTCTCTCTTCCTCTCATGCACACCCTGCCCAGGTATGGGTGGACCCCTTCTCTGAGGCTAGTCTGATTGGCTGATATGCCTGATGAAGGTGTGCCAATCTCTTCAGGAGCACTGACTCCAAGTATCTTACTTGGACTCACTGATGGAAACTTCTTCCTCTGGGTCTTTGGGCTAAATACCTGGGTCTGGCACACAGGTAAGACTATGTTGCTCCCACCCTCGCAGCCTGGTGGGAAAGGTTTTTGTTGTTGTTGTTTTGATTTGTTTTTGTTACTGTTCTTACGGCCTTTTAATCTCTTTGGAAACACACACGTTTTTAGAAAAATCCCTTTTCACATTATGTTTCTTCTTTCTCATGGCCCAAGCTTGTTTGCCCCCGTGGGCTCATGGAGCACATCCTGTTCCCTGCCGCTTTCTTTGCCTCTTATCCTTGATGTTTTTGAATAAAATATGGTTGTTTAAAAATCAAAAAAAAAAATGTCACTGAGGAAGTCTTCTTCTCCATTTTAAATGAGGTAAATTTTCACGCATCTCCTTTTTTATCCACTATTATGTGTAACTGACACTTAATAAATTACTGAAGTATGAGAAACAAAATGTGAATGAGTCCATAAACATATTAAATAGGAGGAATAATGATCTATGACGTTTTGGAGAACTTGATAATAGCAATAAAATCTCTCTTCAGAAAAATACACATGATTATTACATTAACCTAAATATTTACACATGGTTTTAAATAATTTCCTGAACTTACTGAGACCATCATTTCAAACATGCATAAGTATACATAACATATATTATTATGTAGCAAATATTTACATCCTGTTGTGTGATTCTATTTTCCAGGTGTCTAATAAAGTCATTTTCCTCTAGAATGAAAATAAATAAATAGTTTAAGCAAGTGACACCTAAGAAATGTCCTGTGTGTGTTCTCTTCAAATGATTCAATTAGCATTGTGATGAATATTTATGGATAATCCCCAGAAATCAGGACACTATCACATAAAGCTATTTGTCTTAGTGATCTCCTGTGTACATTTGGGCACAGATTGATGAAAGACTCTAATCTAAACAGAGAGATTTTTTTTTTATAAGCCCATCCTGTGAAATAATGTTTACATTTAGAAGTCCACATTAACTAATTAAATCATATCACAAATTTGCAAAAATCATGTGGGTAAAATTCTCAATTTCACCTTGTATTTAAGGAAATATTTGAGTAAAAAGACAAATTTACATTCAGTTCCCTACATACATCTTTGTCACTTTTTAATTATTTTCATCCTGTTGCTCTACAGTGATGAATAACTAATAAAGGGTAGTACAAGCATATGAGTCTGGAATGGCTATAATGAAGAATGGCACTTTGGGAGCTGCCATTCTATACATGCAAAATGCATTTGGTTTATAAATGTTTACTTGGACTATTTACTGCTATATTTCCCAAATGCCCAATGCCATTGAGAGTAATCCATTATCTAAATAACAAAGTCTTGCATAGTCATTTAAGAAAAATCTTCATATGGGTAGAGAAGATAGGTATGTAAGGTTAATTTACCTAGTATTTTGTATCAGTTATGATCAGTGCCAAAGGAAGAGGAAAAATCCCATCACAGTTTGGGCATTGAGGGTCATGAAATTCTGTGTGCACAACAATCATCTTGGCATGTGAGGACAAGAGTCATTGGAGTACATGAGCTTTTGTCAGTACAAGACATCTTAGTTGATAAAAGTAGAAAGGCATATTAACTTTGAGAAGAAGAATGGATACATGATATATTTAAATACCACTCTACTATATTCTGTCAGGTTATGACCTCCATACAATAAGAGTATTGCACTCATTCGTGGTATGTAACAGTTTCCCAGGTCACTTTTGAAGAGTTAGATCTAGTTTCATCTGCTAAATGAGAGAGGCAGTGAAAATACATGTAGGTGTAGCATATGAATGGATGGTACAAGATCTCTCATTTGATGTTCTATGGTCAGCCTAATGTTCATAACAACACATAGTAGATACATAAAATTATTACTTAGTATGTATGCATATATATATATATATATATCCTGCAAAAAATTAATATTTATATTTAGAAGTCCACATTAACTAATTAACTCATATCATAAATTTGCAATAATTGTGTGGGTAAGCTTCTCAATATCACATTGTTGATAAATATTTGAATAAGAATATATATATATATAGTATATGTATATATATGTGTGTATATATATGTATATGTATATATATATGTGTGTGTGTGTGTATATATACATGCATACATACATACATACACTTGAACTGTAGATTTTTAAAAATATATATTTTACTTACTTATTTGAGAGAGACAGAGAATGGGCATGCCAGAGCCTCCAGTACAAATATGTCAGGAAAAATGTCACTCATTCATTTTGCTTTTAGGTTGTTGTTTGATATGTTGTTTGAGAAAAATCTTTTGCTCTATTTATCACAAGCAGCTGAGATGGCACTGAAGAGACTTGAGGTTGATGTTACATCTTGCAGAAGGGGCTGGGTAGGGCCATCAGGCCCTCAGCTGAGATCTCAGGGGCTCTCCATACCAGCTGAATGCGATGAGGAATGAAGTCCCATGGTCTCAGGGGAGATGGAGCATCTGTGAAGTTAGGGAGAGGTCACTGTCCAGGCTATAATGAGACCTTCGGGAGCTGCATCTTCTTTGTGGTCTCCAGTCTCCTCTAAGTACTCCCTGGTCCATGCTATATAAGGAAAACCAATGAACTCATTGGTTCCCCAAGATGAACTCTGGTGGATTTGTCCTGTAGTCTGTTGTGGGTGCCCTGAGTAGGAAAGCCAAGCTCTTGCTGGCTTCTACTCAGCCAAGAATTCATGCCACACAGGGGTGATCAATTGATACATACCTTAAATGAATTGTCATCTTTAGGGCACAAATCCATGTGATATCAAAATAAAGGTGCTGCCGCATGCGCAAGCACACATGCAACTTATATCTACAAACCTAAGTTACTCACATGCTTACTTTGCACCCATTACACATGAGGTACTGTACTGGGTTCAGGATAAGCATTGCTTTTATTTTTTTTTTCCCTTTGGTTTCTTTTTTCATGTGTTTGAAGATACAGAGTTGCAGTTTCAGTGAGGCTGAAGATTAAGTAATGAGATAAAACTAATCAAGTGAAAAAAAAAATCAATGGCCTGGAGAGCTTGCTTAATGATCAAGGTGCTTGCCTGGGAAGCCTAAAGACCCATGTTCCATCTTTCTCCAGATCCCAATTAAGCCAGACACACAAAATGTGTGGCAAGAGGAGGGTTGCACATACCCAGTAGGTGGCGCAAGCTCTTGAGTTCAATTGCAGTAGCGGAGGCCCTCTGTGTGTCTCTCTCACTATATCTAAACAAGCAAAAAATAATTAAAAATACACCATAAACTGGAAACTGTAATAATGTTTCAGTGTCCAGACTTGATACACTACTTACTCATGGGCAATGCATGTTCTTGCCTCTTGCAGATAGGGAGAAAACTCTTATAACCCCACAGGATTTTGGTCTCAGAGAGAGGGGAACCACATTCCTATCCCTGTCCCAGGTTAAGATGAGACAACTGGAAAGTGATCAGAGCACAGTATGCTTAGTTACATTTTCACAGAAAAGAGGATTCAGAAGCCCAAACTTGGGTGCTAACCCCTGGAAAAATATTTCCTTTAATAAATGGCTAAATTGAGATCTAACTGTGAGGTTTACTTCTAAGTAAAAAGAAAATGAAAATGCAGTCTTGCTGTTTAAACAAAGTAGTATTTATATAAGCACAAAATGAGAGTTGGAAATTTCAAGGGAATGTTGGCAACCCACAAATCTTTCACATAGGATATATTTTGGAGCTGTTTTAATTTTCTTGTTACATTCCCCTGAAGATCTTTTACTTTAATATATTTCTCTGGAAACGTGGTGTTTTGGCACCAAATAGTGATTTAGCTTGTTTAATTAGAATATGACACAGTAATTTCACAGTAGTTCCAAGCTGAATGTTTGTCTGGTTTTAAAGGTTAAATACTCTCAGATTGAATTACAGAATTTTCCATGAATCACCCAAATATATCTTTCCCTTAAATACTTTAAAATTGAAATCATGCAATATAATCCATTTTGAAACATAACTTGTGAAGTATATAAAATTAATATTATGCAGTTTGATACTAATTCATTCCGGTTGCCAAAGGACATACAAGACTGAAAAGAAAAGACTAGTTTCCGATGTCACCGTCTTCTAGTACTGTCATTGATAAATGAATAATTATACTAATGCTTCTAGATAATTCCTGAGAGTCTTGTTAGGAAATTAAAGGTATGCATTTTAAAGGGTAAGTAACTGGAGAGCAATAGTTTTATTTGATATATACCATGTATGTGTTATACAAATTATAAATATCATTCCAAACACATGAGCAGCAGCTGCCTTCATACTATTTTCCAATAACTTAATGACTCAAGGAAATATTTCACCCTTTTTAACTTTATATAGGAGGATATTCTGTTTTACTTCTGATTATTTGTGGTCAACGTTTTGGCTGCACACTTGTGATGTTTCATTTTGATATTGATCATTTATAATTACTATTTCATGTTCTAACCACTAAATATATCAATATGCGCTTATGCAATTTGGTTTTAGATAAACACATATTATTTTCATGTATAGTCTATAATAGCCTATGAATAGTAAATAGACCATGAAATTTGTGATTAATACAATTTAATAATGGGATACTTTTAATAAACTGAGTGGGAAGTCTTTGTTTAGGAGGTGTTATTTTTAGATGAGATTTATATAGTTTGTCTTTATTTTTCTGCACAAAAATTATCCCAGAATGTAATTGTTTAAAGGTAACTGATTCTTCTATGCTTTATTGTTGATTTGCTTTTATATACGTTCATGATTTGTATGAACATATTCCAACCTGTGGGTGGAGGACCTAGGATACACCTGGGTGTTTTTCCTCTCCTTTTGGAACAATATCTTTTGCCGTTGCTGGTTGTAAGCTTCAGGATTCTCCTGGATCAACCTCTCAGTCCATTAAACATGCTCTGATAATAAACATGTGTACCATCATTGCATTTAATTTTATATAGGCCCTGAAGAGAACCAACTCTTTGACAAGGCTTACAAACAAGCACCTTTAACTTCTGAGCCATTTTCCAACACTAGCAACTAATTTTTATACACAGACATTCTGTAGTTGGAAAATCCAGGCAGAGCACAGTTTCATGACTTCAATCTGCAGTGCATCTGGGACAACAAAATGAAGGATATGAAAAATACTTTCTATAATGGACCTTTAGATAAACTCTCTCCTGGAGTGCTCTAGCTACCATGCTCTAATAGCCCATTCAGCTGGAAGAAGTTAGAACAATCAATGCTTCATTTCTCTATAAGCAATTAGAATTTCCTTTCAGGAGTGGGGAATGATACAGATTAAGAGTGAAGTATCCTTTTTCCTGATAGGCAGTTAGGTAGAAACTGCTCAACAGGAATATAGATGCCACCATGCCTGTCTGGTAGGACTAAAACTTGTGTCTGATTCAACATCATAAAAGATGGCTGAAAACAACAACGTCCAATACCCTCTCAGGAACAGCCAAGCTTCCTGTTTTTTCCACAGATTTGCAAGTGCATCCTCAGTGGGGCTAGAGATTCTTCAGAACTGTGACATGGAATGGCTAAGTAACTTCTTGGCAACTGTGGCAGTTTTCAGGCTCAACTATCCACAAGAACATGGCACCCCAAAAATGGAAGACTCCAGAACCCAAATTTCTCATTGAAGCATCTAATTTAACCTCCCAGTGAATCTTAGTTTGTTCCAAGAAGCCTTACTGTTGCAGTCAGCTTCAAATTGCTGGGGAAAAAACAAACAAACAAACAAAAAAACACCTAACCAAGAACAGCTTGTGGGAGGAAAGGGCTAACTGACTCAAAGGGAAGCTCTGTGACGGTGGGGGGAAAATAATGTCAGGAGCAGAAGGTGGACATCATCTCCTGGCCAACATCAGGTGGAAACAGCAAAAGGAGAGTGTGCCAAACACTGTCAACAGGAAGCTTACTATAACACCAATATGTCTGCCTCCAATAATACTTCACCTCCAGGAGACTCTAGTTCCCAAATTGCTAACAGCTGGAGACCTAGCATAGGTTAATGGGGGACATTTGCATCAAACCAACAAATTCTGTACTTGGCCCCCTTAAACTGATAACTATCCATTGTGTAAAATGCAATGCATTAAATCCAACTTTAAAAGTTTCCATTGTTTTATCAATCCCAATTATGTTCAAACAGCCCTATAATCCAAAGTCTTTTAACTGAGCCAAAATGTCCCCCCCCCCCAAAATAAATAATGTCAGCCGGGCATGGTGGCACTCTCCTTTAATCCCAGAACTTGGGAGGCAGAGGTAGGAAGATCGCCATGAGTTCAAAGTCACCCTGAGACTACATAATGAATTCCAGATCAGCCTGGGTCAGAATGAGACCCTACCTCGAATAAAGAAAAAAAGTCACTGAATAAACATTCACACTACAAAAGATGAAAAGGTAGCAATGGGCATAACAAAGAAATAGACAAACAATAAATTTAAAGCAAGCCTCCAACTCTTTAGATCCAAGTCCCACAACTCTAGTCAGTGACAATTCCCCAAGTCCAATAATTCTAACCAGTGACTAGTCTGTGGAGTTCCAATTCTGCCCCTCCAGCTAAGTTACTCACAGTCGCAGAAAACTGTATCTTGTATTGGTAGCTGTCCTTGGCAGCCATCCCATAGTCCTGGTATCTCTACTGGGTCTCCACTGTAACCCATGGTTCATTCTCATGGCTCCATCAGGCCTCCATGCAAGTAATCCAACAAGCCTTCACACTGCCCATTGCCAATTACACACACACACACACACACACACACACACACACACACAAATAAAAAAAATAAAAAAAAATCCAATGGTCTTCTATTTCTTGAATTTTTATACTCCATAGTATCTGGTGAGCTACCAATTTGTTAATCCAAGGAGAAACTAAGTCCAACTGTGAAGAACAAGACACTCCTTCAGCATTCTGAACCCTAGCTTCCAAAGATTCTGCATTCCTTCCTGCTGTACTAAAGCTAAAAAACTGACCCAATTTCAATTTTTGTAATCTCTCAAACAATTGCACCCAAATGTGCAATAATTTTATTCCCCAAAATTTCATTTTTTTCTGTGCCATATCCCTCTGCTCACATCAGACCATTTCTATGCAATGCAACCCCTCCCAAATACTCAGGACAGGGGCATAGCAGCAAGCGTCTCATAATAACTCATTCTAGCCCAGTCCAGCAAAAGCTCTTTCTCACCCTCACAAGCCAAACCTACAGTCCATAGTTCTTAGTACATTCAGGTCTTTCAGCTCTGACCAGAATAGCCCATTAAACTGTACTCCCATCACTCCAAGGCATCTGTTAGGTCAACATTTCAAATTCTTTCACATTCTTCCGTCAAATCAGTTTCAACTGACTAAAGCCACAGAGTCAGGTTTCTTACAATAATGACCCAACTTCTGGGGTCAATTTTACTGTTTTGGATAGCTTCGCATTGCTGGCAGAAAACACCCAACTAAGAGAAGCTTGTGAAAGGAAAGGATTTATTTTGGTTTACAGATTCAAGAGGAAGCTCCATGGTGGCAAGGTGAAATGATGGCATGAGCAGAGGGTGGACATCACCTCTTGGTCAGTGGAAAGCAGCAACAGGAGAATGTGCAAAATACTTGCAAGGGGAAGTTGGCTATAAGACCCATAATTCAATGCTCATCAATATACTGCCTCCGGGAGGCTCCAATTCCCACATTGTCACCAGCTGAGAACCTAGCATGAAGAACACATGAGATTTTGGGAACACCTGAATGAAACCATCTCACTTACCATGATGGGGAGTTAATAAGGTAAAGCTATGGTAAGACTAATTAAAAAAATCAACAACAACTGGAACTATGTTTTCGAGCACCTAAAGTTAACTATGCAAAATGGATGAATTAAGGGAGAAGTACAAAGAAACCACCAAATTGGATTTGAAACTGGTTTTGAAGCCGGATTTTGAAAGTACTTCGAGCAAGAAAGAACAACAGCCCAAGGCTTTATATTGCAGGATTTGTCAGCTACAATACGGACCAAAATGTTTTAATATTCTATTGTATTTTTTAAAGTTATTGGAAAACATATAGGGCACAGCATGATCTTACTGAATTAAAATATATGTTGAGTTTTGGCAGCCATATACATAATACTGTGTAGGGAGGCATGAGTCTGAAAAATTGCTGTTTTATTTTCATTTTTTTCAAACGAGTCACACAAGTAGCCTTGCCTGGTCTTGAGTTCACTATGTAGACCAGTGGCCTCCCACTGTGGCTCTCCTCTTTCCTCTGCTTCCCAGCTATTGGGGTCATAGGCATGTGGTCACTATGGAAATAACAGATTAGTTTTGTCTCTATTTGGATAACCCTATCCACTCAAAATTCAAGTCTTGCTTATCATCTTTAATAAGACATAATTTGATTTTTCCATCTACCAGGAGATATAAATATGATTTATTTTATATATTGTTATAATGAATTATACATAATTTACCTATAATGCTATAGTAAACATTAGAAAAATGGCTATGTAAATGTAGTGAAAATATTTATATCTTTGATGTCCTTTATCTAGTAGTTAAAAGTAACTGATAATCTATTAGACAGAGATATTGTCAACATCTTTAGATACTTATATATCTTAGCGAACATAATGATAGCAGCAAATTGTACTTAATGCATTCAATATAAATATATCACAATTTGTTTTAATATAAAACTTATATACCATTTAAAATGTCCATCGTGTGTGTGTGTGTGTGTGTGTGTGTGTGTGTGTGTGTTATACTATCTTTGAAAGCAGACCTAATCAGATAATAGATAAGTGAGAAAGACATTTATTTCATTATATACTCCTAAAAACCTCTGCCAAAATGTATTTTTTTTCAGAATTTACTGGCTCATAGGAATTATAAATAGGGATTTCAGAAGAAATTCTTGCTTAATGTGAATGATGCCAACTGGAAACAAACTTTATAATAAATTAACACATTGGAACATTGTGGTGTTTTTAGGAGAAATGTAATTTGAGTCAGATGTTGGTAGAATTAAATTTATATCTCTGCAAGATGGAGTATTAAATGATTTCTTGAAACTTGGCCACAAGAAAATGTCTAAAGCCAGACAAAAAAATGACATTTTATTGAGCCATTGTTTGGGCTACTGAACATATGTAATCAATTGAAATGACTTTCAATGGCACTGAGACCTATCAAAAATGAAGTAAAAGTATAAAGTATGCTATTGGAGGAGTAAAATAACTAAGTTATTTGGTAAAATGGAGAACCATCCACATTTTCTTTTAGTCTATTTAGTCTCAGTGCTGCTCTGAAACAAAGCTATGCTTCAGAGGCACTCTCAAAATACCCAGAGCTCAAGTCATACCAGAAAACTGCAATAAATTACTGATGGTGGTGCTATAAGCATAAAAGTTTTAAATTTAAATCCAATTAAACAAAATCATGGATTAAGACGATACAGACTAAATTAAAAATATGGCAACTAGAGCCCAGGTTACACCACAGTAGAACTGGTAAAATGAGTAAGTGTGCTGTTTCCATGGTGAGCCTGATAACCTGGTCCATGGTGGTGCAGACAAAGACTGAGGATACTCAAAATGCACCATAGCAGAAATCCAGAAGCTACCGAGTAGAGTTAAAGCACACCCACCAAGTCTCTGGGAAGCTTGTGGAAGTGTGGAAGAATGTATGCAAAAGCCACAGGGTGGGAAGGAATATCCAGACATAGCCCTACCCACAATGACAGACTGTCGCTCTCCCCATTCATAGCCTACGACTACATAGTGAATACCAGCAATGCCACTACGGAGGCCCCTTAGTGGAGTGAGGGCAAGGAGGAGGGAAATGATATTACCAACATAGTGTGTGTCCATGTAAAGTTTCTAGTTAGTTAAAAAAGAAAGAAAGAAAAGAAGATGAGAAGTACATATTAGGGTCAAAATTCAAGTATGTTTTGTCATTTTATTATTTATTCACTCATTCTTTAAGACAATTTATATGAAGAATGTTCCATGAGTAAGGTATTAGGATATGAAAATTAATAGAAAGATATGTGTCCTTCTGGTTTACCAGAAAGGTTATGGAGCATTCCGGTTTAGTAGAACAGGAAGGATCCCACTGCTTAATAAAAAGGACTTGGATTGTTATGGTTTAAAATTATGAGCTTCAAACAAACCTGTGAAAGAAAAAAAAAAAATAGCAACATACAATCAGGGGAGATGGCTCAGTGCTTCTTGTGTAACTCTTGAGTACCTGAGTTCAGATTCCCAGATCCCACCTTAAAGCTGAAAGATGTGATGGGCTTCTGTAATCTTAGTGCTCCTTATGGTAGGTAGGGGGTAAGAAACAGAATATTTTCTCAGAGGCTGTGTGAAGTTCAGGCTGTGGAATGTGAGAAGTTCAGGAGAGACACTGCCTCAAAATGAGTAGTTTTAGATTCTTAAATGATGATCCCATGATAGCAACAATGAAAACACCAGGGAATTTAACATGGAAAGTTAGATTCAGTTTAGATGCTACTAAGTACTACCTGAATCAGAAGTCTGAGAATATGTTTCAACAAACTGATGGATTTTAAAATTTGAGGTTATTAAAAAAAAAAATCATCCAGGAATCCCAAGCATACTGTAAACCAACTGAGTGTTGAAAAAGTGCATTGGCTAATTGGCTAATAAGTGCATTGGAGGCCTATGGAGGGGAGGAGATTAACTAAACCCGAATCACATTCCACCATGCCTGTTGTTAAATCTGCTACCCTTGATATTTTATTTATTTTTCTTCAGATGACCTATCTAGTTTTGCAATGATAATGAAATAATTCAGGTAGTAAATGTAGAATGCTTTTTATCTGATGGACATTCAACAAGTCCTCTTTCCTTCCCCATCAGGATCATATTTAGTGAATTGCATTATAATATAATGTTCTTTGGTTTTGTTAAGGACTATAGAAGAAATAATCCTCAGGGGACTATCTCAGCATATATCTTACAACTGTTGCTTAGGACATACCTAATATGTTATCCAAGATCCCCTGTGAAAAATACCTTTAAACATTTCAATCTGAAAAATAGCAAAAAAAAAAAAATGTTTTGTGAAAGCTATTCATTAGAATATTATTTCAAAGTAGAATTTATGGAAATATAAGTATGATAAATATGCAATAAAATGATTTGGTTAAATTGAATTTAATTTAAAACATAAATACAGCAGCTGTTTGAAATTTCCTATTCAAAATAATTTTATATATTATACATATACATACATCCATATATATATATATATATATATATATATATATATATGCACAATCTCAGTAATAAGCCAATTGCTAAATTGTTATTTGTAACTTTTCTTTCAATCTTCCAAGATTAGGGTCAAATACCATCATTTTTATACCCTTAATAAGGGAGAACAATATAAAATACTGTGCAAGTTTGAACGTGATAGTTTGGAAGTATGTCTCAATAGAGTCAGCTGTTTATTCAAATTAATCTTGCAACTTCATGGGTTATTTCATGGGTGGAGAATCTTGGATTTCAGCCCTAAGTTGTGTTTAGGGGGTGGATCTGATTCCTGAAAAGGATGAACATAAGGCTACCGAAAGACCCAGTCATTCTCTTACTAGGCATCTATCCTAAATGCTCTATGCATTACTACAGAGATATTTGTTCAACCATGTTTATAGCTGCTCAATTCATTATAGATAATAACTGGAATCAACTCAGATACCCATCATTTGATGAATGGATAATAAAGTTATGGTATATTTATACAACTGAATTCTACTCAGCAGTAGGAAAAAAAATACAATGAAATTTGGAGAAAATGGACAGACTTGGAACAGATCATACTCAGTGAACTCACACAATTACATAAAGACAAACACTGCATAGTGTCACTTATCTGCTATTTATAACCTGGACTTGCTGGAGTTTCTGACATACCTGATAGGCAACTCAAGTCCCAGACCACAGAGATGGTAGCGTTTGGGGGTAGAGGAAAGGGAGGCAGGGAAATTAACACCAAATTTAATATAAAATGACCTGATACTATAGAAACTGTTATCCTTTGAGATACCCTTAAAGATGTAATCCCCAAAAGGAGTAAGGGAGAGAACCTGAAAAGTAGGGCCCTGTCGAGGGTGGGATGAAGCCTAACCTTAAAAGAAAAAAAAAAAAATTCTGTCTCTGGCCTATAACTCCCAGTACCAGAGATTGGTTGCTACCCACAGTGAGCTGCTGATCAAAAGACCTAAAGACTTCCCCAAGTCAAGACAGCTTTCTGTGAAATAATTTGATTACTTACCTGAGACCAAAGCTATGACCCTGCTGCTGAAGAAACCATATGCTGCTGACACAGAGAACCGAGAGACCTGGCTGGAATTTAGAAGAAAGCCATTCCCCAAACATTTAGCCTGTCTAGTGCTGGAAAGCGCTGCAGGAGCTACTGGGGGAAAGTGACCAACAAAAGTCTGAGCAACCAGAGGTCTAAACTACTCAGAAGCAAACACCCTGACAGGATGTACATGCCAGTTCAATAGTGGCACACAGCCAATGGGTAACCAATAACTTTCTGATTTGCTAAGAGATCCGCTCAGTGTAAAGGAATCCATATGTGGACTTGGGAACCAGATCAGAATCCTATGGAGAAAAGGATTATGTTTTCCAGTGTCTCTCACAATGCTCTCACTAGTCTTTGGCTAAAAGAGGGGTTACATACATCACGTTCTCTCCAAATTAATAATCCTTATCCCATTTAAAGCATGCTGACTTCACTCTCTGTTGGAGAATCTGTTCTTCTTTTTAAGAAAGTAGTGAGACTGGAGGAGATAAACTACTTCAGCCAAGCCACAGCAGAAACTACAGAGGAATTAGGGAGATGAGCATGAGTGCTGCTTCCATGCTCTTCCTGATAATCACCTCCAGGGTGTAGGCGACAGACACTGAGGACACTCAACATCTACCAAAGTAGAGATCCAGAGGCTTCTAAGAGCTCATCATTAAAGTAGACTAAAAACCACCCACCACTGCTCAGGGAATTTTGTGGAAGAGGGGGCAGAAAGATTATAAGAGCCACAGGTTGAGACATCATGCTCAAAGGCATTCCCACTCCCACAAAACAACTGACTGCTGTTCCCACAAGGCATAAACCATACCCTATGGGGAATACCTGCACCCCACTGAGAAGTGTGCTCAATGGAATGGGGGCAGGGACAAGGGAAGAGAGGGTACCAACACATGATGTGTCCATACAAAATATGTTAATAATAATAACAATACTACTAATTAAAACATAAAAATAATAGTTACAACTGAGTAATATGCAAGTAGATAATCAGTTAAACATCTCTCTCTCCATACATATATATATGTGTATATATATATATATATATATATATATATATATATATATATGCATATATACACTCTATACTATACTATATATGTATAGTATTTGTTTGAAATTCAAAAGTACAAAAAGTTTTTTTGATTATTTTAAAATATAGTAAAGTGAAATAAAATAATGACACTCAAGGAAAATGACAGTGTGTTTCCTAAAGACAATGTTTGATTTAAACCAATTCTCTGCACCTGAAATCCAATCTAGAGATTTTTTAAATCATCATGAAAGTTTTGTAAATTATACTCTTAATGTTTTTTTTTTTTCAGAAAATTACATTCTAACAATATGACTTGATTATATAATACACTGATGCAAATCTTTGATAAAAAATTAGGGAAAAAACTGATTGCTTAAATTGTTCTCTTTAAAATTAGCTCTGAATGCCTAGTTATGTTTGAAAACATCTGTGGCAAGAGTGATTAGAAATGTGAAACACTGCACCTTTTAAGAAAATAAACTAAGAGTATCACTTCAAAACCTTACTTGTTATTACTAAGTTTCAGTCATATACTTTGAAGTATTATTTATAGTTCTACTGCTGGATGAAATCTAATAAGTTTAACAAACCATCATCATGATTTCAAATTTACTAACACTTGTCTCATTTACAAAAATATATACACACCAGTCCTTCTGGTCTCTATTTTAAAATTAGTTCCTCAGTCTAATTTTTATTTTGCTCTGATAGGTACACAACTGAAACTTATCAAACACCATCTTGTATTGTTTCTATATAATGAGCTTGTAATACAGCACTGGAGAAAGGCATGAATAAATATGATGCCAGGAAGATTTTTTCCTCTTTTTATTTTATCCTTGAGTCAGGTGAGAACAGTGTAAATTATTCTGGTTATAAACTTTGTCTAATAGTGTATTAAGAAAGAGTATATTAAGTGAGGCAGAAAAATTACCTAATAGAGCAGTCCGTAATACTCTGGAGTCTTGTGGACTATTTGATATTGGCTGTTTGCCTTTATGGAATTATTTTATTATACTGTGTCTCAGTTATTAACAATCATCATAATCATATCCTCCTCTTAAGATCATTGAGTGATCAATGAATGCATAATAAAATATTTGTATTAATGTACAAAATAAATATTAAATAATATTTTGTAATTTTATCAAAATATAGCTCCCATCATCAGATTATATGTGAAAGAAAGATTAAATTCTTCATTATTTTACATAATGCTGATAGGTTGTTGAAATTGTCTTTGTAAGTTTTGATAGGAGGTAACATTAGGCTTTGTCAGTATCCTCGCTTCTAACCATGGTCCTACTATGAGATGGGAGGCATTGACAAGAGACTGTCCTAGGAACTCTGGTCTCAATTACCCTAGCAAAAGCTAAGTTGAGCTATGAGAATAGGAGATACTGTATTAAAAGGGATGAACTGACTTACATATCAACATCTTAAATGTAAAACACACCAAATAAATGAATAAATTATGTATAAAATAATATACACTCAATAAGGAATATGAACAAAATCACTGAATCTCCCAATATTGACAATATCTAAATTATTTTTAGTAATCTATTTCTCCCCTTAAGGGAATAATCTTTTATTGCTTGTCATTAATTTTTGTTGTATTAAATTTCACAGAATCCACACACCTACTAAACATTGTTTTTTAATTTTATCATGAGTGAAGATGTAAAACAACCAAACATGAAGAGCAATTAGCTGCTTATAAATTCCACAATCTCATTTAATCAGAAAAAAATAAGCAATAAAATTCATAACTATTAGAAAATAAAATATACTTTCTTCCCTTGTACTATTTGGCTAAAATCAGAATGCCTTTTAAAATAGTTTCCTGCATCCTAATAGCCATTGAAAGTCAAGTTTTTCTAACTATGTAGTCTGCATGCTGTTATTAATGAATCAGTGATGGTTGGTTGCCTCAGTTAGATGAATTAATGGAAAATTGTAACAAGACAGATTTAATTCACATCAGTTGTATTTGGGTCCCTGCTATTCAGCCCACTTTTCTTTACCAGAGCATGTATCCCTTCACTTGTATTATGGAATAGCAGAACATATTTATTGCTATTTATGTGTTTTTTTTAATCACATTGTATATTACTACTTCCCATTGACTGAATTGAATCTGTGTGTATTTTGTTTCTAAATGTATGATCTTAATTCTTATATAACTTGTGCTCACCTGGTAGGCAAAAAATCATTGTACAAGTGGGCTACTCTCTAGCTACATGACTCACGACCAACATATCACAAATTGATTTCTAAACCCTAAAATTGAAGGCAAGATTCTATCATGGAATACAAGTTTTCTTAATATGTGCCATATCATTCTATCCCTGTTTCAAGCATCTGAGAAAAACAACTTAAGGGAGAAAAGATTTATTGTGACTTGTGATTCAGAGCTTAAGTCATGGTGGAAGGTTATGGTGGTGCAGAACTACTTCCTGTAGAGAGACCAAGAAGCAGGGAAACCCATACAAGATACAGCCCACAAGCGCATGCTTAGGGATGCACTTCTCCAACTAACCCCCACGTCTTAAATTTTCTACCACCTTCCAATATTACCACCAAATCTGTTGATTAAAGAAGATCCCCCATGATTAAGTCTCTCAAAAGCACAGTAGCTGCCGACTTCGCCTTTAAAATGAGCTTATTTCAGGGCTACCACTAAACAAAACTATAACAACTAGTTACAAGCTGTGATTCAAAGTTCTTAGAGAGCTCAGAGGGGTTCGTTTCCCAAGAAAAAGAATGAAAAGTTCATATATTAATTTGGTTTGTTTCAGGAAGATTTTTTTTTCAGGAGGACCAGCATCTTTTTCTTTTCCTTCTCTATCATCAGTGTTTGCTTGTTTCCTGCTTTCATGATGAAAATATAGATGCCTTTCAAGCTTCACACCAACACACACATGCACATACACACATACACACACAAACACACACACATACAATAATATATTCATAAGAAAAATATTATATTAGGATTAGTCTGAAAATTACATCAATTTAAATGCATCCCAACTAAAATTGCCAATTGGATAAAACTGATCAAGTTCTGTTCCTAGAATTGCAGTCATGGGACATTACCAGAAGGAAGGAAAGCCTTAACAACCAAGCCATTATCTCCAGCCTCCAGAAGGAATGGAAATCAAAGAGATCATTTGGGTACTTTTACACACGTGTGATAGGATAATTTAAATACCAGATAACTCACGACATTATCACCAGAAAAGATTATAAAAGTAAATCTTGAAATTCATTTTTTGCTATGTAATTTTGTATGTCCCAAGTAACTATTCCAGATAGTTTTCTCTCCAGAATGTTTATGATTAAAAAAAATTTAAATTAGTTTCTGAATGAGTTACTTGATAAAGGTAAGTGGTATCCTTTTTCTGTTAATACCATCTTTTATTTGTGTACTAAAAAAATAAATATTTGGTAGGCTTCCTTATTTGGACATTTGATAATGAAACATTTTAAAGTTTTGCCCATTAAACTTAACCTTCACCAATTTATAATTAATTTAATGCCTTATTTATGATATATTGGAAGTTGTAATATTTAAGCTAAGCAGTCATTCAATGAAAATATAATTCTAAAAATATTTATATACATTTCCCTTGTTTTTGTTTGATTAATTATTATCACTGGCATAGTAAACTACTTATCAATCATTATGTTTTCAGTATACAAAAATATTGTTAAATGCATTAGACTAGGAAGTTAATAACATTTCTTATGTACAAGCAATCCATTTTATAGCCCAACTATTTTAGAACAATTTTTAGATTATATTTTCTTCATAACCACATCATAAAGTTACATATTGTTTATGTTTTATTGAGGCATTCATTTCTATATCAATTACCTCTTTTCAAAAGGCTTTAAATGACTATTAGTGGTACTTTTATTGATTGATACAACTTAATTTAAAATGAATTCAAACCAATAAAAAGAATTAGTCATTGCTATTCATAGAGGGAGGCTAAATAATATCATTTGTTCACTACTTCCTTTTTTTTTTAAAAAAAAAAAGAGCATTTTTCCTCAAAACCTTAAACTTTTGATGATTTAATATTATAAATGAACAAAATATCTAAACTGACATGTAGATAAAATACAAATGTTCATATCAATATGTAAACAAAATGGCTTTAGACATTTGTGTCTTGATGACAAAGAGAATCGATACTGGAGAGGACAATTGGTAATGAAGCCCCATTTTAGCATAGTTAGTGAGACATGCTTCAGTGGGCTCTATTTTAATTCAAACATAATGAATCAGATGCAGTTTCTCACACTGACTAGGTTCCCTGGGTCATCTTGTCGTCTTTGATTTGATCTCTCAGCCTGGAATGCACTAATCCCTTCTTCTGCTTCAAGAACTTCTCTATGTACATGCTGTGGGTGACCTTGGCCAAGCAACTTAACGATACTATACTCCTGACTCCTTTGGGTATGAACTAAACAGTATAACTGCTACATAGTATTTCAGTTATTAAATGATGTTTTCTCAAGGTATTGACCTTATTTATATAATCATATATGTGCCTCACATATAAGCTCAATATAACAGTATACTTTTTTATACAATGCAGGGGCTGCTTGCCTTGTTTTAACATTGGAGAACTGAGAAGTCTAGTCTATCTGAATGATAGGTAGCTAAAGAACAATAGTAAAAGATGAAAGTCATATTTTATGTATAAGTTTTCCCCATAGACTGAAATATTGCAACATTTTAGGCATATTAGTTTTAACTACAATTGTCCTTCTGTCAAAAGTTCCAAGAAGTTAGTTGACATACAAATAGAAAACAGATTAAAAAAATAAATAAATAACTGATTCCTTTCACCACAGGAAACAGTATAGTACCCATCGAGCAATGCAGTTCTGTTTCTATCCTTTATTCTTGAATAACTAAATAGTTATTATAAATACTTATCATTTTAATGAAACTATTTAGCTATTTTTTAATAACACAAATATTTTGGTAATTCAGAACCTGTGTGATTACTAAAAATGACTATTCAAAAGTATAAATTCAAAATGTCCCTTAAATATATTTTAAGCAAGATCTTACTTCTCTCTGCTAAAAACAAAACAAAACAACAAAAAAACTTTCTAGTTCAGTAACCTATAAAATGTCCATTATACTAGCATATAAGAATCACATTTTAATTAAAAATTATATTTCCTACAGTAATTAAAAAACAGATGCATTACTCCTAGGATCTGAGTTTATGTTGAATGTCACTAACCCTTATTGAAATAATAAAAATTTTGGATATCACAAAAGCCCTCTGAAAGTTTACTTATTTTATTGTAATCATAAACATAAAATAGGAGGACTCTTCAGTCTAACGTGCCGTGTAACAAAGTTGAGAAGTATTTCGTGAAATTCAAAATCAGCTAATACAAATGGATTTCAATAAAACCTATGCCATTATACAGTAATGAAGCAATTTAGCAAGTGACTGAATTAAGGCAATTATTTGGACAAAATTAGACTAGATAGCTAAGAATGTTTGCATTGTTTATCTATTTCTCTGAATAATAAAATTATTCTAGTACTAATCAAATTTTATTTGTCTGTGGTAATAGCATATGGACTTTTTTCTTACTGATCCAGACTTCATAGAATTATTTCATTATAGACACATGTTAATTACTTACACATTTAAAATTTTTAATTATTTAAAATTCTGACAAAAGTGAAATTACTAAAAAGGCTCTGAGTGCACCTAACTCCATTCTCTTAAATATGCGATGTCATTATTTATCCCCAGACTTGAGGATATGCAGGAATTATTTAAATATACTTACAATCCCATTTTATTAATTCTTACAAAGATTGCAGTCGTTACACAGTAACTACCATATGTTCTTCCTGGTTCAACCCGAGTTTGATTAAATTCTTTATATACACAATGGGAGTAGAAAGCTGGTCACTTTCATCAGCTCAGTTTTAGCTACATAAACTCAAACTGCTAAAGAGAGAGAATCCAATCAAATGGCTATTATTTGCCCTATGATATGTAATTGCTGTTGGCCTTTTTCACAACTTAAATAAACAGAAGTTATATGACTATGTTGTTATATGTGGCCATTACTTACACTTAGTCATTCAAAGTCACCTTTGGCATTCTTATTCTAGTTTGAGTGATTTAAATACCATTATCTTTACTTCAGTAGAAATGTCTTTTTGGATTTCTCAAACATCTCTATGAATAATCTCTAAAATAAAAAAAATATATATTTGTTAGCTTATTCATACACTCAATAAATGTTTATTTAGTGACTATCATCAATTAGCACTCAGTTTATAAAATGAGGTTCTAAAGCAAAATGAAATGTATTTTCTAGTTTTGAAATATGTGTTCTTTATTAATGCAATAATGATAAAAATAATTGCTACAATAACTGTGGAATACAGCTCTCAGTTTTAATGTGGAATTTATATTGACATCAATGAAGACCATCTTTATTTTTGTGCAGATTGAAGGTAGGCTATAAAAATTAAATGTTATAATTTCCAATTGTAGGAGGTTTGAAATAGTCGAACAGGAGTTGGTTGATGGCTCTCCAAGGAAACTCTCACTTTTGAGGTGATTGTTACCCTGAAGCAGGAAGGGATGGAGAAGCTAGTTACCAAGACTGTGGGCGGCGGGGAGCAGAGAAGCATTTGTAAGCTAGAGCAAGACAATTTCTGTTAAGTAGGAAGTGGATGATGTCTTCTGAGGGTATATGTGAAAACAAATATGGGTGCCAAGCGAAGATATACAGGCAAGGTTACAGAATAGAGGGGATTTGTTCTAACTTACTTGATGGGGTTTAGAGTTAGCCAGGAGGCTCATATCTGGGCTTGTGAGGGAGCTTCATGAGAGGTTTTACAGAGGAGGAAAGACACACCCCAAAGGTGAGTGGCACCATCTACAGGCTGGTATTCTGAAAAGAAAACTATAAAAGAGCACAAGAAGCACCCATGTTCATCTCTGTCAGCTTCCTGACTGTGGATGGACCCTGGCCAGGCACTTCAGGCTCCTGCTGCATGCCTTCAGAGCCAGGGTGCAGTGCCTCTCTGCAAGCTGTGAGCCACACGAAGCGCTTTTCGCCCTGATTTGTACTTGTAGAATACCTCGCCTTTTTGGTAAGTCATATTATCACAGCAGCGAAGGATGTAACTAATGCATGCAGGGAACATTTTCTGAATCTAGTTCCAGTTATAAGCCCCTGACTTGGGTGACATCAGAAAGAGATCACATTTGCTTTTCCCTAGCAAGTTTCACATTGGGAAGCTATCCTTGAATGAAAGTTACACCATACTGTAAGAAATGCCTAGGAATCACCACAAAGGAGAAAAGGTAAGTTTTTCCTTAGGCGATCGAAAGAGAAGGAGAAGAAAAGGGAGAGACTGAGATAGATCATAGTTTTGAATTTGTATATATATATATATATATATATATATATATATATATATTCAAGCAAAGTGAGAGAGAGAGAGAGAGAGAGAGAGAGAGAGAGAGAGAGAGAGAGAGAGAGAGAGGAAAGACAGAAAGAAAGAATGGGCACACTAGGGCCTCCAGCTGCTGCAAATGAACTACACATACATGTACCACTTTCTGCATCTGGCTTTATGTGGGTACTAGAGAATCAAACACCAGTCTTTAGCCTTTGCAAGGAAGACTTTAACTGTGCCTTAAGCACAAATCCCTCTCTTGAACCCCATTTGACCATTTTCAAACCTTTTCCTGTGGGACATGCCACTGAAAGAGCTGATCAGTTGAATGCATGTATAGGCTACGAGGCTTTATTTTTTTTTAACCTCTGTTTTTTTTTTTTTCCAAAATGGAACATAACATATAGTAGTTTATAAAGTATAATTAAACACATAATAAAATAATTTGTTTGATAATTAATTTTGAAGCAAGAACAACAGAAATATACATTTCCATTCTTACATTGACCTGAATTTTAGAATTTCAAAATGTAGTTGCTCTTGCATTGTCTGTTCATCATATATTAGTTGGCATGTACTAAAGTTTATCATGTTCACTATTGATTTCTTGTGAATGTAATTGTAATTGTAATTGTAATCAACATACTTTTTCACTCTAGTTTAGATTTCCTTACTTTCTGGTGGATTAATATAAAGAAACTGGATGCTGCTTGTGAATATATCAATCTAACTCATAGGCCTCAATGATAACTACTGACAGTATGCACAAGACCTTGAAATGTAATTATTAAAAGCCCCTCCAAATATGAATTGATGATATCATTACTCTAACATGGGCCAACAATCTAAATAAGTTATTTAACTGCAAAAATTCAGACCAAAAATATCCAATGTAAAACCTGAAAAAAAAATATTTCTTTTCCTCATTCATTTTCTCACAACTTAGAGGTGGTTTTGTTTTTCCTGGTGGGAATTTGCATAATGTTTTGCACATTTTCATGCTCCCTAAGGAATTGAGTTAGGTAGTCTATTCGCTTACTTGCCCAAATAAATTCATATAAATGCAAAAGGAAAAAGGTAAGAATGTGTTATTTTCCCTTCTTATTATGTAAATTTATTACATATGGCTTATTCATTGCTTTGGCCAGTAGAAAGGAAAGTGGCCTATTTCAGATATGAGAAGATACAATTAGCCCCATTAAGATTTTAACTATAACCAGGCATCTGCGTGTTTTGATAAAATTTTCTTTAAAGCCAGTGTCTGCCTTGCAGTGGTTAAGAGGCTGTTTTCATATCAGAATGTACAAAACAGTTGGGAAGAAAGTTGTGAAATTATTTTAAGTTCAGAGAATGTACAAATGTTATACAATTGCCTGGATCAACCTTGGCATGGCAAGGACTGGAACACCATGGGATTAATAGGCTGCAAAGTGGAGAGTTGCTTCCCTTTGTATTCTCATTTTCTCTACCCCTGGGACCATGATTGCAGGGTGGGGGAAAACTGAGTCCTGGTTAGTTTCTTCAGAGTGAGCATATGTTAAGAAAGAGGAGATCACATATTTCCCATCATTACAAATGTTCAAAGATATTAGGTAGCATTATTATCATCATCTTCACTCTCAGAGGCTTATTAATAGGCAGATGGGTGGAAACATATTACCTACATTCACTCAGTTCTGTTAGTATTCATTGAAATAGAAAATTGCTACCCAACTCATAAATATTAATGAAAACAATTTATATTTAAAGTCTCAACACATGTAAGCTGGGGTATTTTATTATATTATAACTCTTGAAATAAACTATAGTTATATTAAAATCCCACATAGTTAGTGGAAATGAATATTTTATAGACTTTGCAACATGTTTTATGGAGGTTTCTTTGTGAGTCTTCTTGGTATTTTAGGGTTTTGATTTTGGTTATTTATGGAATTCATCTTTCTGATATTTGTTCTTGGAAAGCTTTTACTATTCACACTAAAAGTTTGAAACTTTTCCATACAATTTTATTTTACATACAATATTATTTTTACTTAATATGCCATGATCTGTACTTCCTTCACACAATTGTATTTCTGTAATTGAATCATGTATCTGCACTTATTTTATGTACACTTACATTTATCTAAGAAATAGTGAATGTTTTTAAGTTATTCATATTGTCTTGCTTTTTCATGATCTGTTGGTATTTTCATTATCTGTTTTTACTTATAGGTATAGAATTTTTATAGCTTTCTGGTATGTTTGTTTGGGGATGTATACACACAAACATTATTCATTTATTATTCCATATCAATCTCTCCTGACATGTTATGATTGAATAAGTATAGAGCTTTTCCCATGGGCCTTGGCTAAGAGATGAAGGTTGTCCTAAGCTTCCCTTTCCATCTCTTTTCTGGGCTCTGGCACAGCCCCGCTCGCCCTGTGCTGGGTTGGTTGTGGCCCTGGCTGCAGGGATCATAGGCACTGTACAGACCCCAGCCTGTTCTTTCTTGTCAGCCTAGGCTACAGCAAGAACCTAGCTCAAAAAACTAAACTAAGCTACAAAAACAAAACAAACAAAAAAGAATAGTGGAGCCAGTTTATGAAATATGAAACTGAAATGTAACAAAAGTAAGCAATTTACCCAGAGAAAGTTAATAAAAGCATATTTTAGGAAATTTGAGTCAAACATAGGTAAATGCCTAATGCTAAATTTTAGTGTTTATGTAACTTAGAAAATAGGCTTATCAAGTGACACTTTCTCTTGGAAGTGCAGGCTTTTAAAACATTTTATTGCTTTAAAAATGACATGCCAGAACCATTCCCAAACATAAGCCCACTCTCCAATATCAAGCTACCATCAATAACGGGGTACAAAAGGGCCTACACCTATTAAACTCTCTATCAAAAAAGTAAGTGTTATCTCAATTTTCCGGGTGTTAACTTACTCTCCGTTGGAGAATCTGCTTCTCTTTTTCAGATAGATGCAGATCCTAAGGAGAGAGCTGCCCCAACATACCTCAAAAGGGGTCAGACTGAAACTAAGAATAATTGGCGAAACAAGCAAGGGTGCTGTTTTCCTGATGAACCGGATACCAGCACAAAGGGGAAGGAGACCAACACAGAGAAAAATCAACTCCTACCAAATCAGAGAGCCAGAGCCTCAGAGGCCCCCAACACCTCAGCACTGAAGCAGACCAAAAATGAACCCAACATGGCTCAGGGAAATTTTGCAGAAGAGGGAGCAGAAAGAATGTCAGAGTCACATGTTGGGTCATGATATGCAGAGACATTTATTGTACCAATAACTGTGGGCTAACTCCACAATGCATCACCCATTTACATCAACAAGGAGGGTCCATTGGAAGGGGGCAGATCATGGATGAGCCTAAACAATGGTACCAAACTGCCTGTATTTGCTAAAAAGAAAACTAATAAATTAAATTTTTAAAAAGTGACATGCAATACTGTGAAATTAACATGAGATGTGACAATAAACTATTTACTCTTGGGCCTTTTTGGTGTGTGTGTGTGTGTGTGTGTGTGAAAACTCTACATACAGGTCATATGTGGAGCCACAGTACAGGCACATGATGGTGAAGATACAGTAAATAGTGGCCCTTATGATTTTTTTTTCTTTACACTCTAACTTTTTTGAAAACTTCAATGGACTTAGTTTTTTAATATTTTTGTATTAAAGAGTGAGAGTTTATATGTGCGCACGTGCGTGTGTGTGTGTGTGTATTTGTGTACCAGGGTCTCCTGCCACTGCAAACAAATTCAGATGAGTGTGTCACTTTGTTCATCTAGCTTTGCATGGCGACTGGGAATTTGAACCCTGGCTATCAGGGTTTATAAGCAAGCATCTTTCCCACTGAGCCATCTCTTCCAGACACATCAACATTTCTATCAGCATACTCATTATACTTCTCTATATTTATTTTCTTAAAGAAAATAATAAATATTGTTGGATCAGAATCAGGGGCTGAACCAACTAGAGAAACGTGCAAATAAGGAAAGAGAATGTAGCCGGGCATGGTGGTGCACGCCTTTAATCCCAGCACTTGGGAGGCAGAAGTAGGCGGATTGCCATGAGTTCAAGGCCACCCTGAGATGACAGAGTTAATTCCAGGTCAGCCTGGACCAGAGTGAGACCCTACCTCAAAAAACCAAAAAAGAAAAAAAAAAAAAAAAGAAAGAAAGAAAGAGAATGTATGACCTCAACAGCAGGCTGTTTGTTCCAGTCAGGTTTGCATTGCTTGTAGAAATCACCCACCCAAGAGCAACTTGTGGGTAAAAAGAGGTTTATTTTGGCTTATGGGCCCAAAGATAAGCTCCAAGATGACAGGGAAAATGATCGCATGAGCAGAGGGTGGACATCACCCCCTGGCCAACATTAGGTCACCCATAGCAACAGGAGAGTGTGCCAAACACTAGCAAAGAGGAAGCTGGCTATAACACACATAAGCATCACCTCCAGGATAAGCATCACCTCCAGGAGGTTTTAACTTCCAATTGCCATCAGCTGGGGAAACTAGCATCCAGAACACCTAAGTTTATGGGGGACACATGAATCAAACCACCACACTGTTCTTTATTGAGAGCAAGTGAACAGTGAAGGGTGGCCAGCCCTATTCTGTGGGTTTGAGGCTGCCATGCCCAGAAGCATCTGAACCTGATATCTAAAGAAAGGGACAAGCAGGGCAGAGAATGGGGGAAGAGAGAAGGAAAAGGGATGTAACCAGATCATTTCCTTTGTTGACATATATTCCCAGGAAGGACTTGTAAGTTTTCACTTGTTTTTTTTCATGATAGTGTTTTGCATGACTCCTGTTACCCACAGGTGGCCTTATCAGGTTGTGGTTTGGGAAGTTATTTAAAACTCCAAAATATTTTCTCTGTGTTAAAGCTTATACCAGGGCAAGCATGTCCCAGGAATTTCTGTGACTCTAATGATTGCTAGAACCCAAGATTTATTAACCTTTGTAAAGATTTACTTTTCTCCAAATAATTACCTGTTAAAACAAAAAATGTGGATGTCATGACCCAACACACGACCCATATACATCAACAAGGAGGGGCCCTTGGGGAGGGGTAGGTCACGGATGAGCCTAATAATAGTACCAAACTGCCTGTATTTGCTGAATAGAAAACTAATAAAAAAAATTTTAAATGTGGATGTGATGGTTAATTATATAAACTTGACAGAATCAATAGTCACATATCTCTGAGCATGACTGTGAGGAAATTTCTTGATTAGGATAACTGAGATCGAAAGACCCACCCTAACTGAGGGTAGTGTCATTCCATTGGCTGAAGTCCTGGAATGAATAAAAAGGAGAAAGTGAGCTGAGCATCAGCATTCACCTCTCCTTGAGTACAGAAACTGAGTATGTCCAGTTGTTTCATGTCCCTGCTGCTATGCCTGCTGTTATGATAGACTGCACCCTTAAAAAACTGAAAGCAGATATAACTCTTTCCTCCCTTATGTTGCTCCTTGTCAAGTATTTTATCAAAGCAAATATAAAGTGACTACTATATAAATTTGATAATCAGATGTGATATTATTTCTGTGCTAATCCCAGCTATATGCTTCATAGGCCTTTGCAACTGGTGTGTCACTGTAATGTGGAAAAGTTTGGAACTTTGGCCTAAAGAAGACCTTCAATGGTGTAAGAAGAACCTAATGGGCCATGCTGGTGGGAACTGGAAAACCAGACTGTGTGGAAGTACACACTTGAAGGTCTGGCTCTTAAGGTTTTGTAGGGGAACAAGGACTATAGGGAACTGAGTTAGAGGCAATTCATGATAGATTATGACAAAAAAAAAGTGTTTGCAATTTGTTCATGCCCTAAAATCTTGAGTGAGGATGAATTTACAAATAATGGATAAATATATTTACAGAAGAAATTTCACAAGAGTATATCATTCAAACTATTTCATGGTTACTACCCACCATTCAGACTGAGAAACAGAGAGGGGAAGGGGGAGCAAAAGGATGTGAAAAATGTGGTGAAGGAAATGTAAGGAAAGTTCTCTGATCAAGATTAATGTTCTGGGCAAGAAAAAGAAAGACTACAAAGTATCTGTAATTGCTAAAGGCCTTAGGCCATTAAAAAGAAACCTCATTTTCTTCACATGGAAAATAAGAAGGGTGGCCTGAGGCCAAGATCCTATTTCCTGGAGGCTCTAATTTATGAAAACACAATCTTTTAAATGAATAGAGTCAAAATGGCACTGTAAAGATTCCACGCTGGAAAGTAATTTTAAAGGGAAGTTTTGCTTAGGCATTCACTCTGTAGTTTCAGCGTGGCCTGGAACTCTTGGAGATCCTCCTACCTCTGCCTCCCGAGTGCTGGGATTAAAGATATGAGCCACCACACCCAGCTTTGCCAGGAGAAGTTTTTGCTCTGAGTCACCAAGCAGAAGCTGAGACTATTATCATCCAAGGGGGACAGGCTCCATCCAAACTATCAAAACTTTAAACTGTCATCTAGGTGTTTGTCACCGATTTTGAAAGCATGAAAGATTTATGATGATGGGATCATGGAGCCTAGAGAGCCACTGAGGCCAGGTGGTGTTTGGCAGGATGGAAGTCCCTGCAAGGAAGACCTGAGAGCCCACTGCAGGAATCTGTAAATGTGATCCCTAAGCTCTAATGGAGAACACAGGATACTGAAAGGCAAGAAACATGAATGATAGCTGCGGAAAGATTCATGTATGGAAGGAACAAGCACAAGAGAGTTGGGTGGGCATGAGCCACTAGGGGCGGATGCATGGGGGTTACCCATTCCCTGTGGAGTCAAGATGGTTCTGCAAGCCAAGATGATTCCACCATCAGTCAGATGAGGAACATCGAGCTGCTGGCTTTTGGCTTTTTTTTTTCCTTATACTCAAATAAACAATATTTATTTACTTAAATTTAAATTGAAATACCATTTAATCCATCACCAGAACAAAATAGGCATAAATGTAGTGAACTATTCACAATATCTATGTGAGACAATCACATACCTCTGGGAATACAATGTAAAAAATGTAAATGTAAAAAAAATCATAATGGAGATATATCTCATTTTCAAGGATAAAATCAATGTTCCTACTCAGTTCTTTTCAACATAAAAATCCCAACATGTTTCTGACCTGACTTTCCTAGTTATGCCCCCAGTATTCCCTTTTGGAAAGGGGATATCTATTCTGTGCCATTTTTGTTCACAAATGTATAGCTTGTTTCCCTTTCTTTCTTTCTTTCTTTCTTTCTTTCTTTCTTTCTTTCTTTCTTTCTTTCTCTCTCTCTCTCTCTCTCTCTCTCTCTCTCTCTCTCTCTCTCTCTCCCTCTCTCTCTCTCTGTGTGTTATTAAAGCTCATAGTCAAGGGACTATGCACTTAAAATTCTGAGTTGTGCTGGAATGGGTAAAAAAAAAAAAAACCTATAGAGACTCTTGACTCTTGATTTTGGATAAATGTATTTTGCATGATGAGATGACTATGATCCTGTGGTTACAAGGGGTGGTAGATCATAAATTAAAAGGTATATATTTGGATGTCAAGTTTATAAATGCTGAATGTGTTATTGTAAATGTCCACTTGATGGAATCTAGGAACGCTTAGGAGACAAATACCTGGGCATGTCTATGAGGAAGAAGTTTCTAGATTAGAGTAGTTTGGATAAAGAGACCTACTCCAAGTGTAAGTGGCACCATCCCATGGCTGAGGCCCCTGACTGAATAAATAAAAAGCAAGTTGAGTACTAGCATTCAGCTCTCTCTGCTTCTGCTCTATGGGTTGAGTACACCTGGGTGCTACATGATCTTGCTACCAGCTGTTCCCACCATGATGGCCTGAATATTCACTCACAAGCTCAACTCTACTGGTCATCACTTAAGTTGCTTGTTTTTAACATTTTTTATTGTCAACTTGCATAATTATAGACAATAAACAATGATAATCCCTTCCCTTCCCCCACTGTCCTCTTCACAAATCCACTACCCATCAGACCCCTTCCCCCCTTAACTAGTCTCTCTTTTATTCTGATGTCAGCATCTTTTCCTCCTCTTATAAGGGCCCTGTGTAGGTAGTGCCAGGCAATTTGAGTTCATGAATATCCAATCTGGGAGACTACATTGTAAGCAGTTCTACCCATCCTTTGTGTCTTACATTCTTTCGACCACCTCTTCTGCAATGGACTCTGAGCCTTGGAGTGTGTGATAGAGATGTTTCAGTGCTGAACCCTCCTCCGTCACTTCTCAGCACCATGATACATTTTGAGCCATCGCAGAGATAACCACCATCTAAAAAAAGAAGCTTCCAAAAGTGAGAGTATCATTAATATATTAATATGAACAGTAAGAGACGTGCTTACTGGGCAGTTGGGTGAGCATAATATATACATTTAGCCAGATACCAGCAGACATTACATCCCTAGGGCTCATGAACTCCAGGTTATAGTCTTTTAGTACCAGGCATGTATTCCCTACTGTGGAGCAGGCCTCTAGTCCAATTGGTGAGGGCTAGTTTCCCCATTACAGACATGCCACTATTGTACCCATTGGCTCATATGGCCTGTCTTAAGTTGCTTTTACAAATATTTTGTGACAGCAAAAGGAAATTATCTAATATGTCAATAGACAGGATACTATTAACAATTTTTTTAAGTTATGTAACTGTCCCAGCAAAACCAACATAGTTTCTCACACCTCTCTGCATTTTAACATGTGGTTTTGTGATATTCTGTTAAAATAATATGCACTCAAGTAGTTAATATATGTTAATATTATATTTAAAGATAATTATCAGAAGTGTGCCACAGGAAAATTTTAAAGTATATTTGCAATGTACAAACCAAAACTATATTGTGGAAAATTATATATTCACCTAATACACAGAGTAGACTTTTTTTTTACTAATGCATCAATCACCTTGTAGCTTATTTTTTAAAATCTCATATCATGTATGTAACGTAGACAATATGATGACATAGTACAACCAGTAAACATCTTATTATAGTGAAGCAAGTTAACATAGTCATTTAGCTACTCATTTTTCTTGTGGAAAAAGTAGCTGAAATCTGCACTTTTAGCTTGATTCCCAGCTACAGAATAATTGAATTAATTTAAATTTTCACTTTTCAAATCACATCTACTACAAAGTAGCTCATCTTGAATATCTGGTGTTTGTATTCTTGAACTTAAATCAATCCATTTTCTTCTACTGCTGATTTAAAACCCTGAGTAACAACTGTTTGATCTCAGTCTTTATTTGCATTGTTTTTTAGATTCTAAACATGAGAGAATGTGTAATATTTTTATTTCTCTTTTGGCACATTTCTTGTAGCTTTATACCAATTACACATGCATGATTTTGCAATGTTGTACATTTCCTTTAATATTTAACTTCAATAAATATCATGAGACAACAATTTAGTAAAATTTTGGTGTATTGATTTCTGTGGTCTTTCTATATCCTGGTGGAGTACATTATCAAAAGATCATAATTATTGATATCACCACTGATATCATAAAAAGATACCCTGTGGAAGTAGTAACTCTCATGCATAAATGAGTTTATATGAAATGTAATTTTTGCTTGAATACTTGAATCTTATCATTGACAGTAAATATTGTAACATTTTCCTTAATGGAGTCATTTATTTTTAAACTCCTGAGGCACCTCTCCAGCTCTAGTTTATTTACTTTTTAATAGCAAATTATCTGTTAAGTACTGAGATATAAATAAGCCAATTATCACAAATAAAAATGGTGTTCTAGTAAAAAATAGCCAGTTCAACTCAATATACCATAGTCATTTACAAATTTTGCCTCTAAGTAGCCCTAGTTTTTACAAACATACTAGACTCATTTTGTGCTCTTGGCCTTCTACATACACTATTAGCAAAAATTACTTAAGTGGTATGTTTAATTATTATTATTTTTTTTTTACATTACATTATTCCTAATGAGCTTTGTTTCTTTTTCTTTTTTTTTTTTCTTTTGTAAATACTAAACTTCCTGATAGTGGATGACACCATTATCCCACTGCAGTTTGAAGCCGTTATCTTGACTTTGTCCATGTTACCAACAGCTTTATCCATCTTTGATTTGTAACACTGGTGAAAGCATCAATAGAGCAGAAAGGATAAATAACCAAAATAATTTAAAAATCATTTTCATATTGCCATCATCTTTACTGCTTCTAAGAGCACCTGCTATGTGTATAGCTTAGGCTTTGAGAACCTAATTATTTATATCTGCCTTAATTAATACTGTGGCAGTCATATGGATATGGTGTTATTATACTTAGTAACAGAGGACAAATTTTAAGAGTATAGAGAAAAGGAAACCTCAGTTTTCAAAAAGCCCTTGTAAACAGTTTCTTTCATTTTCCTTTTTGTTGTTTTTTTTTTTTTTTTTTTAATTTTTCAAGCTAGGGTCTTGCTCTAGCTCAGTCTGATCTGGAATTCACTATGTAGTCCTAGGCTGGCCTTGAACTCACAGTGATCCTCCTTCATCTGCATCATGAGTGCTGGGATTAAAAGCATATGCTGGGCTTGAGAGATGGCTTAGCGGTTAAGAGCTTGCCTGTGAAGCCTAAGGACCCTGGTTCGAGGCTCGATTCCCCAGGACCCACGTTAGCCAGATTCACAAGGGGGCGCATGCGTCTGGAGTTCGTTTGCGGTGGCTGGAAGCCCTGGCGCACCCATTCTGTCTCTCTCTCTCTCTTTTTCTCTCTGTGGCCGTCAAATAAATAAACAAACAAACAAACAAAAGGCATATGCCACCACACCTGGACAAACATTTTTCATAAACATGTAGACTTTATAAGAATCTAGTTATCATTATCAAAATCTTTTGTTCACAAAATTGGCATAGCATCTCCTAATTATATTAATTTTATGATTTATATATTAATTATGTGATAAAATTAACCAGTAGAATGTTCCTATCAATTATTTTTACTGCTGTACTTTAATTTCAACTACTAAGCTACAAGAATTAAAATAAGTCTCTTAGCCTAATTCATGACAGTGAACATGGAGAGGACTTTGCAAGTTCTCAGTGCTTAAAAATGATAAGATACACTCTGAATGCAAATGGAAAGAGAAGATGCAATGTCCTACTTCATCTCTTGCCTCACAAATTTGCCTTAGCATGATATTGATCTTATTAAGTGATATCTGGGTAGTGTCTTTAGGTAAATCTTCTGTTTGTTTTGTATATTTTTGGCTTAGTGGAAACATTGATGTTTACCAAGATATCAAACTAGATGAAGATGAAAATAAGCACCGCCCTTTTTGCCCTCCACAACTCAAAAAATGAATAGCTTGCTTAAAGATGTTTCTCCATTAACTTTAAGACATTGGAGTTTGTGGTCATAATTAAATTTTTACAATATCCTTAGAGCCCTTGCACACTGATGTAACAAGTGAACCAACAATGAGTTATGAGATAGTGTAGGGGATTTTTTTTCCCACAAATCTTTTTGATTGGATCATTAATCCCTTAAGGTAAGGAACTATAGTTAATAGTATCTTCTATTATGTGATGAATAATTCTAACATTTCCACTCTGTTGGTCCAGACTGAGACTGGTATTTCTCATCGTATTGAAATATGGGCTCAAAGATATTAATTAATTCAAATCCATTGTAATTCACACTTATTTAAATGAGAGAACTTCCTGAGGGTAAGAGAACATTCACTCTGCCATATGTTAAGATTTAATGAATAAATGGTCATGAGGTGAGAAGACTTAAAAAATATTTAAACATGCAGTGATTTTTAATATTTCCTATCAACATTCATTTTATGATAGTTTATTTGGGAAGTCTCCATTATATGTATTACTTTTATTCAGCATGTATTTCTTGAAAAATAGACATGCAATTGTATTTCTCTAACATTAAGTGGTTATGTTTATTAAAATGAAACTAAATTTATTTAGGAGTTTAAAAATGAATATTTTTTTTTTACCTTACCAATAATCAATTTGCTAGAAATTGCATCTCCTGCATTCTTGCTACACTCTTGATTTATAAAGAAGATTTTAAAAGATATTTGGGTGATAGAGTTTAAAAATAATTGGAGAGAATCTGAATACATTTCACAGCCGTATAAAACATATTTCAGAATATTTGTAAAACATATGTCCATGCATCTTATTTTACTGTGCATTCACTGATTGACAATGTTAGTATAAATGTGCTAAGTTTGGTACTTACTTTCTGAGAAAATGTAGGTTTTGTTTTTATTATTTTTAAGACAAGCCCAAAAATCTGGCCATTTTCTTTTTCCTTTTTCTTTTTCTTTTTCTTTTTTCTTTTTTTTTTTTTTTTTTTAATGAGGAAGAGCAAGAGAGACAGAACTGGCCCACCAGGGCCTCCAATCACTGTAACTGAACTCCAGAAGTGTGCACCACCTTGTGCGCATGTGTCGCTTTGTACATGCGTCACCTTGTACATCTAGCTTACATGAATTCTGGGAATTGAACATGGATCCTTAGGCTTCACAAACAAGCGTCTTAAGTACTAAGCCATCTCTCCAGCCAGAAAATATAGTTTCCAATAGTTGAAAAACTAAAGAGGCTCATGAAAGCAAATTGAAGCATTCTTATTAATTATTTAAGTAAGAAAAATGGGGAACTGTTTTGCAGCACAAAGAAGCAGTTGGATGTTATGTAAATATCACTAAGTCTATACTTGCTTAAATAGTCACTGTGTTAAAAGAGAAGCTCATCTGAAGTAGAGAAGATGGCTTAAGGTGTAAAATGCTTCCCAGTCAAGGATTAGGACATGAGTTTGAATGCCCACCACCAATTTAAACCTGTAATCCCGGAGCCAAAGAAACAGAGAGCATATCCTGAGGGTGAGGGGGGGGTGCTTACTGGTTAGTTAGTCAAGCCAAAATATGCTCTTGTTGAAGTCTAAGCACTCTCTACTCATCCCCCCTTTCATTCTCCACTACTACCTGGCCACATTAACTGTGAGACTCAGGAACTGACTCCTAGTACACCACTGCACTAAGAGGAAGGAAAATCACCTTCCCCCAGCTCATACCTCTGCACATCTCCTAATGGTCATCTCTCACAGAGCAGTCTCTCCTCACCCCATAAAACCCACTGCTTGGTCTGTTCTTGCTGTATTTCAGGATTTACTGCTTTACAGGTGCTGCCACCTCTCTCTCTCTATCTCTCTGTCTCTCTCTCTCTCTCTCTCTCTCTCTCTCTCTCTCTCTCCCCTTCTTCTCCCCATTACAATAAAGTCTTAGATTTAAGAAGCTGTCTGTCTTGGTACTGCATTGTAAGTCCTGGAATTCAACACCTGTTGTTTAAAGTAGAGATCCTGCTATATACACTTCCACTTTGTTGGTATAAATATCCAACCAGTTTAGGGGAGGATAGAATTTACTTCAAGATTACAAACCGAGTGGAAGTTCCATCAATGGTGGAAGAAGCTGGCTAACATTCATAAGTCCACACAGAGAGATAAACCACAATGTCAGGTGACTTTGACCACCACAGGAATGCATACATGTGCATATGCACCTGCATAAACACATGTGCCCATAGGAACACACATACACAAATGCACACACAACACACACACATACATTGCACAAATAACTAAATAAAACTTTCTTCATCAATTTCACAAAATAAGTTTATTTTATTTTAGAGTATATTCAATATGTGCCAGTATCTTTAATATATACTATGTAACACACTAGGATATGAAAACTTAATCATCAAAATATCTACATAACTCTCCTGTCTGTATTCATTCACAATATTTTGTAAAGTTATTGGGTCTGACAAGAGTGATATAGTAATTACAAATCTAAAGGCTTAGTTGAAATTTCTTTTATTATTATATTTGCATGTCAGTACTGTTTATTGTGTGAAACTGGAAGAGTGTCAAACTACATAATAGTTTATGTGCTCTTGGTCCTTCTAGCTTACTCATTAAAGTCCAACAGAAGCAAGTGGGTATTTGGATGATTCATATTCTACACAATCTCAAAAGGGTGGATGTTTGGAGCACATACGAATTCTCCATGATTGTCTGGAGATCCCGTCCAGCTGTGCTTTGCTCTGTGAGACTTGCTTATTCCAGTATTTAAAAAAAAAAAAATACTCCCATTCTTTATCTCACACTTAATATTTTAACCAAACTAAGTTTTTGGAATCATGAGAGCTTATGTAGTCTTCATTCTCCTGTGGCAATGTTGGAAATTATTTCACATTATTGTATTCAAACTATTTTGACACACAATTTCATAAAGATGCCATCTATTAAATATATTCAGTAGGTATTTGAATCTTTGGCATGCTAGGAAATATATATAGCTAAGACAAGAGATGGCAAGGATCATGTCACCTGGTTTAATATAAAAGTAATCTAAAGCAATGTTTGATTTATAACTGTTTCTTACAATGATATAGCTTGTAGCATAGCTTTGCTCTAGCATGTCACAAATTTGTCCTTTGTCTGTTCACATTTATACCACACAACTAATATCAGGTTTTCTGTTGTTTTGTTTGAAAAAAAATGATGTGCTGTCAGCTTTAACGGCTTTCTCCTCTTTAATACCACATGTCATTTGTCTCAGAAAAAGTTCTTGCTCTTTTAGGCATGGTAATAGCAACACATTTTTGGTCTCAATTTCATTATGAGATAAGTGCTTCCATATTTGAAAGATTTGGTCAGTTTTATTGGAAAAGTTAAATAAACGACAAAGCCATGTGCTCATGAAACTCTACATTTTTTTCTTCTTGGAGCTCATCTTCAGGAGTGCACATATCATTTTAAATCATGACAAAGGCATGGCAAGTATTAAAAAATAATGGAAGGAGGAAGTATACTCTAATATTCATTCTATTCCAGGCTTTGGTACAGTCTGCTAGATCCAACAGATTTAAAATTGCAGCAAGAGATTCTTGGTGTATCTTCCTAACAATATCTCCACAGCTAAGTGCAATAAGGGATTCACAGATCAGAAAACATATTATGATAAGCTTCTGGTTTGTTTCTGTGTGGGAACCATCTTCATATACTTCAGCTGGTTACTTCTTTTTATGGAGAAATGAGATGAGCGTCTGCCCTTTGGCTGCAACTGTTGATCTCCGCGCAGCAAGCATCCATCATCACCTGACATCATCCCCACTGCTGTGAAGATGGTTTGCAATACTCATTACTCTTATGACTATCATCATCCTCCCTTCTGAACTAAAACCAATAGAAACAAATGTGTAACAAGATGCTTGATTTACAATCCTTCATCTTAACATGCTAAACCCTTAAGGAACCAATTCATTTTGGCTTGAAACCATATTTTTTTAGACTTAAAAGGAAAATTACATCTGAAAATTTTGTTTTCCAGTCCTCCGTCTTTTAGTGAAAGTTCAAACAATTTATTTATGTTCAATCAATTGTTAATTGTTCCATTGTTAATCATTCTGAAATATAGAGATCACATGCATAAGTTTTGATGTCAGCTGTTGTGAAAATACCTGGGAAGATGGTTCAGTAGTTCAAAATCACTTGCTGTGTCAGCAAGGGAACTTGAGATCAATGCCCAGCACACACATAAAAAAGCCCAGCATGGCCACACATGCCTGTAACTCTAGCACTGATAGGTCAGAGATAGCTAGCTCATTTGGGTTCCATGTTTAGGCAGTCCAACTGAAGAAGACACAGAGCTCTAGATTCACTGAGAGACTGTGTCAGGAGAGTAAGGTAGAAAAGCAATAGAGACAAGGACAATGCTCCTCTTTGGCCTCTACATGTATGTGTATGGGGTGAATGCATATCTAAACTTACATACAGAAATTTAGGAAAATCCATATGAATGGCTAGACTTTACTTTTAACAAGGAAGGGTATCATTTAAACAGAAGAAAAAAAAATGATATTCCACCAGATTTTATCATAATACACCCTGAAATTTATGGCTGGTCATTGGCTTTACTAAATTGCCCCCCAAAATTGTAAATACACCTTGAAAATAATCCTATTTGAAATGTAACATTTGCCTTTGAAACTTTTTCAGTCTTCAAGTTTTCGCTGAAATCTTTTCAGTGTTCCCTGTTAGTTTTGTCATTCTGTTACAAAGGGTTTTTGCTTAGATTTTGGATTCTAATAAGATATAGAGGGACAAAGGGAAAATCTGTGTGATTTGAAGCCACCCCATGATTCCTACATGAAGGGTGAAAAAGAACAGGGTGTTTTTCATATAGCATGTTTTTCTAACCAAGTAATATAAAAGTACTTTCCCTGGTCGTGGTCTTTGTTTCATGCGTGATTTGTAAAACTTATTTTTTCATGGCTGGAGGTTTGCCTTAAAAACCTAAGGACCCAGGTTTGATTCCCCAGCACACATGTAAGCCAGATGTACAAGGTGGCACATGCATCTGGTGTTCATTTGCAGTGGCTAGAGGTCCTGAAGCACCCATTCTCTCTCTCTCTCTCTCTTTCAAATCAATCAATAAATAAAATTTTAAAAATTGTATTTTCAAATAGTACAAGATATCTAAACCTAGGAAATAAATACCATTTCAAAACTCCTTTATATGAAGCCCTGTGATTATTCTAAGACCCATTTGAAGGATAAACTAAGATTGCCCTACATTTTGGAATTGGAGCAGTTTCCCAGTATTTATATATATCTGGGATCATTCCAACTTAGGTATGCATAATAGGCAAAAGGCCTGTAGTCAGAACTTTTAGAACCATTTTGAAATGCCTTATGGTAATACAAAGGATAATGTCTCAGTCATCCTAACACAATAGAAATGCCTATCACAATTAAATGGTATCATAACCAGCTGGGTGGGTATTGTGGAGACACTGGTAAAGGAAAATTCTCTCAACTGACAACTTTGTATGATTTCTTGCTGTGCAGAGCTAAGTTTATGTTGCTAAATTCTTACATGGTATGGGTTTAGCAACTAGTATCTTCTCTCTGTACCATGCAGCATTTAACTTATAACCATTTACTTCCACAATACAAATCATTTAATTATGCAGCCCCATTGCTACAAGACCCTTTTATAGTCTGTTTGGCTTCACAAGTTTAGTTAAATGTCCTCATGACAGGAAATCTGATTTAAATGCATTTGATTATGTATATGACATTTACATCAGTAAATCAATAACCCTCTGTTTTTATATTCATCCAATGGATATAAATGTTTCCAAAATTTTAAGAAAAATTCTTACACTTGATTTCTTTTATAAGTCTTTTGAATGTGTCAGTGTATCCATTATTTTCCTAATATCTTGACAGAAATAGCACTTCCAGATTTAACACCAATTCTGATTTAACATGCTAGAGTTAAGACTGCATGCTATTGGACACATTTCACTGAAAATAGGCTGCAGCAATAGAAGGCACTGTATACAGATTTTATAAATTGGAGAAGTGAAAAGAGGGAGTGTGATATATTCCTCCAAGGGTAGACTGAGGCCAAAGGGTTAAAATCTTTGGATTCTGTACTAATTTTTATGTCTTTATTAAATACCCAAACTGAGAGAACTTAAATGTGTATGAGTATATGGATATTATGATCAGAACCATGCTTAAGAAATATTATCCTGGCAAGGCAGATAATATGGGAGAAATTTAAGAAAATCCAGGTAAAAGGAATTCAAGAGAAATCATAAGGATGAGAATAAATGATAGACTGAATGAAGTAAACTGATGTCTACTGGAAATGTAGATTGATTTCTTAAATGTGGCAAACAACAACAACAACAAAGAAAGAAACAAGAGCCACTCACAGTGGTTTCATGCACGTGAGGGGTTATTCAAGAGGATGTGCACAGCTAGACTGCTCTACATAGCAAATACCTGGTCAGCTAGGTATGCCCACCAAGACACTGTGTAAGACATGGTTTGAAAGCATAGCATATGAACAACAGCAAGCATACTTCATGGCACACATGCCCATTCTTTTCCTTTGTGTGCCTCACCCCTGGGATGGTTTGATATTTTCTGCAGATCCAAATAACATGCTGAGTTAGCTACTCAGCTTCACTAAGCTCTATTCCAGGACCTTGTAATGAAACTTCAGCTGGCCATGTATTTACCATGTAGCTCAGGCTGAACTCAAATTTGGAGCAATCATCCTGCTTCAACTTCCTAGGCTGAGATTAAAACCGTGAGTCACCTCACCTGGTTCTAATTTCTTGATGAAAGCATGCTTTACAATAATTGTGAGAATAGTTTTACTTATAAGAAAAAATTCTCTTTAGTGTGAGGCAAAATATTGAGTCAAAATCTATTGAGATTCCTACTTTAATAAAAAGTCCCAGTCCTCCTTAGCCATCATTGATAAAAACAATTTTCCACTTGTACCATTAAATTAGGAGTCCCCTAACTTATAAGCAGTACCTATCCAACAATTAATGATTACTTTGAAATATAGCTCATTGTTTAAAATATATGGTGATAACAAAACCACATATTAATCATTACTGAATTTATCTTGTGAATTAATAACTTTCTCATGTCTTTCAACATGGTTTGACATTTTTATCTTGTATAAGAAAGTTTTCAGGAAATTCGATATTATGCTCTACATCTTGGTGAGCATTTTGCTAAACCTTGTGGGTGACATTCCCCCATCTCTGTGATCTTAGTTCATGAAAAGGAAAGCCAGAGCACAGTGCTTCATCAGCTGTTCCTCACATTTTACTTTCACACCCATGGGAGACATTCTCATTTCAGCTGACAACTGTAAATTTTTATAATCACCATGTGATATCCAGCACTTGTGGTTTGTAGGCCACTTTGCCAGCTGCATTGATATTCGGTAGCCAGACTATACCGGCAAGGATTTTCCAGGGAGATTGGTGCTTTTTTCTATTGACCTGAAGCAACCCTGTGGTAGGACACTCATGTTCTGCAGAGCAAGCAGATGGAGTCCTATCAAGAATAGCTACGTCGCTATCTGTTATGACTATCAACTAGGGCATTAGACTATGACCTATTTGTGGTAGGCATGGTACTCTATTTTCACATATTTTTTTCTTAAGTATGAAATACTGAATCTGCTTTGTTCATTGCATTCATTAACATTGTGCCACCCTAGAAAATGAAGAGAAAAAAAAATCGCTCCATAAGTTAGTTTTCTGTTTTTATCCTAGTCAGATTCTCAAATTTACTGTGTGCAGTGTATATTTAGGAGTATTTTGTTGGCCAAGGTTGAGGAAGAGAAACTTAAATATTTTTCAATTTAATATGCTGGAATACTTATGAATTTTTGACACAAATCCCTCATTGGTTTTTAATCTGCCCAAAAAGGCTTTTCAGATGATTTAGCAAATTTTCAAAGTCCAATATCAACTTTTATTTGTATGGTTTATTCTTGTAGAGAAAATCTAAAGGTTAGTTTCTATCTTCTCAAATGTTCTAAATACTTTCTCCTGTGGTTTTTATAATTCTAAAGTTGGTGTACATATATATTTACATTTAAGTTCCTGAATGTTTTCAATTGATTTCTACTTAAATTGTGTGATTTATATCATAATTTTAGTTTTCTTTTGTTTAAACTATAGATCTCAAATTGTCTTCACACAATTTGTTGTTTATATCATCTAATTAAAGTATGTTTGCATCTCTGATTGTGCAGTATATATGTGGATTTGAGTTCATGTTATGTTACATTCAAGTCTGCATCAATTATACTGTAAGTACCCTTTTTTTACTTTATTAAGAGTATTTAAAGAATTCATAAAACTATAATTTTAAAATAATAATTTAGTCAGAAAATCAGTAAAAGAGCATAAAAATACATTTTACTGAAAAGATTCACATATGACATGTACATGAAAAAGCTACAAACAGCAGTAATCATCATATCATACAAATACTAACTAAGCTAAAATTCAATATAGATTTAGACCACATATTATTAAAATGTTTATTTGAAAAATATGATAAACTCCTATCATTTATAAAGAAAAAAATATACATATATATCTATTAGGTAGAGGTAATAGAAAGTCTGTTTTTGAAAAAAAGTTGGTTTCTTAAAAATTAAAAATGCTGACCTGAAAATATTACCCAGCAGTTGAATTCTTGGTAATTTCTAACATCCACTTGAGAATTTATGCTTACATTGATAGGTGAACATGGACTTTTAAAGTGTATTTATGTATCACATCCAGAAACATAAACTTCAAAAATGTCATTTAGTGGTAAATAAGACTGTGCTACTCAAGCTCAAACTGTGGGAAACAGGAATGAAGCAATGACATAATAACACCTTGGGGTAAATGTCAAGAGAATTGTGTCACATATGAAATAGCAACTTCAAAAGAATATGGACTGTCTAATCCCACTTATAGCCTATTCTCCAATTATTGAAATTAAAGGAATGATGAATATATTATTACCTGTGAATGTTTAGGGGTTGAGAGTGAATGAATATGTCTATAATGGAATAGGACTAGTAAGATGGTAGTCTTCTACATCTTACTGTGGTCTCAACACTATCATATACATATGCCATTTACACCCCCCAACACACAAACCTACACACACACACACACACACACACACACACACACAAATGTTCATATGTATCAATGCCATGTGAAACTTTCTCCCTGGGGAGATGAGAACACACCAGACAAGGCATAGACCAAAGCATGACTATGTGGCAGAAATGGATGGCTCACAGATAAAGCACCAGAGTACAGCAGAGAATCAGGAGATGATGTATTCATTGTATACACATGGGCCTAGGAAGTAACTTTCAAAGCCTGGACCCTGAGGTACACTTGTTCAGGGCTTATGCAGGCGTTTTGACATCACCTTGAAGTCTCCGTATTATTGGTGGGTTTTAAACGTCTAGGTTATGTCACTGGAGGTCATGGGCAGGGCTGTCTTCAATGGTAAACAAACTTACAGAAGCAGGAAGCAGATAGGCTCCCCAGCTGCAACTTGAAATAGGGGGACCTCCTGGTTCTATAGAACAGGATGAAGCCTAAGGAGGGGGCTTTGGGTAATGTGGCTTTATTACATTTGTGTACAAACTTTGTAGCTTTTACTTCTTCTGCCCAACTTCCCTCTAATGCCCACAATTAACTTGGAGGGGCTCACATTTATCTAAGTCCGTGGATGTCAACCTTTGGTAATTGCTGCTAGTCAATGTCACATGGCGTTTGATGGTCTCTGATCAGGAGGTGATAAACTAGATAACAGGTTGCAAACACAGGATCCAGTGAGTAAGGATAGTAAAAGCATTAATATGGGGCCTGGTGGGGGTAGTAGGCAGGAGGCCCAGCTCCAAGTCACATTCCAGAAGTACCATGAGTTGGCTATCATTTGCCTTCTTCTCAAGGATCTGCCCTGCAGTTGCTGGGCCATATCTCTGACTATCCCTCACTGCTTTACATAGAAGCAGCATTCTTCATTTAGAAAAAGGCCTATGCTCCCTTTTTGTTTTTGTTTTTGTTTTTTGGGTTTTTTTTGCATTGAACAGGTTTAATCTCCTGTGGTTTTGTAGGACCACTGCAACCAGTGAATTGAATTGATTTTACAATCTCATTAATACAGACACCACCTGTTGAACAACCTCAGAAAATTCTTTGCAGGATGTGGTGGAAAATGCACTCTTTCCACCTCCTGTGGCAACCCCAGCAGTGATTCCTAGGCCAATTAGCAAAGGGCTCATCTGACCAAACTTTTGTCTCTAACAAGAGCACCTGGTGGAATTTTCAAGGTCTCACTGCCAGGGTCCAGGGTCATTTTAGGCATTGGAAGTTCCAGAGTACAAGTGCCAGAGCATTTGGCACTTAGGCACCTACATGCCATGTCTTAGAGTCCTGTTCAACGCAGAGGTGTAGAGCATATACATGTTCTGGTCACATGCCAGGTTCTGGTTATATTGTTATGCTGACAAGTTTCCCAGTGTCAGGCCCCCTATGTAGTTTCAGATGCATCTTGTAGATTGTCAGTCATCTCTGCTGGAGTAGTGATGAACATCCTTGGTCCCCTAGTTAGGCTCCTTTGGTTCAGGTTAGGGCTTTGGGTCACAATAGGGGTGTCTAGGGTTCTAAGAGGCTCCAGGGAAAGGCAAAAGCAGCAGTCTCAGCCAGACTTTGCTTGGTTGGTTCAGAAGTTAATGTTAGGATGTAAGTGTAAGGGTGGCTAATTAGGCATTCCGGACACCTTGCTCCATCTGAGAAGGTAATTTAAGTCTTTGCGTTAGTTCTCCTTTGGCAGTCTGTGTCGTTGAGTTCTAATGTGCTCTTAGGTATTAGAACTCAGATTGTCTGCTCATCCAGCAAATCGCCTCTCCTCTTCTTCATCACATGCAAACCCTTTGGTTGGGCCACAGGGATGTGTTTGGGTATATGGGGGGGGGGAATTAGAGAGTGCATGGTTAGGGGCCTTGAAAGTAAGGCAATATATTTGGGTCATGGGCTTCCCATTAGGTATGTAGGTATGTTTCACCTTTGTGTTAGATAATGCGCCCTGGCCAGAGCATGGAGTAAGAGGGCGTTTTCAAGAACATGGGTGGCTCAAAGTCAGCTGCATCGCCAAAAAGTTCACCCCAGCATAACTGACAAGTCAGGAAAGATGCCTCTCTGGAGCTCCTTGCAGGACCTGGAGGCGGACAGCTCAGCTGGTGTGGGAGCCTCCCCCCACAAACACAAGTTGTTTATAGATTACCCTTTATATAACCTTAGGGAGGGTCTTTGTAAATTTCATCCTTCCCTTACTTGTTTACCTCCTGAGCCTCTTTCTGGGAGGGAATGTTTCAGTTTTAATACTTCAGGAAATTGTTGTACAACAATAACTGACTGATGCAATCTGTAGGCACCAATTCAAAATTTCTGGTATCAATATTGTAAGATAGCTATGCAAATAAGAATACCCCATGCATATTTCCCTGTAACTTCCTGTGCATATAGAATTGAAGTGAAAAGTTAAAATGAAGTTATAATACTAAGAAACCATGCATTACTGCATGAAAAAGAACAAATAATCTAATATAATTGAAAAGTGGGCACTATTGGTATAGGTATAAAGGAGGATATGTCAATTATAAAAACTTATTACTAACCTATCTGGTGCTATAATTTTTGCTGTCTTATTGATGTAGGCCAGGGAATAAACTATGTTTTTCAAATTAGTGTGCTTCATTTATGTTCATATGTTTGTTATCCAGAATAACTGCTAAAAGTAATGTCACTGACATCAGACCTATCCACCATGGAACGAAAAGGAACAGGTGGTGATAACTTCTATCTATATAGTAACTCGCTCATCAAAAGGAGATGCCAAGGAAACATGGGTAATGCTCATGAAAATGACTAGATTGGGCCTGTGCTTGAAGATAAATTGTAACACTTCCTAGAAACAGACAGTGAAATTTGAAGGAAAAAAAAAAAAGTGACAGTGAATATGCTGCAGCTGAAAGGGAGGGCCATGATCTCCAAGCTCAGTTACAGGTGATGACATCAATCACCATGATGACAGCATACAAGCAATGATCACCGGGACCGCGGTGATAGTGCTAGTGTTATTAAAATGAGCACTTGGTAAATATTTAAAAATATCCTTCAGTTCTTCACGTGATGAGTTCAGTTACTATAGAAAGCTATGGCACCAAACACTGGATCTTGGAGTAGCCAATAAAAGAGATGTCAGTACGATGGAACAGCTCTCAGCTAGCTTTCTGTGACCAAGATTTGTTTGTGAACTTTCAAAACAAAAGTCCACTTCTAAACTTGGAGGAGTAAGAGAATGCAATTAGTGGTTTGGTAATAGGAAGAAACTACAAAACATATTATCCTCACACATTCTAGAAAAGGTTGTCAATAAAATGTCCTGGAAAAAAATTAAGTTCACATTTTCAGTACCCACCTGTTCCTAGGATGACTCAGTAGACTAGTTAGTGGTTGCAAATCTATTGTTCAGAGAAGTAGCCTCTGTCACCTACACTTTTATGTGGTCTTTTAGGGAACACATTAAAATGTAGCACAGAGAACAACTCTTCTTGAATAATAATTTAATTACTTTAAAGTGCGATTGCACAGGAAATGATTCATTCATTCACCGGTACATTTATTATGAAGATAATATTATTATTAAGTAGTAGAACCTTTTTAGTAATATTTTATTTTTAGTTATTTATTTATTTGACAGGGGAAAGAAAGAGAGGGAGAGAAAGAGAGGGAGAGAATGGGCATGCCAGGGTCTCCAGCCACTGCAAATGAACTCCCGACCCATTTGCCCCTTGTGCATCTGGCTAATGTGGGTCCTGGGGAATTGAACCTGGGTCCTTTGGCTTTGCATCACCAGTAATCCATCTCTCCAGGCCATTAATTAATAGAATATTTAAAACTTTTATGTGAATAATACAGTCACATTGCAAATGGATGTAAGCATCAAGGAAAAATGATTGCAGGACCTGTAATGCAGCAATTGATGACACATGAGAATAAAATTCTTGGTTAATTATTAAAAAGAAAAATACAGCTGAAATCTACAACCCAACTATTATTGCCATTATATATACATTAAATTTTTATCTCTATAAAAGGGATTAACAAAAATAGAAGGGCTCTTATGACACTAATGCTTTGTCAAAAGCAAATTCTTCAAAAGCATAAACCACTGATCCAGTCTACTTAGAAAACCCTGTCATCTTCCCAGACCAAAGGATGATATGCTTTCTATCACTTTTTGAGCAACAGAAAGCAGATAAGACAGCTACTATTTATTTACTCCCAACTTACTTATATGCGCATAGAAACCTGGATAATTTAATAAGACTCTGGCTGTGCTTTTAAGCCTTCAGATGTGTGTGTGTGTGTGTGTGTGTGTGTGTGTGTGTCCTGAGATTTGTTTGGGTATGGAAAATCAGCAACATGGTAAATTTCATATTTTCTTTTAAAATTAATTGCTCATCTATCAATTTATTATGCATTGAGTAAAGAATCTCACAGTAAGATAATGTGAAAATATTAATGTAAAGTGAATGTCAAATGTTGGGGTCAAATTGAGGGCCTGGTATATGCTAGGCATGTACTCTGTCGCTCAGTTTTATCCTCAGGTATCCCCATGATTTCCTTAGGGAATGAATCTGTTATGTGTATTAAACCTCCCTTCTTTCCTATGAAGAATATTTGGAGGTACACTTAACATAAATGCAGTTCTGAAAAAAAAAAACAGGAAGAATTTGTGGTATGTTAACTGTGATGATCATGGCATGTCAATAACTTATTTATGCCAACATTCATGTCATTGGCACATGGTCGATAGACTAAGCATTCCAATATTAATAATTATATTTGCTTTCATAAATTTTGAGGAAATGAATTAATCTTTATAAATCATGTGTTCATAAAAATGTAGAAGTCCAAAATAGTAAAGGTAAATGAGAAAAAATGAAACCTAAAATACTCCAATAATGACAATAAGTTCTTATACTTGAAATGATAGTAACCTACAGAAAGACAGATAGACTGGGAAAATACATGTACTGTATTCTAGAGTAAATTATGTCATGAAAACATTGATGTCTCCTTCTCTCTTTCCCTCTCTGTTTTATGCTTCTAGAAAGAAGGTAGAAATGTATTTAATATCAATGTTATTAGTATATAGTTTTGTGGTATGAAACAAAACAATAATGGTATCCAAAACTTAGAGAATGTTCCTACTTCTCTACATCTTCACCAGCATTTATACATCTTAAAATATTTAGGGAATAAACTGATCCTTTGGAGAAGTCATCTTGAATATTATAATATTAGTTGCATAATCAGGGGTTATTAGTCTCTAATTCAAAATGTATCACTATGTCAGAACACATAGGTATCCACACCAGGTTTATTGACCTGCATCTCTAAGTTGTTATGTTTCAAATAGCTATAGCTATAGGAATCCAATGAGCACTTTAAATACTCATCAAACTGTGCTTACTGCAGGGCTCAAGCAATATGCAACCTTTTTGCAGTAATAATGGAGAAATTAGTTAAATTATTTTGAAGGGAATATAAACTTCACTAGGCTATTTATGGATTATAAATACGTTTCTCAATTTTGTAGTCTCTTGTTAAATGTAGAATATCCTTGGACTAGAGAGATGGCTTAGCAGTTAAGCACTTGCCTGTGAAGCCTAAGGGCCCTGGTTTGAGGCTCGGTTCCTCAGAAGTCACGTTAGCCAGATGCACAAGGGGGTGTACACATTTGGAGTTCATTTGCAGTGGCTGGAGACCCTGTAGCGCCCATTCTCTCTCTCACTCTCTGTCTGCCTCGTTCTCTCTATCTGTCACGCTCAAATAAACAAATAACAATGAAAACAAACAAAAAAAAAATAATGGTGTAGAATATCCCACTACCTGTGGGCATTGCACTAAAACATGTTTAAGTTCACAGCTTTAAGGTATACTCTACACTTCATCATCATGAGAAAAGCATGGCACCAAAAGTATGAGATGGCTGGTTGCATTGCATCCATTGTCAGGAAGCAGAGATAGGTGACTACAGATGCTCACTCGCTTTCTACTTTTTATTCAGTCTGGAAGTCCAGCCCACAGGAAGGTGCTGACCACAGTCAGGCTTTAGACCTATCTAAAGCTATTCTCACAGATATACCCAGAGGTACTTCACATTGTTGTTGTTTTCATTTTGTTTTGTTTTGATACAGCAAAAGACTGAGACTAAATTACCTTTATTAATTTGGATCCAGACATTATGCTACTTTTCTCACAAGCAAATTATGTGTCTAGTTTAATAATGGAGCTATACCAATTAAATTAAATAATAAATTTTCTAGTTCACTATAGACTTACATTTCTATATTTTTCCATGGCAGCTATTAGTATTAGTACTCTTAGATCAAAGCTATATAGATACCTCTAACTCTTGTGGGGGTCACTTGTTTAAATCCTCCATTTTAGGCCAAGATCTCTCTCTCTCTTCTGCTTTCACTTAATTCAAGTTATTCTTAAATTTTAACATTTCCATAAAATTACATCAGGATACTTAACTCTTTTATCCCTTTCACACTAATATCCTTTTTTCTTCTCATTAATCCCAAACTATTCCTTATTTTCCTGACAGTTTGGGGATTTTATTGATCTAATCAGTTTAATTGGGATTTCTTACATGATGATAGTGAGATGTTATTTACTGAAGAATGGACAATTTATGAGTGGTGTCACCATTGAAAAACAGGTTCCTCCCCTCTCAACACCTATTAGCTGCTATCAGCTACTTTGGAAGGTGTGGGGGTCTTATGTGGCTATCTCTCAACCATGATGAAGTATGGACAGGCTCAGTCTTATACAGGAAACCATAGTTGTTGTGATTTCATGTTCACATTATGTAGGAAATGGGATCAGCCTATGTGCCCAACTGAAGAATGTATTATGAAAATGTGGCACATACATATACACAATGGAATTTTATTAACTATAAATAAAAATAAAATTGGACAATTTTTGGAGAAATGGATGGAACTTGAAAAGGTTGTACTGAGTAAGGTAACTCAGACTCAGGGAGACGAACACCACAAGATCTCTCATATGTGGATCCTAGCCTAAAACTTCTTGATTACTGTATACATCAGAGTGAATTCTGGGGAGGCCAGGTGGCTAGAAAATGGACATTGTCAGGGTGGAGGGAGCTTTATGAGGGGATCATACAAGAACTATGCCATGTAAAACTTTGTATGTTAAGTTCATATGGCAGGCCTCTTTTATCCCATAAATAGTAAAGGTCATACCTTATGAAAACTACATGATGTGACATGAATTTGTGATTGTGCCTTATTTCCTTTGTTTTTGCCTTAGCAGACTTTATAGGAAATGTGAAACTATTTCCTTCTCTAAAGAGGGGCAATATATTTGGAAGATTCTACCTGTCATTTCAATATGTGAGCAATTTTGATCTATCAGACACACGCAGAGGAATTACAGTAAGACATTTGAAAGCTCTGATATAAAATTTCAATTGTGTGCAATGTTGTTTGTGTTACACAAAAGAGGACAGTAACAGGGGGGCATGGAGGTGCACACCTGTAATTCCAGCCCTTGGGAGGCAGAGGTAGGAGGATCGCGAAGAGTTTGAGGCCACCCTGAGACTCTACACAGTGAATTACAGGTCAGCTTGAACCAGAGTGAGACGCTACCTTGAAAAACCAAAAAAAAAAAAAAAAAGAAAAAAAAAAAGATAGCATCTGGTGCTGGACAAACTGGATAACCACATGCAGGAAACTAAAACTTGACCACACATTTCACCATGCACAACACTCAAATCCAAATGGATCAAAGACCTCAACATAAGACCAGAAACTCAAAAACTACTGGAAGAAAATTTAGGAAGTACTTTCCATGATATAGGAATGGAAAAAGACTTCCTGAATAAAACCCCAGTGGCTCAAGCTCTTAAACAGTCACTCAACCATTGGGATCATATGAAGCTGAAGAGTTTCTTTACAGACAAGCATATAATAAGCAAAGCCAATAGAATAACCACAGAATGGGAGAAAATATTTGCAGGTTATCCAACTGATAGAGGCCTTATCTCTAGAATTTACAAAGAACTCAAAAGTCTAAACAATAAGAAGACAAATACCCCACTCACAAAATGGGGCACAGAGTTAAACAGGCAATTCACAGAGGAAGAGATACAAATGGCAAACACACACCAAAGAAAATGTTCATCATCCCTAATCATCAGAGAAATGCAAATTAAAACAAGTATGAGATTCCACCTTACCCCAATAAGGATAGCCAACATCAAAAGGTCAAATGAAAATAAATGCCGGTGAGGATGTGGAGAAGCAGGGACACTCATTCACTGTTGGTGGGAATGCAGGATGGTGCAACCACTTTGGAAAGCAATATGGAGACTCCTGAAAAAGCTGGCTATAGAAATACCAACCTACCCAGTTATACCATTACTGGGCATCTACCCTAAAACCTTCAAACCAAAAGCCAGGGCTGAAGAGATGGCTTAGCGGTTATGCGCTTGCCTGTGAAGCCTAAGGACCCCAGTTCGAGGCTCGGTTCCACAGGTCCCACGCTAGCCAGATGCACAAGGGGGCGCACGCATCTGGAGTTCGTTTGCAGTGACTGGAAGCCCTGGCGTGCCCATTCTCTCTCTCTCCCTCTATCTGTCTTTCTCTCTGTCTGTCACTGTCAAATAAATAAATAAAATATGAACAAAAAATATTAAAAAAAAGACAGACCAAATGGCTGTACCTTCACTAGACCCTTACAGGAAACACCTGAACCACAAGACACTGGAGAGGGTAGGATCAAAACTGACCTAAATCTCCTACATCTTCCCTCCCTCCCTCTCCCCTCTCTCTCTCTCCTCTCTAACTCTTGTATATTAGTTATCTTTTTCCTCAATTTCTTAGTGGACACTGACCAGTAACCCCCACTTCCAGCTTGGGCCTACCATCCACAATGAGCTTTTGATCACAGAAACCTACAAGGTTTCCCAAAACAATGACAGACTTCTGTCAGAGTACTTGATGACCCACCAAAGGCCAGTGGTAACACCCTATTGCTGAAGACTCCATACGCAGCTGACACATAAAATGGAATGACATGGCTGGAAGCCAGGAGAGAGTCAGTCCCCAGACAGTCAGTGTGTCTAGTGCCAGAAGGCGCTACATAGGCGACTGGGGGAAATGACCAAGATATGTCCAAGCAACACATTGTTTAACCTAATTAGCAACAAATAACCGGATGTGATGCCCACACAAGTGCAATAGTGGTACACAGCCATGGTGAGGAATCAATTGCTCTTGATTTGGCTAACTGATCCACTCAGTGGTACTAGACCCATAGCTGGAGCTGGGAAGCAAGTCAGAACCATACCCAAACACAAGCCCACTCTACAATATCAAGCTACCATCAATCACGGGGTATAAGAGGGCCTAAACCTACCATACTGTCTATCAAAAAAGTAAATGTTATCTCAATTTTCCGGGTGCTAACTTACTCTCCGTTGGAGAATCTGCTTCTCTTTTCCAGATAGATGCAGATCCTAAGAAGAGAGCTGCCCCAACATACCTCAAAAGGGGCCCAACTGAAACTAAGGACAACTGGCGAAATAAGCAAGGGTGATGTTTTCTAGTGAACCAGATACCAGCACAAAGGGGAAGGAGATCAACGCAGAGAAAAATCAACTCCTACCAAATCAGAGAGCCAGAACCTCAGAGGCCCCCAACACCTCAGCACTGAAGCAGACCAAAAATGAACCCAACATGGCTCAGGGAAATTTTGCAGAAGAGGGGGCAGAAAGAATGTCAGAGTCACATGTTGGGTCATGATTTGCAGAGACATTTATCATACCAATAACTGGGGGCTAACTCCACAATGCACGACCCATTTTCATTAACAAGGAAGGTCAAGTTGATGGGGGTAAATCACAGATGAGCCTAAATAATGGTACCAAACTGCCTGTATTTACTGAAAAGAAAACTAATAAATTAAATTTAAAAAAAAAAGACAGTAACATCACTCTTTAATGGGTTTTTCATATATTTTGTTTTGAAAAATGCCCCATTTCTTAAGTCAGAAATCCAAATTATGTCCACCACTTATTACACTTATGTACAAATGTACACTAATTATCATGCATTAGCATATTTCACATTAAACATTAACTCATTGTGCTTGCATGATATAAAATAGTAATGAATTTTACACATGACAAAAAATGAGCCCTGTCCTGTACAAATGTGTAAAAATAATTTTTAAACAAAATTATTCATTATTCTAAATACTTGCTCTTTTATTATATGATTCATTAATATGATGAGTAAGCTTATAAAAATAGAATTCAGTTATAAGGAAATCCTACAATTTCACCCTGTTTTCTAGTGTAGGCTGATTTTATAATAAATCTTTTATTTGATACTAAATTTCTAGTCTGAAGAATTAGAGTAAAAATTGAGTAGATTCATTAGAGGGCAAAAGCTGAAACTAAGCAGATGAAAGAGAGGGAGTTTGTTGTCTGTCCATCCCTGTCTATCACACAGGGAGTGAGAGAAATACCTGAATTCCTTTATTGAACCATTTCCCTTATTCCCTCTCCAAATTTTCCAATTTGTTACTCTTTTATTTCTTCTTACTCCTTTTCCCCCCTTTGTGTTTTAGCAAGGTTTTTACTAATTTAAAATGTGTGGTTTAATTATGTACATGGTCTTTGAGGAGTGGGGTAACAATATGAAGATTCAGTAGTATGTAAATTAAAACTCAACAAAGAATAAATATGAAAATATTAATGAAATTTCTGTTTTAGCTTCTTTTTCCACAACTTCTCTGGACATATACCCACTTGACTCACTCTACTAATGCAAATTACACTTAATATTTGGTTTTGAAAATGGCTATTGCTGGGACAGCAACCGCAGGAATCATCCACACTGTAATTTGATTCATTGTAAAGGACTCAGTACAATCACATTATTGGAGCTCACTCACTATTGGCCATCTGCCCATAGAAGAAATAACTCAGTTAAAGAGAAATTTCTTTGTAATGATGTTTGCTAAAATTGGTCTGAGGGAGGGAAGTTCACTCTTAATTATTCATGTGCTCTTTCAGTTCTTACTCTTACTCTATGTCCTCTAAAACAAAAACAATGCAGACAAAGTTATGGTGAGTTGAGTGAAGGGCTGAAAGACTTTGATATTTTTTATAGGGCTGTTGAATATGATGGTCATAGACACAATGGAATTGATAACAATTATGGTGATATTAACAGAGGAAAATAAATAGAAAGCCCAAATGCTGAAGAGAGGCTTAACTTCCTCAATGCCAGTATTTTAAGTAGGAGAAAACATGACACTATAAGATTCTGTCTTGATTTTAAAGCCTAAATCCTGATGTACACAATGCTTACTAATTAGACTTTATGTCATTTTGTCAATTAATAAAGCTAGTTTTCAAAATGCCAGATGTCACTTTTTCTGTCTACATATTAGCTTCCCTCACCATCTTGAACTAAGTACAGTAAACTGAACAGTCAAGTAATAACACAAATTTACACTCACATACTTCAGGAGGCTTAGTTCAAGGTACTCCAAGCATACACTAACCTGAGTATTTTATTAACAGCAGAAGCTAGCTTCTCATAGTAATTTGAAATAGTGCAGCAACTTTTGAAAGTTTCAATCCCCAAATCAAGTCTTGGACACATACAAAAACTACATGGTGCATAAAAGCTGATGCCAGTGATGTTTAAGGTTGCCACAGAATTTCAAGTCACGGCTCAGACATAACAATCAAAACATATATGTAGATATGTTATTTGTAATAATACCTACATCATATGCAGAACTATTTATTGTGCCCTTGTGTTTTATAATAGCCCTTTATTCCAAAACTTACTTGAGTAAGATATGTTTTCCCATTGTCTTCAAACATCATCTATCTTGAAATATTTGCAAGCATTTTCTTAAGTTAACATCCGTGTTTATTGAACTGAGTTCTTTTACATGATATAGAGTTGGTCATTTAGTATATGGTTCACTACAGGAAGGAAGACACTCAATACTCCATAAGAATAGCCCATTATATTTTAGAATATGTTCCACTGTTAGTATCTTTCTGACAGACTCCTCTAGGGGAACATACACTATTTCCTTTGGTATGAGAGGCAGCAAAGACCAGACTAAGAAGGGTGGACACAGGTTAGAGTTAGTCTACTTGCCTATGTGGCAGGGTCAAAGAAGCATTTAAAGGGTCTTAGGAAGCTTTTAGATTGATATAGGTATTACTGGGCATGGTTTAAAGTGTACTTCAGTAGATGCTCATTAGATTAACATGTGGGTTCCCTTCTGCACTGCAAGGTCTTCTTTGGTCCTGGAAATGCAGGCAGGAAATACTCTGAAAGGCAGAGGTACAGACATTGTTGGATATCAGAATAGATTCATATTCAGACAAGGAGGACCTTAACTTGGGCAATGAGTACAGAGCTGAGACATGAGAGGCCTGAGGAAACCTCACCTTCACTGCTGGCTGGTGCTCTATGGCTCTACGGATCCCTTTTGTTGCCTTGTGCCTGATAGTTAATAGATAATATATTCAAGAGGCTAGTGGCAATAAAATACCCTCACCTCTGGATATTGCATGCAGAGAGAAGGGTCTGTATTTTTGATGGCATGTCTATCCACAGCCTGTGGATCCCTCAGGGACAGCAAAGCTTTAGCTTCAGTTTCTTAGACATATCACAGAGCACAGCAGTAGCTAATTGACAAGAGCTGAAAAGGTAAGACTTACTGACACAGTACAGCTTACCATTGTAGCCAACTGTGGTTTCATGAGTGCATGAAAAGGACACAGGAAGCCTGGATCATAGACAATATTCTGCATCATTCAGCCAAGACCGGGGTTCACGTATCGGCAAACGATGCAGAGCAGTGCAAGGGGAGCTCAATACAATCTGGCCCAGAAGTAGGTGCGATGCTGACCAGAGGAGAGGAGAGGAGCAGGGAACTTATGAACTCTTGTTGTTGTTGTTGTTGTTGATGATGATGTTTTGTTTTTGTTTTTTCGAGTTAGGATCTCACTTTTGGCTCAGGCTGACCTGGAATTAACTATGTAGTCCCAGGCTGGCCTCGAGCTCATGACAGTCCGCCTGTCTCTGCCTCCTGAGGGCTGGGATTAAAGGTGTGAGCCACCAGCCCGGTTTTAGACTCTGTTATTAAATAAGCAGTAATGCCTGCCTTCCAAAGGAAGGAAATACTGCCTAAATTTTAGGACTGCTTTTTATACAGGCATATTAGAAGTGATAAACCAAAAAGAAAGGAAGTATATTTAGAGGATTTACAAAAACTCAAAGTGGGCTGGAAAGATAGTTTGGTAGTTAAAGGCACCTGCTGGTTTGAGTTCAATTCCCCAGTGTTCATGTAAAGCCAGGTACATACAGTGAAACATGTATCTGCAGTTAACTGAACATGGCAAAAGACTTTAGCATGCCAATTCACACTTTCTCTCTTCTCTCTCAAATAAAATAAATGAAAATATTCCCAATACTTTTGCAGCAGAGGTAGGAGGATCACTATGAGTTCAAGACCAGCCTGAGACAACAGAGTGAATTTCAGGCCAGCCTGGGCTAGAGTGAGACCCTACCTCAAAAAAATGTTTTTTCAAAGGATCTGTATAGAATTTTCTCCTCACATATATGAGTATTCTGGAGTTGGAATAAGTAATTTTGTTAAACATAAGTCATATGATTTCTTTGTGTGGCCTGTTCATCTTTGGAATATTTTAAATAAACTCTTTCTTTCTATATTGTTTGCTAACACTGGTATACACTGTAACATTATTCAAAGACAAACACAGGTTAAAATCTTGTGTTTATGGAAATGGTCATATTTTAGCCTCCTAGTTACACATGTCATAATCAAAATTAGGTGATCAATGAAGATTGAATCCTTGGATTTTTAAACTTTTTTTTTTCCAGATGATATTTGTTTGATTAAGGGGAATCAAAACAGAAACAAGTATTTAAGCTTTGGCTACCTCATAGCCTTCAGCATTTCTTTGCATCTCATGATTTAAATCCCAATTAGCATAAAATTATACTTCTTAAAAGGCAGACCAAATGGCTGAACCTTCACTAGACCCTTGCAGGAAACACCTGAACCACAAGACACTGGAGAGGGTAGGATTAACTCTAACCTAAATCTTCTACATCTTTCCTCCCACCCTCTCCACCTTCCCCCTCCTCTCTAACTCTTGTTTATTAGTTATTTTTTTCCTCATTTTCTTAGTGGGCACTGACCTGTAACCCCCACTACTAGTATGGGGCTATCATCCTGATGATTCTAATTTTATAATTTCCTTTCTTGAGTTTCTCATTTCCAGCTGTTTGTATGGCATCTCTCCTTTCTTCCCACTTGCTAGTAAGCATCATGGTGATTTTGGTCCCGGAGAATGCCTCATCCCAACCATCTTCTTAGGTCCCCTTTATGATAAACCTGATCCGAAGGCTGCTTATGCTCATATCACACGTCAATGCATAAGCAGAAACATTCATTCATGTTTCATTCAGATGCTGAGCACGCATCACCATATCTGCGGCTTCTTCATGGGATATGTATGGTTTTTTCCTGCTGTTATTTTCACAGTGTTTGAGTTATTCCTTCTGATTTTGGTTCTGAGATGTTACTGTAGAATTCAATGTAGAGGCAGAGCAATGCTGTTCTTAAAATATGAATTAGGTAATGTAATTCTTTTGCTTTAAGTTCCCCAGTGACTCACACTGTCCCTGGAATGAAACTGGAATCTATACAATGTTCCACTTGCATTGGTGAGATCTCCTGTCCCCTCATATCTCTCTGACCTTTTATTTTACAATGACTCCTTTTGTTGGCAGCATACCAAAGCCACTGCCCCGAATAGCCAAGATCTGTGGTAACAGGTTTGTTGTAGCTCTTTGACTGAGCCTACAATTTGTTCTTACTTATATCCATGAGAACCTTCTACATGAATTTAAGAATTTTGTTCCTGTGTTAACTTTCCTCATGATCATATATCATAAAAGTCATACATCATAAAAATCACCTCTCCCTTGGATTCATTTCACTTTTTGTTTATACACTGGATTTATTTGGATTTGTTGGGTTTCTTCTCTCAGTAGCACGTATTAACACCTTTCAAGTGATTTTATAGATACTGCAAAATATATTCATGGTTACCTATTTGATGTCATTTATAGGAAAATAAAGCTAGTAATTGAAAGTTCCCTCATTCAGCCCTTCTAAGCATCCAACTCCAATAAATATAATAGATGCTTGTCATGAAGGCTCAGCAGAAACAAGGGAAACCTCATCTCCCAGAAGAGCATGAGCTTCTCTACAGATACACTTATCCCAGCATTCCCTCCTTCCCTGTCTCACTGACATCACTGCCTTGTTCTAAGTTTCTGCAGTTACATTATATAAAACTACCTGAAACCAAGTTCTTATTTGAGATTCTGCCTTTGTGGTAAGCAATCATTAGACATCAAGATCCTTGATTTCCTGTCGACTTCTTTAATGTTTTATAGCTGGGCACTTAAAAGAGAAAGAATTTTGTATATTCTGACTAAGACAGGGCAATGTGGTCACATTGGCTAATGAAATATGAATGAAAGTTTCCAGGGTTAGTATATGGTTTGCTGAATCCTCATTTTCCCCCATTAAATCGAACAAAACTGTCGCAAATAGAGCCTGTGGAGTCAACTGGAGGCTCCAGGGTGGCGTGTAGCATGCATGCCACCACCATGATGGACGGAGAGGACAGGAAGAAGGAAAAGACTTCCCTGGTTCTTTACATCTGAGATCAGGGATGAGTGTTATTTGAAACTTAAGGAACAAAGTTGAGTTTATTAGCAAAAGAGCTTTTATGTTTGTATGCATGTGTTTCACATGAGTGTAAGTCTGTGTGTGTTTGTATGTACTTGGGCACATGTGCGTGGCCCACACAGTTTATGTGTAGCTCTAAGGTCAATGATTTTTGTTGTTTTTTTTTTGGTGGGGGAAGATTTTTTTTCATACATACATATATATATATATATATATATATATATACACACACACACACACACACACACACACATACATACATACATACATATACATATATATATATATATATATATATACATATATATCTATATATATGAGAGATAGACATACATATATCTGCATATGTGTGTGTGTATATATATATATATAAGATAGAGAGAGAATTCACATGCCAGGACCTCTAGCCACACTGCAATGAAACTCCAGATGTGGTCACCACCTTGAGCACATGTGTGACCTTGAACACTTGCATCACCTGGTGTTGCCTGGCTTATGTGGGACCTGGAGAGTTGAACCTGGAGCCTCAGGTTCAGCAGGCAAGTGCCTTAGCCAGTAAGCCATTTCTCCAGCCCTAATATTGTTTTATTTTTTTTTCCTCAGTTGATCTCCAGCTTTTCTTTTGTCCAGTCAGGATCTCTCACAGAAACAAGAACTCAGTGAATTGTCAATACCAGGTATCCACAAGCCTCTGCAATGCCCTGTCTGTACCTCCCTAGCACTGGGATTATAGGTGCAGACCACAATACTCATTATTCTCATGTGTGCTGGGATCCGAACTGAGGCCCTGATGCTAGTGTGCTCAGCCATTGCTCACTATTCTATCTTCTCAGCCCTATGAAACAATAAACCTTATAATTTACTCTGCTACACATTTACTGTCTGTGTCTACCTCAGTATAACATAAGCTCTGTAAGGTATGAAAGTTTTAATTTGCAGGTTTTAAGTCAATGCCTTTTACCTAGAGCAGTCACGGACACATAAGGTGTGCACACCTGTTTAAAAATATGTGCTCGCTGGGTGTGGTGGCACACCCGTTTAGTCCCCTCACTCCAGAGGCTGAGGTGGGAAGAGCACTGAGAGTCTGAGGCCACCCTGCTGAGACTACATGGTCTATTCCAGGTCAGCCTGGACTAGAGGGAGACATCCACAACAAAGAACCATTTGTTGTCAACTTCCATCCTGGGACTGAGAAACAATGTTGGCCCTGTGCACAAGGAGCTACCTGATGGCTCTTCTGCTCTTTTCTGTACAGCTAATTTCTATATTATGTTCTTGTCACTTTATTCTAAGTATTACTGATCCTAATGGTCTTATTTTCCTTTCAGATTTTCATGGCTACATTTTCCATATATTTTATGTTAACCTTAAATTTCTTCCCATGTGTATTTCTAAATGGCACATCATCAAGGTCCCTGATTTATTTAAAGGCAGAGAATAATCTGTGATTTTTCTTTAAAACTCCAGTAGCCATCTGAAGCTATGTAATCTATACACAGATATTTAATACACCTTGAGGGTCAAAAGGAGAAAATAAAGACAAATGTAGATACTGTATTAATTTCTTCGCCTGAGGCATGCATTGATCCCATACTCAGCTCTAGTCATCTACATGGCAGGCCACCCCTTGGATCTTCAAAGCTGCTTGATGCACAGTCTCCCCCAGTTATAATTAAGTTCCTAGCATCCCTTTCTATATTTCTTCTGAACTTTAATATCAGATAATATATCTACAATAATGAGAAAATTATGTTTTCTTTCAAAACACTAGTCAATTTGAATTTACATCTTTACAAATTCCCTGTTAGGAGCTGGGACCTGGGGTGGTGGCTCAGTAAGCAGAGTGCTTGCCATGCAAGGGTGAGGACTCCCATTTTCTTCTCTAGTACCCACATAAATGCCAGGTGGGTTGTTGGCTGCCTGTGATCCTAGCAGAAAGCAGACAAGGAAGAATCCCCAGGGGAAGACAGCTAGCTTGGCTATTCAAATAGATGAGCTCTGGGTTTGAGGTGAGATCTGCCTCAATAAATAGAGAGTGATCAAGGAAGAGGACACCCAATATTAACTTCTGGCTTCCGTGGGCACTGACAGGCATACACACACTGCATACACACGGACATATTTAAAGAAAACCTTTGTGGGCTGGAGAGATGGCTCAGTGGTTAAGGTACTTACTTGCAAAGCCCAACACCCAGGTTTGATTCCCCGGTACCCACATAGGCCAGATGAACAAGGAAGCAATGTGTCATAGCGTTAATTTGTAGTGGCTGGAGGTCCTGGTGCACCCATTCTCTTTCTGTTTCTCCCTCTCTGCCTCTTTATTTCTCTCCCTCTGCTCTCAAATAAATAAATGAAAGAAGAAAAACCATTATATTCAAATTTTATTTCAAAAAGTATTACCAAACTATAAATTTATTTTCTCAAAAGTCTTAGATGTTCTCTTTTTCTCTAGTCCTATTCCCATGGGAGGATTATTTTTCTTGGGGTTCAGTCTTTTGATTTTTAAATATAATTTTCTTTTCTAAATGCATGTTCATCAATGAAGGCAAGAAGATAGAGAATCTCATGAGAGAATTTTTGTTTTGTTTTGTTTGTTTTTTGGGTTTTGTTGTTGTTGTTGGTTTGAGGTAGAGTCTCACTCTAGCTCAGGCTGACCTGGAATTCACTATGTAATCTCAGGGTGGCCTCAAGCTCATGGCAATCATCCTACCTCTGCCTGTATGAGAGAATTTTTAAAAAATAGTTTATTTATTTATTTGAGAGAGAGAGAAAGGGGGGAGGAGAATGGGCATACCAGGACCTCTACCCACTGCAAATGAACTCCAGATGCATGTGTCACCTTCTGCATCTGGATTATGTGGGTCCTGGGGAATCAAACCTGGAAACTTTGGCTTTGCAGGCGAGCACCTTAACTGCTAAGCCATTCCTCCAGCCCCCATGAGAGAATGTTAATCATTCTCTCCTAACACTGTCTCCATGGACTAAAGAACAGCTCAATGGATAAAATATTAATTCAAGCATAAATTCAATCCTCAAAGATTGTATGTTTAAGAGAGGAAGAAAGAAAGAAAGAAAGAAAGAAAGAAAGAAAGAAAGAAAGAAAGAAAGAAAGAAAGAAAGAAAGAAAGAAAGAAAGAAAGAAAGAAAGAAAGAAAGAGGGAGAGAGAGAGAGAGAGAGAGAGACAGACAGAGACAGACAGAGAGAGGGAGGGAGGGAGGAAGGAAGGAAGGAAGGACGATCGCCAGCCTGCTGGAATCTCCTAGAAGGTCAGAGGAGCTTGCAGCAGCAAAGAACAGCAGCAAAGTAAAATCATTGCAATTTCCTCAGTAGCAGAGTAAGACCCAGACAGAGAAACTGTACCCCAAATAGAGTGGAAATGAGCTTGAGTGTTGACCTCTGACCTCCACACACATATAATGCATGCATGTTCCTGCATACTCTCTCTCTCTCTCTCACACACACACACAATAGTGTCCTAAGTGCCCTTTGTTGGGGGCACAATGCTGAATTTAGGGAAGACTAACCTCTGGAACTTTGCTAACCAGAAATGGGAACGGAAGCTGTTTCTAGGAGCAAAGCCTGGGAGGTGGCAGAGCTCACCCCTGCTACTGCATCCCAGCGCTGGGCCAGCTGCATCTGGTTGCAGCCTAAGGAAAAACGCTGAAAAGTTCAGTTTACGGTTGCACCCACCGGCTGTCACCACGACCCCAATGTTACTGTTGCTTTAGCTTCTTCCCTCGAATATGGGTACTCATTGGAATTAAAAAAAAAAAAAGAAAAGAAAAGAAAAAGCCGGGTGTGGTGGCGCACATCTTTATTTCCAGCCCAACCCTCGGGAGGCTGAGGTAGGAGGATCGCAGTGACTTTGAGACCACCCTAAGACTACCTAGTGAATTCCAGGCCAGCCTGGGCTAAAGCAAGATCCTACCTTGAAAAACAAAAGCAAAACAAAAATCAGAAATACATGAAAAAGTAGTACTTTGTACAAGCACAGGGTAAGGAACTTTTTGACTTCGGATCATCCTTAAATATGTGTTTAACAAAGGGATTTCGGGGACTCTATTGATCAAGAACTCTGATCACACAAGCAATGACAATAAGCCCACCTGTTTACTTCAACATATCTTTGGGCCCATAGAATACTGAATTTACAGACCAAAAGAAATTTAGGTTTAATTTACAATTGGTCAGTTTTTATACCATATGTGAATATATCAATTGTAGGCTAATTTTCCTTTCTCCAGGTCTTTAAGCAAAATTCAATGAGATGGATATTTAGTCAATTATAAAAGGAAAAGATTAAATTGTGAGCAATCAACTGGATAAAAGTAGAAGGGAATTCTAGCTGTGAGAATAATTTTCCCTCCTAGAACTGACAATTGCTAACGAGTTCTCAATGCCAGGGAGAGGAATCAGGGCCTCCCTCAGGAAGCATGCAGATATGTCCAGTTTCAATAAGTATGAGGAGCAAGAAAGATGGCTTCTGATAATTGGACCTTTCTCAATCTCTTTATGCCCCTATAAGAAAATATCAAACACTGTTTCTTTTTTTTTTTTTTTTCTGAAAAAATAGAAGTATTTTTCCACTACCCTGGAATCAAGGGCAAGGCAATGGCAGGTTTGGTTTGTGGTAAGGCCTTTACTTCCCATACAATCCCTGATGTTTTCACACAGATTCATAAGGAAACAGAAGAAGCCTACCTAGATCCTGACAATCCTTTTATAAGACGCAATTCCCATCCTTTCCTGACAGCTAACATTCCAGGTTAATCCATCATGTTCTCAGAAGAGGGTTGCAGGAGCTAGGCACCACTGCAGACTCAGTCCTCCTGGGCCACTTGTGATTTTCTGCATATTTGCTCTCTTCCTTTAGCAGAATTAATTCAGACTCCCTTTGACCTGCAACAGCCCATTACTGAAGCCTTCTTCTGGAGCCTCTGTGGAAAGCTCCTTCCTGGAAGAAGACAATCTCGAAGAAACTTTCCTCCATTCTGATACACACACCTAGTCCCTCACTCTACTCATATCACTGACCCTTGGTTTCACTTCATGTTGCTGCAACAACCAACGAGATGGAATGGAGGAGGAAGCAGAGTCAGTATGTGATTTGGTTTGGTCCTCATTCTAAGCCCAACACCAGGCAGCTCAGCTCTGCCCCTCAGCTCAGCCCCAAGGAGAATGCTTCACTTTATCCCGGACAGGTCAATTTCTTCCCTAGTTTAGCATAAATGTTAAATGTCTGGGTTTTACCGTTTGAAATTGATTTAAAATATATTTTAATCCTCTGTATCCAACATAGGTTATATTTTATTGCTTGACTTATTGCTGTAATAAATAAGACATTTTCTGCCTTTACCATTATGATTTTAAAATATACCACTCTTATTATTTCTAATATATAGTAGAACCTTTTAGAATATTGGCTTTGGAATGAATAGGCATCAAGTTTTAATAAGATTTATATGAAAACCTCATCTAGAAAACCATAAAAAGGATGAATATCATTTTTATATATTAATACCAATTTCCTTCTGTGGGATGGCTGCCCAACTGTTAGTAATTTGTTTAAGAAAACCTTAAGTATATTACATATATTACATTAAACTCCTTGGCATGTTATTTTTTTAAATATTTTTGGTTTATTTATTTGAGAGTGACAGACACAGAGAGAAAGACAGTGGTTGGGGGGGGGGAGGATGGGTGTGCCAGGGCTTCCAGCCACTGCAAATGAACTCCAGACACCTGCACCACCTTGTGCATCTGGCTAACTTGGGTCCTGGGGAGTCGAGCCTCAAACCAGGGTCCTTAGGCTTCACAAGCAAGTGCTTAACTGCTAAGCCGTCTCTCCAGCCCCCTTGGCATGTTATTAAATGACATTAGGTATGCATTGGATATACACATGATTTCAGACATAAAGTTGTTAGAGAATTATAAATATAATTAATTCAAATATATGTCATACTATTTGCTCTATATAATGATTTGTCTAATTATGTGTAGGTTGGTCCTCATTACCATACACAGAAATTATTTAACTTTTAATTATAACTTACACTGTTGAACTAATGGTAGTGATTAATATTAGGTCCTACAATAGGATTCTTATTTCCTAGCATTTTATATAGTATTTGTCACATTGTAAGTAGTTAATAAGTATGAATGGGGATAAATTGTTTTTAAATATTTCCAGGCAATTATAAATTTATTATAGCTACGTACCATTGTCATTTCCAGTAGGGTCTATCCTTGCTTTGCTTAGATTGTTAGAAAAATAATGAAACTTTCATTTTTGAAGATGAATTTATAATTTCTTTGTAACTTGTGATTCTCTATGTTTCCATCACTATAATTAGACAATTATTGTTTCCTGCTTAAAGCACCATACCTGACACAAGAACAGGAGTAGGACAAACTTTGAAGGGTCCAGGGCAGTCCGCAAATTGCACTGCTTCAAGGAGATTCTAATTGGTTTATTTAGAAAGAAACACCAGCATACTCTATAGCACTATCCTGAAAGGTTACTAACAAGCACCCTTCTATGCATAGTGTGTATGTCATGTAAATGTCCTCCAGGCTCATGTGATCAAACAATTGCTCCCTGGCTGAGGTTTATTTTGGGAAGGTTGAGGCACCTTGAAGAGGTGAAGGCTGACTGAAAGAAATGGGTCTTTGTGGGTGGGCATTGAGATTTTACAGACCAGCCCCACTCCCTGTTTTCTTTCTCTTCCTTACTGAGGGTGAAATATGATCAGCCACCTTATTTCTCCTGCTGCCATTCTTTCCCTACCATGATTGACTGTACCCTCTATAACTGGAAACTGAAATAAACCCATCCTTCCTTAAGTTCATCTTTGCCAGATATTTGTAACAACAAGAAGAAAGTACCTATTGCATTGAACATTATTATCTTTAGAGTATTAATATTTTTCATATCACCATATAACAAAAAATATAAATTCTAGTGTTGTTTTGTAGTGGGGTCCAGTGTCGCCCAAGAAAGACCACTGACTCACAAAGTGCTGGATGTGAACTAACCAATGCATGTTAGGGCTGCACATCAGAGCGTGGGATCCCTGAGAGCAGATCTGACCTACTCAAAGTGTCAGCTCTTATGGGGAAAAAAATACAACATGTTTATTGCAAAAACAGGATGGGAGTTAAACCATAAATCACAACTCACATGTTACAGTTACAACCATAACAGTAATTTTAAACATAAAGGGGAAATCGGTACGTTATAGCAGGTACATTCTATTCTTAGAAGATTATAGGGAAGGAAAAAACAAAAGGGACTTGTGAATAAGTCTATTGGTCAGTTATGGGAAGTGCCTGGAGAGTGTGAGGTAGGCTTGTGATCAAGAGTTTCTGAATGTCCTGCTTATCTGCCCTTAAGGATTTTGCTCAGCAATGCACACTGGGGTAGTGCTATTCAGGCCAGCAGAGCATCCTGTTTATCTATCATGCCCATCTGCTTAAGCAAGTGTTTCATTCTGTTCTTTTATGAGCTCCTACAAGCAAGTGACTTCTATTTTTCTTTACGCTTGATATAAAGAAATGTAGAGAAATATTACATTTGCTATTCTTACAGTTTGTGACTGATAGCTGCATGATGTGAATGATGTAACATGACATCATTACAACTGAACTCATGACAAGAAACTGATAGGAAAAATATAATGTTGTAATATAATAATACTTGGCATCTCTTAAACTAAGTATTTACATTTATATGTTAATACATGTATGTACATAAACTTGTCAATATAACATGAGAATTTAGTCATGCCGATCAGATTATTAAGATACATTTCTATAGATTACATTTTTGAAAAATATTTCTAAAAAATGCTATATTTCTACTAAATTTCTAAAAAATACTATATGGCTCATAATTCCTTATGTTATTTCACAAATATTAACTTGGAAAATATATTATAATAATTTATTTGAAAATACCTAACACCATTTAAACAAATTTTATGAAATAACTAAAATTAGTTTTTAAACTGGATTCAATCACTCCCATCAAACATTTTACTAGTTTAGAGTATTTGTAAGAATTTATGAGTTTTCATTGATCTTTTATTCCATGAGCAAGTTATCATATTTTAGAATAGGTAATATGAATAGGCACATATAACCTAATTAAAATATTGTGGACAAATTCTTGGACATAAGGAACAAAGCACATTTCAGGGTTTTTTATGCTCCTTCTAACCAATGTTACCATTTAGAAATCACCATGATATCGATATTTATAATATACAAAAAACATTGAAATGCATTTTGTATAACTATAAGAGCAGTCAAAAGCATAAAAAACATATAGTGCATACTGACATATGCATTAGATTTGTCATGACAATAAATTGTAGAACAATCATTTACCTTTATTTTCATCAGAGATGTCTTGAAACATTTTTGGAGTGAGAAAAAACTTGGAGAATAAGTAGATATGTAGCTTTATAGCTGGAGCTATAACTAAATTGATAAGTTCTGAAGAGCCCTTGTATTCTGATTCTGAGTTAATAAGTTAGCTTCTCGCTGAGCATGTTAATTTCTAACCCATGGGGCATAAAATCTTGTTGGATATTATTAAGACAGTATATTTCTAATAATGTTCTCTCTCCAATGTGTTGCCAGAGTTGCCCATGTCTGAGGTCAGAGAGCATTGGATTTAGTGTTTTAAATTTGGAAGTACAGTTGTTGTGAGCCTGTTTGTCACAAGAATATCCTGGAGGGAGTGGATTTGCCTATTATGACAAATGTCCACTTTGTGAAGTGCTCCCAAGGTTTTCACCAACCTTTGTTTATATATGTCATATAAAATCTATTTCAAGTCACACCCTGCAAAGAAGGTCCCATAAATTATTTCAGCACTGTAAAATAACTTCTGGGGATGTTTTCCCATGTGGAATTTCTTATTCAACAAATATTTAGCCGCATATAAAGGGACAACCAGAAGAAACCCAGCTTATCTGGATAGAACAGGTACCTTTAAAGTTGATGTAGATCATAAACTTGGAGATTAAAAATTATGAGAAAGAAAATGAAAATTCACATTATTGGCTAAATTTTGAATATAGATACAGTCTAAATAAAATAAACATACTCTAATAAAAAATAAAGTTTGTCACTAAGCTCAAGAAAAGTTAGCCAGATCTGAAAAAGTAATTAAAAAAAAAAACATGATTTTTCTTTCTTTGTATCCAGTAATCTTGTTCTATTACTTCTAATACATTTTTATTTTTTTTCTCTTTATCCATCAGTGAGTATTGTCTCAGTTGGCCTATTATTAGTGTGACAAAAAGCAAAGTTAACAGGCTCTCTTCCAGTTCTCAGAGTGAATTTTACTCAGAATGATAGGTAGAGTCGCGCAGGGGGGGGTGGTGAGGGGATAGAAGGGTGAAGAGAGGGAAGAAGGTAGTGAAAGAGAGGAAGAGAGTAAAAGAGAGATGGGAGAAGAGAGAGATACACAGAGAGATGAATTTCCATTTTTGGATGATGTTGAAATTACCTTTGTGTTGATGCACAAAGACCCTGACCAAAAGCAGTTTATGGAAGGAAAGGGTTTATTTTGGCTTACAGACATGAGTGGAAGCTCCATGATCACAGGGGGAAAATGATGGCAGGAGCAGGGAGTGGATATCACCTCTTGGCCAACATCAGGTGGGGACCATAGAAGCAGGAGAGTGTGCCAAACACTGGCAAGGGGAAGCTGGCTATAAAACCTATAAGTCTGCCTGAACAATAAACAGCCTCAAATAAGGTCCAATTCCCAATTACCACCAGCTGGAGGCCTAGTATTCAGACCATGTAATGGGGGACAACTGAATCAAGCCATCACAGATGGATACATACTTTCAGTTTAATTATGCATGGCAAGGTGAGAGATCAATATTTTTGATGGCAGTTGGTGGAAAAGCCTAAACTGACTTCAAAAGGGCAAAAGGTTGGGTGGATGCTCTATTGCAAGGATAAAAAGCATTATCAATCACACAGAACCACCAAAAGAATCAATACTATGGAGAGGATTCATGGTGATCTACCCACAGACACCCAGGGCCTGCAGAGAAATTGAAAGTGGAAACTAAATCACCAAAAATATTTTGTTAGAATAAGTAGAGTGACTAGAAAACCACTGAGGAGATACTTTTCAGAGGGTGGAATTGATAACCATGATACAAATCTACAATGAAATTAGAAACATGCAATTAGGAAGAATAAGATGGGGTGATTTATTTCCCTGGAGTGTGTTGGGAAATAATTTGAATAATTCACTTAAGCAATGCCAGTAACAAAGATAGTAACACTGACTATCGGACACTGTTTCAAGAGCAAGGGCAGGTCAAAAGGACAGCCTGGGCTAGAGTGAGACCCTACCTCAGAAAACAAACAACAGAAATTCAGGATGATGCAAGTTTACCAATTCCCACATTTTTTAAAACTGTAATATTTTATATGGGTGATAGCAAGAAAAAATAGTACTCTTATGAAAATTTAACAACTGGATAGGAGACTGTTATATGCTTATTTATTTATATCTGTTAAATGTCATCTTAGTCCTTTCAAACTGTTATTGAAAAACAGTCATATAAACCCAGGTGTAGTGGTGCATGCCTTTAATCCCAGCACTTGGGCGGCAGAGGTAGGGAACTGACATGAATTGAGGCCACTCTGAGACTACATAGTGAATTTCAGCTTAGCTTGGGCTAGAGTGAGACCCTACCTCAGAACTTCCCTCCAACAAAAAAAAAAAAAGAAAAAGAAAAAGAAAAAGAAAGGAAGAGAGAAAACAAATGCCTTTAAATTACAAATTAATTTGCTCTTTGCTTTATAAAAACATATAGGTTCATATACATTATATATTATTCATGGGATTTTATACACAGTATTAAATTGTACCATCAATAATCATTATGCACTTGTAATTGATTATTTACAAATGACTGAGATAGGGAAGGCTAAGTAATTTGCTTAGGATACTCAATGGTAGTAAAGACATGTCTCTTTAATCATTTTCCAATTTTCATTCTTTAGCACACAAAGTAAAAATAATTCTACGCAATAGAAATCCTAATGGGTTTGCAATGAGTGTCCTCTAAGAATGTCTGTAAATGGAGATAGAGCATTCTTTCCCCACCACCAGATTTAGCTCTAATGAAAGGGATATTGAAATGGAATTCAAACAGAATGAAGCTTTATTACATCTGGACTCAATCAAGACCATTTTCCGCCTGTCAACTTCTGTTTATCCCTTTGTAAAGGTGGCTCTGTACCTCCCAAGCAAACATATACTTGGTAGTACACTATGTACGCTAAGCATGTGTTGTTGAATAGATGGACCAGTCATCCAAACAGAAAGATTTCTTGTGAGCATTCCCCTCAAATGTCACTGATGCTAGAGAAAATGATTTATGATAGACAAAATGAATGTGAAGATGTGAAGACAATGTAGAGAGAAATTCACACATCTTTTTAATCACTTTAATGTATTCTACTCCGCAGGTTACTTTCTCAACAAGAAGCAGGTGTTGGCTTTAATACAGACAAATAAAACAAGAGTTAATTGTCTATCCCTGTGTGTATGCTGAATATAATCTAAAAGCAATGCAGGGTTTACTGAGTTTTACACACGTGTTTAAAGAAGGGGAACAGTAGTAACATAGTGCCCTGGGGACTCACTGCCACATATAAAATTATCAAAATAGCAGTGCAAATATGGGATTAAAATGTAATCTGGGATTTGCATAATTTTATCAAGTCACAGCTGTGATGCCTCATTGTTATTTAATGAACTTTTATTTTTTATTTCTTTCACCTGTGGGATGATTTTGCTTTCCTTTCTCAGGAGGACTTTAGAAATGTGTGTCTCTGCAAAAATGGTTTGAAAATTGATTATAATGATTAAGATCTCATAGAAGTATCATAAATAAATGAGAAAATCAAAATATTGTGTAGCTGGAATAATGAAATTGAATAGAAAATATTAAAGCATCTGACTGAGGTTATAAATAATATTGTAAGTGTAAATTCATCATTAAGATACCAAAATAACTCACAAGTGCTTTTGGTTTCAATGGTGTCTTGCTTTTATAGAGGTGCCCAAGGCATCATAAACATTTCATTCTCTAACTGATTGATTTAGGATCATTCGTTTTCTATAAGATGATCATGGAAAACAGATAGTAGTTTGGCATACCTCTGCTTCCCTCACGGCATACCTATGACTCATTTATAAATCTTCCTTCCAGTAAAATGATAGAGTGGTCAAAAGGCCATACAAGATGAGAATTCCTGGGAAAAAAAAAAAAAAAAAAAAACCTGGCAGAATAGGAGACTCACCAAAGAAACCAGGCCGGGGCAGGGAGGGGGGGAGAACAGCTAAAATAATATACAATAACTGTTCTGTGATGGTAAAAGACAAGAACTGTAAGGAATCTGTAAAGAACTCATTAAGCCCCTAGCACCAAATGAAATCTTTTTCTCTCTCACGCTGGCGCCCTAGCCCATCCTACCCACGTGTGGGTGGAACATTTCTGTGAGCCTAAGTCAAGTGTTGGTCACATCTGATGCAGTGCGCCAATCTCTTCAGAAGTGGATTCCAAAGATACCTTACTTGATCCCCTGGAGGAAACTCCCTCTGGCACTTGGGATACCCAGAACTCCATGCCTTGGTCTCCATGTCGGTAAGATTATATCTCTCCATCCTTTGCAGGCTGCCAGGATGGGAAAGGATAAAAAGATCTTGTAAAAAAAAAAAGAAAAGAAAACACTCTTTGTATCTCTGCTTTGGTAAGTATTGAGTATCCTTAGGGTCTGTCTCCTTCACCCTGGTGCTGACTATCCGTTTCAGAATGGAAGCAACACTCTTCATTATTTCTCTGATTCCTCTGTGGCGTCAGCGGTGGCTTGGCTTAAATGCCAAAGATAGTTTATCTCGTGGGGTCTCACTACCTTCCCACGTGAACCCTCACTGAAGTACAACTAAATCTCATCCATCAGAGTCGGGCGTGGTGGTGCACGCCTTTAATCCCAGCACTAGGAGGCAGAGGTAGAAGGATCACCATGAGTTCAAGGCCATCCTCGGACTACATAGTGAAGTCCACGTCAACCTGGGCTAGAGGACTAGAGTGAGACCCTTCCTCAAAAAAAAAAAAAAAAAAAATCACACAACCACAGCTCAGGGAAATCTGAAGAAGAGGCAGAAACATTGTGAGATTGTAAGAGACATCGTGCCCAGAGGCATTGCGTCCCCCTCCCCACACCCAGCAATAACTGCTGTTCCCGCGCGCACAAACGACAACCGCATAGGGAATACCTGCAACCGCACTGAGGACATCCCCAGTAGGACAGGGGCAGGGACAAGAGAAAAGAGGGTACCAACATGATGTATCCATATGAAATATGTTCTTAATAATTATAATAATAAAAGAATAAAATAAATAAAAGATAAAAATAAAACTCTTTGGAAGCACTTTACTTTGTAGAAAAATAAATTACATTATGCTTATTTTCTTGTTTCTAGCTCCCATGTTCCTTCTTCCCCAGGGGCTCTGGACCATGCGGTGTATTTTCCCTCTTTGCAGGCTCCTTTCCCTTCCCTCCCTCCCCCTGCCATCTCTGGTTTGTTTCAATGGATTTAAAAATCATTCTCAGTCTTGCTTATCCAATTCTTTGTTTAAATTATGGACACTAACTTACCGATTGGGGTTCTAAGTTTCTCAATATCAGATCAGCTAAATAAAATGCTACACAAAAAAAAATACTAAAGAAAAAGTAGTCTGAGATACTGGAAGTACAAAATGTAATAAATCAAATAAAACTCAATAGCAAGTCTCGCCAGTAGAAAAGATCAAAGATAGAACAACATATTTCACCTTGAAGACAGATGAATTATCTGGAAAATTCAAGAAAAAAGAATGATAAGAAGTTATGCCATGACATTTGTGACAGTGTGAAGAAGGCAAATAAGAGAAGACACTTTGGTGTGTGTGTGTGTGTGTGTGTGTGTGTGTGTGTGTGGGTGTGTGTGTGTGCTTTAAATTAGAATTTAATGCTTTTTACAACTGCATATGTCCTTACCTCTTTGGAGCCAATAGGGAGAATTCCCAGGTTCAAACCTTTAGCTTAGGAGACTTGGGACTCTTGTGTGGGCTGTTGATTGTTTTCTTGAGTTCTCAAAGACCTGTGGTCAGCTGTTATTTTCTTTTAAGTTGCCTGCTTCTCTGTAATTACATCCACTTGCACACTGTGATCTAACTATATGTAGTATTTAGAATCTGGCCTAGTTCTTTTTTGAGCAGCCAATGCATATATTTCCTCAGCTCCTCCTTGGTTTCCCTACAGGAGCTCATCTGACAAGGAAATGTGGTTCCTTTGTTTACCGAACCTTTTATATCAGTGTTCGAACTCAGCCCTGATGGCCTCTGAGCTATCCGACTATTACACCACTCACGAGTTTCTCTTCATTTTCACACAGAGTTGTTCCTACTAAGAGGCTCTTGATACCACCTTCATTGTTTTGAAAAGCGGGTCCAATTCCCTTAATTCTTTGGAAACTTGATGCTATTTCAGCTGAAAATTTATCAAGACATATTAAGGGATGCTCTTTGTAAGAAATTGGAAAGTAATTACAAACAACATTTGATAATTGTGAGTTTCATTTGTTTCTGTAACAGCTGAATTTTGTGTTCTTTTCCCTGTGTATGTGATGGTTCTATTTTTCTCCAATAAGACTTTTAGTTAATAAAAGAAAAAAAAAAGAATTCTTGGAACTGATCAATGAGATAAATGAAAGCTTAAATATAAAATAAGTATTTTTAACTTTTTATTGACAACTTCCATAATTATACAGAATAAACCATGGTTATCCCCCACCCCACTTTCCCTTTGCAGTTCCACTCTCCATCATAAGTTTTCCCCTCTCAATCAGTCTCTCTTTTATTTTGATGTCATGATCTTTTCCTCCTATTATGAAGTTCTGTGTAGGTAGTGTCAGGCCCTGCAAGGTCATGGATATACAGGCCATTTTCTGTCTGGAGGAGCATGTTGTAAGGAGTCCTATCCTTCCCTTGTCTATTATATTCTTTCCACCACCTCTTCCACAATGGATCCTGAGCCCTGGAAAGTGTGAGAGATATTTCATTGCTGAGCACTCCTCTGTCACTTTGTGTCAGCATTATGACACCTTCTGAGCCATCCCATGGTCACCTCCATCTTCTGGTTAGCTTCTCTAACCAAAAGTGAGAGTGACCTTAATATATGGGTATAAATATTCAGAGAAGTGCTTACTGGGCAGCTTGGAGAGTATAATATACACATTTAGCCAGACAATAGCAGATATTACACCCATAGGTCTCATGACTTCCCTGTCATAGGTTTTTAGTATCAGGCATGTATTCCCTCCCATAGAGTGGGCCTCCAGTCCAATTAGAGACCCACTGGTTTCCGCTACAACAGATACGCCACTCTTGCATGTGTTGGCTCATTTGGCCTGGCTGGCTACATTTAAGGCTTGCAGTGACCATTGTTGTTTATCTCCACTGGTGATTTCTCTTTCTCCCATGGAACTGCATGGAACATAGTTTTTTCCAGTTTTCTGTCAGCTAGTCTACATGGAACAGGTTTTCAGCTCAGTTCCAGCAGGATTTTTCAGTGACCTTGCATTCCAAGTGTGTGGAATACTCAGCAATAGGCCCTTACTATCTATTTCTGGTGGGAAATCAAAAGGATCAGCAATAATTATTTTTAACAAAATCTTAGAAGAAAAGTTCCTCAAATTAGGCAAAACGATGTTCATATTGATACAGGAGGTATTTAGAGCACCAAATATACAAATCAGAAAAGAATCTGCCCTAGTGATATATTAACTACTAAATATACAGAACAAAATCAATATATTGAAAACAGAAAGGAAAGCAATCAAGCCATTTTTAAAGCCATTCAATCACAGTAGCAGATTTTGCAAAGCAATAAAATAACGAAGTAAATCCAGTGGAACCGGAAATGTCTTTCTAGTTCTGAAAGACAACTTCAAGTCTAAGACTACTCTATCCAGCAATGTATCTTTCATAAGTGAAGGAAACATATTATCCATGATAACAACAGGCTAAAGGAAATAATGACTAATGGTCCAGCTCTACAAAAGTACTTGAAAGAAGCCTTTGGACTAAAGAGATGAGACCACAATAAGCCACAAATCATGCTTGAATTACTGCTAATCCTCTAACAAAATTTAAAAGAATAATACCAAGCTCCACAAAATCAACAAGAACAACAGGAATTAATACATGTCCTTCAGCAATAACAGTATAAGTGATCTCAATTTCTAAATCCAAAGACACTGATTAACAAAACAGGTTTTAAAAAAAGGTTCCTTTTGTTGTTTACCTCTAAGAAATGTACCTGTCCATATGTGATAGACACTAATTCAGGCTGAAAGGGTAGAAAATGGTATTTCAAGTAAATGATCCCAGGAAATAAGTATGTGTCACTGCTCTAATAGCTGACAGGAGACTTCAAAGCAGAATTAGTCAGAAGAAATAACAGTCACCCTATAATTATTAAGGAAAGAATACAGCAAGAAAACATTACAATTCTAAACACAAGTGTCCCAAACATGAGTCCACCCAAAATCCTTTAAAAATACTCCTAGATTTAAGTCACAGATTAACCCTGAGTAATAGCAATGGAGATTTCAATACCCTCCTCTTACAAAATAATGGGTCATCGTAGTAAAATATATGCATAAATAAAAAAGCAGATAAGCATCTGGGGTGAAATGAACCCTTAAAACAAATAAACTTAACAGTCATCAGCAAAATATTTTATCCTAATGAGCAGAATATATATTCTTTTCAGAAACATATGAAAGTTTCTTTAAAATATATCATGTATTAGGACGCAAAGCATATCTTAACAATTATAATAAAACTGAAATAATTTGGATCCTGGAGAATTGATATTGGGTCCTTTGGCTTTGCAGGCAAGTGTCTTAAACATGAAGTGATATCTTCAGGCCCCTCTCTGCTGTTTAATAGTTTGTGATTTAGCTTTTGTGTAATAATCCTGCTACATTTTTATCATGCTATCAAGAGAGAGTTGATACTTCAGTTATGCACTTCTGATATGAAAATGTCTTAACATATCAAGTGTGTACACATTTTATATACTTAAAGTAAACAGCAAAAAATGTAGCAGTTAAGTTGTAACTGAGAACACATTTCTGGATTACTTTTTTGTGCATTATCAGACATTACCATGGAGGAATACATCCAGCTGGGGAATTATGACCATGCTTTAAAACAATGACAAATATGAAATAGATATTTGACAATCATGAGAGCTTTCACTATTGCTGAAACACTGGCATGTCTTAGTACTATTCCTGAGATTAGCTGGTGTCACCTCCAATAAAATATCATTGGGTAAATTCAACAGCATTAGTACCATAATTGATAAGTGATAAAATAATCAGTGTTTAGATGATTGATGTTGCAAGATTAGGCTGTCAAGATTACTTCAGAGGTAGAGATATGTACACTAAATTGTTACCAAAACAGATATGAATATGATGTGATTTTTTCATTCCTTCATTGTACTCGTCAGCATTGGCTGATATGTTTATACAAGCATCTCAGTTGTAATTTTATTTTCTTTAAATATTGAGCTTCAGTGTGTTTTTCTTTCAAAACATTATCATGATTTGTGCCTCTAAAATTTTCAGTTCTTATATAACCACAATAATTGTTTAACATCATCACATAACTGGTAACGTTAAATCTATAGCAGCTGTTAGAGAAAACCACCAGGGGAGCATTACAGAAGGTACTGAGCAAGGTCAGGAGAATAGCAGTATTCATCGCGTCCTGAGAGGTCCTTAACCCTGATTGCTGCCATTGCCCCAATAATGTTCTAGACCAAAAAAAAAAAAAAAAAACAAAGTACATTCAGAGGCATGCACAAGTATAGCATGAAACAAACTGAAACTTCTAATTGCTAAAAGATGTCTTTGTTTACATAAAACATCAAATTGTTATCTGTATATTTATTACATGTTCATATTTTAGTGCATTATATATATATGTATATATATATATACGTATATATATATATATATATATATACGTGTATATATACATATATATGCATTTCAGGAGGTGATAGCTTTATTGAAACTTTTGGTATAGGACCATTAGAATGATATAAAGTTTAAATTTATATTATTTTATTGAGGCAAATATATTAAAAATTGAAACACACAGATCTTAAATGTACACACTGATGAGTTTTATCAGATGTTAAAAGTACACAGAAAGATCATGTAAATTAAGATGTGGAAAACATATTTAGCAACTCATCACCCTGGGAGTTATCATTTGCTCTTTGCAGTTAGATTTCCCACATGGAGAAAACAGCCTGCTTCTACCACCTTCCCCCAACACAGATTTCCCTGGAGACTAATACAATGATAGTAATATACTATATTCTATCTTTATCTGATTTAATTAGTTGTTACATAATATTTTGAAGATTCTTCCACATTTGAATGTATTATCAGTAGGTGGTATAATAAGAAGACACTTTTAATAGTTTAATTAATATTCCATGGTTAAAACCATTGTCCTATTAGGACAGTTGTTTATAGATTGGGGCATTAAGTAGCCAGCAACATTATTGTACAAGAATATTTAAGTTTTTATTTTTCTAGGATTTATAGCTGAAAATGGCATTTTTCATTGTGTATAACTTTATATTAAGTATCCCTGTAATTATGTCTCTAGTTTTTGCTCTGATTTGGATGTTAAATGTTCCTAAAGCATTAGGTACTTAAAGCTTGGTCCCCAAATGCAGCAGTGTTCAGGGATGAGGGTAAATTGGTGTTTCTTATTGTTCTCAACTCATGATTCATTTGTCCATTTGTAGATTTCTATTTTAAGGAATTATGTGGAAGTGGTGAAAAGCTTAGGTACTGAACCTTAGTGGAGGACATATGGCATTGGAAGCATGTCCTTAAAAGTAGGGTTTACTTGTCCTGAATCAGTCTTTCCCTCCCTTCCTCTCTCTCTCTCTTTCTTTCTTTCCCCTGTGTGACTGCCACAAGTTAAGCAGCTGTGCTTCAATGAGCGGTTCTCTCACCAGGTTATTTTGTCATACTTGAAGCCACCAAATAAGAAAACCAAGTAAATTTGGATTTTTGAAACCACAGGGCAAAATTAAATATTTCCTCCTTCAAATTGACTTTCTGTTATTTTGTAATACTGACAGAAAACAACATTAAATAGCAACATGTGACATTACTAGTCTTAAATATGGCTGCTCAATTGCATTTAAAGGGACATTTCCTAGTGACTTCTATTTATACTGCTCTGTTAACTTCTGATGAGCACTTTACTTTGTGATAGAGGTCATTTCTTTGCTCTAATAATTTACAAATGAGTCCAAATGTTGTGGAACGTTTTACTGATTATTTATTCTTTACTTTGTATTTCTATAAAAAAATATTTATTCCGGTACACACACACACACATGCATAATTATTTTGCATTGAAAACTAATTCAATTTTTCATGTTTTTTGTCTTGAAATTTATTAGCTTTCTTTATACAGTATATGTTGTATGGAAATTGAGGAGCAGAAAACCAAGCACATGTAAGAAACAGACGCCAGTATGATATATGACATCCATTTTGCTGAGGAGATCTTAGGACAGGACAAAACTAAATATGGAATGTTGTTCCAATATAAATATTAACCATCATTGACTTTCACAAATTACCAGAAATATCCAAATTATTCTACCATTTGAATTTTGTGGAAGAGGGGGCAGAAAGATTGTAAGAGTCACAGATTGAGACATTATGCACAGAGACATTGCCTCCCCCTAGAAAACTGACTGCTTCTTCCCCAACACATAACCCACATTCCAATGAGGAATACCTGCAACCCCACTGAGGAGGGTCCCCAGTGGAAGGTGGGCAGGGATGAGGGAAAAGAGGGTATCAAGACATTGTGTGTCCATACAAAATATGTTGTTAATAAATAAATAAATAAATAGAAAAATGTTTTAACATGAAGCAATATGAAATTATATTTTATTAAGAAAATATTTTCTGGATCTTAGTAAACATTTGTATACATATCTTTCATATATATATAAAATTTTATTTTTGAGGTAGGGTCTTACTGTAGCCCAGTCTAGCCTCAAACTCATGGCAAACCTCCTACCTCTGCCTCCCGAGTGCTGGGGTTAAAGGCATGTGCCACCATGCCTGGATGTTTATGGATTTTATACATATATGCATATATATACATATATAGTTTTGATGTTGACATCTATGTTCCTATCTCAGGTTACCTTATTTCTAGCTCATGGAGTGGGATACAGAATTTTACTGCTACATGTTATAGAGATGGTAAAAGCCATCTCTATAACAATCTGACATAAATTTTATGTCTGAGAAAGAATTTCCATATGGACTCAATTTTTTCAATACAAATATGACTAGTTAGATTTTCTATTTTTTTCTGAAAGCTTTGTTACTTCTGTCTTATTATATGCTATATATTATGATTATTGTATTTTAAAGAGTCTGGTTTCTCTAGAGAATAGAAGTTTTCATCTTAAAGATCTTAAAGGCAAGTAACTAATGGGAAATTTGTTTGATCCACTACCAATGAATTTTTTCACTGTTGAGTTTGATTTTTTTTTTTTTTTTACTCAAACTTTTGTTTCTATGTATGACCTATTCTACTGGCCATATAACTTGCTATATGTTGTAGAACATTCATTTGTATATGCATAGCTATGAGCAGCCAGGCATTTAGGCAAGGAATCTCAGCCAAACCACTCTGCACAACTTTATTTTACCTCAAATATACCTATACAAATTCTAGGTTATTTTATTCATTCACTTATTTCAAAAATCATGTCTTGTTATATAGCCCAATGGCATAAAGTATCCTCCATAGATTCATGCTTGACTACTTACTCCAGAGCTTGTAGTTGGAAGTTGAAAAGTTGTGCAACCTCTAAAAGGTAGAACCTGGCTGAAGGAAGTGTGTCAGTGGCAGCAGTCACTGAAGTTTTATAGTCCAGCTCTTTCAAATTCTTCCCTGATAATTCATTGATATAGTCCTGGATTCCTACTTCTATGTATCTTTCCCCACCATGGTGGAGTTTCCCTCCACACTATAAACTGAAGATAAACTATTCCTTCCTTAATCTGCTTCTGATTTTAGCTGTCTACTGTCAGGTGTCTGAGGGCATATGCCTAATATGTTTTACCAACATTATAGTGGGTCTCTATGGAATGGCTAATTCTGGTATAAGGTGTTTCATTAAAATGGGAAATAAATTTTCTTCAATCTTTACTGTGATATTAAAATAACCTTTTCTTTGAAGGAAGCCAATTAAAACTCTCAGGTCTTTGTACATGAATTATTATCTGTCTGTAAATATTTTGTGTTTTGACTTTAATTATCAATTCTAATTAAGTAATCCTTTAACCTCATTAATGTTCAAACTTATTGCTTGAAAATATCAACCCATTTTATGATATATCTTAGTAAAACTTGATCTATCCACTTGACTTATGAATTTTCCTTACAAGTTTCATGTCATACTAAATGTATATTATTTTCCTTTTTAAAATTTTTATCCAACTGTTGATTACATCTGAAAGGGACAGGGCTAATGATCATAATTGAAAACTTTCTATTACTACTATACTCCTATGCTGAAATTGACATATTAAATATTCAGTTTTCAAATGTGAATCTTAATTTATTGTACCATAATCCATGTAAAATACTTGCATGCATTTCAAAAGGGACAATACTAATTTTGGTCATATAATGTGATGCCGAGTACAGACTATTCTTCTCATTTTAGACAGTGTCTCATTCTGTAGCTAAGGCTGGCTTTAAATTTGCGGATTTTTCTCTTGCCTCAGTATCTCAGGTGCCACATTTATAGACATGAATCCTATTCCTGATTCAAGAGACTTTTTTTTTTTTAGATATCTATTGTTTATCTAAGATCATAAGCCAATATTAGCCATTGGGAAATAGTGTGGACCTTCAGAGAGCATTCACTCTGTGAGTGTAGATTTCTGTTTTCACAATCTCTCCCTAAACTTACTATTCCCATAGGAGACCCAACGATTTTTACTGGAAAAAAAAAATGAACTGCAGAAATAAACAAGAAAAACACCATACTCTGTAATTTTGCACATATTACATGTAACTTAGCAGACTCCACTAGAACACCTTACCAGTATATAATGGACAATTACCTCCATACATATGGGATGTGTGTGTGTGTGTGTGTGTGTGTGTGTGTGTGTGTGTGTGTGCCGAGTGTTTTAATTGAGAACTCAAATCCATGAACATAATGTAATCACATCATCTTTCCATCCTGTTATCATCTTTGGTCTCCCTTTTCCATACACATTCCACTGAACACTCTACTCTTTCATCACAGTCCTTCCTATGTTTTGATGTTTCAATTCTTTTGACTTCCTCTAACTGTCAAAATGTGGATGGGCTCAGAACTTTGCAGATCTTGTGAAGTTACCTAAAAATACTATGCTGTCATGAATGCATCAGTCAGCTTATGTCCAAAGGAAAGTACCCGAAAGTACTCCATTCTATACTATGGGAACTATAGAACTAAGGAAGAATCCAGTTTTGGAAGCATATTGGGGGATCAACACTTTACTACCTGAAAATATTTTTTCTTTCTCCCTTATTCCTTCATTTCTTCATTCCTCCCTTTACTTGCTTCATTTTTTTTTTATTTCCTGAGAATTTTTTAATTTCCCTTATTGCCTATCCTTTTCTTTCCTTTCTTCCTTCTTTGCTTCTGAAATTTCTAGTATTTATTCTCCAGAAAATAGCAGAAAAAAAAAAGAATCTAAAACAAAGAAGGTGTAATCAGCTGGAGACATTGTCAAATGGAAGGAACAGAGATATTTCATCCAAGCTAGGGTAACTTAGTTTATCAGAAAAATTAATAATAATAATAGTAAAAATGAGGAGAAACAGGAGGAGGAAGAGTGACAGGATGAAGAGGCAAGAACAAAGGTATAAATAGTATTCTTAAAATATCTCTTTAGATATTGCAACTATGTCAAGTATGTGTTCATAGGTATACAAAAGTCAGTGTGGTAACTTAATAATTACATTAAAGGTGTCTCATGATTTTGTCCATATGATTCTTTCTTTTAAATTTCTATTTGTTTATTTGAGACACACAGAGAGAGAAAGAAGGAGAGAGAGAAAGAGAGAAAATGGGCACACCAGGTCCTTCAGCCACTGCAAATGAACTCCAGACACATGTACCACCTTGATCATCTGGCATATGTCAGTCTTGGGGAATAAAACCTGTATCCTTTGTCTTTGCAGGCAAGCGCCTTAACCAATTAGCCATCTCT